>NC_091983.1:156699859-157328329 GCF_044704955.1 Pristiophorus japonicus
GGAGGCTTTCCATATTGCGTTGAAAGATCGCGGCAGCCAAGTGAATCCCAAACGGACACCTGTTGTACTCAATCAACCCCTTGTGTGTCGTGATGGTGGTCAGCTTCTTCAACTCACTCGCCAGCTCCTGGGTCATGTAAGCTGTGGTCAGGTCCAATTTTGAAAAAAGTTTTCCACCGTCGCAAAGAGGTCCTTCGCTCTCGGTAGCAGGTACTGGTCTTGGAGTGACACCCGATTGATGGTGGCGTTGTAATCACCACATATCCTGACTGACCCATCCGCCTTGAGCACCGGCACAATCGGGCTCGCCCAGTCACTGAATTCGACTGGCGAGATGATGCCTTCCCTCAGCAGGCAGTCCAATTCGCATTCTATCTTTTCCCGCATTATGTACGGCACCGCTCTGGCCTTGTGGTGTACTGACCTGGCATCCGGGTTTATGTGAATCACTACCTTGGTCCCCATGAAAGTGCCAATGCCGGGTTGAAATAGTGAGTCATATTTGACCAGGATCTGTGAGCATGATATTCACTCCAACGAAGAAATTGCATTGACATCGCCCTATTTCCAATTCATGACAGCCAGCCATCTCCTACCCAGCAGTGCAGGACCATCTCCCGGAACAATCCAGAGTGGCAACCTATTCTCTGAATCTTTGTGGTTCACGACTACCTTGGCACTGCCTAGCACCAGAATGATCTCCTTTGTATATGTCCGTTGCTGTGCGTCAATCGGCGATAATTTTGGCCTCCTGGCCTTGGACGCCCACAACTTGTCGAACTGTTTGATACTCATCAGGGACTGGCTGGCCCCTGTGTCTAGCTCCATTGATACTGGGATGACATTGAGGAGCACTTTCATCATTATCGGTGGGTCCTGGTGTATGAACTGTATATGTGCTCCAATGAACTCGCTGAACTTCAGCTTCCAGCGATTTCCCCCAATGTCCATTTGGCCCCATAGGGCTTACATCGTCCCCATCCTCCTCGTACATCAATCTGGCTGAAGGCTTCCTGCACATACGCGCCAAGTGACCGCTGACGTTGCAGTTTCTGCAGGTATATTGCTGATACCTGCAAGCTCTGGCTGTGTGTTTGCCTCCACACCTCCAACATGAGCCGTTGTTGGAAACAAAAGGCCCATTACCAGTCGATCGTCTCTGACTGTCTGTGTAACTGTTTTTAAGCACACCATTAACAAGTGTTGATGACCCCATTACTGGCCGCATTGTCCCTTGTGATGGCGTGAATCGCCGTTCAGCTAGCCATTGTCGCTGTTGAATTCCCCCTTTGGATTCGACTACATGCTCGGGCATGTCCGATTGCCCCTGTCTGCCTGGAGAACTGTGTGTCGTGTTAACAATGTTGACTCCCTGTCCATTTGCTGCATTTAAATCAAGATTTTTGTCAAACATCATTCTGGTCTCTTCCTCCCCTGAGATAAATGTCAGGGCCATCAAATCCGCTGTTTCCAGGGTCAAGTCTTTGGTCTCAATCAGTTTCCTGAAAATCCCAGCGTGCCCAATGCCCTCAATAAAAAAGTCTCGCAGCATCTCCGCTCTGCGTGCATCTGGGAACTTACATAGGCTCGCCAGTCGCCGGAGATCTGCCACGTAGTCTAGAATGTTTTTCACTTCTCGTCACCAGTGCGTATAAAACCGGTGTCTCACCATGTGCTTGCTGTTCGCCGGTTTAAAGTGTTCCCCGATCAACTTACTGAGCTCTTCAAAAGTCTTGTCCGCGGCTTCTCTGGCACTAGAAGGTCGTTCATCAGAGAGTACATCCTGGACCCACAAACCGTCAGGTGATGAGCCCTGCGTTTGTCGGCCGAATCCTATCCCAGCCATTCCTTAATGATGAAGCTTTGCTGTAGTCTCTCAATAAAGTCATCCCAATCATCACCAACACAGTACCTCTCGTCTGTGCTGCTAGTGGCCATGCTCATGTGGTTTAAATCCCAGTTTCTTGTCGCCAATGATATGTCCTTACTATACAGCACAAATGCACACGAGGCCCATGCTTAGAGAAGGTCACTCTGTGACCAGCAACTTTTATTCCAGCACTGAAGTGATAAACGTGGGTGGAGCTTTCCCTTTTATACCTGAAAGACCAGGTTAGGAGTGTCTCCCACAAGTTCACCACCTCATGTTCAATGTTCTCACAATGTACAACTAGTCAGTTTATACATGGGTCACAATGACAATTAAATACATGACAGTATGCAAAGCCTGTAACTCAAAAGGCCACCTCCAGCGTATGTGTAAAAGAAATACGATTTACCGTCTAGCAGAGGAGTCGGTAGATGACTTTGAATCCAGCGGGGAGTCTGATGATTTGGCCAGAGAGGCAGCTCAGACCCAAGAAGAAGTGTATGGAGTGTATACCTGCACCACCGATTGTCCTCCAGTGAAGATGGAAGTCGAGATAAATGGCGTTACAGTCTTCATGGTAGTGGACACGGGAGCGAGCCAGTCAGTGATGAGCCAGGATGCATTTGAGAGGCTATGAAATGAAAAATGACCCAAGCTGGTTCCAGTACACAAAAAGTTGCGCACCTACACCAAAGAGCTGATCCCAGTCCTTGGTAGTACAATCCACAAGTTACCTCTGTGGATTGTTGCAGGTGATGGTCCAACACTACTCGGAAGAAGGTGGATGGGGAAGATCCAGTGGAAATGGGAAGACCTCTTCACTCCAGCAATCGATGTCCCCCATGCTCAGAGGCAGAGCAAAACCTCATGTTTTCTTGGGCCAGGCAACAGAGAACAGACCAGCGCAGCACCTGAGGCACAGACCGTCCATCACGACTGCATGGCAATGATCCGACCGGAACAACCTAAAAGTACCTTCCCGGCTCCAGTGGCAGGACTCCTGGGGAGGAAGATCAAATTCAGAGGCACTCTTCCAGCTTTTGTGACAGAATCGCGGGAGAGAAGGATTAAGGCAGTCGACCTCGAGGACAGCGGCAAAATGGTGTCCCTGATGCAGCGAGGTGCAGTGTCGCTGGAGAAAAGGATGGCCGCCGCAATACCCTAAGGTGCAACACTGAGGGACCAACACGTGGTGTTTAACAAACGATTTGATTGGGGTAAAGCCAGCAGGGTTCTCTTAAAGGAGACATACAACCAACTGAACTTACAGAGACATTGTATGCATGGCAATCAATGTAACAAACCGATTAACATTGTGAACAAAATGTTATTGCAAGATCTCGGTACTGTTCCTAATGTAAAGAATAAAATGTTGTTCCGAGATGTCGGGAATAGAGTATCCCCAAAAGTAGCAAGCGAGCGACCTCAGGAGGGTGAAGGCACTGATTCTGATACCCTGCCCCAGGTCTATCCCTCTCTGCAGGCACCTGATGTCATTATTTGCCATGGACCTGGAAACTAAAACGGTTCCAATACACACAGTCGGCCGCCGTTACCTACCACCCAAGATGGAGACGATGCAGCCCCCACATCCAATCGCTACCTCAGCCATGTCCAGGAGCGAAAGGTCAGAACCAACGAGTTCCCCAAACGGGACCTGGAACAGCCAGGTTCCCAACACCGTTAGAGAGGAGGCAGAAGACTCTGCAGCCCTTGATGGAGGACATGGAGGCCACACACATCTGTGGCTCTGCCCACCACTAGGCAACGGCAAAGGCTCTGAGTCCTGGCAAGGTGAGCGAACCAAGCCCACCCCGCTAGCAGGGGGTGCAGCGCCGCCATCAGATGACTAGGACCCTGTCCGGTTGCTCTGGAACCAGTGTCCTCGCATACCTGTATTGCTACCTCAGTACTGACCATGACTGAACCATGAATGTAATCTACCCAATCCTGGCGCATGACCGCAAAACGTAACGAATGTAAGTCACTGAATCAAGGTGTTACGATACAAACTGTTTTTTTTCTTCCTTTCTGTGTACTTGCACTGAGTCCGATCCTGTATGTTAATGTAATGGGCCAGCTGCATGATCTCGCTGTGAGGGGTAGGGGGTGGGTGTGTAAATGGATGTATGTAGCCATGGACACACACATGGATCACACCCAGAACCCACTGGAACCTCCACTGCATCATCGAACCATCCAAACTGGTTATCTAACGTTGTGGCAAAAGGACTTGGTGTTAACAGGGAGAGAGCCAAGCCAAAGCACAGCCAAGGTGAAAGGGCTATTTAGTCCGGTGAGAGCTAAGCCAGAGCACACAGTGCAAAGGTAATTGGCACAAAGGACTTGGGGGAAAGTGATGTTATATATGCAGACTATAGGTATACTCTTTGTGTAGTCACTGTATAATTGCATAAGAGGGAGAATTGTTTATCTGGTGTACTATCAATACGGTTTACACTGTGTACATACTAGGCTGGCACCACTAGTGGGTGCAACTGGTGGAGACCGGAGTTTCCTGCCCTGGTGTTAGGAGCTGTACAAAAGGGGAGCCTCCATGCGACTGCCTCACTCTGGAGTTACGGATAAAGGACCAAGGCCACTACAGTTTGAGTAAAATACATTGCCTCGTGGAGTCATTCATAGGTACATTAAAGACATAATAACACTCACCTACGGACTCACTTTTAGAGTGGAAGCAAGTCTTCCTCGATTTCAAGGGACTGCCTATGATGATGATCAATCTTCAGTTAGAAAGACACGGATTAATCAAGGACAGTCAACGTGAATTTGTTAAGGGATGGTCATGTCTGACTAACTTGATTGAATTTTTTAAGAAGGTATCACGGCGGGTCGATGAGGATAGAGCATTTGATGTAGTGTATATGGATTTTAGCAAGGCTTTTTATAAGAACATAAGAACATAAGAAATAGGAGCAGGAGTAGGCTATTTGGCCCCTCGAGCTTGTTCCGCCATTCAATAAGATCATGGCTGATCTGATCCTGGCCTCAACTCCACTTCCCCATCCGCTCCCCATAACCTTTAACTCCCTTATTCAAAAATTTGCCTATCTTCACCTTAAATATATTCAAGGCCCCAGCCTCCACAGCTCTCTGGACAAGAGAAGTCCAAAAATTCACATCCCTCTGAGAGAAGAAATTCCTCCTCGTTTCTGTTTTAAATGGGCGACCCTTCTTCTGAAACTATGTCCCCTAGTTTTAGATTCCCCCATGAGTGGAAACATCCTCTCTGCATCTACCCTGTCAAGCCCCCTCAGAATCTTATATGTTTCAATGAGATCACCTCTCATTCTTCTAAACTCCAAGGATTTTGGCCCAACCTGCTCAAACTTTCTTCATATGACAACCCTTTCAACTCAGGAATCAACCTCATGAACCTTCTCTGAACAGTCTCCAATGCAAGTATATCCCTCCTTAAATAAAGAGACCAAAACTGTCTGCAGTACTCTAGGTGTGGTCTTACCAATGCCCTGTATAGTTGGAGCAGGACTTCTCTACTTTCATACTCCATCCTCTTTGCAATAAAAGCAACCATTCCATTTGCCTTCCTGATTACGTGCTGTACCAGCATGCTAACTTTTTGCATTTCATGCGCAAGGACCCCCAGATCCCTCTATATTACAGCATTTTGTAATCGCTCCCCATTTAAATAATAAATTGCTTTTTAATTTTTCCTACCAACGTGACTAACCTCACATTTTCCCACATTGTAGTCCATCTGCCACATTTTTGCCCACTCATTGGGCTCAATTTTGGCCCAGCCCATTTTTCAGTGCACTTACCGGAGATGCGCTGCTTTTCTCTGTTCAGAAGTGCGACGAAAAATTTCCTTCCCACTTTGGCCACTGTCCGGCCCCCTCCCTGTGGTTGCACAGTATGGCCAGTCAAGTCG
Organism: Pristiophorus japonicus; assembly: GCF_044704955.1. Taxonomy (NCBI): domain Eukaryota; kingdom Metazoa; phylum Chordata; class Chondrichthyes; family Pristiophoridae; genus Pristiophorus; species Pristiophorus japonicus. The sequence continues at coordinate 156,705,643 of NC_091983.1, forward strand.
GGGGTGGAGCCGGCGTCCTGCGCCAAAAACAGTGCCGGGACGTCTGCATATGTGCAGTGGAGTGTCTGCGCATGCACAGTAGCTCCTTGCCCCCAGCTTCTCCATGTCTTGCTGCAGCTGCTATGTGGGACCAGATGCTGGCCACTGGAATCCCCAGCCTCTCCATGTCTTGCTGCAGCCGCTGTGTGGGGCCCGATGCCGGCCAAATGTTGTGAGTAGAGGTATGATTTAAAGCTTTAATCACTTTAATCTTAGAAATCGTACCGGGAGGCCACTCGGCCAAGGCTAGGGGTGGGCGGGCAGGAGAACTGATAGTGCTCCTGCCTGAATGATTTCTATCAGTTCTGCTGCCCGCTCGCCCCTAGCCCTGGTCAAGTGGCCTCCCGGTGCAATTTCTAAGAGATCGATCACACCGCGAGGCCACTCGGCCAAGGCTAGGGGCTGGCGGGCAGCAGAACTGATGGAAATCATCCAGGCAGGGGCACTATCAGTTCTCCTGCCCACCTCTAGTCCAGGCCGAGTGGCCTCCCGTACCGGCCGGCCTGCTGCCTTCCCAGGCCAAGTTTTAAGATGAAGGTAGGATTTATTTCAATTTTTTATTTGTTATTGAATGCTTATTACTTTTTGCTTCCAAGGTTTGGTGCTTTGTAAGTCTTGGTGCTTTCGGTGCAGGTTCTCTCCACTTCCCTTCCCGTCCCTATCCCAGGCTGAATGGCCTCCGATGTACCTACCTGCGCCGATTTCTTAATTCTCCCCAAGGGTTTTCTGAAGTGGCCAAATACGCTGGCCTAAGTAGATTTGGAGTAACTATTAGCTGGCCAAAGTTGCCTAAATGGGCAGAACTGGCGTAGGTGGCTGGTAATGCCCCCTTTGAGAGAAAAAAACTAAATCAAAAAATTGGAACTAACTCACTTACACTGGTGCAAATTGATTGTGAAAAATGGGAATTTTTAAGTTACGTCAGAAAAACCAAGTTACTCCAAAAAAAACGGAGCAACTCCTGGTCAAAATTGAGCCCACTGAGCCTATCTATATCCCTTTGTAGATTCTTTGCGTCATCCTCACAACTTGCTTTCCCACCTATCTTTGTATCATCAGCAAATTTGGCTATGTTACGCTCGGTCCCTTCATCTAAGTCATTAATATAAATTGTAAACAGTCGAGGCCCCAGCACTGATCCCTGTGGCATCTCACGAGTTACAGTTTGCCAACCTAAAAATGACCCATTTATGCCAACTCTCTATTTTCTGTTAGTTAGCCAATCCTCTATCCACGCTAATATATTACCTCCAACCCAGTGAGCTTTTATCTTGTGCAGTAACCTTTTGTGTGGCACCTTATCAAATGCTTTCTGGAAATCCAAATATACGATATCAACTGGTTCTCCTTTATCCACTCTGCTCGTTACATCCTCAAAGAACTCCAGCAGATTTGTCAAACATGATTTCCCTTTCATAAAATCATACTGATAAGGTCCCACATGGCAGACTGGTCACGAAAGTAAAAACCCACGGGATCCAGAGCGAAGTGGCAAGTTGGATCCAAAATTGACTCAGAGGCAGGAAGCAAAGGGTAATGGTTCAATCCCACTGGAAACAGCATTCAAGTCACTTGAATGCTGTTTCTAGTGGGATTCTGCAGGGTTCAGTACTTGGTCCCTTGCTTTTTGTGGTTTATATCAATGATTTAGACTTGAATGTAGGGTGTATGATAGAGAATTGGCTGGCTAACAGAAAGCAGAGAGTCGGGATAAATGGGTCCTTTTCGGGTTGGAAATCGGTGGTTAGTGGTGTGCCACAGGGATCGGTGCTGGGACCACAGCTGTTTACAATATACATAGATGACCTAGAAGAGGGGACAGAGTGTAGTGCAACACAATTTGCAGATGACACAAAGATTAGTGGGAAAGCAGGTTGTGTAGAGGACACAGAGAGGCTGCAAAGAGATTTAGATAAGTTAAGCGAATGGGCTAAGGTTTGGCAGATGGAATACAATGTTGGAAAATGTGAGGTCATCCACCTTGGAAAAAAAACAGTAAAAGGGAATATTATTTGAATGGGGAGAAATTACAACATGCTGCGGTGCAGAGGGACCTGGGGGTCCTTGTGCATGAAACTCTTTTGGAATCCCAAAAAGTTAGTTTGCAGGTGCAGCAGGTAATCAGGAAGGCGAATGGAATGTTGGCCTTCATTGTGAGAGGGATGGAGTACAAAAGCAGGGAGGTCCTGCTGCAACTGTATAGGGTATTGGTGAGGCTGCACCTGGAGTACTGCGTGCAGTTTTGGTCACCTTACTTAAGGAAGGATATACTAGCCTTGGAGGGGATACAGAGACGATTCACTAGGCTGATTCCGGAGATGAGGGGGTTACCTTATGATGATAGATTGAGTAGGCTGGGTCTTTACACGTTGGAGTTCAGAAGGATGAGGGGTGATCTTATAGAAACATTTAAAATAATGAAAGGGGTACACAAGATAGAGGCAGAGAGGTTGTTTCCACTGGTCGGGGAGTCTAGAACTAGGGGGCACAGCCTCAAAATACTGGGGAGCCAATTTAAAATTGAGTTAAGAAGGAATTTCTTCTCCCAGAGTGTTGTGAATCTGTGGCATTCTCTGCCCAAGGAAGCAGTTGAGGCTAGCTCATTGAATGTATTCAAATCACAGATAGATAGATTTTTAACCAATAAGGTAATTAAGGGTTATGGGGAGCTGGCAGGTAAGTGGAGCTGAGTCCATGGCCAGATCAGCCATGATCTTTTTGAATAGCGGAGCAGGCTCGAGGGGCTAGATGGCCTACTCCTGTTCCTAATTCTTATGTTCTTATGTTCTTATAATTAAGAAGTTTGCAGCTGATACTAAAATCAGTTGTGTGGTTGATAATAAAGAAGAAAGCTGAACACTGCAGGAAGATATCAATCAGGTGGGCAGAACAGTGGCAAAGGGAATTCAATCCGGAGAAGTGTGGGATAATGCATTTGGGGAGGGTTAACAAGGAAAGGGAATACATATTAAATGGTAGGACACTGAGAAGTGTCGAGGAACAAAGGGACCTTGGAGTGCATGTCCACAGATCCCTGAAAGTAGCAGGCCAGGTCGATATGGAAGTTAAGAAGGCATACGGAATACTTGCCTTTATATAGCCGAGGCATAGAATACAAGAGCAGGGAGATTATGCTTGAATTGTACAAAACACTAGTTAGGCCGCAGCTAGAGTACTGTGTGCAGTTCTGGTCGCCACATTACACGAAAGATGTGATCGCACTAGAGAGGGTACAAAGGAGATTTATGAGGATGTTGCCTGGACTGGAGAATATTAGCTATGAGGAAAGATTGGATAGGCTGGGTTTGTTTTCTTTGGAACAGTGGAGGCTGAGGGGAGACCTCATTGAGGAGTATAAAATTATGAGGGGCCTAGATAGAGTGGATAGGACTTACCTATTTCCCTTAGCAGAGGGGTCAACAACCAGGGGGCATAAATTTAAAGTAATTAGCAGAAGGTTTGAAGGGAAATTTCTTCACCCAAAGGATGATGAGGTTCTGGAACTCAGGAAGGGTGGTAGAGGCAGAAACCCTCACCACATTTAAAAAGTACATGGATATGCACTTGAAGTGTCGTAACCTACAGGGCTACGGACCAAGAGCTGGAAAGTGGGATTAGACTGGATAGTTCTTTCTTGGCTGCTGCAGGCACAATGGGCTGAAATGGCCTCCTTCCGTGCTGTAAATTTCCATGATTCTATGATTCACACCAAGTCTCGTTCATCCATTGCTCGCTGACCTACTTTGTCACCAGGATTTTGCTATCTTTCCAGATGCTGATGGACCTGATATGTATTTCTACATCTTCTGCTTTCAGTTCCCAACATTTACAGGTTTTTTTATTTTTATCTTCAGTAAATAAAAGTGACCTCTAAGAAGGAGATGACGTTTGACAAGTTAGCACTCCTGGTACAGAACTTCGAGCCACAGGTTCAAGTGGGGCCTCTCTGCACAAATCTGTGGCACCAGCAGTACCTTCTCTCGGGGATCTTCATACTGAGGTAATACTATCTCATCTGCCTTGAATAAGCTGGGAGACTTAATGGAAAGGGGATTTAGTCACATTACAGATCCCCTACAGTCCAGTCTCTTGCAGATCAGTAATTTTGCTGAACTGCGCCCAATAGCAGAGGCAGTTGTACAATGGGAATGAACATGTTGCCAATTGTCAAGATGACAGCATGTCTGGACCCTCACAAACCCCTCAGCCAATCCTTGCCCCGGTACCAGAAATCCATCTGGGCGAGACTGTCCCAGCCGATGCTGAGATACTTCAGTCTGCAGCTGGACCCTCTCAGGTCTGAAGTCCGAGAGGTTACTGATCATGAGTGTCATGTATCTTACATTATTATATATAACTGTATCCTAACATGCTATACATGACTGTAATAAGATATGACCTGTAACCACCAGCATACCTTACCACCAGGGGTGCACTTGCAAGAGACAGGTATATAAGGACAGGTCTCAGGCAAGTGCAGCATTCCAGAGCTGTGAAATAAAGGTGTAGGTCCAGAGTGACCTTGACTTCACGACATGCTTCATGTGAATCTGTACTGAGGGGACAGGACTTTACAGTGGCGACGGGTTATGGGATTACAGAATCCACAGAATGGCGAACAACGGATCAGATAAAAATTACAATGCGGGAGACAATTGGGAGGACTTTATAGAAAGGCTCCAGCAAAGCTTTGTAACCAAAGACTGGTTAGGCGACGATAAGGCAGACAAGAGAAGAGCCCATCTCTTGACCAGCTGTGGCTCGAAAACATACGCTTTAATGAAGGATCTGTTGGCATCCGAGAAACCAGCAAGCAAGTCGTTTGAAGAATTGAGCACACTGGTAAGAGACCACCTAAAGCCAGCGAGCAGCCTACACATGGCCAGACACACGTTCTGTAACTACAGACGCTGTGTGGGCCAGAGCATACCAGACTTCGTGGTGGAACTTCGGAGGTTGGCTAGTTTATGTGAGTTCTCCGATGAACTGAGGAGAGAAATGCTGAGAGACTTTTTCATTGAAGGGATAGGCCACGCAGGCATATTCCGAAACCTCATAGAGACCAAGAACCTGACCTTAGAGGCAGCAGTGCAAGTTGCACAGACATTCTTGGTAGGGGAAGAAGAAACAAGGTTGATTTACAATGCAGGTACGACAACTAACGAAATATCGGAAGAAGTTCACAGCATTAAACAAGCTGCTACCCCCACACACAAACAAAACCGGGAGAACAGGCTCTCGACAGCAGGCAGAAGCCATCAAGGGCCACAGGAACGGCCCGTTCACACCTCATCAACCCACAATGCGAGCAATCAACTACAAACTGAGAGAAGCTCAAGAGAGATCAGCCAGACGCAGCTCATTCTTTGGGAACTCTTTGAACAATGGAACAGGTCTGTGCTGGAGGTGTGGGGGTGAGCAATCGTCAAGGGGATGTCGATTTCAGCAGGCTGTTTGCAGAAATTGTGAATATACAGGGCATTTGGCCCACACGTGCAAAAAAACGGCAGCTCGGCTGGTATACGAATCGGATGGGTCGGAAAGCGGACCAGAAGATGGTGGGGACAGTATCCGGGACACCGGTGTACAGCGGGTCAACACGATCAATGGCCGCTGCTCCTACAACAGGACGCCTCCGATAATGATGAGGGTCCTACTCAACGGGATATCTGTCAACATGGAGCTGGATACGGGAGTGAGTCAATCTCTCATGGGCGCTCAACAATTTGAACAACTGTGGCCGCATAAAAGAGACAGACCAAAACTCACAATGGTCGACACCATACTCAGGACCTATACCAAAGAAATCGTACCAGTCCTCGGCAGCGCCATGCTCTCTGTCATACACAAAGGGACAGTGAACCGACTTCCCCTGTGGATTGTCCCCGGAGAACCCCCAGCACTGCTGGGGAGAAGCTGGCTGGCAAAACTAAACTAGAAATGGGATAATGTCCATGCATGTCATTAGAGGAACGGACCTCCTGCTCAACAGTTATAAAGCGATTTGAACATCTCTTTCAGCCAGGTGTGGGCACTTTCAAAGAGGCCAAAGTCAAAATCTACATCACACAGGATGCTAGACCGGTCCATCACAAGGCCAGAGCTGTACCCTATGTGATGAGGGAAAAGATTGAACACGAACTAGACAGGCTTCTGCAGGAAGGCATTATATCACCTGTGGAATTGAGCGACTGGGCAAGTCCCATCGTCCCAGTCATGAAGCCTGATGGATCCGTACAAATCTGTGGGTACTACAAATCTACCATAACCAGAGTCTTCCTACAGGACCATACCCGCTGCCCATAGTGGAGGACTTATTTGCCACATTGGCTGGAGGTAAACTTTTCTCAAAATTAAACCTCACATCTGCGTATATGACGCAAGAATTGACCGAGGAATCCAAGCTACTCACCACCATCAACACACATCGAGGCCTTTTCATGTACAATCAATGCCCATTCGGCATCAGGTCGGCAGCTGCCATATTCCAGCACAACATGGAGAGTCTGCTCAAGTCCATCCCGGGGACGGTTGTATTTCAAGACGACATACTTATCACGGGCAGGGACACCGACTCCCATTTCCGTAATTTGGAGGAAGTACTAAAGCGGTTGGATCGGGTAGGCCTACGAGTCAAGAAATCCAAGTGCCTGTTTCTCGCACCTGATGTTGAATTTTTGGGCAGAAGGATTACTGCTGATGGAATCTTCCCAACAGAGTCCAAAACAGAAGCAATTCGCCTGGCACCCAGGCCCTGGAATGTCTCAGAACTGCGCGCCTTTCTCGTGCTACTCAATTACTTTGGGAACTTCATGCAGAACTTAAGCACGCTGCTGGAGCCTCTCCATGTGCTACTCAGGAAGGGTGCGATTGGTTTTGGGGGTTCGCCCAGGAACGCGCCTTCGATAAGGCACGCAACCTTCTGTGTTCCAACAGTGTTTTGACTTTCTTTGACCCAGGTAAAAAGCTAGTTCTCACATGCGATGTGTCAGCATATGGGGTCGGGTGCGTTTTGCAACATGTCAATAGTGCGGGCAAATTACAACCCATAGCTTATGCCTCCAGGTCACTTTCGCGGGTGGAGCGCGGGTACGGAATGGTAGAGAAGGAGTCGCTCGCATGCGTGTACGGAGTCAAAAAGATGCACCAATACATCTTCGGCGCCAAGTTCGCGTTATAAACCAACCACAAGCCCCTCACGTCCCTCCTATCCGAGAGCAAGGCAATAAACGCCAACGCCTCGGCGCGAATTCAATGGTGGGCACTCATGCTGGCGTCCTATGACTACACAATCAGGCACAGACCAGGCACAGACAATTGTGCCGACGCGCTCAGCAGGCTACCCCTGGCGACCACGGAAGCGTCTGACAAACAGGACTGTGAGATAGTCATGGCAAACAATGCCTTTGAGTCCAGAGGTTCGCCCATGACGGCTCGCCAAATCAGAGCCTGGACAGTCAGCGACCCCACGTTATCCTTAGTAAAAAGTTGTGTCCTAACTGGTGACTGGGCAGAGGCTCGCGATGCCTGCCCCGAGGAATTAAAACCCTTTCACAGGCGCATGTATGAGCTATCACTACAAGCAGACTGCCTGATGCGGGGCAGCTGAGTCGTCATGCCTCTGCGAGGCAGAGAGGCATTTTTCTGGGAGCTCCACCGCGAGCACCCGGGGATCGTTCTCATGAAGGCCATAGCCAGATCCCACGTCTGGTGGCCTGGTATTGACACGGACTTGGAGCTCTGCGTCCGAAGGTGCACCATTTGTGCCCAACTCAGCAATGCCCCCAGGGAGGCTCCACTGAGCCCCTGGCCCTGGCCTACCAAACCGTAGTCGCGGGTGCACGTAGACTATGCAGGCCCATTCATGGGCAAAATGTTCCTCGTAGTTGTAGATGCATTCTCAAAGTGGATCGAATGCACCATTTTAAACTTGAGCACAACCTCCACCACTGTGGAGAGCCTCGCAACCATGTTTGCAACGCACGGAGTCCCTGACATATTGGTCAGTGACAATGGTCCGTGCTTCACCAGCGCAGAATTCCAAGACTTTATAATTGACCACGGCATAAATCACGTCAAGACGGCACCGTTCAAGCCGGCCTCCAACGGCCAGGCGGAGAGAGCAGTGCAAATCATTAAACAAGGCATGCTTAAAATCCAAGATCCCACGCTGCAGGGTCACCTGTCTTGACTGCTGCTGGCATACAGAGCTCGTCCGCACTCACTGACTGGGATCCCCCCGCGCAACTGTTGATGAAAAGGACTTTAAAAACAAGGCTCTCATTAATCCTCCCAGACATGCACAAAATCATTGAGGCAAAGCGCCGTAAGCTGACTGAGTACCATGACAGAAATTTGAGGGGGAGATGGAATGAGATGGGGGACAAAGTGTTTGTACTAAACTATGGCAGGGGTCCCAAATGGCTTGCAGGGACAGTAACGGGCAAGGAAGGAAACAGGATACTGGGAGTACAAATGGACAATGGCAAAACCTGCCGGAAGCATGTAGACCAAGTCAAAAGCAGATTTACCAACAACACTGCGGAACCAGAGGCAGACTACAATGTGGAACTCGCATCACACCTGGTGGACAGACAGAGGGAACAACCTGAGGAAAGGGCAATCCCAACAGACAGCCCAGGCGAGTCAACAACAATCACACCAATCGAAACAGACAGCCCAGGCGAGATACCAGCAACCACACCCAAAGAAAAACAGACACCAAGGCAAACAACTGAACCACAACTCAGACGCTCCATGCGAGAGCGTAGACCACCTGAGAGACTGAACCTATAAAGTCAATAAGACCTTGGGGGAGGGTGATGTCATGTATCTTACATTATTATATATAACTGTATCCTATCATGCTATACATGACTGTAATAAGATATGACCTGTAACCACCAGCATACCTTACCACCAGGGGTGCACTTGCAAGAGACAGGTATATAAGGACAGGTCTCAGGCAAGTGCAGCATTCCAGAGCTGTGAAATAAAGGTGCAGGTCCAGAGTGACCTTGACTTCACTGCATGCCTCGTGTGAATCTGTACTGAGGGGACAGGACTTTACAATGAGCATCTCAAAGGCCCTTTACTGAGCCACAGCAGTCTTCTGCCTCCCATGTTGCAGCCACTGGGCTGTACCTTGTAAACATTCCAGAATAGGAAATAAATCATTTAAGACAGGCATTAATTACTGACACCAGGCTAATAACTTGTGTAAGCCAGTAAAATGTTAATCGTTTTTGAAATCTTTATGCGCAGATAGTGTTTCTGTCGTCGTTGGTAAACCTGCAATGTTATTTGACATGAATATCAATGTTGCTCTTTGGGAAGGTGCAGGTTATTGAGGATGGAAGGAGTGGTAGAGATTTGGACATGACTGTAAATGAAGGGGAGCAGGGGTTGAAAGACTGAAGTGCTCTTCAATGTGCTGCGGCCAAAGTGGCTCTGGCTGCAGGCAGATTTTGGTCCCCACCTACATCCTCACCATCCTCTACATCATTAGTGTCCTCTCCCTCATCATGCTAAAGGTCTTCCGCCAATGATGGCTCCATGCATTGACCTCATTGCAGAACAAAGATAAACAATGTACAGCAAGCCACAATCATACAGGGCACTCTTTCTGGACTGCATTGTTACAATCAGTCCAGGCATCAGAATTATTGCTTGAGGACCCCAATTACCTGCTCGGTGATGGTTCAAATTGACTCATGGATCTGATTGTAGTATAATTCAGCTGCTGAGCATGGATTCCTGCGAGGAGTCATGATCCAATTGTGCAGGGGATAGATACACTTGTTATCAGGCAGCCAGCCTCTCACTTGCTCTGCAGAGGCAATATAAAAGCATTAGTGCAACCATCAGAAAAGTGCACACAGACCTGCATAATGCACTGCTATTGATCACACACCAGTTACAAATTAACAGGGTGGAAGCCCCTGTGATTCATGAGGACAGAGAAGGGCATGCGAAAGAGCCTGCAGGACAAGTGGAAGCAAATTTGCAGGGCTATGGGGAAAAGGCGGGGGTGTGGGACTAGCTGAAGTACTCTTGCATAGAACTGGCACAGGCTTGACGGGTTGAATGGCCTCCTTCTTTGCTGTAACCATTTTATGATTCTATGAAACATGCATGCAGTCGATGCAGTCCTGGACTTGAGGGGATCCTGCAATCTGTGCAAACACTGGAGCCCTATCCTGCTGAGTCCAGATGTCCATGAAAAACGTGTTTGTTCTAGCAAACATGGCATCAGTCACTGGTTTAATGTAAGCATGAACTGCAGACTGAGTAATGTTACTGATATCTCCTGTTGCAACCTGGAAGTTGCTGGAGGGAGAGATGTTCAGTGCTATAGTGACCTTAGCTGTAACAGGTAATGCAGTGTCAACTGTGATAGTTGGTTGGAGGAGGTGACAATTGCAGCTATGTTATCCTGGGCGAAAACCTCTCTTAGGAGGGTAAGAATTCCTGAGAGGATGTCTCCTTGGATTTGCTCTCCCTGTAGCTCTTTTTGCTCCTGTGTCCTGCTGCCGTTGCTCCTCCTTCACCTCCTCTTGCCAGAGTGGAATTCCCAGAAGGACCCCCATGAAGAAAAGAGTGCATTACTAGAAGCCCCTTTAGAATTCAGAACATTCTACAGCCACTGCAAGCATTTTGGAATCATCTAAGCAGTAAAATACCACTATGTAATGCAAGCAAAATGTTTTCCAACAGTTCTTTCAACAGTTTTACCTGAAAGCATCTGAGGATGCCTTTTAATATCACTGGAAATGACTGCCTCCCAACTTCTACCACCCATGGTTTGTAGGTAGGAGCAAGAACTGGCATTAGCAATGTGGCTTCAGGGATCATGACTACTTCTTCTGGCCCTAACTTTCATTCATTCATGAGTCTTCCCTGGCCGCCTAAAGTGAAGACCACCCAAAAAAATCAGAATACGTGCGCTACAAACGGTAATTTAGTACTTCCATTTCCCACACACTTTTAGTCCCAGTTCTGACGCAGGATTAGGTGTAAATGGGGCGGTAGACTCACAAATCGTTGCAAGAAAATTACTTAGTCCAGGCCCAGACACACGTCAAATACAAAGGGAAACATTTGATGGGATTTTCAAAGTTCAATAATATACAAATAATTTAAATGCAAAATATACTGTGGTGTTTTTGTATAGAAAAAAGCTCATGTTAAATAATATTGAAGTTCAAAGTCAGGATGCTTACAAAAATGTTACCCAATTCAGTCTTGAAAATTAATTTGTCGCATATCTTTACAAATTAGGGGATACTTGAAATGATGCTCCATTTGGAAACATGCCTGCTGGGAACCAAGCTGAGATTGAGAAGACAACATCACCCTGTCTGTCAGTATCTTGTGTGGGTTAGATTTCCATCAAATGAGACAGTGCTCCAACAGAATGTATTACCTGTCAGAACCCCAAACATAGGAATACAAAGAGAAACAAAGAAATACAAATTTTAAAACAAATACCTTTGTTGTCTGAGTTATTAGACTTTATACCCATAGACTAGAAGATGGATTTCAGTCATTTTTGAATATGAGTTTATACTTCGACTGACACCTTGGTGCAGCACTGAAGTGCTGTTGAACCTCTGAAGGCAGAACTGAATAACATGATAATATTGATCCTCATGGCACTAACCACAAAGAACTAGGGTGTCAGATCTATTATTTCTCCAGAAATCCTTCAATCCATTCCTTTGGTTCCTAGCTCTCTGGTATAAAGGACCTGCAGCATCTCATGGGATTATTCTGGATAAATATCATCAAGCAAATATGAGCAGCATGATGTAAAAGTATCAACCAATGAATTGCTGAGATAATCAGCTCTTGAATGACTGTTAAATAATTTAATAGTTATTTCAAAACATACAATATCTCAAAAACCCACTTGCATCTGGTTTCTCTGAACTTATCACAGATAAATATGTTCATTACTGATGATGGTTCTTGGTTATACAGTAAATTGATCTGAGCGTTCCTCTGCCTGCTTGATCAAAAGAGGCCAAATCTAATAATCTTTTTATCCCTACAGTCAAGACCATTCTGTCACAGCTTTAACCATTGAGAAATGATAAAGTTACCTGAGAAAACCTATTATCTGATAAGTAAGCAGGACCCATTGACCCAAACATTTTTGTCCTTGACAAATTACGCATCAGAATTTTTTTGCTCTCTGTCACCGAGCTGTCTCACGTATCTCACATTTTTATGCCATCAACACACTGATGGATGATCAGCAGAACCTGTCACTCTCAACCCATCAATGTTGTAAAGTGTTTTTCAAATCGCATTTATAATTGACAACCTTTGAGCAGAGAGGCAGACAGGGTTCCCTGACACAAAGGCCTTGGCCTGAGGAGAAAAATTCCTTCTTAAGAAAAAAAACCTGACACAAGGCAGACCACACTGATAACCAGGGGCATCAAAATTCAAGCTTATTACTTGGCTGTCTAGCAGAGACTCGGATTGAATTTAAGGAGCTTTAGTCTCCCTATTTATAATAAAACCAATCTCAGATATTATGACCACCTATTCTCACTACCTTTCAGTACAATGATGATTTACAATACTGGTTCAGTGTGAAATAGTAGTCACCACTCACAGAAAGTATGTGTGCTAATTTTCTTACAACAACTTGCCAAATGTATGTGAGTTGAAAGACCACATTATAAGGACATATAAATATACTAAAGTCCTAATAATTTATGACCAATGGAAATTCCCATTGCACCAGTGACAATCCATTACTGCCATTCGATTCAAGTTAGAGTATCAAAACTAAGCAATTATACAGGCTTTGGCAAATACAGGAGCTACAGTATTGTACAATCAGTTTGATGTTGTTGAATAATAATAGGCAACGACCTGTACCACAGGCCAATTGAAGAATGATGCTTTCATCAAGCTATGATCCGCAGTATAGTGCAGAGAGCCCATTATTGCTCAAAGTGCTTGTTCTTACTATGAAGCGACTCTTATGTTTGTCTGTATTTTCTTGTACAGTTGGTGGTTTCTTCACAATGCACAGACTATTACAGCTGAACAACAGCAGCTTTCAGTTCACAACTGAAAGTCTAGAGTGTAATACTGAATTTAGGCACCAGCAAAAGCATTTTGATTTTTTGATTTTCATAAAAATCATTATAAAGGTGGCATGATGGACTTGGCTCAACTCAGGATTGGAGCAGAGAGATGTGTGGAGATCATTCATGTGAAATGGTCTTGTATGTATTGCGAAAATCTCACGTAAGATTATGTTCAGTTGCAGCTTTGAATAGATGGCAGGGAACGCGGCTAAAATTGCCCTCCGCCCCAAACTGGGCGCATTTACCGATTTAATTGTTGATTTACTGCCCTGATGGATGGGGCAGTAAGAAAAAGCACTGAGGGCACAGATTACTCCTATGTTCTTATACTGAGCTACTCTTGGTGATGGACATTGAAGTCTCCCACCCAGAGTAAATCTGTGCCCTCAGTGCTTCTTCCAAGTGGTGTTCAACAAAGAGGAGTACTGAGGGAGGGCAGTAATCAGTAGGAGGTATCCTTGCCCATGTTTGACCTGATGCCATAACACTTCATGGCGTCTGAAGTCAAAGTTAAGGACTCGCAGAGTTACTCCCTCCCTTCTATCCCGGCACTTCTAGTGGGTCTGTTCTGCCGGTGGGAAATGACAAACCCAGAGCTGACGATAGAGTTTTCTGGGACATTGGCTGAAAGGAATGATTCTGTGAGTATGACTATGTCAGGCTGAAATAGGAGTAGGAGTAGACTATTCGGCCCCTTGAGCCTGCTCCGCCATTCAATAAGAGCATGGTTGATCTTCTACATCAACTCCACTTTCCTGCACTGTCCCCATATCGCTTTGATCCCCTTAACATTCAAAAATCTATCGACCTCTATCTTGAATATACTCAAAGACTGAGCCTCCACAGCCCTCTGGGTACAGTATTCCAAAGATTCACAACCCTCTTAGTGAAGAAATTTCTCCTCATCTCAGTCCTAAATGGCTGACCCCTTATTCTGAGACTGTGACCCGGGTTCTAGACTCCTCAGCCAGAGGAAACATCCTCCCTGCATCTACCCTGTCAAGCCCGTAAGAATTTTGTATATTTCAATGAGATCACCTCTCATTCCTCTAAACTCTAGAGAATATAGGCCTAGCCTACTCAATCTCTCCTCATAGGACAATTCCCCCATCCCAGGAATCAGTCTGGTGAACCTTCGTTGTACTCCCTCAATAGCAATTATATCTTTCCTTAGGTAAGGAGACCAAAACTGTACACAATACTCCAGGTGTGGCCCTATATAATTGCAATAAGACGTCTTTACTCATACTCAAATCCTCTTGTAATAATGGCCAACAATGCCATTTGCTTTCTTAATTGCTTGCTGTACATGCACTTTAACTTTCAGTGATTCGTGTACAAAGAGACCCAGGTCCCTCTGAACACCAACATTTCCCAATCTCTCACCATTTAAAAAATACTCTGCTTTTCTATTTTTCTTACCAAAGTGAATAACTTCACATTTCTCCACATTATATTCCATTTGCCATGTTCTTACCCATTCACTTAACCTGCCTATATCCTCTTGAAGCCTCTTTGCATCCTCCTCACAACTTGCATTCCCACCTAGCTTTGCATCATCAGCAAACTTGGATATATTACATTTGGTCCCCTCATCCAAATCATTGATATAGATTGTGACTAGCTGGGGCCTAAGCACCAATCCTTGCGGCACCCATCACGGCTTTAGCGGTGGCAACGCTCATACCTGGACCTTTAAAAGGCGTGCTTGTGCAGCTACAGCGGTAGAGAAAGCAAAATAGAAGTAGAAAGGAATCAAAAAGTGATGCCACAGCCAATGGGGTAAGTGATTGGCTGGTGATTGGTCAGTAGCTTTTCTTTTTATTTTTATATCAGTAAGTGAACTGTAACATTGTTATTACCAATTTAGGGGTAGATAAGGGTTAAGGCATGGCAGGAGAGGTCGGTCACGTGATATGCTCCTCCTGTACCATGTAGGAACTCGGGGACACTTCCGGTGTCCCTGGGGACTACGTGTGTGGGAAGTGTATCCGCCTCGAGCTCCTGACGGTCCGCGTTGCGGAATTGGAGCTGAGGGTGGATTCACTCTGGAGCATCCACGATGCTGAGAATGACGTGAGTATCACGTGTAGTGAGTTGGTCTTACCGCAGGAGAAGGGTCCACAGCCAGATAGGGAATGGAAGACCAGCAGGAAGAGCAGTGCAAGAAACATCCCCCCCAATAGTACTCAAAGCGGTGTATCTGTTTTGCAGGGGGATGACTCATCAGGGGAGGGCAGCAGCAGCCAAGTTCATGGCACCGTGGCTGGCTCTGCTGCACAGGAGGGCAGGAAAAAGAGTGGGAGCGCGATAGTGATAGGGGATTCAATGGTGAGGGGAATAGATAGGCGTTTCTGCAGCCGCAACCGAGACTCCAGGATGGTATGTTGCCTCCCTGGTGCAAGGGTCAAGGATGTCTCGGAGCAGGTGCAGGACATTCTGAAATGGGAGGGAGAACAGCCAGTTGTCGTGGTGCACATTGGTACCAACGACATAGGTAAAAAAAGGGATGAGGTCCTACGAAACGAATTTAAGGAGCTAGGAGCTAAATTAAAAAGTAGGACCTCAAAAGTAGTAATCTCGTGATTGCTACCTGTGCCACGTGCTAGTCAGAGTAGGAATCGTAGGATAGCACAGATGAATACATGGCTTGAGCAGTGGTGCAGCAGGGAGGGATTCAAATTCCTGGGGCATTGGAACCGGTTCTGGGGGAGGTGGGACCAGTACAAACAGGACGGTCTGCACCTGGGCAGGACTGGAGCCAATGTCCTAGGGGGAGTGTTTGCTAGTGCTGTTGGGGAGGAGTTAAACTAATATGGCAGGGGGATGGGAACCAATGCAGGGAGACAGAGGGAAACAAAAAGGAGACAAAAGCAAAAGACAGAAAGGGGATGAGGAAAAGTGGAGGGCAGAGAAACACAAGGCAAAGAACAAAAAGGGCCACTGTACAGCAAAATTCTAAAAGGACAAAGGGTGTTAAAAAAACAAGCCTGAAGGCTTTGTGTCTTAATGCAAGGAGTATCCGCAATAAGGTGGATGAATTAACTGTGCAAATAAATGTTAACAAATATGATGTGATTGGGATTACGGAGACGTGGCTCCAGGATGATCAGGGCTGGGAACTCAACATCCAGGGTTATTCAACATTCAGGAAGGATAGAATAAAAGGAAAAGGAGGTGGGGTAGCATTTCTGGTTAAAGAGGAGATTAATGCAATAGTTAGGAAAGACATTAGCTTGGATGATGTGGAATCTATATGGGTAGAGCTGCAGAAAACCAAAGGGCAAAAAACGTTAGTGGGAGTTGTGTACAGACCTCCAAACAGTAGTAGTGATGTTGGGGAGGGCATCAAACAGGAAATTAGGGGTGCATGCA
Organism: Pristiophorus japonicus; assembly: GCF_044704955.1. Lineage (NCBI taxonomy): Eukaryota > Metazoa > Chordata > Chondrichthyes > Pristiophoridae > Pristiophorus > Pristiophorus japonicus. The sequence goes on from NC_091983.1 coordinate 156,722,166, forward strand.
ATAAAGGTGCAGCAGTTATAATGGGTGACTTTAATATGCACATAGATTGGGCTAGCCAAACTGGAAGCAATACGGTGGAGGAGGATTTCCTGGAGTGCATAAGGGATGGTTTTCGAGACCAATATGTCGAGGAACCAACTAGGGGGGAGGCCATCTTAGACTGGGTGTTGTGTAATGAGAGAGGATTAATTAGCAATCTCATTGTGCGAGGCCCCTTGGGGAAGAGTGACCATAATATGGTGGAATTCTGCATTAGGATGGAGAATGAAACAGTTAATTCAGAGACCATGGTCCAGAACTTAAAGAAGGGTAACTTTGAAGGTATGAGGCGTGAATTGGCTAGGATAGATTGGCGAATGATACTTAAGGGGTTGACTGTGGATGGGCAATGGCAGACATTTAGAGACCGCATGGATGAATTACAACAATTGTACATTCCTGTCTGGCGTAAAAATAAAAAAGGGAAGGTGGCTCAACCGTGGCTATCTAGGGAAATCAGGGATAGTATTAAAGCCAAGGAAGTGGCATACAAATTGGCTAGAAATAACAGTGAACCTGGGGACTGGGAGAAATTTAGAACTCAGCAGAGGAGGACAAAGGGTTTGATTAGGGCAGGGAAAATGGAGTACGAGAAGAAGCTTGCAGGGAACATTAAGGCGGATTGCAAAAGTTTCTATAGGTATGTAAAGAGAAAAAGGTTAGTAAAGACAAACGTAGGTCCCCTGCAGTCAGAATCAGGGGAAGTCATAACGGGGAACAAAGAAATGGCAGACCAATTGAACAAGTACTTTGGTTCAGTATTCTCTAAGGAGGACACAAACAACCTTCCAGATATAAAAGAGGTCAGAGGGTCTAGTAAGGAGGAGGAACTGAGGGAAATCCTTATTAGTCGGGAAATTGTGTTGGGGAAATTGATGGGATTGAAGGCCGATAAATCCCCAGGGCCTGATGGACTGCATCCCAGAGTACTTAAGGAGGTGGCCTTGGAAATAGCAGATGCATTGACAGTCATTTTCCAACATTCCATTGACTCTGGATCAGTTCCTATCGAGTGGAGGGTAGCCAATGTAACCCCACTTTTTAAAAAAGGAGGGAGAGAGAAAGCAGGGAATTATAGACCGGTCAGCCTGACCTCAGTCGTGGGTAAAATGATGGAATCAATTATTAAGGATGTCATAGCAGCGCATTTGGAATATGGTGACATGATAGGTCCAAGTCAGCATGGATTTGTGAAAGGGAAATCATGCTTGACAAATCTTCTGGAATTTTTTGAGGATGTTTCCAGTAAAGTGGACAAAGGAGAATCAGTTGATGTGGTGTATTTGGACTTTCAGAAGGCTTTCGACAAGGTCCCACACAAGAGATTAATGTGCAAAGTTAAAGCACATGGGATTGGGGGTCGTGTGCTGACGTGGATTGAGAACTGGTTGTCAGACAGGAAGCAAAGAGTAGGAGTAAATGGGTACTTTTCAGAATGGCAGGCAGTGACTAGTGGGGTACCGCAAGTTTCTGTGCTGGGGCCCCAGCTGTTTACATTTACATTAATGATTTGGACGAGGGGATTAAATGTAGTATCTCCAAATTTGCGGATGACACTAAGTTGGGTGGCAGTGTGAGCTGCGAGGAGGATGCTATGAGGCTGCAGAGTGACTTGGATAGGTTAGGTGAGTGGGCAAATGCATGGCAGATGAAGTATAATGTGGATAAATGTGAGGTTATCCACTTTGGTGGTAAAAACAGAGAGACAGACTATTATCTGAATGGTGACAGATTAGGAAAAGGGAAGGTGCAACGAGACCTGGGTGTCATGGTACATCAGTCATTGATGGTTGGCAAGCAGGTACATCAGGCGGTTAAGAAAGCAAATGGCATGTTGGCCTTCATAGCGAGGGGATTTGAGTACAGGGGCAGGAAGGTGTTGCTACAGTTGTACAGGGCCTTGGTGAGGCCACACCTGGAGTATTGTGTACAGTTTTGGTCTCCTAACTTGAGGAAGGACATTCTTGCTATTGAGGGAGTGCAGCGAAGATTCACCAGACTGATTCCCGGGATGGTGGGACTGACCTATCAAGAAAGACTGGATCAACTGGACTTGTATTCACTAGAGTTCAGAAGAGTGAGAGGGGACCTCATAGAAACATTTAAAATTCTGACGGGTTTGGACAGGTTGGATGCAGGAAGAATATTCCCAATGTTGGGGAAGTCCAGAACCAGGGGTCACAGTCTAAGGATAAGGGGTAAGCCATTTAGGACCGAGATGAGGAGAAACTTCTTCACCCAGAGAGTGGTGAACCTGTGGAATTCTCTACCACAGAAAGTAGTTGAGGCCAATTCACTAAATATATTCAAAAGGGAGTTAGATGAAGTCCTTACTACTCGGGGGATCAAGGGGTATGGCGAGAAAGCAGGAAGGGGGTACTAAAGTTTCATGTTCAGCCATGAACTCATTGAATGGCGGTGCAGGCTGAAAGGGCTGAATGGCCTGCTCCTGCACCTATTTTCTATGTTTCTATGTTTCCAAGGAGCAGTGTGTCAGAAGGCTGCGCTTCCAAAAGGAGGTCTATACAGAGAAATGCCATCTCCTGCAGGAAGACCTACAGTCTCACATTGGCACCAGGATGGTGATGTCCATTGCAGTGAAGGTCATGGTGGCACTCACCTTCTATGCCTCCGGCTCCTTCCAAACTGCATCAAGGGACATATGCAGCATCTCACAATTCACAGCATATCGCTGCATCCGTGATATCACACAGACTCTGTACACCTATCGAGTGGACTTCATTACCATCCCGATAATCATGAAGAAACAGGATGAGCGCGCATGTGGGTTTTCCAGGATAGCGGGCTTCCCAAGGGTTCAAGGAGCAATTGACTGCACGCACGTGGCCTTGTGAGCACCATTCCAGAATGCAGAGGTATTCAGAAACCGAAAGGGATGCTACTCCCTAAATGTGCAGCTAGTGGGCGACTACACACAGTGCATCCTTGCAGTCAATGCTCACTATCCTGGAAGCACACATTATGACTTTTGCCCTGTGGGGGAGCACTGTGCCTCGACTGTTTCAGCCATCATGGCAAAGCTGAGGCTGGCTGCTCAGGGACAAGGGATATCGACTGGCCACCTGGCTAATGAGCCCCTCCGCAACCCCACCACAGAGTCGGAGTAATGCTATAATGAGGGCCATACCACCACCCGCAGCATCATAGAGCAGACAATAGGGCTGCTGAAGCAGCGATTCCGATGCCTGGACTGCTCTGGAGGCAGCCTTCAATACTCCCCTCAACAGGTCTCACTATTCATTGTGGTGTGCTGCATGCTGCACATTTTGGCCATCAGGAGGGCCCAGGCCTTTCCAGTGAGGATTGCAGACCCACCTCAGGAGGAGGGGGAGGAGGGGGAGGAGGATGACCATACGTGGCGACGCCCCATATGAACAGCAACACGGCGAGGACCAGCAGCATCCACGGAGGAGGCAGCCTGCCAATGTTGGCTGCAGCAGGTCTATTTGGCGGTGGCTCATAAAGGAACGCTTCACTTAAATGGAATGAGCTGAGGGATGCAGCTAATAATAAGCGTGCATTGTGGCACGATAATACTACCTCTCCGTTACAAGTCAACAGTCATACACCAGAGGCTGAAGGAAACGTTCAACGTAACATTTTATTGCGAACACATCGCTCAAACAAGCCCAAAAACCCCACCCCATCAAAGAAAACACTATGGGGCACCCATCCCTTCAAATAATACAACAGATGAATAACATTTACAACATATGTACACAGACCCCACCCCCTCAAAGAAAACAAAATGGGCCACCCGCCCCTTCAAATAATACAACAGATGAACAACATTTACACCTTTTCTAAATAGGGCCGATGTCCACAGCTTTCATCATTGGGTCTTGCGTAAGCATTTCGCACCCCTCTGTCTCATCTTCTCCCTCGCCTACTGCTTCTCCTCAATGGGTCCTCAGTGCCTGCAACAAGGCTGCTTGAGGGCTGCTATGTGTCTGAGGGAGACAGGACAGAAGGCCTAGCACGAGGCCCAGGACCAGCTCTGGGTCTGGGTGGCCCAGCTGCAGACAGCCCCGCCCGAGAATGGGCGGCTGCAGTGTGGAATGGCTGGCGTGCAGATTGCGGCAGGTGCAAAGATGGAATGGCAGTGTTGGGAGACCGAATGATGTCCTCCTGAGAGAGGACATCACGTTCCATCTCAACTGACAGCCTGCCAATCTCCTGGGGCAGAGCCTCAGCATCTGGAGCAATCTGGTGGAGTGCAGATTGCTGGCCTACTTCGGCACCGTTAGCTCCCCGTTGAACTAATGGCGCCCGAGACACGATGGTAGCAGTCAATGCTTGCGTGGCATCAATTTGACCCTGCATCAGAGCAGACAGTACATTGATGTCAGCACGCGAAGACAACATGGCAGAATGCAAGTGTTACGTGGTCTCGGCCTGCTGTTCAATGGCTACTGCCACATCAGCCATAGACTGCGCTATCACGTCTTGGCCCCCATGGTCACTTGTGGCGTCGAGCCACCGTTGTAATCGACAAACGATGGGCTCAATGTCCCCCAGACTGCAAATGCCAAGGTTGAGATGGCCTCCGCCATATTCAATGCAAGTGCATCAACGCTGGTCGGGATCCTCATTAAAGCACCCATTAGCTCGCAGTGCATCTGCATTGTCTCCCTGGACATAGACTCCAAGTCCAGGTCCTCATCTGCCTGTCCATGAGCAGGACGCATGGGCTGACTTACCCTCCGGGGAACTGGCATCCGAGCTCCCGCTCGCATTGGGCATTGCTGCAGGTCACTGGGGCCAGGAGCTCATGTTCAAACTGGGAAGACGGCCTCTTCCACCAAGGTGCTCTCCCCACTTGATCCAACTGTAGATGTCTTACCCTATTCCGGCACACTGCTCTCCAGCTCCTCCTCCTCATCTTCCCCGGCGTCTGAAGATGTCGGCTGACGGGCAGGCTGGCACTCTTCTGGCTCACCATGTGTAAGCACAAAGCAACAGAAGTGCGGTGATCAGCTGGGGAGGGGGCAGGAAGGCAAGAAGGAGGGAGGCAGCGTTATTTTGGTTGCAACATCTTGTAAGGCATGTGGCTCAAAGCTAAGAAGACTCACACAAAACGGCCATTTCATTCACATGTTGTCAATGTCGAGCGGGGGCTATGTCCCCGTGCCCTCCAGTGCCACGACTGCAGCGCGCACGAGAGCGGACACTCGCTCCTTCTCGTTAGTCAGTTCCTGGAGGTAGGGCTGGCCTTCTTCCCAATGATCCAACTCACGCAGTTTGTGCATGAGTTTGACCTGCAATGACAAAAGTAAAAAGTTGTTAGTGGCTGTGTAGGTGCTGGTGTGCTACATGTGTCTGCAGTAGGGTACTCGCGAGTAATATGGCGAATTGTGCAAATTGGCATTTCATCCTGCATGGCATTGCACAGTGTTTGTGTGAATGGTGAGTCTGGGGCACAAGCAACTACCAGTAAAAATGAGGCTCAGGACTGGGACTGTATATGCAGAGTTGAAAGGTGCTGCTAGGTGGGCTCAGGCTGAGTAAGGAGCTAGAAGGTGAGAGACGCGTGGATGGGCAGGGCATGTCTAATGAGGCAATGGAGAGGTCTCAGGCTGGCTTCAGCAAGGAGGAGCATGGCCTGGTAGACATAGAGAAGGGTAGGCAACAGTAACAACAAAAACTTGTATTTATATCGCGCTTTTAATGTAGTAAAACATCCCAAGGCGCTTCACAGGAGTGTTTTAAGACAAAACAAATTAATTTGACACCGAGCTACATAAGAAGAAATTATAGCAGATGACCAAAAGCTTGGTCAAAGAGGTAGGTTTAAAGGAGCATCTTAAAGGAGGAAAGAGAGGTAGAGAGGCAGAGATGTTTAGGGAGGGAGTTCCAGAGCTTGGGACCTAGGCAGCTGAAGGCACGGCCACCAATGGTTGATCAGTTATAATCAGGGATGCTGAAGAGGGCAGAATTTGAGGAGCGCAGACATGTCGGGGGATTGTGAGGCTGAAGGAGATTACAGAGATATGGAGGGGCGAGGCCGTGGAGGGATTAGTAAACAAGGATGAGAATTTTGAAATAAAGGCGTTGCTTAACCGGGAGCCAATGTAGGTCAGCGAGCACAGGGGTGATGGGTGAGCGGGACTTGATGCGAGTTAAGACACGAGCTGCCAAATTTTGGATGACCTCAAGTTTACGTAGGGTAGAATGTGGGAGACCAGCCAGGAGTGATTTGGAGTAGTCACATCTAGACGTAACCAAGGCATGAATGAGGGTTTCAGCAGCAGATGAACTGAGGCAGGGGTGGAGACGTAAATTTTATGGAGGTGGAGATAGGCGGTTTTAGTAATGCCGCAGATATGTGGCTGGAAGCTCATTTCAAGGTCAAATATGACACCTAGGCTGCGAACAGTCTGGTGCAGCCTCAGACAGATGCTAGGGAGAGGGATGGAGTCAATGGCTAGGGAACGTAGTTTGTGCCAGGGCTCAAAGACTATGGGCTAGATTTTCCATTATTTTTGCATGCATAACGGCCAGTTAATGTCCATTTTATCGCTGAAATAAGGTGTAACGCTCAAATATCGCCCATTTTGCCACAAAAAGGAAAATGCCTCCCATTTGTCAGACACTTATCGCCGAGCGTTACTTTCGCCATATATGTAACGTCGGGAAAAAATAATACCGCCCGCCTACTTTTTTTTGTCGGAAAGATCGCATTTGCCGAAACTAGCGCCCAGTATATCGCCCAGTGCAATTTTCAGCACCTCGCACACATCGCGCCCAAAATATCGCTTGCCAAAATCACCGCTCTGAAAAAGTTGAACTGTTCTGAACTTATCACAGCGGTGTGGACCCCATTTTGTAAATCACAGGTCGCTTCATTGAAAAGGCTGCTTCAACTTCGGGGGAGTTTGGATTTACTCTGGAGTTCTTCTCAGGTGATGTGATCATCTGAACAGACATCTTTTCATACTGTAGATGATTGGGTTTTACTGTAGGTGTCTTAGTGTGGAAATTTATTGCTTTTTAACAATCGGAATTATATTTTATTGGAATGGGACCAGCCATTTCTCAGCCTTAATCAATCACAACGCAGATACTGCAGAGTGCAAATGGCACAACATCTAATCCACAGCATAATGTGCCTAATCTAAGATGTGCCAGACTGAGGAGGAGGTCCAGACCATACATACCCCGCACTTACAGGGAGAAGCGGTCTTACCTATATTCCAACAGTGGATATTAAAGGGGCTATAGCAGGGAAGGAACTTAACACAATCACAATTACTAAGGAGCTGGTACTCAGTAAGATAATGGGACTAAAGGCAGATAAATCCCCTGGACCTGATGGCTTGCATCCTAGAGTCTTAAGAGAAGTAGTGGCAGGGATAGTGGATGCATTGGTTGTAATTTACCAAAATTCCCTGGATTTTGGGGAGGTCCCAGCAGATTGGAAAATTGAAAATGTAGCGCCCCTATTTAAAAAAGGAGGTAGACAAAAAGCAGGAAACTATAGACCAATTAGCCTAACATCTGTGGTTGGGAAAATGTTGGAGTCCATTATTAAAGAAGCAGTAGCAGGGCATTTGGAAAAGCAAAATTTGGTTAGGCATAGTCAGCATGGATTTATGAAGGGGAAGTCATGTTTGACAAATTTGCTGGAGTTCTTTGAGGATGTAATAGACAGGATGGATAAAGGGGAACCAGTGGATGTGGTGGTATTTGGACATCCAGGAAGCATTTGACAAGGTACCACATAAAAGGATACTGCACAAGATAAAAGTTCACGGGGTTGAGGGTAATATATTAGCATGGATAGAGGATTGGCTAACTAACAGAAAACAGAGAGTTGGGATAAATGGTTCATTCTCTGGTTGGCAACCAGTAACTAGTGGGGTGCCGCAGGGATCAGTGCTGGGACCCCAACTATTTACAATCTATATTAACGACTTGGAAGAAGGGACTGAGTGTAACGTTGTAAGAATAAAGGTATTTATTAATGATCAAAATTGATTCTGTGTATGTATAAATGTTGAAAGTGTAGTTTATACGGAAAGGCCTGTTTGTGTTGAAACAAAATGAAGGCCCACAGGTCGCCAGCATGGGCTGAGTTTTGTAAGAAACAAAATGGAAGCCCACAGAGCTGCCGCATGGGTTTTGTGTATTGGAAAGGCATTTAATCTAATCAAGAGATGGCTGAGCCAGGCCAGACAGCCACATGTGTGAGGAGAGCCAATAAGGAACTGCCCTGGAACCAAGACCCAATCCTGAGGCTTTCTGAGGGACAATGGCTTTTGAGAGGTATAAAGGACTCAGCCAAAGACTTTTCTCTCTCTCCTGAAGCAGCCAGCCAAAGAGAAGTAACGTATATCACTCTTTATTATAACCTCATTGTATCTGTTGTAACTAAGGTGGATGTGCATGTGTGTGTGTTTTGAATAAACTGTTCCAATTGTTTTAAAAGAATTGTCTCACTGTCAAATTTAATGCTAGAGATTTAAAAATCTTACAGCGTAGTCAAGTTTGCTGATGATACAAAGATGAGAGGAATAGCAATGTGTGAGGCGGACACAAAGTATCTACAAAAGGACCTAGACAGGCTAAGTGAATGGGCAAAATTTGGCACATGAAGTATAATGTTGGAAACCGTGACGTCATGCACTTTGGCAGAAAAAATGAAAGATCAAGTTATTATTTAAATGGAGAAAGATTGCAAAGTGCTGCAGCACTGTGGGACCTGGGGGTACTTGTGCATGAAACACAAAAGGATAGTATGCAGGTACAGCAAGTGATCAGGAAGGCCAATGATATCTTGGCCTTTACTACAAAGGGGATGGAGTATAAAAGCAGGGAAGTCATGCTACAGCTCTACAAGGTATTGGTGAGGCCACACCTGGAATACTGCGGGCAGTTTTGGTTTCCATATTTACGAAGGGATATATTTGCTTTTGAGGCAGTTCAGAAAAGGTTCACTAGGTTGATTCCGGGGATGAGGGGGTTGACTTATGAGGAAAGGTTGAATAGGTAAGGCCTCTTCTCATTGGAATTCAGAAGAATGAGAGGTGATCTTATCGAAATGTATAAGATTATGAGGGGGCTTGTCAAGGTGGATGCAGAGAGGATGTTTCCACTGATGGGGAAGATTAGAACTAGAGGGCATGATCTTAGAATAAGGGGCCGCCCATTTAAAACAGAGATGAGGAGAAATTTCTTCTCTCAGAGGATTATAAATCTGTGGAATTCGCTGCCTCAGAGAGCTGTGGAAGCTGGGACATAGAATAAATTTAAGACAGAAATAGACAGTTTCTTAAACAATAAGGGGTTATGGGGAACAGGCGGGGAAGTGGAGCTGAGTCTATGATCAGATCAGCCATGATCTTATTAAATGGCAGAGCAGGCTCGAGGGGCCGTATGGCCTACTCCTGTTCCTATTTCTTATGCACTTATGTTCTTATGCACCTCTACTTATCCGAGAACACCTGCCTTCGGAGACTGCGCTTCCACAAAGTGGTTATCAGTGAAACATGTCAGCTCATCACGACAGATCTGCAACCTGCCAGCACCTTCAGGACATCACTGTCTGTCGAGGTCAAAGTCATCGCGGCATTGTCGTTCTACGTGTCCGGTTCCTTTCAGGCCTCCGCGACCAACATTTCCCCTTTGTCTCAGCGTGCTACACATTGCTGCATTAGACAGGTCACGGAAGCCCTATACGCCCGTAGGATGGACTTTATCAGCTTCCCTATGACCACGGAGGCTCAGACTGACAGGGCTGGAACATTCTACCGCATTGCTAAGTTCCCCAAGGTGCAGGGAGCAATACAGTGTATGCAATTCGCCATGGGGGCATCTTCTCAGGACCCAGAGGTTTCTCACAACAGAAAAGGATTTCACTCCCTGTAGGTCAAACTAGTTGTAAACCACAACCAGATAATTATGGCAGTGAATGCCAAATGTCTGGGCAGCTTCGATAAGGCTCACATCCTGCATGAGAGCGTTGACTCTGACATGTTTACCAGTCAGCCACAAAGTCAATGCTGGATGCTTGGTGACAAATGACATGGCCTAGCCACCTGGCTGATGATCCCCCTGCGTGACACCCACACCGAGGCTGAGAAGCGATACAACGAGAGCTACAGAGTCACACGCAATGTGGCCCAGAAAACAATTAGTGTGCTTAAGCAGCACTTTAGATGTCTGAAGCACTCAGGAGGGGAGCTACAATACAACACTGATCAGGTAGCTCAATTCGTGGTCTTGTGCTCCATGCTGCACAACCTGGCTATCAGGAGGGGACAAGAATTGCCAGAAGGGTCTGATGATCCACCTCAGGAGAGAGGAAGAGGAGGACGAGGGGCTGGACACTGAACTCAGGCCAGACAATCAGGCTGGCTATGCAACCATGCCCACGCTCCCCTCCAGACCACAGGAAAGGGTCCATGGTGGCTACATAGCTGCACGATTCTTACGTCAGCAGTTCATAAATGAGCGATTTGCCTGAAAGAACGTTGCTGTCATTGACAAAGCTGACACACTGCAGTGTGCAGCTCAGACATCAATGGTGGGCATCACCTTGGTGCCAGATAAAGTTTAGGGTGATTCAAGTTAAGTGTAATTATACCCTTTCATGTTAAGGAATCACCAGTGTGTAATGGTCCAGCTATCTAAGAAAATGCGCAACTAGGTTATGTTGAATTTAAAAAATTGAATTCGACCATTGGTCTGAAATCATAAGTATCACGGTCAAAAACACCCCACCCCCACCCCCACCCTACTTTTTCGAACATTGACAGCAATCAAATGGTCAACATGTCCAGCAACACAGAACACAAATGCAAACCAACAGGGTGGCCCATACATTACAACAAATTGCATACACCGAGATGGAGATATAACAAAGCCATCGCCTGTGGACATGCACCTCACTTTCCTTCCCCCCTCCACTTTTTCTGCCCACCTCTACCCCTTCCCCTCCTCGCCTCATGCCTCCTGGCTGAGGAGCTCCTCAGGCGGTGCCTCATTGGGGGGGATGAAGGCAGAGCCGGTGGTCGCACGGATCCAGGAGCAGGGGGTACCGAGATGGCAACATTATCGGATACAGAAGCAGGATCTTGCTCCTGCCTCTCATGTGTCGTTGGCACTGGGGGGGTGCGGAACCTAAGGGTGGAGTGCTGCACTCTGGGACCACTGGGAGGCCTGTGCCATGAGTGTTGCTGGCTATCGCCTCCAGGACCTCCGCCATCCGTGGAACGTACTCCATCATGGTGCCGGAGATGCTGGCCAATTGTCAGGATATGCCCCACAATGCATATAGGATCTGGTCACCTATGTCTTCAGTCATCCTGAACAACTGTACCATCTCTCCGCTCTCATCTGGTGCTCATGGACCAGACCTACCGCGTCCATGAAACTTCCGCGGGGTCGGCGCCGTCCTGGGGACACCTGGGGTGCCCTGTGGTGAGGTGCCTGGGCCCAGTACCTCCAGAGTGGAGGTGGGAATGGCCGGAGGAGCACTAGATGGCCTTGGAGTGGAATGCCTTCTGGAGCCTGGCGATGCAGATTCCTCAAAGTCGATGCTCTCATCCGTGGAGAACAGACCCAGCTGACGGACCTCCTCAGCACCAGATGTAGGATCGTCTGGCGAGTCCGGCCCCATGCCCCCACCTTCTGGCCTCTGTGGTCTTTCGTTGGGATGCACTGCTGGCTGAGCTGCAAAACGCAAATGAGGTTATTAGAGGAGAAGGAGGTGCTAGGCTCACAAGGTGAGTCCAGCGTTACACACAGCCTATACAATCTATCCAAGCTAAAATTCTCCAGTCCAGGCAACATCCTTGTAAATCTCCTCTGTACCCTCTCTAGTGCAATCACATCTTTCCTGTAATGTGGTGACCAGAGCTGCACACAGTACTCCAGCTGCGGCCTAACCAGTGTTTTATACAGTTCAAGCATAACCTCCCCACTCTTGAATTCTATGCCTCGACTGTTGAACACAAGTATTCCATATGCCTTCTTAACCACCTTATCCACCTGGCCTGCTACCTTCAGGGATCTGTGAACCTGCACTCCAAGGTCCCTTTGATCCTCTGCGGCAGATCGGGGCCATAAAAGGAGTGGTGAGCGGTGGCCATGGGCAGCATACCTCTGCATGGTACTGCGTGAGCTGGTGCAGGAGGGCAACGGCAGCGAAGAGGGACATCATCAAGGTCCAGGTCGGTGATTGGAGCGTGGGCAGGCAGGTTCGCGGCCCAGGAGAGGTGTGTGTTGAGAGCCAGAAGAGGCGAAGGCCCAAGGGCAGCACGGGCCAGCCCACACTGCGATATGTGTGCACACTAGGTCCGTGTAGCAGAGCAGGTCTCCAGTTGTCTTGGATAACCGTTGCCACTGGACCCAGACACAGCCTCTGTCAAGCCCATATGGTGGCTGGTGTGCAACGACCACCCCACGTTAAAAAAATTCACACACAGGTATCTTCCACCCTTCAGGATGTAGTTCAGGACCTGGAATATTAGGTCCTTCATTGAAACACCTGTGAACTCATCCTTTTTTGGCGTGGAAGCAAGTCATCCTTGTTTCGAGGACCTGCCTACGATGATGATGATGATGCATGACAAAATCACCACCGCTATCAACATCATCACAGATATCACATTTCATGACCATCAACATATTCTGCATTGCAATGATTCTCATGAGGACAGCATTATTCATAGGACACTGTTAGAATTCATCTATCATATATTATTGTTCGAATATGAGTGGGTGCGGCATCTATTGACTTTACATCATACAAAGGTATATATTTTAATCATGTGGCATCACTTCAGGGTCTGCAGCTGCCTGCGTGGCTGTCCGGGGGTTGCTTCCCATGAGTGCGGGCACCCGCTCCTCCGTGTCAGTGAGGTCGCTGATGATTGGTGACCCCCCCACCCATTCGCCTCTGCTCGGACCTATTCGCGATAGCTTCTTCCGTAAAAGGTAACAAGACGACATAGCATGAGATAATTGCATGATATAATTGCTAGGTACTGTCACAGAGACTGATACAACACATAACCAACAGATGTAATCATGATTATTATGCTAATTATCATTCTTTAACTAAAGACGTGCACCATGACTGCAGGCTTTGAGTACAACATTCCTGGTAAAAGTGAAAGACCTCACATCTGATGATAGTCACTCATGACTCTGACAAATCAAATTTTATAATTACATAAGTACATGTAAATAAATGTAATACTTATTCTTGCGTATCCGACAAGGTCGTTCCATCTTGCGGCATTGGTTGCCCTCACGTACCTCGTTGGTCGCCCATATCCTCTGATAGGTCTTTGGGGTGGGCTTCCCATGCCCTCCCTGTGTCAAATCACCCCAGCATCACGCGACCTCATGCATGAGGAAGCATTAGCCTCGTCCGAGAACCTCCTTGCTCTTTTGCGTCTTCCAATGTGCTCGTCTCACCAGCGTTAGTCTCCAAAGCGTGCTGTGTTACCTCCTCCACTCCCTCCATTATAGGCACCAAATTCGGGAAAATATTTGGCTGGTAACAGCTAAGTTTTTTGGCACAATGTGCTCGAAAGCTCTAAACTCTCCCTCCTTTCTCCCAAAGCAGCCACACCACACCTACACACGCCTTCAGTCCCTCTCAGCTCCCTCTCTCTCTGTCTCCTCTTATGCGCATGTAACGATGACCCTTGACCTCCTGAATTGCGGGAATCGAGCGTTGCCACACCGTTGCTAAGGATGGCAAAACTTTACAGCAGAAAGTCAGAGAGATTTAATGGTAACGCCCATTTCAGATCGCTTGCGGTAATGCCCAATTTTAAAATTGGAGACGAGGGGCTTTGGTAAAATGGGCGACAAGCCGGCGATCTGAAAACCCATTTTTACGCCCCATGCCGGAAATAACACCCATTTTTGGGCGATCTGAACGAAAGTGTAAAATCTAGCCCAATGGCTTCGGTCTTCCCAATATTTAACTAGAGAAAGTTGCAGTGCAGTGCAAAGTTTTTATTGTTGTGTATCTGTAAAGCATGCACTCCCATCTTCCACCACCAGGGAGCGCATCCCCTGAAGTCCCAAGGGATCCCAGCATCCCTTGGGAGCACTGTATATAAGCCGGCCCCTAAGGCCTGTTCCTCACTCTGGAGTGTCTTATTAAAGACTGAGGTCACTGTTACTTTAACCTCCCTGTGTGCAGCCTCATCTGTGTTAGGAACACAACAACTGGCGACGAATATACAAATCCAACGCAAAGATGCAGCAAACTGTGGGCACCCTGGAGAAGTTCTCGGAGGGTGAGGACTGGGAAGCCTATGTCGAACGTCTAGACCAGTACTTTGTAGCCAACGAGCTGGACAGAGAAGGAAGCAATGCAAAAAGGAGAGTGGTCCTCCTCACGGTCTGCGGGGCACCGACCTACAGCCTCATGAAGAATCTTCTGGCTCTAGTGAAACCCACAGATAAGTCGTATGAGGAGCTGTGTACACTGGTTTGGGCGCATCTTAGCCCGAGGGAGAGCTTGCTGATGGCATCGGTTCTACACGTGCCAGCGATCTGAAAGTCAGGAAGTGGCGAGCTACCTCGCCGAGCTAAGGCGACTTGCAGGACAATGTGATTTGATGGCTACCTGGAGCAAATGCTCAGAGATGTTTTTGTGCTGGGCATTGGCCATGAGACCATCCTATGAAAACTTTTGACTGTAGAGACACCAACCCTCAGTAAGGCCATTGCGATAGCACAGACGTTTATGTCCACCAGTGATAACACCAAACAAATCTCTCAGCACACAAGTGCTAGCAATGCTCATAAATTAACTGGAACTGTACTTGCGAGCAGAAATGTACAGGGCAGAACCCACGAGTCTGCAACTGCCAGCAGGCCTCAGGTGACCCAGATGACTCAGATTCCCCAACAAAGGATGAATGCAAGGCAATTCACACCTTGTTGGCAGTGTGGAGGCTTCCATTCAGTCTATTCATGCCATTTCAAAGGGTATATTTGCAAGAGTTCTGGAACAATGGGGCTAGCATGTGACGCATCGTTGTAAGGAGTTGGGTGTGTATTACAACAAGCTAACGTTGCGGGGAAGTTGCAACCTGTTGCCTATGCTTCCAGGAGCATAATTGAGAAAGAGGCATTAGTGTGTGTATTTGGGGTAAAGAAAATGCATCAGTACCTGTTTGGCCTCACAAGCCCCTCACATCCCTGTTTGCTGAAAACAAGGGGATAAATACTAATGCCTCAGCCCACATACAAAGATGGGCACTCGGGCTATCAGCATATAACTATACCATCCGCCACAGGCCAGGCACCAAGAACTGTGCGGATGCTCTCAGTTGGCTACCATTGCCCACCACGGGGGTGGAAATGGCGCAGCCTGCAAACTTGTTGATGGTGGCGTAGCCCGCAGCTTGTTGGTGGTCATGGAAGCGCTTGAAAATGATAAATCACCTGTCACAGCCTGCCAGATTAGGACTTGAACCAGCCAAGATCCTCTGCTGTCCCTAGTAAAAAACTGCGTACTGCATGGGAGGTGGGCCCGCATCCCCGTTGAAATGTAAGAGCTAATCAAGCTGTTCCAGCTGCGAAAGAATGAGCTGTGCATTCAGGCAGACTGCCTGTTGTGGGGTAACTGTGTAGTGATACCAAAAAAGGCCAGGGAGACGTTCATCTCGGATCTCCACAGCACACACCCGGGTATAGTAATGATGAAAGCGATAGCCAGATCCCACGTGTGGTGGCCCGGTATCGACTCTGACTTAGAGTCCTGTGTATGGCAATGCAGCGTATGTGCTCAGTTGAGCAACGCGCTCAGAGAGGCACCACTAAGTTTGTGGCCCTGGCCCTCCAGACCATGTCGACTATGCGGGCCCGTTTCTCGGTAAAATGTTGCTGATGGTGGTGGATGCTTTTTCAAAATGGATTGAATGTGAAATAATGTCAGTAAGCACCACCACTGCCACCATTGAAAGCCTGAGGGCTATGTTTGATACCCACAGCCTGCCTGACATACTGGTCAGTGACAACGGGCCATGTTTCACCAGTGCCGAATTTAAAGAATTCATGACCTGCAATGGGATCAAACATGTCACCTCGGCCCCATTTAAACCAGCCTCCATTGGGCAGGCAGAGCGGGCAGTACAAACAATCAAACAGAGCTTTAAACGAGTCACAGAAGGTTCACTCCAAACCTGCCTGTCCCGAGTACTGCTCAGCTACCGCACGAGACCCAACTCGCTCACAGGAGTGCCCCCGGCTGAGCTACTCATGAAAAGGACACTTAAAACCAGACTCTCGCTGGTTCACCCCAACTTGCATGATCAGGTAGAGAGCAGGCGGCAGCAACAAAATGTAAACAATGGTCGCGCCACTGTGCCACGGGAAATTGATCTGAATGACCCTGTGTATGTGCTAAACTATGGACATGGTCCCAAGTGGATCGCGGGCACAGTGATAGCTAAAGAAGGGAGTAGGGTGTTGGTAGTCAAACTAGACAATGGACAAATTTGCAGAAAGCACCTGGACCAAACGAGGCTGCGGTTCACAGACTGCCCTGAATAACCCACAGCAGACACCACCTTTTTCGAGCCCACAACACACACTCAAAGGATCAACGACACCATGCCGGACCAGGAAATCAAACCCATCATGCCCAACAGCCCAGCAAGGACAGGCTCACCTAGCAGCCCTGCAGGGCCAACAACACGCAACCCCAGCGAAGGCACAGCCAACACACCAGAACAGACATTTGTACCGAGGCGGTCCACCAGGGAAAGAAAGGCTCCCGACTGCCTCACCTTGTATATAGTTTTCACTTTGACTTTGGGTGGGATTGATATTGTGTATCTGTAAAGCATGCACTCCCATGTTCCGCCACCAGGGAGCTCATCCCCTGAAGTCCCAAGGGATCCCAGCATCCCTTGGGGGCACTGTATGTAAGCTGGCCCCTAAGTTCCTCACTCTAGAGTGTCTTATTAAAGACTGAGGTCACTGTTACTTTAACCGCCCTGTGTGAAGCCTCATCTGTGTTAGGAACACAATGTTTACATTGTGTGAGAGAGTAAGGTCTACATGAAGGCATTGGAAGGTGAATGAAAAGGGTACGCACCCTGATGACTGTAGAATGGCCGTTGAATATATTGCGACATTGGGTCACTGTTATGGGCACATGCCCTCTGGTTTGTAACGTGCTCAGCCATCTCCCTCCAGAGCCTTCTCAAATCCCGAGGCACTGGCATTCGTCCCCCTCCAGGCTGGATGGCACTCCAGCGACTTTCCACTGCCTCCAGCAAGGCATCAAGGGCGGTGGATGAGAAACGGGTAGATAGCTGCCGTCCTCCTTCCCCAACATTTTCACGCTCTGAAGACCCTGTGGAGATGGAACTGCGCACCTCTAGCCAAGCTCTTCCAGCACAGCTACAATGTTGGCATCTACCTGACAAAGTGGAAAATTGCCCAGGTATGCCCTGTGCATAAAAAGCAGGACTAATTAATCCGGCCAATTACTGCCCCATCAGCCTACTCACAACCACCAGCAAAATGATGGAAGCTTTTGTTGACAGTGCTATCAAGCGGCACTTACTCACCGATAACCTGCTCACCAATGCTCAGTTTGGGTTCTGCCAGGACCACTCATCTCCAGACCTCATTACTGCCTTGGTTCAAATATGGACAAAAAAACTGAATTCCAGAGGTGAGGTGAGAGTGACGCCCTGGACATCAAGACAGCATTTGACCGAGTGTGGCATCAAGCCCCAGTAAAACTGAAGTCAATGGGAATCAGGGGGAAAACTCTCCATAGGCTGGAGTCATACCTAGCACAAAGGAAGATGGGTGTGGTGGTTGGAGGTCAATCATCCCAGCCTCAGAGCATCGCGGCAAGAGTTCCTCAGGGCAGTGTCCTAGGCCCAACCATCTTCAGCTGCTTCATCAATGACCTTCCCTCCAGCATAAGGTCAGAAGTGGGGCAGTTCTCTGATGACTGCAGTGTTCAGTGCCATTTGCAACTCATCAGATAATGAAGCATTTTGTGCCTGCTTGCAGCAAGACCTGGACAACATCCAAGCTTGGGCTGATAAGTGGCAAGTAACATTCACACCATACAAGTGCCAGAGAATGACTATCTCCAACAGAGAGAGTCGAACCACCATGACATTCAGTGATATTACCATCATTGAATCTCACACCATCAACATGCTGGGAGTCACCATTGACCAGAAACAATAACTGGACCAGCCACATAAATACTGTGCCTACAAAAGCAGGTCAGAGGCTGGGTATTCTGCAGTGAGTGCCTAAGCTAATGACTCCCCAAAGCCTTTCCACCATCTACAAGGCACAAGTCAGGAGTGTGATGGAATATTCCTCACTTGCCTGGATGAGTGCAGCTCCAGCATCACTCAAGAAGCTCGACATCATCCAGGACAAAGCAGCCCACTTGATTGGCAGCCCATCCACCACCTTAAACATTCACTCCCTCCAACGTGGCTGCACTGTCGACCATCTACAAGATGCACATCAGCAACTTGCCAAGGCTTGTTAAACAGCACCTCCCAAACTCGCAACCTCTATCACCTAGAAGGACAAGGTCATCAGGCACATGGGAACACCGCCATCTCTAAGTCACACACCACCCTGACTTGGAAATATATCGCAGTTCCTTCATTTTTGTAGTGTCAAAATCCTGGAACTCCCTTCCTAACAGCACTGCAGGAGTACCTTCATCACACAGACTGCAGCAGTTCAAGAAACTGGTTCCCCACCACCTTCTCAAGGGCAATTAGTGATGGGCAATAAATGCTGGCCTTGCTAGCAATGCCCACATCCCGTGAATGAATAAATAAAAACTAGTGTGAATTGCGTTAAAATTTGGGTTTTTAATATAAACTCCCTCAACCACTGGCACACTATGGCTGCAGTGTGCAGGATGCATTCCAGCAACTCACCAAGATTATTTCTACACCATCTCCCAGCCCCAGGATCTCTACCACCGAGAAGGGCAAGAGCATTATCACATCCCAGTTCCTGCCCAAATCACACTACATTCTAACTTGGACATATATCACTATCCCTTCATTGACCCATGGTTACTATCCTGGAATTCCCTGCTGAACACTGTTGTGGCAGTACCTTTGCCACAAGGACTACAGTGGTTCAAGGAGACTGGCCACCACCACTTTCTGTGAGTAATTCGAGATGGATAATAAATGCAGCCTTTCAAGGGGCGCCCACATTCAGAGAATTAACAAAAATGATTTTTCCCCACCTCGGACTGATTTATGTAGATCAATCCATCCCTTCCACACATCATTTACAATCTATTCTATTATAGACTATTTAGCCTATTCTATTTCTAATAGTAATTGAACAAAAGCCTACAATATCTATCTAATCTTATACTTTCCATCCCTGATGAGTTAGCTTCAGTGGCATGACACTTCAATGGTCTGAGTAGCTCAGCATCAGTTAAGTCCTACATAGTTATCAATTACCTCGATCTGTAGTTACCTTTATAAATATCAATCCTGCTCTTTTTATTAAGATGTTAATTGATATATTAACAGCTTTTGCTGGAAGTCTATTTAACAGAATGTTTTAGCCTTTTATTTTAACGGTACAACATGTGTAAAGTAACAGTAATAGTTTAGTGGTTTGCCGCTTCTGTTCATTTCCAATGTCTAAACTTTTGTGTGGGTTGGGCATCTGAAAGATGATTGAAAACAGAATGAAATAGGAGGCATTGTAATGATTACATTTTGTCTGAGTTTTTTGTGCCTGCTTTAGGGTGAGACTGCATCCACATTGCCCAGTTACATCTACATCTGAGATTGTGGTTTCTATTTGAATTCCATGCTATTCTAGTGGGAGGATTTTCATATCTGCGTCCCCAGGTGTTGCTTTGTAACTGAATTCCCTAGGTAGTTCAGAGAGGCAATGTATGTGTCTGAGGTCCATAGCAACTTAATAATAAGGAATTTATCCATATTCCTCTGATATATTGGGAAGACTGTACTCCAGCTACACTGCTATACTTCATGTTGGACTTCAGATGCAAATTTACAGAGGGTTAAGTTGGATAACCCTTGAAAACGGGCATGGGGATCGTAGTACGCGGTGTTGCAGGCAGCAGGTTAAATTCGTGCTACCTATTGTTTTAAATGATTGTTCCGTGCTTATCTTCGACTGCGAGCATCAGCAGGAGGCCTGATAGCACTACTTAAAGTCAGCCTGCCCCTCTTAAACGGGAGGTGCATTGTGGTTTCAAGAAATTGTGGGAGTCCTTTGTGAACTGAATCTTCGCTGTTGAATGGCTGAACATGCTAGGGAGACAACTATAGGAAACTGTCAAAAACGTGTACAATTGCACCAGCAGCCAGAAGAAATAATCAAGCAAAGAATCAGTGAGTACTTGATGATCCTTTTAAATAGCGCTGGTGAGGGGTCCTTCATTCTGTTTAATGTCATGTTCTGTTGTGCCAGGTTAAGACAGCTAGAATGTGGAGTTGCAAAATGGCAGCAGCAACTTCAAATCAGCATTGCACACTGATTTGGATCATCATCTTGCTGCTTTACCTGCTGCTGGTGATTGTTAGGTGCATGCACTCAAACCTCTTTACCTGTGCACCTCCCATTGGAAGTGCACATACAGATTTTGGACCCCAAAAAACAGATGCTACACGCCCCAATTTAGCACCCTCAATTTGTTTCATTCATTCATGGGATGTGGGCATCGCTGGCAAGGCTGGAATTTATTGCCCATCCCTAATTGCCCCTGAGAAGATGGTGGTGAACCAATTTATACAACTGAGTGGCTTGCTAGTGTGGACTGGAGTCACATATAGGCTAGACCTACTAAGGATGGCAGATTTCCTTCCAGATGGGTTTGTATGACAATCTGGTAGTTTCATGGTCACTAATACTGATACTAGTTTTTTATTCCAGATTTATTAATAACTGAATTTAAATTCCACAGTTGCCATGGTGGGATTTGAACTCATGTCTCTAGATCCAGGTCCAGGTCTCTGGATTACTAGTTCAATGACATAATTGCTATGCTACCATACCCGATTATGTGAATATGTCTGAAGATTTGCCAATTTATTCAATAATGTTAATGCCAGAAATGTTTTATTTTAACTTGCAAATTTCTATATTTGCCAAAATTGGCTGGCTATCACAACACAGCTTCTATTAGCTTTAAGAAGGTGCGGAAGTTAAAATCAAAGGGCCCGAACTTGGTCGAAGCCAAGGCCCACCCAAATGCCACCCAAAGGACCGCCAATGGCCACCGAGAGACTGAGCGGTACTTTGCCAGGAAGATCCGTCTGAAAGGGGTGGCAGTACCTCCCGGTGGCAAAATAACAGCTTAATGCCGCCAATATTGGCAGCAGCGGGCAGGAGCTCAGTCTAGGCAGCAAATGCGCTTGCCACCCAAGTGCCGCCGAGGATGGAGTCGGGCCCAGGGAGGGTGGAGGAGCTGAAAATAAAATCAATTCCAAAATAAAACATTGTCAGGGGACCCCATCCAGGTAAGACGCTGTAAAAAAAATGTTTTTAAGATGTTCACTAACCTTTTTTTGCAGGTCTTCGTACTTACCATCGGGGTTAGACCTGCCTCCACACAGCGGTTCCTGCTGCCGCCGACTCCTGCCGACTCCCGGCCGCACAAATCTGGCGGCTCGGTGGATGGGAAGACACTTGCGCTACTTGGCCGCCAGCAGCCATCAGCGGGCGGTTCCCGGTGGTACTCCCATCCCGCCCGCTGCAGCCCGAGTGGAAACTGGCACAGAGGGGAGACCGGCGGCAAAACTCAGTGGCATTCGGTGGCAGTGGGCAGCAGTGGGCGATAAGGCCACCAATATCAGGGCCAAAGAGTTATATACTTTGGATTAAATGAAACAGGCAACAAGGAAAAGTTTTCAAGTTGTTTGGGATTTCTGGTTCAGATTATGCTTCCAAGAGTTTTTGGATGGATTGAAACCAAACTCAGGAAACAAAAAATCCTCGCATTAGATGAGCGAGATTTGGCCCAATTCCACAGAATACTTGATACAACATATGTAGACACTGGAAACAGATCACTTGGGTACATTGGAGTAGAGCGTCTGGTCATGAAACTTCACTTAAAAAGGCTTAATGCATTTGTGCTATGGTATTAAAGGGAATGTAACTGCATGGGTAAAGACATGGATAAGGGACAGAAAGGAAAGAGCTTAGTGGTGGAAAATAGATACTTTTAGAATTGATGTGAGCTGGGTGCCCTAATGGTTCAAACTTTGACCTTTTTTTTCATTTATTTAAATGATTTGGAGATAGGCACACAATGAACAATATCAAAGTGTGTTCATGATACCACATTAGGGGGTTGGTGAGAGAGGTGGTGAGATTAGCAAAATGGGAAGAATGTAGTAAATTACATAAGAAGATACAGAGGTTAGCAGAATGAGCAGGTAGGTGGCATATCAACAGCCGGAATGTCCCTATCTCAGAGACCCAATACAAGCTACACTCAAATCTCCTCCCCCTTCTGCCAGCATTAGGTCATGATCGGGGATGGGGCCCATACCAAATGTGTAAAGCCAAATACAGTTATTCTTGAACTGAGGCCGTATACTTTGATGGGCTTCTCCCACCAAGTGCCAGGCCGGAGGGGTAGGAAAACCAGCTCCATAGCTTCCATGATTGATGAAATAGTAAAGAGGCATAGACTGAGGACTATCACTAGAGCAATGAAAGGAAAAATTTGAAGAATGTTTTCATGCAGAGGATTAAAGTAACATGGAATGCTTCACCCCAGGTGCTTATTGAGATAATTACTACTGGACATGAAGTTGTCTCAGTTGGCAGGATTTTCACTTCTGAATTCAAAAAGTATATAATATAGGCTGACAAGAGTGCAGTACTGAAGGACTGCTGCATTGTTGGAAATGCAATCTTTCAGATGACACGTTAAAGTGAAGCCCTGTCTGCTGATTCTGGTGGACATAAACAAGCCATTTGAAGAACAAGAAGGAGTTCACCCGCTGTCCTGGCCAGTATTCCTCCTTCAAGCAAAACTATTTAATTTGTCAATCGTCTCATTTGCTGCATGTGGAATGTTGCTACGCCCAAATTGGCATCTGTATTTGCATTGACTAGAATAATTCATTGACTATGAAATTCTGAGGATGTGGGAAAGTGATATTTAAATGCAAGTTGTTTCTGTCTAAAGTCAGCTGGAGTATTGTGTTCAATACTGGGCACCATACTTTAGGAAGGATATCACGGCTTTGGAGAGGGTGCAGAGGACATTTACCATGATGACACTAGGGATGAGGGATTGTTCTTCTTAGAGCAGAGAAGTTTAAGAGGAGATTTAATAGAGGAGTTCAAAATTTTGATGAGTTTTAATAGAGTAAATAAGGTGGGCAGGTCAGTAACCAGAGGACATAGATTTAAAATAATTGGCAAAAGAGGAGAAATGATGATAATTCAATTTACAGAGCGAATTGCTATGATCTAGAATGCATTGCCTGAAAGGGTGATGGAACTAGATTCAATAGTTTCACCTTCAAGATGGAATTGGATAAATTCTTGAAAAGGAAAATTGGCAGGACAACGAGGAAAGATGAGGATAGTGGAACTAGTTGAATAGCTCTTTCAAAGAGCCAGCACAGTCATGATGGGCCAAATGGCCTCCTTTTGTGCTGGAAGATTCTACAATTCTTTGAGAGTGGGATCAAAACAGACAGTTGAAGAGGGAATCCTGACACAGGCGCAATGGGCTGAATGGCCTTCTTATGTGTTGTAGTTTTCTGCACTGCATTGCTGTGCTATTTTTATGCAGGCATTAACTTGTTTAAATGGGTTAACACCTACGTAAAAATAGTGCACACAGGGATGTGTTACAAGCACATTAAGCGCTTGTACATGAACTTCGCTGATCGGAAGTTCTACCCTATAATGACATAATGCCCTGCTGGACCACAGGGAAATCAATGCTTAATGGCCCATTTAACTTCCAGCAGAATCGACTTTGGCAGCAGCTCTGTAAGGTAAGTGAGGTAGTGTTGATGCCTCCAGAGACTCCCAGACCCACTTAAAGAAGTCATTTTTGCCAACACCTCTGGTGACAGCACTACCAGGATATAAACATTACCTCTGGGGCAGAGGCTACCATTCCTTCTGGCTGCCAGTGGGCTAAACCAGCTCAGTCCTCACATAAAGGCTGGAAAATTATTTTTTTCAGTCAGTCATTAGAGAAACAAAGCTGTGGATTGTGATTTATAAACAATTGTATAGGTGGAAGCTCTAACATGCTTGAGCACAGTTAATGTTAAACTTAACTGAGAAGAGCACTTAATTGGCGTGACTCAGAATGTTCTGAGTGTCGGGTGCCCATGAGACTCAGGACACAAACTGTAAATTGTGAAATCAACATTCGAAAGACAGGCCATCTAGGCTTACATAAAAATTTGACTGTTTTATCTACATCGATGATACATTCAGGATTGATGGCATCCCAAAGTTACATTGTTTTCTACGTAGGAAGGAGTTAAAGAAACCTTTTCAACTCCATCTGTTTCAGAAACAGCTTTTTGTCAATGCTTACATTCATTCCTCATCTCGTATGTTTCTTTAAATCATGGGTCTAGAACTGTGAGGCGAATGTCAATGATATAAGTGCATCAATTGGTATATAACTGGTAATTTAAAAATTAAGAGCTTGATGATCATCATCATAGGAATAACTCCTAACTGGAAGTATTTATATAAGTGTTGTTTCACATAAATCTTCATTTTTATATGAAGCATGAAACATATAAATAAATGCAGTATATTGGTATATACTACAGTGTGCCATACATGGTAGGAGTAGGAGCAGGTTGCTTTTCCAAACTCTCTGTCAAGGAAATATGTAATTATAGGCATTGCAGCTTTAATTATTTCATGTTTACTGGTTGGGAACAATCCCAGAATTATAGTGTGTGTGGTGTTCAGCTCCGTTTGATTTGACATCTTTCCTAATTGGCTGATGGATGAGATTTTATTTACTTTCTAATGATTAAATTGAAACAGCTTATGAAAAGATGAAAAAAAAACAGATCAAAGAAAACATTTCAAAGGAATTAACTTTTAAAAGAGGCAAGTCAAAATAAAATAATCCTTGCTGATTATTGGATGATGCAGTGAGACAGTGAGCTGAGCCGCCCGCATTGGGGGAGTGAGGCATTGAAAGGGTTCTGCAGCATCTTCACACACAGTGAGGAGACAATCAGAAGGGAATGTTTTGCCTGGGCACTTCCCGGCATTCCTGATAAACTGACTGTGGGGGGCTTTGTTGACAGCCCGGGAGGAGAGTGTGCACTGACCCTCTTGATCGCAGAGCACAGACGAGGCTAAGAAAATCGAGGAGATAATACAAAAAATAAAGATGCAAACTTGCCCACATGAAGTGCACAAAAATAAGCCTAAATCCTATTCATATAATATATTAAGGATCAAAGCGTAGAAATTCCACAAACCTTTTCAAAAATGTGGCAGGGCGTGATTGCTGGTTGTTGCCATGGCTTCCCCATGCCATAAACATATATGAAATCCTGCGGAGGATTCACTTACATATTTGGGGTAGGCACAATCCCTTTGTCGGCAGAAATTCTAAGGTAGGGAGGCCCAAGGCCCTTATCAAGTTGTAGATTTTTTAAATTCCACATGGAATGGTGCGAGAACAGTAAGAAGTTGACTCTGGGATCAATTACTTTTGTTCCGTTATATATTTGGGGCCTTTAATTAGGCTTTTACAAAACTACGAGCTTAACAGTGGCAAGCTGGGCAGAATTCTCTAGATAGCCTGAGAATACCCCCATACATACCCCAAAATGCTGCTGGGACACTGGGGTTTTGGGCACCTGCACCGTTGGATCGAATTTCCTTCTTAATGTAAATGAGATGGAAAGCTGGCAGATCTGGGCTCCACCCCAAAATGTGAACCGCCCCCACCACCACACACACACACACACACACACACAATGCTGTTGTAATTCCCCCACCCTCTGGGGAGGCAGGAATTTCTTATCCTTTCATTTGGATGCCCTTGAATTTTGAATTGAGAATAATGGTACATGAGGGACATTAAGATTAGGAAATACATTTTGTTCTCTTACCCTTAGATTGACAGGGAAATAGATGGTTCAGATACATAACCACAAACAGCAGGAGGACTGGAATGATTCAACAATAAAAATTACATAAAGTTTAAAGAGCAAAATAAAACATATTAACGACTTGTGACACCTGTGCAGCTGCCAGTAGAAAAAAACCACAAAGAGACACAAGAGCATACCAACTCTGTTGTACATGTGCAAAAATGAATGTAAACCAGAAAATGTGCATCTGCGGTAACACATTTCTCTTAAAGGAACAAACTGGATATATTCAAATCATCCATAGTAGATCAAATATTTGTAAAATTACAAGAGTTTGAAAGAATCCCTTAACGCTCAATTCAGAATTCCAATTGCTAAAATGTTGGGTATATATTAATTTAACTTGCCCTTTTAAGGGTGAAGTCCTTTTAAGTGTGTTCTTTGATATTGTTGTTAGCCTATTGGTTTGTTAATTTGCCTGGTCAGACAAAATTTAACGGTGTTGGGCTAATAATACATTATAATTGGGCGAACGTCCACCCCCTACCCAGTACAGCAATCTAGTGCATGGTATGCTGGTAGACTTCACACAAAATTTGGACAAGCTCAGTAAGAATCCAGGGGTTATTTAAGTTGCAGAACTCCACATAATGGCCTTGATTTTTACTCTTAGGTGGGAATGAAGTAAAGTGACTGGAATGCCCATCTGGGAATGGTACTAGGCAGGTTTGGCTGAATTTAATGGACAAGAACATAAGAAAGAACATATGAATTAGGAACAGGAGTAGGCCATCTAGCCCCTCGAGCCTGCTCCACCATTCAATAAGATCATGGCTGATCTGGCCGTGGACTCAGCTCCACTTACCCGCCCGCTCCCCGTAACCCTTAATTCCCTTATTGGTTAAAAATCTATCGATCTGTGACTTGAATACATTCAATGAGCTAGCCTCAACTGCTTCCTTGGGCAGAGAATTCCACAGATTCACAACCCTCCGGGTTGTTTTAAATTGGCTCCCCCGTATTTTGAGGCTGTGCCCCCTAGTTCTAGCCTCCCCGACCAGTGGAAACAACCTCTCTGCCTCTATCTTGTCTATCCCTTTCATGATTTTAAATGTTTCTATAAGATCACCCTCATCCTTCTGAACTCCAACGAGTAAAGACCCAGTCTATTAAATCTATCATCATAAGGTAACCCCCTCATCTCCGGAATCAGCCTAGTGAATCATCTCTCTACCCCCTCCAAAGGCAGTATATCCTTCCTTAAGTAAGATGACCGAAACTGCACGCAGTACTCCAGGTGCGCCCTTACCAATACCCTATACAGTTGCAGTAGGACCTTCCTGCTTTTGTACTCCATCCCTCTCGCAATGAAGGCCAACATTCCATTCGCCTTCCTGATTAACTGCTGCACCTGCAAACTAACTTTTTGGGATTCATGCACAAGGGGTCTGGAGGAGTCCGTGTTCCATGTTTTTATTGAGTGCACGAGGTTGCAGCCCCTGTTTCATTATTTAAAGGGGCTGCTCCTGAAATTCTGGCTGCACTTCAGTCCCACTCTCCTGATCTTTGGGCACCCTGTGCGGAGGGGAGCGGGTAGGTCCGAGGGCCTCCTCGTAGGACTGCTCCTGGACACGGCCAAGGGTGCCATCAGCCGGTCCAGGCAACGGGCGGTCGAGGGGGTCGTTCAACCTGACTGCCTGCCTCTCTTCCGCTCTTACATCCGGTCCAGGGTGTCCTTGGAGATGGAGCACGCGGTGTCCACCGGTATGCTCGCGGCCTTCCGCGAGAGGTGGGCACCGGAGGGACTGGAGTGCATCCTCACGCCCGGCAACCAAATTTTAATTTGATTTTACGTTTTAAAGTTTAATTTGTTTTAATTGCCGGTGCTTTTAGTGTCCCCCTCCCCTTTTATAGGGGGCACTGGAGGGAAAAGAATGTGATTTTAGTGCCCAAAAAAAACCCCCAAAAAAAGAAAAACACAAAAAAAAAACACAAAAAAGAAAAAAAAAGGGCCTTGTAAATGTCTGGTGTGTCATCCAGGTCGGGTGGCACGGATTAATGTTTTATGTTTTTCAGATAAACTGCAAAAAGAGTTTCATGCACAAGGACCCCCAGGTGCCTCTGCATCTCAGCATGTTGTAGTTTCTCCCCATTCAAATAATATTCCCTTTTACTGTTTTTTTTCCCAAGGTGGATGACCTCACACTTTCCGACATTGTATTCCATCTGCCAAACCTTTGCCCATTCGCTTAACCTATCCAAATCTCTTTGCAGCCTCTCTGTGTCCACTACACAACCTGCTTTCCCACTAATCTTAGTGTCATCTGCAAATTCTGTTACACTACACTCTGTCCCCTCTTCCAGGTCATCTATGTATATTGTAAACAGTTGTGGTCCCAGCACCGATCCCTGTGGCAAACCACTAACCACCGATTTCCAACCCGAAAAGGACCCATTTATCCTGTCTCTCTGCTTTCTGTTCGCCAGCCAATTCTCTATCCATGCTAATACATTTCCTCTGACTCCGTGTACCTCTATCTTCTGCAGTAACCTTTTGTGTGGCACTTTATCGAATGCCTTTTGGAAATCTAAATACACCACATCCATCGGGACACCTCTATCCACCATGCTCGTTATATCCTCAAAAAATTCTAGTAAATGGGTTAAACATGATTTCCCCTTCATGAATCCATGCTGCGTCTGCTTGATTGCACTATTCCTATCTAGATGTCCTGCTATTTCTTCCTTAATGATAGTTTCAAGCATTTTCCCCACTACAGATGTTAAACTAACCAGCCTATAGTTATTGCCTTTTGTCTGCCCCCTTTTTTAAACAGAGGCGTTACATTAGCTGCTTTCCAATCCGCTGGTACCTCCCCAGAGTCCAGAGAATTTTGGTAGATTATAACGAATGCATCTGCTATAACTTCCGCCATCTCTTTTAATACCCTGGGATGCATTTCATCAGGACCAGGGAACTTGTCTACCTTGAGTCCCATTAGCCTGTCCAGCACTACCCCACTAGTGATAGTGATTGTCTCAAGGTCCTCCCTTCCCACATTCCCGTGACCAGCAATTGTTGGCATGGTTTTTGTGTCTTCCACTGTGAAGACCGAAGCAAAATAATTGTTTAAGGTCTCAGCCATTTCCACATTTCCCATTATTAAATCCCCCTTCTCATCTTCTAAGGGACCAACATTTACTTTAGCCACTCTTTTCCATTTTATATATCTGTAAAAGCTTTTCCTATCTGTTTTTATGTTTTGCGCAAGTTTACCTTCGAAATCTAACTTTCCTTTCTTTATTGCTTTTTTAGACATTCTTTGTTGTTGTTTAAAATTTTCCCAATCTTCTAGTTTCCCACTAACCTTGGCCACCTTATATGCATTGGTCTTTGATTTGATACTCTCCTTTATTTCCTTGGTTATCCACGGCTGGTTATACCTTCTCTTACCGCCCTTCTTTTTCACTGGAATATATTTTTGTTGCGCACTATGAAAGAGCTCCTTAAAAGTCCTCCACTGTTCCTCAATTGTGCCACCGTTTAGTCTGTGTTTCCAGTCTACTTTAGCCAACTCTGCCCTCATCCCACTGTAGTCCCCTTTGTTTAAGCATAGTACGCTTGTTTCTGACACAACTTCCTCACCCTCAATCTGTATTACAAATTCAACCATACTGTGATCACTCATTCCGAGAGGATCTTTTATGAGGAGATCGTTTATTTTTCCTGTCTCATTACACAGGACCAGATCTAAGATAGCTTGCTCCCTTGTAGGTTCTGTTACATACTGTTCTAAGAAACAATCCCGTATGCATTCTATGAATTCCTCCTCAAGCCTACCCCGTGCGATTTGAGTTGATCAATCGATATGTAGGTTAAAATCCCCCATGACTACTGCCGTTCCTTTTTCACATGCCTCCATTATTCCCTTGATTATTGCCCGCCCCACCGTGAAGTTATTATTTGGGAGCCTATAAACTACGCCCACCAGTGACTTTTTCCCCTTACTATCTCTAATCTCCACCCACAATGATTCAACATTTTGTTCATTAGAGCCAATATCGTCTCTCACAACTGCCCTGATATCATCCTTTATTAACAGAGCTACCCCACCTCCTTTCCCTTCTTGTCTATCTTTCCGAATTGTCAGATACCCCTGTATGTTTAATTCCCAGTCTTGGCCACCCTGCAACCATGTTTCTGTAATGGCCACCAAATCATACCCATTTGTAATGATTTGTGCCGTCAACTCATTTACTTTATTTCGAATGCTGCGTGCATTTAGGTAGAGTTTTTTAATCCTAGTTTTTAAACCATGATTTTTAGTTTTGACCCCTCCTGCAGCCCCTTTATATTCAGTGGTCCTTTTAGTCTTTTGCCTTGCGTTTCTCTGCCCTCCACTTTTACTCATTTCCTTTCTGTCTTTTGCTTTTGTCTCCTTTTTGTTTCCCTCTGTCTCCCTGCATTGGTTCCCATCCCCCAGCCATATTAGTTTAACTCCTCCCCAACAACACTAGCAAACACTCCCCCTAGGACATTGGTTCCGGTCCTGCCCAGGTGCAGACCGTCCGGTTTGTACTGGTCCCACCTCCGCCAGAAGCTTCATTTGCATGCCGCTTGCTGACATACCAACCAATATGGCTGGGAAGCTGGCGCGAAATAACAACAACAACAACTTGTATTTATATAGTACCTTGAACATAGTAAAATGTCCCAAGGCACTTCACAGGAGTATGAAAAGGCAAAAAACGTGACAACGAGCCATATAAGGAGAAATTAAGGCAGATGACCAAAAGCTTGGTCAAAGATGTATTTTAAGGAGTATCTTAAATGATGAAAGAGAGGTAGAGAGATGGAGAGGTTTAGGGAAGGAATTCCAAAGCTTAGGGCCTAGGCAACAAAAAGCTCGGCCACTTATGGTTGAACGATTATAATCAGGGATGCTCAAGAGGGCAAAATTAAAGGAGTGCAGCTATCTCATGGGGTTGTGGGGCTGCAAGAGATTACAGAGATAGGGAGGAGCAAGACAATGGGTGGATTTGAAAACAAGGATAAGAATTTTGAAATCGAGGTGTTGGTTAACCAGGAGCCATATAAGTCAGCGAGCACAGGGGTGCTATGTGAGCGGGACCTGGTGCGAGTTAGGACACGGGCAATCGAGTTTTGGATGATCTCAAGTTTACGTAGGGTAGAATGTGGGAGACCAGCCAAGTGTGCATTGAAATAGTCAAGTGCAGAGGTAACAAAGGCATGGATGAGGGTTTCAGTAGCGGATGAGTTGAGGCAAGGGCGGTGACGGGCGATGTACGGAGGTGGAAATAGGCAGTCTTAGTTATGCCCCGGATATGTCATCAGTAGCTCATCACAGGTCAAATTAAAACCAAGGTTGTGACCAGTGTGATTCAGCCTTAGATAAATGTTAGGGAGAGCGATGGAGTCAGCGGCTAGGGAACGAAATTTGTGGGAGGGATCGAAAACAATGGCTTCGGTCTTCCCAATATTTAATTGGAGAAAGTTTTTGCTCATCGAGAATTGAATGTCGGACAAGTAGTCTGACAATTTAGAGACCGTGGGGGGTTCGAGAGAAATGATAGTGAGGCAGGGCTGGAGGTCCTCAGTGTACATGTGGAAACTAACAATGTGTTTCAGATGATATCGACAAGGGACAGCATGTAGATGAGAAAGAGGAGGGGGCCAAGGATAGATCCTTGGGGCACACCAGAGGTAATGATGTGGGAGCAGGAAGAGAAGCTGTTGCAGGTGATTCTCTGGCTAAAATTAGATAGATAAGAATAGAACCAGGTGAGTGCAGTTCCACCTAGCTGGACCATGGTGGAGAGGCACATTGGAGAAGTTGGAGTGGTCAACTGTGTCAAAGGCTGCAGACAAGTCAAGAAGGACAAGGAGGGATAGTTTACCTTTGTCACAATCAAAAATGATGTCATTTGTGACTTTAATGAGAGCCATTTCGGTACTGTGGCAGGGCCGGAAACCTCATTGGAGGGATTCATAGAAACATAGAAACATAGAAAATAGGTGCAGGAGTAGGCCATTCGGCCCTTCTAGCCTGCACCGCCATTCAATGAGTTCATGGCTGAACATTCAACTTCAGTACCCCATTCCTGCTTTCTCGCCATACCCCTTGATCCCCCTAGCAGTAAGGACCTCATCTAACTCCTTTTTGAATATATTTAGTGAATTGGCCTCAACAACTTTCTGTGGTAGAGAATTCCACAGGTTCACCACTCTCTGGGTGAAGAAGTTCCTCCGCATCTCGGTCCTAAATGGCTTACCCCTTATCCTTAGACTGTGACCCCTGGTTCTGGACTTCCCCAACATTGGGAACATTCTTCCTGCATCTAACCTGTCTAACCCCGTCAGAATTTTATATGTTTCTATGAGGTCCCCTCTCATTCTTCTGAACTCCAGTGAATACAAGCCCAGTTGATCCAGTCTTTCTTGATAGGTCAGTCCCGCCATCCCGGGAATCAGTCTGGTGAACCTTCGCTGCACTCCCTCAATAGCAAGAATGTCCTTCCTCAGGTTAGGAGACCAAAACTGTACACAATACTCCAGGTGTGGCCTCACCAATGCCCTGTACAACTGTAGCAACACCTCCCTGCCACTGTACTCAAATCCCCTTGCTATGAAGGCCAACATGCCATTTGCTTTCTTAACCGCCTGCTGCACCTGCATGCCAACCTTCAATGACTGATGTACCATGACACCCAGGTCTCTTTGCACCTCCAATTTTCCTAATCTGTCACCATTCAGATAATAGTCTGTCTCTCTGTTTTTACCACCAAAGTGGATAACCTCACATTTATCCACATTATACTTCATCTGCCATGCATTTGCCCACTCACCTAACCTATCCAAGTCGCTCTGCAGCCTCACAGCATCCTCCTCGCAGCTCACACTGACACCCAACTTAGTGTCATCCGCAAATTTGGAGATACGACATTTAATCCCCTCATCTAAATCATTAATGTACAGTGTAAACAGCTGGGGCCCCAGCACAGAACCTTGCGGTACCCCACTAGTCACTGCCTGCCATTCTGAAAAGTACCCATTTACTCCTACTCTTTGCTTCCTGTCTGACAACCAGTTCTCAATCCATGTCAGTACACTACCCCCAATCCCATGTGCTCTAACTTTGCACATCAATCTCTTGTGTGGGACCTTGTCGAACGCCTTCTGAAAGTCCAAATATACCACATCAACTGGTTCTCCCTTATCCACTCTACTGGAAACATCCTCAAAAAATTCCAGAAGATTTGTCAAGCATGATTTCCCTTTCACAAATCCATGCTGACTTGGACCTATCATGTCACCTCTTTCCAAATGCACTGCTATGACATCCTTAATAATTGATTCCATCATTTTACCCACTACCGATGTCAGGCTGACCGGTCTATAATTCCCTGTTTTCTCTCTCCCTCCTTTTTTAAAAAGTGGGGTTACATTGGCTACCCTCCACTCCATAGGAACTGATCCAGAGTCAATGGAATGTTGGAAAATGACTGTCAACGCATCCACTATTTCCAAGGCCACCTCCTTAAGTACTCTGGGATGCAGTCCATCAGGCCCTGGGGATTTATCGGCCTTCAATCCCATCAATTTCCCCAACACAATTTCCCGGCTAATAAGGATTTCCCTCAGTTCCTCCTCCTTACTAGACCCCCCGACCCCTTTTATAACCGGAAGGTTGTTCGTGTCCTCCTTCGTGAATACCGAACCAAAGTACTTGTTCAATTGGTCCGCCATTTCTTTGTTCCCCGTTATGACTTCCCCTGATTCTGACTGCAGG
The DNA here is from genome assembly GCF_044704955.1 of Pristiophorus japonicus. Classification (NCBI taxonomy): domain Eukaryota; kingdom Metazoa; phylum Chordata; class Chondrichthyes; family Pristiophoridae; genus Pristiophorus; species Pristiophorus japonicus. Next base: position 156,756,127 of record NC_091983.1, read on the forward strand.
GGACCTACATTTGTCTTTACTAACCTTTTTCTCTTTACATATCTATAGAAACTTTTGCAATCCGTCTTAATGTTCCCTGCAAGCTTCTTCTCATACTCCATTTTCCCTGCCCTAATCAAACCCTTTGTCCTCCTCTGCTGAGTTCTAAATTTCTCCCAGTCCCCAGGTTCGCTGCTATTTCTGGCCAATTTGTATGCCACTTCCTTGGCTTTAATACTATCCCTGATTTCCCTTGATAGCCACGGTTGAGCCACCTTCCCTTTTTTATTTCTATGCCAGACAGGAATGTACAATTGTTGTAGTTCATCCATGCGGTCTCTAAATGTCTGCCATTGCCCATCCACAGTCAACCCCTTAAGTATCATTCGCCAATCCATCTCAGCCAATTCACGCCTCATACCTTCAAAGTTAGCCTTCTTTAAGTTCTGGACCATGGTCTCTGAATTAACTGTTTCATTCTCCATCCTAATGCAGAATTCCACCATATTATGGTCACTCTTCCCCAAGGGGCCTCGCACAACGAGATTGCTAATTAATCCTTTCTCATTACATAACACCCAGTCTAAGATGGCCTCCCCCCTAGTTGGTTCCTCGACATATTGGTCTAAAAAACCATCCCTTATGCACTCCAGAAAATCCTCCTCCACCGTATTGCTTCCAGTTTGGTTAGCCCAATCTATGTGCATATTAAAGTCACCCATTATAACTGCTGCACCTTTATTGCACGCACCCCTAATTTCCTGTTTGATGCCCTCCCCAACATCACTACTACATTCATCATTCAAACATGAAGTTACGGGAAAGACGGGCATGGATTTGGGAGGCGACAACACATTCAAGGATTTTGCAGAGGAAAGGGAGGTTGGAGATGGGAGGGGGCGGAGGGGGGCAGGGTAGCTTGCAAAGGCAGACGGGTCAAGGGTTGGATTTTTGAGGAGCAGGGTGATGATTGCAGATTTGAGAGAGAGGGAGAGGGAGAGAACGAACTGTTAACAATTTCAGCTAACATGGGAGCCAGAAAAGTCATGAAAATCAGGCTGGCTGGAGGGAATAGTCCCTGGCAATAAGTTAAGGGAATCAGAGCACACTTGCTCCTTCTTGCCCACAAGGAAGCTAAAAAATATCTAAGTAACATACCTTACTATGCCTCTTCTGGCCTTGGCTCCTGTTCCAGCTCTTCCTCACCACTGTAATATAGAGCTCCACCTAGTGAACTACTGTTCCACCTAGTGGACTACTGTGGTAAGCAACTACTCATGTAACTATAATAAAAAGCATCATGTGACATGGTCACCTGACAAGTTTCTGTCGAGCCACCTTGTCGTGTGTGTTGCTGGTGATGTCATAAGAATATATCACATTTGGCAACATAGGATAGGATAATCGGACTCCCTGGCTGACAGTTTTGTTGGTGAATGATCCGACCAACCAATAAAGAGACTTTGAGAGGTTCTTTGTTTTGCAGCACAGCTAAAAATTCAGGGGAAACTACAAGCACAATTGGCTGAACTGAAGAGTCCAGATGGCTGTGCCTATGGGAATAATAGGGTGCTTGGGTGAGTTCCATCATGACCGAGAGACTTTCAGAGCGTATGTGGAGCAGCTAGAAATGTTTTTCACCGCAAATATGAAGTCCCTGATGATGAAAAACATAACCGGGTGCTGTTGAAAGAAAACGGGCATGCCAATAAAGGAGGTTCTTTTAGAACAGCATTACAGTCCTGAGCCCCTGAAAATTAGCGTTTTGGAATACGAGATCAATCAATAGATAAGAGCATCAGTGTAGAGCTATCCATTCACTGTCATTTCGGGAACTTTCAGGACCGAGCATTGCGTGATCGCTTTGTTTGTGGAATGAAAAATGAAATAATCAGAAGAAAGTTGTTGACAACACCAAACTTCACTTTTGATTTAGCTTGTTAGACAGCTATCTCAATGGATGTGGCCAACCAATACCCCCGAGAATTTCACATCATTTCCAATTGTCAAACAACCGAGGTGAATCGCCTGCAGGTTAGAAGTAAAAGGCAGCTGGGCCCAAAGGCCTCAGCAACTGGCCAGGTTGACAGTAAATTGAAGTTGTGCTATCGGTGCCTGGGACAACACATTGCTCAAAGCTGTCCATATGTAAAGGCAATGTCTTTCTACTGCAAGAAAACTGGGCAATTTCTGAAGACATGCCGACTGAAGAGTAAACCAACTTTCAATGCTATAAGTAGAAATCGCCAGAATCTACATAGCATTGAAGAGAAGTAACAGGACGAGGAGGTTCTGGAGATATACATCATCAGGAGCATGAGGGTATCTAACAACGATTCGCGAAGTAACGTCATCCAAATAGACAATGCAGGAACCAGGATACCCATGGAAATCGACACCAGTGCATCCGTGATTGTAGTATCTGAATCACTATATCTCGACAAGTTGAGTGATTTTCCACTGGAGATGTTGAAGATAGAGCTACGAGACTACTCATGAGAGCAAATCCCTGTGGTAGGACATATCACCGTACTGGTGAAATAAAAAGATCAGTTTCAGAGTTTGGCTCTCTTAGAAGTGTCAGGAGGCAAGCCTGCCTATATAGATAGAAATTGGTTGGGATCACTAAAGCTGGATTGGAAATCAATTTTTCAGGACATTCGTAAAAGGGAGGGAGAACAGCCAGTTGTCATGGTGCACATTGGTTCCAACGACATAGGTAAAAAAAGGGATGAGGTCCTACGAAACGAATTTAAGGAGCTAGGAGCTAAATTAAAAAGTAGGACCTCAAAAGTAGTAATCTCGGGATTGCTACCAGTCCCACGTGCTAATCAGAGTAGGAATTGCAGGATAGCACAGATGAATACGTGGCTTGAGCAGTGGTGCAGCAGGAGGGATTCAAATTCCTGGGGCATTGGAACCGGTTCTGGGGGAGGTGGGACCAGTACAAACCAGACGGTCTGCACCTGGGCAGGACCGGAACCAATGTCCTAGGGGGAGTGTTTGCTAGTGCTGTTGGGGAGGAGTTAAAGTAATATGGCAGGGGGATGGGAACCAATGCAGGGAGACAGAGGGAAACAAAAAGGAGACAAAAGCAAAAGACAGAAAGGAGATGAGGAAAAGTGGAGGGCAGAGAAACACAAGGCAAAGAACAAAAAGGGCCACTGTACAGCAAAATTCTAAAAGGACAAAGGGTATTAAAAAAACAAGCCTGAAGGCTTTGTGTCTTAATGCAAGGAGTATCCGTAATAAGGTGGATGAATTAACTGTGCAAATAGATGTTAACAAATATGATGTGATTGGGATTACAGAGACGTGGCTCCAGGATGATCAGGGCTGGGAACTCAACATCCAGGGGTATTCAACAATCAGGAAGGATAGAATAAAAGGAAAAGGAGGTGGGGTAGCATTGCTGGTTAAAGAGGAGATTAATGCAATAGTTAGGAAGGACATTAGCTTGGATGATGTGGAATCTATATGGGTAGAGCTGCAGAACACCAAAGGGCAAAAAACGTTAGTGGGAATTGTGTACAGACCTCCAAACAGTAGTAGTGATGTTGGGGAGGGCATCAAACAGGAAATTAGGGGTGCATGCAATAAAGGTGCAGCAGTTATAATGGGTGACTTTAATATGCACATAGATTGGGCTAACCAAACTGGAAGCAATACGGTGGAGGAGGAATGCATAAGGGATGGTTTTCTAGACGAATATGTCGAGGAACCAACTAGGGTGGAAGCCATCTTAGACTGGGTGTTGTGTAATGAGAGAGGATTAATTAGCAATCTCGTTGTCCGAGGCCCCTTGGGGAAGAGTGACCATAATATGGTGGAATTCTGCATTAGGATGGAGAATGAAACAGTTAATTCAGAGACCATGGTCCAGAACTTAAAGAAGGGTAACTTTGAAGGTATGAGGCATGAATTGGCTAGGATAGATTGGCGAATGATACTTAAGGGGTTGACTGTGAATGGGCAATGGCAGACATTTAGAGACCGCATGTATGAACTACAACAATTGTACATTCCTGTCTGGCGTAAAAATAAAAAAGGGAAGGTGGCTCAACCATGGCTATCAAGGGAAATCAGGGATAGTATTAAAGCCAAGGAAGTGGCATCCAAATTGGCCAGAAATAGCAGTGAACCCGGGGACTGGGAGAAATTTAGAATTCAGCAGAGGAGGACAAAGGGTTTGATTAGGTCAGGGAAAATGGAGTACGAGAAGAAGCTTGCAGGGAACATTAAGACGGATTGCAAAAGTTTCGATAGATATGTAAAGAGAAAAAGGTTAGTAAAGACAAACGTAGGTCCCCTGCAGTCAGAATCAGGGGAAGTCATAATGGGGAACAAAGAAATGGCAGACCAATTGAACTTTGGTTCGGTATTCACTAAGGAGGACACAAACAACCTTCCGGTTATAAAAGGGGTCAGAGGGTCTAGTAAGGAGGAGGAACTGAGGGAAATCCTTATTAGTCGGGAAATTGTGTTGGGGAAATTGATGGGATTGAAGGCCGATAAATCCCCAGGGCCTGATGGACTGCATCCCAGAGTACTTAAGGAGGTGGCCTTGGAAATAGCGGATGCATTAACAGTCATTTTCCAACATTCCATAGACTCTGGATCAGTTCCTATGGAGTGGAGGGTAGCCAATGTAACCCCACTTTTTAAAAAAGGAATGAAAGAGAAAACAGGGAATTATAGACCGGTCAGCCTGACCTCAGTAGTGGGTAAAATGATGGAATCAATTATTAAGGATGTCATAGCAGTGCATTTGGAAAGAGGTGACATGATAGGTCCAAGTCAGCATGGATTTGTGAAAGGGAAATCATGCTTGACAAATCTTCTGGAATTTTTTGAGGATGTTTCCAGGAGAGTGGACAAGGGAGAACCAGTTGATGTGGTATATTTGGACTTTCAGAAGGCTTTCGACAAGGTCCCACACAAGAGATTAATGTGCAAAGTTAAAGCACATGGGATTGGGGGTAGTGTGCTGACATGAATTGAGAACTGGTTGTCAGACAGGAAGCAAAGAGTAGGAGTAAATGGGTACTTTTCAAAATGGCAGGCAGTGACTAGTGGGGTACCGCAAGGTTCTGTGCTGGGGCCCCAGCTGTTTACACTGTACATTAATAATTTAGACGAGGGGATTAAATGTATTATCTCCAAATTTGCGGATGACACTAAGTTAGGTGGCAGTGTGAGCTGTGAGGAGGATGCTATGAGGCTGCAGAGTGACTTGGATAGGTTAGGTGAGTGGGCAAATGCATGGCAGATGAAGTATAATGTGGATAAATGTGCGGTTATCCACTTTGGTGGTTAAAACAGAGAGACAGACTATTATCTGAATGGTGACAGATTAGGAAAAGGGGAGGTGCAACGAGACCTGGGTGTCATGGTACATCAGTCATTGAAGGTTTGCATGCAGGTACAGCAGGCGGTTAAGAAAGCAAATGGCATGTTGGCCTTCATAGCTAGGGGATTTGAGTACAGGGGCAGGGAGGTGTTGCTACAGTTGTACAGGGCCTTGGTGAGGCCACACCTGGAGTAGTGTGTACAGTTTTGGTCTCCTAACTTGAGGAAGGACATTCTTGCTATTGAGGGAGTGCAGCGAAGGTTCACCAGACTGATTCCCGGGATGTCGGGACTGACCTATCAAGAAAGACTGGATCAACTGGGCTTGTATTCACTGGAGTTCAGAAGAATGAGAGGGGACCTCATAGAAACGTTTAAAATTCTGATGGGTTCAGACAGGTTAGATGCAGGAAGAATGTTCCCAATGTTGGGGAAGTCCAGAACCAGGGGTCACAGTCTAAGGATAAGGGGTAAGCCATTTAAGACCGAGATGAGGAGAAACTTCTTCACCCAGAGACTGGTGAACCTGTGGAATTCTCTACCACAGAACGTTGTTGAGGCCAATTCACTAAATATATTCAAAAAGGAGTTAGATGAAGTCCTTACTACTAGGGGGATCAAGGGGTATGGCGAGATAGCAGGAATGGGGTACTGAAGTTGCATGTTCAGCCATGAACTCATTGAATGGCGGTGCAGGCTAGAAGGGCCGAATGGCCTACTCCTGCACCTATTTTCTATATTTCTGTTTAAACGTGATTTGCAGCGGAAGATGATGTCATAAAGCAGTATCCGAAGGTGTTCTGCGAAACAGGCAGTTCAATCCAAGGCCTCAAGGAGAGTGTCAGAGTACCAAAGGATGCTAGACCAATTTACTGCAAGCCACGTCTCTTACCATACGCACTCAAGGAGAATATTGAGCAAGAATTCAATAGACTAGAGACTGAGAACATTATCTCTAAGGTAGATCTAAATAATTGGTCTATACCCATTGTTGTTGTACCTATGTCTGATGGTAATGCAAATGCTATGTCCAGGTTGTCATCCCATCACAAGTTACACCCGATAGGGAAGAAGCGTTCTATTTTTCATACATTTATGGACTGCCAGTCACAGCTGAAGAGATTGGTAGAGCAACCAAACATGACCCAGTTATGTCAAAGGTATATGATTACATAGCAAATTTCTGGCCAAACCAGATATCAGAGAAAGATATTCAGCCATACTTCATTCATAGAAATGAATTGTTAGTGGATAAAGATTGTATCATGTGGGGTGCAAGAGTAGTTTTTCCAAATAAGTTCAGGTCCTAATTGTTAGGAGATCTTCATGACCAGCACCTGGGAATGTGCTTGACCTCGGGCCCGAACTTGGTGGAAGCTAAGTTCTGCCCAAGTGCCGCCCAAAGGACCGCCAAGATACCTGATGGTACTTTGGGCGGAAGTTTCGTAAAAACGTCCTTGAAAGACCGCCCGGCAGCAAAAAAGGGACTTATGCCTTGAATCTGGGCGGCAGTGAGCGGGAACTCCCAATCTCAGCGGCAAATGCAATCCTCGCCAAAGTGCCTCCGAGGATTGAGTCGGGCCCAAGGAGCGGGGAGCACATAAAAATAAAAATTTACACAAAAAAAACCCCACTGGAAGACCTTTAGGTCTGGGAGACCCCATCTACATAAATCGCTGGAAAAAAAAATAAAATAAGTTCACTAACCTTTTTTTGCAGGTCTTCATACTTACCGTTGGGGTTAAACCTGCTTCCACGCAGCGGTCCTTCCCCCTGCTGCCGTTGACTCCCGCCCGGAGGAATCTGCCAGTTAGGCAAGCAGGAGGACACTTCCGTGCCTTGCGTGCGAGCGGCCGTCAGCGGGCAGTTCCCAGCGGTCCTCCCCTCCAGCTGATGGGGAGGCCTAGTAGAAACTGGCACTGAGGGGAGACCACCGAAAAAATTCAGCAGCAGGCGTCGGTAAGGCCGCCAAGTTCGGACCCCAAGAGTTTTGCATGCAGTTACTTATGGTGGCCAGGTTTAGATAAAGATATAGAGCGCAAAATTACCGTTGGTGTCTTCCTTCGTACAAATGCCTCTGACCCGAAAAAAATCTACTAAAGTAGCTGGTGATGCTGGAGGAATGTAATGGGAGATGAATTTGCGATACGTACGTAAAAGCTGGAGTCAAATGGGCCCGGACCAGCAATCATTATGCAATATTCTCATTGATAAAAATGGGAACTCCATTTGTGCGAGTTCCCATTACTACCAATGAGGAAAACACTAAAACACCAAAACACAGCATAATAAATAAATAAAACACCTCACATATTTAAAATTAATTGAAATTACATAGAAACATAGAAAATAGGTGGAGGAGTCGGACATTCAGCCCTTCGAGCCTGCACATCATTCAATAAGATCATGGTTGATCATTCACCTCAGTACCCCTTTCCTGCTTTCTCTCCATACCCCTTGATCCCTTTAGCCATAAGGGCCATATCTAACTCCCTCTTGAATATATCTAACGAACTGGCATCAACAACTCTCTGCGGTAGAGAATTCCACAGGTACGTAATTCTCTGAGTAAAGAAGTTTCTCCTCATCTCGGTCCTAAATGGCTTACCTCTTATCCTTAGACAGTGACGCCCGGTTCTGGACTTCCCCAAAATCGGCAACATTCTTCCTGCATCTAACCTGTCCAGTCCCGTCAGAATTTTATATGTTTCTATGAGATTCCCTCTCATTCTTCTAAACTCCAGTGAATACAGGCCCAGTCGATCCAGTCTCTCCTCATATGTCAGTCCTGCCATCCTGGGAATCATTCTGGTGAACCTTCGCTGCACTCCCTCAATAGCAAGAACATCCTTCCTCAGATTAGGAGACCAAAACTGAACACAATATTCCAGGTGAGGCTTCACTAAGGCCCTGTACAACTGCAGTAAGACCTCCCTGCTTCTAAACTCAAATCCGCTAGCTATGAAGGCCAACATGCCATTTGCCTTCTTCACCGCTTGCTGTACCTGCATGCCAACTTTCAATGACCGATGTACCATGACACCCAGGTCTCTTTGCACCTCCCCTTTTCCTAATCTACTGCCATTCATATAATATTCTGCCTTCACGTTTTTGCCACCAAAGTAATTAGCTGTTTTAGAAAAAATAAATATTTTTTGGAATTTTTTTGAATGTGCTTTAATAATGTTAAAAATAAACTTACCTTAATGGACAGGACTTTTAATGTAAAAATGAGTGTTTAAATTTAATTTTTTTATGTTTTAAAACTCTTGCACTGGTAAAAGTAAGCTATGTGCCCGCTTTTACCAGGCATAAAACTTTGAAGGACATTCGCTGGGCATGAGTTGGGCAACCTGCCCAATCTCTCCCGCATGGATGCCCTTTCCCGGGGATGCGGAGGATCTGTCTAGAGAAATTTTGACAGATCAGAAAAGCTAGTGTTCTGTGCATGCACATTGCACCCCGAAAACTGGCTTTTGCAAATCCTCACTGGGTCCGTGCACACTTTCGGCCCATAGATCACAAACTAGCAAACTTTCTAATTACTTATCGTAGTACTCCTCATACAACTACTGGTAGAACACCAGCAGAGTTGTTTCTCAAGCGACAGCCACGAATTGTTAAAGCCGAACTTGGCACAGTCATTGGAAAGAAACAATTAGGACAGAAAGAGAATCATGATAGAGGTAGAGTAAGAGAGAGAATTGTTAAATTGAATCAGAAGGTTAGAGTGAAAAACCATCATCATAAAAGGTTAAAGTGGTTACCAAGAAGAGTAGTGAAGATATGTGGCCCTCGCACATATTTGGTCAAGATGTTTGGTCATGGAAGGATTAGGTTTGTTCACATTGATCATATGTTACCTACAGATGTGGAAGGAGTTGAAAGTTGGAATGATTCGATTATTTCTGATGAGTCCGATAGTCTTGTTACAAGTAGAGTACCAGTAGCAAATCCTACATGTACTAGAAACAAGTCCAATAGAAAGTCAGAATTTAAGTCTGAGTCTGAGTCAGGCAGATAAACAATCTGAAATTGTAGAGAGTCAAAATATAGATCAAGGGTTACTCTTGGAATAAAACTCTCCTCAGGATCAGCCAAAGTTCGACATCAAGTTTAGAAAGTTCTGATCAGGAGCAAAGGTATCCTCTTGAAGGTGAATGATCAGCCATGATCTTATTGAATGGTGGTGCAGGCTCGAAGGGCCGAATGGCCTGAATCTATTTTCTATGTTTCTATGTTTCTATGTTTCAAAACAGAAAATCAGCGGTTAAGTTTGATTTGTAAATATGGCAAAATAAGTCCATATCTTTTGTTGTGTATAGCCATGCAAGTTATGTATGATGATTTTTGTTATGATTACTTCTTCATTAAAGAGGGAGAAGTGTAATATAGAGCTCCACCTAGTGGACTACTGCTCCACCTAGTGGGCTACTGTGATAATGCAACTACTCATGTAAATACAATAAAAGCATCATGTGACATGGTCACTTGACAAGTTCCAATCGAGCCATCTTGGAGTTTGTGTTGTTAGTGATGTCATAAGAATGTATCATAACCACCTTTTCTCGTTACCCTTCTACGGCCTCTTATTTGTCGCACTGCTTGTCCAACATCCAGTATTGGATGAGAAGACATTTCCTCCAACTAAATAATGGGAAGAACAAAACCATTATCTTCAGTCCTTGCCACAAACTCTGTTCCCTAGATTCCAATTTCATCCCCCCAACCCCCGGCCACTCTCTGAAGCTGAAGCAGACTGTTTGCAACCTCAGCGGCTGATTTGACCCTGAGCTGAACTTCTGACCCCATATCCTCTCCATCACCAAGACCTTCTACTTCCACCTCTGTAACATTGTCTATCTCCACCATTGCCTCAGCTGATCTGCTAATGAAACCCTTCTCCTTGCTTTTGTTACCTCTAGACTCAACTCTCCAATGCTCTCTTGGTTGGCCTCTCACCTATCACCCTCCAAAACTCTGCTGCCTGTATCCGAACCCACACCAAGTCCTGTTTACCCATCACGACTGTGCTTGCTAACTTACATTGGCTCCCGGTCCGGCAAGGCTTTGATTTTAAAATTCTCAGGCTTGTGTTCAAATCACTTCATGGCCTAGCTCCTCCCTATCTCCAGCCTACAACCCTATGGGGCCTCTGTGCTCCTCTAATTCTGGCCTCTTGTTTATGCTCAATTTCCTTCACTCCACCATTGCTGGCCATGCCCTCAGCTGCCGCAGCCCTAAGCTGTGGATTTCCCTCCATGAACCTCTCTGCCTCTCTACTTCTTGCTCCTCCTTTTAGTCACTTCTTAAAACCTACCAATTTAACCAAGCTTTTGATCACCTGTTCTAATACCTTCTTATGTGGCTCTGTGTCAATTTTTTTCTGATAATGCTGCACCAAAGCACCTTGGGGTGTTTTATTACATTAAAGGTGCTATATAAATGAAAATTGTTGTTGTTTGACCTGGTGGGGAAACCAAATTTACTCCGCCGCTCAAGCCTCAAGTTAAAATCGCACATCGGGCCTCAATCGTTCCATCAGAGCCTTATATGCATTATTTAAAGAGGATTCACCAGCTTGGGACACGAGTACTTAAAATCAGAGTTGGTCAGGTCGGGGCAGGAAAGGAGTATGTAATTCCCCCACTCCATGTTAACTGCCTTTCCACAGAAGCCAGGTGGGCGGAGTTAAAATTGAGGTCAATGCATCTGGAGTAGCACTCCCATCATCGAGTGCCCATTTGGAACTAATGGTTGAGGGAAGGTCCATGGGTTGGGGTGTTGGGGAAACAATGCTACTGGCTGGGCCTCTTTTTTATGTAGGGTATCCTTTTCTGTTGGGCAGTTTTTTCTGGCCTTCAGCAGTCAATTCTAGCAAGGAAATCTAAATTCCAGCAGCTGTAAATGAAAAAACAATGGCGGCATTGTGCGGACAAGCAGTAGCCCTTCTTTGGCTGCTGTTGCCTGATATTCTAGCCCCTATTGCTTTTGTTAGTCCCAGTATGTCATGCACTACACACCAGAAGCACCACTAAGATATTTAAATGAGCTGAGCTTGTATTCTCACGTGAGGTCAATACAATTCAGTGCAGAAACAACCAAGACCACATTATTGACCCCATTTTTCAATTCAGTGCTGCAGTAGCCATGCCCTGCAATATACATTTAATTTCCCCCTTACAAGATATATTGCAGCAAAGAGAACATTGGGACAGGAATTATGAAATTGACATATTTCTTTGCAGCTTTTTGAAATAAATGACTCTCGGAAGCATAAATTCAACATTGTTGTACTTGTGTTACAGGTGTAAAATGGGCACAATGCTGCCACATGTAGCAGAGCAATGGTCAACTCTCAATTTGGCATTCAGGCCGCCACTAAATTCATCCGAGCCTTTTCTCTGGAGGACCTCGGTGCCGGCCTTAAATCAGCACAGGCCTCATTTCAATATTGGAATGAAAGTGCTATGCCCATTTCAGGACCAGTTTGCTAAATTCGTTTCTCAGGCTCTACAGCTGCATGCCTCTGAAGAAACTGTCTGTTAATTTTTTTTTAGCTAAATTTAATGTGGAGTCAGGAGGAGCAGGCATGATCTTGCCCAAAAATCTCATGACAGATTCAAACCACTTGATCATCTATTGACTGGCAACAAATGAAAAAATCAGACTGAGTTCAGAGGTCTTGTCTGGGCAAACCAGCCAAAGCCTAGTAAACCACACACTGAGCTCAGTCCTATTTGTAGATCAGATCATCCATGAGCTTATTAAATGGGGAAGCAGGCTCGAGGGGCCGTATGGCCTACTCCTGCTCTGATTTCTTATGTTCTTATGTTCATCTCCACCTCCAGTGTTACTGTTAACCACGTTCTTCTAGCCAAAGTTAACCACTTCATTAACAGCAGTTTAATACCCTTTTAATAAAGGCATCTCCTCCCATGTTACAGGCCTAAACTTCATCACATCCCACCTAACACTAAAACCTTCTCCAAAAAAGGAGCTTGTTGTTCCAGATACCCTGAAGGTGTCTTTCTTTCCTGGAGGTCTGCCACAGACCTTCTATTGAACACTCCAATGCCATGACTCAAAGTTGGCTCGATAAAATACTTCAGGGACAGGAAGCCAAAGTTAGTGTCTGGGCTGGTGCACTAACAGAGTCATTTAGGAACTCAATTCCCGTCTCACTCCCTCTAACATAATTTTTAAATAAAATGTAATTGAATTCAATAATAGTTGCATGAAGACCCTTGTGAGCTTCAGATAACAAGGTTGTCAACTTCTTCCAGACGATGCTCCAAATGCAATTATCTACAAAGAGCAGATGTGTTTAATAATAACCAGTAACAATTATACAAGTCAACAACCACAACCACACTTTGCCGTCCTCCTTCATGCTTTACCCATCTCTCTCGTTCTCTTTCCAATTCTCTCGCTCCCTTTCCATGGAACCTTCTGAGCTTTTTATTATACAGCCAATTTCTCCCGGGGTGGGAGGAGCCAAACATCAACCTTCTTAGAGCAGGTCCCTCAGCACTGTTACAGTAGTCACTAACAGTGAACTGCAAAGTTCACTTCCATTAACACAGAATAACAGGGAGAATAAACAACAGAGAACACTCCACCAAGAAGCTTATAACAATGTACACTTTTGTATTTTTTTGAGGCAGAATGTTGTGCTGTTACTGAATTTACTTGATATCTTTTAAGAACATAAGAACATAAGAAATAGGAGCAGGAGTAGGTCATATGGCCCCTCTACCATTCAATAAAATCATGGCTGATCTGATCATGGACTCAGCTCCACTTCCCCGCCCGCTCCCCATAACCCCTTATCCCCTTAACGCTCAAGAAACTGTCTATTTCTGTCTTAAATTTATTCAATGTCCCAACTTCCACAGCTCTCCGATGCAGCAAATTCCACAGATTTACAACCTCTTCCTCATCTCTGTTTTAAATGGGCAGCCCCTTATTCTAAGATCATGCCCTCTAGTTCTAGTCTCCCCCATCAGTGGAAACATCCTCTCTGCATCCACCTTGTCAAGCCCCCTCATAATCTTATACGTTTCGATAAGATCACCTCTCATTCTTCTGAACTCCAATGAGTAGAGGCCCAACCTACTTAACCTTTCCTCATAAGTCAACTCCCTCATCCCAGAATCAACCTAGTGAACCTTCTCTGAACTGCCTCCAAAGCAAGTATATCCTTTCGTAAATATGGAAACCAAAATTGCACGCAGTATTCCAGGTGTGGCCTCACCAAAACCTTGTATAACTGTAGCAAGACTTCGCTGCTTTTATACTCCATCCCCTTTGCAATAAAGGCCAAGAGACCATTGGCCTTCCTGATCACTTACTGTACCTGCATACTATCCTTTTGCGTTTCATGCACAAGTACCCCCAGGTCCCGCTGTACTGCGACACTTTGCAATCGTTCTCCATTTAAATAATAACTTGCTTATTGATTTTTTTTTCTGCCAAAGTGCATGACCTCACACTTTCCAACATTATATTCCATCTGCCAAATTATTGCCCACTCACTTAGCCTGTCTATGTCCTTTTGGAGATTTTTTTATGTCCTCTTCACACATTGCTTTTCCTCCCATCTTTGCATCGTCAGCAAACTTGGCTATGTTACACTCAGTCCCTTCTTCCAAGTCGCTAATATAGATTGTAAATAGTTGGGGTCGCAGCAATGGTCTCTGCGGTACCCCACTAGTTACTGGTTGCCAACCAGAAAATGAACCATTTATCCCGCCTCTCCGTTTTCTGTTAGTTAGCCAATCCTCTATCCATGCTAATATATTACCCCCAACCCCGTGAACTTTTAACTTGTGCAGTAACCTTTTATGTGGCACCTTGTCAAATGCCTTCTGGAACTTATTAGTTAACTCCAAAGTGACGATCACACCTGGTGGCCTGCCTTTTATATTAGGCCAGGCACCCCTGTACAGGTAACCTACAAGTCTCCCACTGCTGTGCCCTCTAGTGGCAAACCTTGATATGGTACCAACAGTGGCCATGTAAGATACATGGCATCACTCCCCCCAAACCCTCAGTGCAAATCGCCTCTGCATTACTTATGCTCTGGGCTTAGCTCTATGTGGGTTCTGCCTGGTAGACTTCTAGCGTGCTGGTAGTTGCTGTTTGTGTGTGTGTGTGTTCCTGGCCACTCCATTCCCCTCCCCCCACGTTGGTGTGGCGGGGGTTCCTGGCATTCATGTGCACACAAGTTCATATAAGTGGGTTTTGCATGGGGTTTTTTGTGTTTCCGTGGTGCGACAAGAGCGTTGGGTCCCTTGTTGATGCGGTGACCGGTGTGTGAGGACAAGCTAGTTCCGGGGCTGCTAGGTGGTGTCCCTATAGTCCTGAGGCAGTTCAGTGCCCGGTGCTGGCAGTGGGAAGCCAGTTGGTTCCCGTAGCCTGCTGTCGGGGCTGTTGACGTGGTTCCTAGCGTCAGGCAGCTTCACAGATGTCCGTGACCCCGCCCCCCCCCACCCCCTCCTTTCTTTATGCCCTGGGTCCCAGCTGCTCCCTGAGGAGTTGTCGTCTAGCAGTGCACAGGGAACTGCTGACTCGCTGGCCTGAGCGTCGCTTGGTTAGAAATCCAGACTGGTGCTTGGTTCCTCTCGGGAAACAGTGGTGAGTGACCCTACATCTAGGTGTATAGCCTTAGTGCAGTCTGCTCCTTCAGACTCGTGGCAGTTGGTGCCATCAATTGCCTGAGATGGAGCTGACCCAGGGCATGGTATCACCACCGGTGCCTTTGCCCTGCGGAGGTCGCTTGCTTAGCAGCTCGTGTGTGTTGGCTGCTTGTGGCCACACTTCGTGGTGCATGACTCTGGTCCCCAGGATGCAGGCTACTGCATTGGGTAGCTTGCTGGACCTGTGTGCACCCGATGGGTGTCTGCCCGTTGCCTTGGCTGCGTGCGATGGGGATCCTGCATGGCACAACTTTTCCTTGCTTATGATGGACACTCTAGGGGTCCGATCGCGATCGCGCATCATTTCTTCGCTGGTTGCAAATGCACAGTTCAAATCATCAATTACACATTGTACATAATCGCGCGACTTTTCCTCGCTGGTTGCATGTATACAATTCCGATTATCCGTTACACATTTTACATGGTCAGTTACATGCTTTACATAATCCGTTACACTTTTAGTCTCTAACTTACAATTCTTGTTACATTGCTTAATTGTGTGGAACTATCCCTTTAATTGCAGTGGGTTGCCGGCCTCCTTTAAGAGACCCAAGCTTGCTTTACCCCAATCGCTTCTCCGTTTGGTGCCACGTGTTGCTCCATCAGTGTTGCACCTTGTGGTCTGGCCGTGGCCATCTTTATCTTCAGCGCATTGCCTCATGGTGCGGGCGCCATATTTGCTTCATCCATGATGTCAACTGCGGCGATTCTCTTCTCCCTGGGTTCTGACTCCGCAGTTGGGAAGTCGCTGCTGGATCTGATTTTCTCCCTCCTGAGTCCTGCCACTGGAGCCTGGAAGGTGCATTCGGGTTGTCCCAGCTGTATTATCTCCATGCAGTAGTGCTGAGCGGTCTGTGTCTCGGGTGCCGTGCTGGTCAGTTCATTGGTGCTGGGTCCACCCTCAGGTGAGGGCTTCCTTTGCCTCTGAGCGCGGAGGGCGTCGATCGCTGGAGGGGTGAAATCTTCCCACTTCCACTGGATCTTCTTCATCCACCTTCTGCCAAGCAGCGTTGGTCCATCACTTCCAAGAATCCACAGAGGTAACTTGTGCACCGCGCCATCATGGAGTACCTTTACATTCACACGACCAATGACTGGGAAGATTTCATTGGTGTAGGTGCGCAGCTTTGCCTGAACCAGGGCCAACTCGGGTAATTCAGCCGGATTGTCCCATAGCCTCACAAAGGCTCCTTGATTCATCACTGACTGGCTCGCCCCCGTGTCCACTTCCATGAAGACTGGACTTCCCTCTATCTCGACTTCTATCTTCAGCGGGGAACACTCGTTGGTGCAGGTAAACCTGCTGTGTACCTCCCCGTGGGACTGGGCTGCCTCTCTGTCTAACAATTCATAATCCACACTGGATTCATGACCTTCAGTGGACTTCTCATCAACACAGTGAGTCCTATTTCTCTTACACATTCTCTGGAGGTGGCCCTTTGTGCCACAGCCTTTGCAAACATAGTCTTTAAAACGGCACTGGTGAGCCTTGTGATTCTCTCCACAACGCCAACATGCTGCTACTCGATTAGACCCCTCGGCGGACTCTGAGTTAAGGGACTCAGGGCCTGTTCTCTCTTCCCTGAAGGGATTCACGTTCTACAATCCAGCTCCTGAATGGCGCCACTTTGTGCACAGTACCTGCCGGGTTTGAGTCCTGAGGGTGAGACATCTGCTTAGAGCTGCAGGTCGAGGTCATGAAAGACTGGCTCACAGAGATGGCCTTCTGCAGGGTGACTATGGTATCCGCTGACAGTAGCTTGTGAAGAAGGCCCTCACGGCCAATTCCAATGATGAAAATCTCTTGCAGCGCTTCGTTAAGGTGGGTGTCGAATGCGCATGGTGCCGCCAGTCTCGCAATTTCCTGGCCTTCGGGCCGTCGGTGGGTATAGAACCGGTGTCTGGCTGTGAGGATGCTGTCCTTGGGCTTGAGTTGCTCCTGGATCAGGGTTACGAGCTCCTTGTGTGACTTGTTCGGTGTCTTAGCTGATGCCAGCAAGTCCCTGACAAGGCCATAGATGTTGGGCCCACAACTGGTTAGCAGGACAGCGCGGTGCTTATCAGCCAGTGCGGCCGGGTCATCTCCTGCCAGGTCATTTGCTGTGAAAAAGTGTTCTAGCCTCTCCACAAAGGCGTCCCAATCATCACCATCAGCGAACTGCTGCAACGTACCAAGGGTAGCCATTTCCATGTGAAAGTTCGTATTGTCATCGCCAGTTGTTGTGTCCTTAGATGCTCTAACAATGACTCCACGAGGCAGTGTGTTGAACTTGAACTGTAGTGACCTTAGTCCTTTATTAGTTAACTCCAGAGTGAGGATCACATCTGGTGGTCTGCCTTTTATACTAGGCCAGGCACAGCTGTACAGTTAATCTGAAGTCTCCCACTGCTGTACCCTCTGGTGGCGCACCTTGATATGGTACCAACAGTGGGCATATAAGATACATGACAGTGTATGTCACATTTCTTTCTTTGGCCAGGAGACAGAGAAGGTTTGTGAACCTGCTGCATGTTCAAAACCTCTTTCTTGGCCACAGCGTGGGAAAAGGAGATCAGAGTGTGAGGATGCTCGTACAGCTTCTGAGCACTGACATATTTGGCCTGTTTGGGGTGAATCACCTTTTCTCCCGGGTTGCACATTGAATCTGAAGATAAAACTTATATGATGTGGCAGATGAACATGCTGCGCCCTTGTAACATTTTGTTCTTCGTTCCAACAGGTTCACAACAATGAGGGGAGGTGGGGGCTGCTACAGAGGGCATGAGGGAGGGGTGCTGCAGAGAGCATTAAGGGGGAACTTCTGAGGACATGGAGGCTGTAGAGGGAACGGAGTCAGAAGAGGGCATGGATGTAGGGGCTGCAGAGGTCATTGAGGTGGGGGCTCCAGAGAACGCCAAGGCTGCAGTGGGCACTGGGGCAGCTGCAGAGGGCACTAAGATGGTGACTGAGAGGGAAGAGGAGGAATGGGTTGGTAGCTGGAGAGATTGAGAGACCACTGGAAGGTGGGGTAGATATGTGCCGGGGTAGATGTAATGGGGAAATGTGTCCCAGTCCCCTGTACAGCAAGGTAGACATCAGATCAGCTTGATGACAACTGGGAGGAGGGCTTCAGGAGTCCACAGATGGGAAGGAGGTTGATCATGGAGCATGGCAAATGCCTGAAATTTCTCGTCCCCATGAGACCGGAGATTAATGTCTTTGAGCCGAATATTGGACAGGATTCAGGTAAACTTGGGCAGGAGCTCCAGCACATTGGGCCGAATGTGGGTAACCTTTGCCCAAGTTATTTCATGTGCTATTGAACTGTACGCAATGAGTATGGTTGTACTGCAGTGGATCCCGTGTGCCCCTTCCCCATACTGGCTCCCACCACAGATAAGCCAGCAGTTGCCCCTCCACAGGACGAGCCCATACTTGCGGCCCAACTTCTCCCTGTGTCGCCTTAGAGTAGCATCAGAAGCCCAGCTCACTACCCCCTGATCCCGACCAACAGTCCAGACACAGAGGTGATGCCCTTGGTATAAGAGGGGTTTATTGACAGGGAAGGGTGAGCCGTAGGAGGGGACAGGGTGTCCCCCTGCCCCCACTCGTGCAGAATCCCCTTCTTCCTGCTCAGTCTCAATCACAGCAAAAATCAGGCACAGCCCGTGGGAGCCCAAGTCTGTTATTGTTCTATTGTTGGAGTTTTGTTATTTATTGATATTTATAGTTTTCTTTTAATTGTTACTATTATAATCATTGTTACGGCTGTTCTTAAATAATTCAATCAGAAATCATTTGCAGCTGACTGAAAGATTGCAACATTTTCATAATTCAACAGGCTGTTGTTAAAGAAGAAAATGACGAACGACCTCAATTTTTCTTTAAACTGTTGCACACTTGAAGGGCTAGAAATTCGGTATCGCCCATTTTGAGGCGTTAATCCTGTCGGGGCTGTAACAATAGCGCCCCCTGAAAGTTTGCGCCGCCTGCCGCAAAATTAGGTTTCTGCGCCCGAAGAGGGAGAGGGAGCACTAAATCAGTCATTGCACAATTCTCTTAGGGCAGTGGACCCTAAAATCTCAGCGGTAAATTTCCAGGAGGAATGTGCTTGGTGCGAAGGCCGCTACACATCCTGTGGACAGCCGATTCTTCAAGGAGTGGTAAGATACGTATGCGCATGCGCAGATTCAACTTCTCAGTCTGCTCATAGCGGGAAAATGGAGGTGGAAGGAGGTCTCTACGTGCCCACCACTTCTCGGCTACGGCTGTGGATACATTGGTGGAGGCAATGGAGAGGCGCTGGAATGTGCCTGTACCTTCCAGTGGAAGGAGGCCCGCTCCTAGAATATTCAGGAGGCTCTGGAGGGAGGTGGCCCAGCACATCTCTGCCAGGAACACGGTGACCAGAACTGTGACACAATGTCGCAAGATGTTCAACAGCCTCACTAGGGTCATCGGGATGAGTACCCTTTCTATTAATGATGCAATGCCATAATGTAAACCTCACTATCTCACACAATGTTAAGTCTTTGCAGTACCTGCTCTTTCACTATGTGTACCAAGCCATGGTCTTTGTTGATGAAGACATCATAAAAGTTCAGGCGCAGTTCAGCAGCCATGCCCTGGCTAGCCAATCATCACTGACCTTGTTCCCGACTCATCCTGACCCCTCCTCGCACGACCATTTCACTCTTGTTATGCACTTGCACCACTTCAGCCTCATCCTTCATCTTAGGTGGTTGCCACCTAATCCCACCATTCACAAAGCCACTCTGCACAGTCACACAAATTCAAATGTAGATCTGCACACTTCCATACAGTAGCAGCTATTCAACCATGGAAGGCACATGTGACACACGATGAGCTGCACACTCACTCACACCTTCTTGTGTTTGTTATTGCAGTCGAAACTGGCACACAACAGGCACGAACAGTGGCGTTCCGGAGGAGGGGAGACTGACATCCAGGACCTCACGGAGGTGGAGCAATGAGTGTCTGCCCCCATGGGCACACCAATTGGTGTGGTAGCGGCCAGTGAAGCTGAGCCCCCTGGGGACAGTGATGATATGTTAATGCCCTTTGCGTTTTATGCAAGAACCTTTACCCTTTAGACCACATGCCTTACCTTTACCTATAAATGTCCAATGCCACCTCCTTCCCTTCCTGCCCCCTCCCCTGCTGCTAAACACAGTTCTGCTGCTTTATGCTTACAGATGATGAGCCAGAAGCGCAGCAGCCTGCCTGTGAGCCCTCCATTTCGAACGACGGCGGAGATGAGGAGGAAGAGGACCAAAGTCTTGTGACAGAGCAGGACCCTCCATCAGCAGTACCGAGTGTGGTCACCAACTCGGTGGAAGAGGACCAAAG
The DNA here is from genome assembly GCF_044704955.1 of Pristiophorus japonicus. NCBI lineage: Eukaryota > Metazoa > Chordata > Chondrichthyes > Pristiophoridae > Pristiophorus > Pristiophorus japonicus. Next base: position 156,776,506 of record NC_091983.1, read on the forward strand.
TCTTGTGACAGAGCAGGACCCTCCATCAGCAGCACCGAGTGTGGTCACCAACTCGGTGGAAGAGATGATAATCCTGGGCTGTGAAGAGCCTGAGCTCCTGGCCCCAGTGGCCTACAGCAATGCCAGCATGAGGGGAAGCTCAGGGGCAGCTCCCCGGAGGGTGAATCAGCCCATCATTCATGCTCTCTAACACTCAGCATCGGGACTTGGAGGCTATGTTGAGAGAGTCCATGGTAATGCATTGCGAGCTTATGGGTGCACTTGCTCTCAGGTTAGCGGACTGCCTCAAGCTTTGGCCGTGCCTCTCAGCAGCCCAATGGGCCCATCCTTGTCCAGTTACAGAGAAAGATGGACTCAACGAGCGCCAGTGGAGTGCCAGAGGGGATGGCATATGCTCTGGTTGAGATGGCAGCAGCTATCACATCACAGGCCCAAGCCAGTCAAGGCAGTCATGATGTGATGCAGTCACTGGTTGCTGGCATCAACTCTCAAGACTACTGCATTTCAGATTCAATCTGCTGTGAGTCAGTCTCAGATTGATGTCATGCAAACATTGACTGCTGCCATCCTCTCTGTGTTCCCCTACAGTCCAACAGCTGAAGCAGACCAGCAATCTGTGCTCCCACAAGTGGCTCCGGATGCTGAGGCTCTGCCCCAGGGGAGTGGCAGTGGGCCGCTGGAAATGGAAGGTGCTGTTCTTGCTCAAGATGACAGCATTCCAGCTCCCACCACTGCCACTCCACCTTTGTACGTGCCATGGTCTACACCCCAGCCATCCGAGGCTGCTGCCGCCGATGCGGAGACGGTGGAGTGTGCAGCCGGGCCTTCCTGGCACAGAGCTGGTCCAAGGCGTCCTGCTAGTCCATCTGTAGCGTCTGCGTTACAAACTCAGCAGCCCTCAAACAGCCTTGCTGCAGGCACTGCAGCTCCATTAAGAAGGAGCAGTAGGCGTGGGAGGGGGGTTAAGGAAAGGGGTGGCAAATTTCTGAGCAAGTCTCAATAAAGGCTTTGGCCACCATGGACAGATGTCCTCAGCTTCTAAATATCATTGTAACTATATTGTTGCTGTTGTTGGACGCCTGCTATTGGTGTATGGGTCTGGGCCTAATATGGCACATGGTGTGCAATGACAAATGGCAGGGGCTTTAATACACATATTGCTGAAGTTGATTGTTTTATGCTGTTTCAAGGGGCATTTGTTACATTTGTTATTCGTTCCTGGGGAGGGGTGGCTGTTGGTTTGAGGCGAAACTTTTGATGCCATTAATAAAATGCTCATTTGACCATTTGCATTCCCGTCTTGTGTATTAATGTGTAATTTCACCGATATGTGGCATTATCATAGTACATAGCACGGTCAATCTCAGCTGCATCCGTGAGCTTCCCCCATTCAAGAGAAGCGATGCATTGTGAGCTGCTGACATATGGCTGCTGCTACTTCTCCTCGTGTGGCTGGCCATTCAGGGCCTCAGCAGACTCATCTTCCTCTTCCTCCTCCTCCTGGGGCTGTAATCTCTGTTGGCAATGCCTGGGCCCTCATTTTATGGCCAAGTTATGCAGTATGCAGCACACCATAATTAATAGTGACACCTGTTGAGGGCACTATTGAAGGTTGCCTCCAGAGTGGTCCAAGCATTGGAAATGCTGCTTCAGCACCCCTATTGTCTACGAGATGATGTTGTAGCATTGCTCTGCTTGGGTGGTGGGGCTCCGAAGGGGCATCATTAGCCAGGTGACTAGGCCGTATCCTTTGTCCCTGAGCAGCCAGCCGTGACCTTCCCATGGTGGCTCAAACAGTCATAGCACATTGTTCTCACGCAGAATGAATGCATCATGTGCGCTGCCGGGATAGTGGGAATTCACTGCGAGGAAGCACTGTGTGAGGTTGCACAGCAGCTGCACATTCAGGGCATAGTATCCCTTTCTGTTCCGAAGATCTCGGCATTCTGGAATGGTGCTTGCAGGGCCACGTGTGTGCAGTCAATGGCTCCTTGAACCATCGGGAAGTCCACTATCCTGGCAAAGCCACATGTTCGCTCATCCTGTTTATCCCTGCTCATTGGGAATGTTATGAACTGCATTCTCCATCTGATTAGAGCCTGTGTCATGTCGCAGATGCAGCGATGTGCAGCGAATTGAGAGATGTCCCCTGATGCAGCCTAGAAGGAGCTGGAGACATAAAAGGTCAGCACCACAGTGACCTTCACTGACGGGCAGCACAGTCCTGGTGCCGATGTCAGGCTGCAGGTCTGCCTGCAGGAGATGGCATTTCTCTGTGAGGACCTCCTTTTGGAAGCACAGCCTTCTGACACACTGCTCCTCCGACATGTCGAGGTATGAGCGTTGCTCCTGGTAAACTCGTGGGGGTAAGGCCTACTGTCCGACGTCTATGGAGTCGCCGCAATCGTCGGTTGACATGGCCAACAGCCCTTCTAGCTTGATGCCACCTAACAAGAGCATGTAGAAGGCGACACTACCATGCTAGTAATGCACCCATGGAACTCTCAAACTCAAGTTACTAGGAACCTGCCGCTGCCAAGTAAAAGGTTCACGCACCATGCTCTGTCGAAATGTTGCACTCACTCTGACCTCCGATTAATCCAGTTGCTCCTCCCTTCAAATAGATTCCAGGTATCGCCTAAAGAAATTGGGGCCGCCTGGTTAAATGAGGCGGAGAACCTAATTTTCCGAGCAGGGCGCTAACGGTTCATTGCACGCATACTGACGTCATGAGCTGACTGAAGTTAGATGGCGACTGGTAGCGTTTTGCACCGCCGGTAAACGTGAACCAGATTTCGCAGCAGGGTGCTGTAACCTGCGTGGCCGGGCAGTAAGCCATTTGAGATGTATTACCGACCCTCCGGGGCGCTAACTGAGGCGTGACACAACCAAATTTCAATCTTGCCTGTCCTCTTTTGCGCTGTCCTGGCTGAGGGTGCACGGGGATGGGAGGGGTGTGGAGAGCGGGTTCGGGGTGGGGGGTAAAGGAGGTGTGTTGCCACTTCATTATTGTCCAAATGACTGAGCCACCAGCAGTTTTCTAGCCGGTCTGCCCGTTGTAGCCGTGGCTTCCTCAGTGGAGGGCCATGACCCATGACCCCAGCGACACCCGGGTTGACATCTTCCACATCATCCATTTTCACCGGCAATTTGTTTGCTGGGTTAAGGGGCAGTCCTTCCCACAGAGCTAAGTTGTGCAATGCATAGCATACCACCACAATCCTCACCACTTTGTGAGGTGAGTACTGCAAACACCTCTGACTTGTCCAAGCACCGGAAGGTTGATTTCAGCACCCCAATTATCCTCGCCATCACTTGGTGTGTGCACGGTTGTACCACTCCTGTGCAGCACTATTGGTCTTGCAATATGATGTCAGCAGGCACGGCTTTAGCAGGTAGGCTTTATCGCAGCGCTCTGGGTGACGTTACACATGTCGCTGTTGCTTGCCTGCAATGACCCGCATGTATAAAATGTGTGGGCAGTAGGTACCTTCATGGCCGCTGACAAGGCCCTGAAGGAGTTAGAACGTGGCTGACGGTCTTCTTTCTGTATGTCAGAGAGGCGGTCGATTGCTTCCTTACTGATGCACAGCCTCCTCACCCACAGCTCCACCGACATTATCTCGAAAGGCATTCTCTCTTTGTGGGCTCTCCGAGGTGAAAAATTATTCCTCCCCTGCCCCTGGTGCCTGACTCTCCATCGTTGTACCCTGCATTCCCCTTCAATGCTGAAACACTGCTGAGTGAGATATGGCATTTTCTCTTTTTTTGTTGTCTCACGAGCCTCTTTAAGCACTTGTAGGACTGTGGATAGCACATAAATATCAAAGAAATCTGATACCCAGGTCTCATGGATCTTTCTGAAAAGAATCCCAAGGCTGAAATGCTTCCTTTGTGTAAATCTAGGCTCAAGTAACCTGTGGGACCATAAATATCACCCTTGGCATGATACTTGCATCATTCCAGACCAGCCCTAAATATCTGCGGTGGGTTTAGTTCACATTTATGGTGCAAATTCAGCAACTTCTTGTGATGCTGACAGTGAGATGCCGTTTTCATGAAGCTAATAGTGGAGCGGGGCAAATCGTCCAGCAATTGTGGCAATTCGCAATCCACATGATATCTCATTCTCGTCACAAGTTGCTGGACAATTTACACAGTAATAACGGGTCGTTAAACGCCGCTTTCTCCCCAGGTAATTCTGGCCCAATACATTCTTCTGTTCCCCATCTTTGTAATTGTTCATTAGAGAACCGATTGGGTAACTTCCCTTTCATAACATCTTTTAGTCCTTCATCAATCATACCTTCGAAGGCAGACATGTAAAAACTACAGGTGACTCCCTGCGATGCATTGGAGCATGTAAAGATATGTAAAGAGAAAAAGGTTAGTAAAGACAAACGTAGGTCCGCTGCAGTCAGAATCAGGGGAAGTCATAACGGGAAACAAAGAAATGGCGGACCAATTGAACAAGTACTTTGGTTCGGTATTCACGAAGGAGGACACGAACAACCTTCCAGTTATAAAAGGGGTCGGGGGGTCTAGTAAGGAGGAGGAACTGAGGGAAATCCTTATTAGCCGGGAAATTGTGTTGGGGAAATTGATGGGATTGAAGGCCGATAAATCCCCAGGGCCTGATGGACTGCATCCCAGAGTACTTAAGGAGGTGGCCTTGGAAATAGTGGATGCGTTGACAGTCATTTTCCAACATTCCATTGACTCTGGATCAGTTCCTATGGAGTGGAGGGTAGCCAATGTAACCCCACTTTTTAAAAAAGGAGGGAGAGAGAAAACAGGGAATTATAGACCGGTCAGCCTGACATCGGTAGTGGGTAAAATGATGGAATCAATTACTAAGGATGTCATAGCAGTGCATTTGGAAAGAGGTGACATGATAGGTCCAAGTCAGCATGGATTTGTGAAAGGGAAATCATGCTTGACAAATCTTCTGGAATTTTTTGAGGATGTTTCCAGGAGAGTGGATAAGGGAGAACCAGTTGATGTGGTATATTTGGACTTTCAGAAGGCGTTCGACAAGGTCCCACACAAGAGATTGATGTGCAAAGTTAGAGCACATGGGATTGGGGGTAGTGTACTGACATGGATTGAGAACTGGTTGTCAGACAGGAAGCAAAGAGTAGGAGTAAATGGGTACTTTTCAGAATGGCAGGCAGTGACTAGTGGGGGTAGGGTACCGCAAGGTTCTGTGCTGGGGCCCCAGCTGTTTACACTGTACATTAATGATTTAGATGAGGGGATTAAATGTAGTATCTCCAAATTTGCGGATGACACTAAGTTGGGTGGCAGTGTGAGCTGCGAGGAGGATGCTGTGAGGCTGCAGAGCGACTTGGATAGGTTAGGTGAGTGGGCAAATGCATGGCAGATGAAGTATAATGTGGATAAATGTGAGGTTATCCACTTTGGTGGTAAAAACAGAGAGACAGACTATTATCTGAATGGTGACAGATTAGGAAAAGGGGAGGTGCAAAGAGACCTGGGTGTCATGGTACATAAGTCATTGAAGGTTGGCATGCAGGTGCAGCAGGCGGTTAAGAAAGCAAATGGTATGTTGGCCTTCATAGCAAGGGGATTTGAGTACAGGGGCAGGGAGGTGTTGCTACAGTTGTACAGGGCATTGGTGAGGCCACACCTGGAGTATTGTGTACAGTTTTGGTCTCCTAACCTGAGGAAGGACATTCTTGCTATTGAGGGAGTGCAGCGAAGGTTCACCAGACTGATTCCCGGGATGGTGGGACTGACCTATCAAGAAAGACTGGATCAACTGGGCTTGTATTCACTGGAGTTCAGAAGAATGAGAGGGGACCTCATAGAAACATTTAAAATTCTGACGGGGTTAGACAGGTTAGATGCAGGAAGAATGTTCCCAATGTTGGGGAAGTCCAGAACCAGAGGTCACAGTCTAAGGATAAGGGGTAAGCCATTTAGGACCGAGATGCGGAGGAACTTCTTCACCCAGAGAGTGGTGAACCTGTGGAATTCTCTACCACAGAAAGTTGTTGAGGCCAATTCACTAAATATATTCAAAAAGGAGTTAGATGAGATCCTTACTACTAGGGGGATCAAGGGGTATGGCGAGAAAGCAGGAATGGGGTACTGAAGTTGAATGTTCAGCCATGAACTCATTGAATGGCGGTGCAGGCTAGAAGGGCCGAATGGCCTACTCCTGCACCTATTTTCTATGTTTCTATGTTTCTATGTGATATTTTGATTGCTAATTATCTTGTTTATCTTATCTTAGATAAATTAATCGCCATTACTATTTCTTTAAATCTGTTCATTTATTAGTCCCTTCTATCCTTTTTATCTTTACTTATGAATTTCTTCAATTATGTTATTAATTTGACCTAATCATAATATTGATTTTCTATGTCTAATCTATTAAACTCTGCTTCACCATTCCGCTACCCAATCAGCTATTGATCTCTCTCTCCGGAGGAAGAGGTCTGCATATCTTCCTTGCCCTTCCCCCGTTCGTTGTCTAACCTGGCGCAATTTGTGATTTAACATCGTTCGTAGCAATATTTCATAGTGTCCATCACATAAAACTTGGTGGGTTTGTGCAGACGTATGGTACACTTTCTTCTGGGATGGGATACTCTTTGTGGGGGATGAGATATTGTCACCCATTTATTTGCTCCACCCTTGCTAACCACCTGTAATCGTGCTTGGGTGCGGGAAACCCCCTTTGCTGCCAACGAATGATATCCTGTCCGCAGCTATCCTGGTGGACAGGAGTCCCATTGGTCTCAGGTCGTTTAATAGCACACACTGAATGAGGATCCAACATTTCCACACATTGCCCCTACCCGAGTGTATCATATCATTTGCATAATCCAAACATGCTCCCATAGAACCCAATGATTCTGAGTCTAACAATCCCTGTTGACCTCGCATAACCATTAAGACAAGAGGATCCTTAACATTGATATCTTGATTTAAACATATAAAAGATAATTGTGACATGTAAGCCAATGTAGGCTGTACGATAAAGCTAGTTAAAGGAGCAAGCACCCCTGTATTCAAGCCATGAGTCCGAGGTTGTAAGGCATGTACGATGGTGGCTGACAGTATCTACCAATATAGCCTGTCGGCGGCCTCCATCAATTCTGACAAAGACTACAGGGTCATGCACCTGTCATGCTGGAACCTCACTACTGGCTTCAGGGAGGCCACGCACCCCTAGGCTGAACCAGGAGGTGTTGATCCTCCTGAAGTTAGGTTAAGTGGCAGAGAAAGAGGCAAATCATCCCGGGTTATGGCCACAACTGCTCCTTATCTTCTTTGCACATTTAGCTATGCCTCCAATTGTTCTCTTTGCTGTTGCAACCACTGGATCTCGGGAGGCTCCAAAAGAGCGGGAGCAGAGAAGAGCAGGAGCGGGAGACTCCAAAAGAACGGGAGCAGAGCGGCAGTGCGAGACAGAAGAGATAGCCCGGAGCGGAGCGAACGGACCTGTGAAGGGAAAAAATGTAACTGAAGTGTGCCGTCATGGAAAAGCAGGTAAGTGATTGGCTGGTGAGTATTTCTCTCTTTTCTCCCTTTTTTCTCAACTTGGGCATCAGTTTAAATTGAGAGCCGTGGTACAGATTAAAAACTATAGATAATTGAAATGTCAAAACTTTAAAACCTAATTAATTAAATAAAATACAATAGAGATGGAAGGGCGGGCAATGCGTTGCAGCTGCAGCATGTAGGAGCTGGTGGACACCAGTGTGATCCACGGCGACCACATCTGCAGTAAGTGTTGGCTACTCAAGGAACTTCAGCTCAGATTTGATGAGCTGGAGTCTGAGCTTCAGACATTGCGATACATCAAGGATAGGGAGAGTTACCTGGACATGGTGTTCCAGGAGGCAGTCACACCCCTTAGATTAAATAATTCAAATGTGGTCCTTGGTCAGGGACAGGAGGATGTGACTACGAGTGAGACAGGTATGGGGATCCAGAAGGTAGCATTGGAGGACCTTCTTGTACAACAGTAGGAGTTTTTTTACTCCCTGTATGGACGAGAGCAGGGACTGCAGAGTGGATGATCAGACAGACCTCCGCACCGTGGTACATGGGGCCACTCAAGTTGGGGAAGTAAAAAGGAAGGGCTCGAAGGGCCGAATGGCCTACTCCTGCACGTATTTTCTATGTTTCTATGGTTCTATGAATGTTGTAATGGTAGGGGACAGTATAGTTAGGGCGATAGATACTGTTCTCTGCAACCGAGAGCGTGAGTCTCAAAGGCTATGTTGCCTGCCCGGTGCCAGGATTAAGGACGTCTCCTCGGGGCTGGAGTTGAACTTGGAGTGGGAAGGGAAAGATCCAGTTGTCGTGGTCTACGTAGGTACCAATGACATAGATAGGACAAAGAAAGAGGTTCTGCTGAGGGAGTTTGAGCAGCTAGGGGCTAAATTAAAAAGCAGAACCACAAAGGTAATAATCTTTGGATTACGACCTAAGCCCCGAGCAAATTTGTATAGGGTAAGTAAGATTAGAGAGATGAACGCGTGGCTCAAAATTGGTGTGGGAGAAATGGGTTTCAATTCATGGGGCACTGGCACCAGTACTGGGATAAGAGGGAGCTGTTCTGTTGGGACGAGCTTCACATGAACCAGGCTGGGATCAGTGTCCTGGTGAATCGAATAACTAGGGCTAATGATATGGCTTTAAACAAAATAGTGGGGGGGGGAGGGTTCAGGTCAGCGTAAATTTAAAAAGTCAAAGCGAAAGGAGAAGGCAAAGAGTAGGATAATGATAGAGGTAATAATAACTAGACATAGGCCTTACGCTAAACATCCGTAAGACAAAGGTCCTCCACCAGCCTGTCCTCACCGCACAGCACTGCCCCCCAGTCATCAAGATCCACGGCGCGGCCCTGGACAACATGGACCATTTCCCATACCTCGGGAGCCTCCTATCAACAAAAGCAGACATTGATGAGGAGATTCAACACTGCCTCCAGTGCGCCAGTGCAGCATTCGGCCGCCTGAGGAAAAGAGTGTTCGAAGACCAGGCCCTCAAATCTAACACCAAGCTCATGGTCTACAGGGCTGTAGTAATACCCGCCCTCCTGTATGGCTCAGAGACATGGACAATGTACAGTAGACACCTCAAGTCGCTGGAGAAATACCACCAATAATGCCTCTGAAAAATCCTACAAATTCTCTGGGAGGACAGATGCACCAACATTAGCGTCCACGACCAGGCCAACATCCCCAGCATTGAAGCACTGACCACACTTGATCAGCTCCGCTGGGCAGGCCACATTGTCTGCATGCCAGACACGAGACTCCCAAAGCAAGCGCTCTACTTGGAACTCCTTCATGGAAAATGAGCTAAAGGTGGACAGAGGAAAAGTTACAAGGACACCCTCAAAGCCTCCTTGATGAAGTGCAACATCGCCACTGACACCTGGGAGTCCCTGACCAAAGATCGCCCTCAGTGGAGGACATGCATCCGGGAGGGCGCTGTGCGTCTCGAGTCTCATCACCGAGTGCATGCAGAAAATAAGCGCAGGCTACGGAAAGAACGTGTGGCAAACCTGTCTCACCCTCCCTAACCCTCAATGACTGTCTGTCCCACCTGTGGCAGGGACTGTGGCTCTTGTATTGGACTGTTCAGCCACCTAAGGACTCATTTTAAGAGTGGAAGCAAGTTTTCCTCGATTCCGAGGGACTGCCTATGATGAATAACTAGAGTGTGACAGGAAGGGACAGAGTGTATAAACATAAGAGTGCATCAGAAAGTGAGGTCAGAGTAGGGAAAAGGTAAAAAGACAAAATTAAAAGCTCTTTATCTGAATGCATGCAGCATTCGCAATAAGATAGATGCATCGATGGCACAAATAGAAATAAATGGGTATGATCTGATAGCCATTACAGAGACGTTATTGCAAGGTGACTAAGGCTGGGAACTGAATATTCAGGGATATTTGATATTTCGGAAGGATAGGCAGAAATGAAAAGGAGACGTGCTAGCTCTGTTAATAAAGGATGAGATCAGTGCTGTAGAGATAAATGATATTGTCTCAGAAGATCAAGATGTAGAAGCAGTTTGGGTGGAGATAAGAAATAATAAGGGAAGTAAGTCACTGGTGGAGTAGTCTATAGGCCCCCTAATTGTAGCTACACTCTAGGACAGATTATAAATCAAGAAATAATGGAGGCTTTTAAGAAAGGTACGCCAATGATCATGGGTGATTTTAATCTTCATATTGATTGGACAAATCAAATTGGCTAAAGAAGCCTTGAGGAAGTCTTGTTCATAGAGTGTATTCGAGATGGTTTCTTAGAACAATACATTGTAGAACTAACCAGGGAACAGGCTATTTTAGATCTGGTAATGCAACAGGGTTACTTCATGATCTCATAGTAAAGTATCTTCTAGGGAAGAGTGATCATAGCATGGTAGAATTTCAAATGCAGTTTGAGGATGAGAAACTTGAGTCTCAAACTAGTGTCCTGATCTGAAATAAAGACAAGTACAAAGGTATGAAGGTGGAGTTTACTGGGACTGGGAAAATAGATTAAAGAGTAAGACGGTAGATAAACAGAGGCAGACATTTAAGGAGATATTTCATAATTCACGGCAAAGATTTATTCCAGTGAGAAAGAAAGACTGTAAGAGAAGTATGAACCATTTGTACTAACTAAGGAAGTAAAGGATGTTATCAAATTGAAAACAGAGGCATACAATGTTGTGAAGATTAGTGGTCGGCCAGACGATTGGGAATTTTTTTTAAAACAGCAAAGGATGACTAAAAAAATAATAAAGAGAGAGAAGATAGAATCTGAGAGTAAACTAGTAAGAATTGTAAAAACAGACAGTCAGAGCTTCTGCAGGTATATAAAAAGGAAGGGAGTAGCCAAAGCAAACATTGGTCCCTTGGAAGATGAGATTGGGGAATTAATAATGGGAAACAGGGAAATGTCAGAGACTTTTTGTAGATTTTGTATCGGTCTTCACAGTAGAAGACACTAAAAGCAGCCCAATATTGTATAATCAAGGGGCTATAGGGAGGGAGGAACTTAAAACAATCACTAAAAAGTACTAGGCAAACTAATGGGACTAAAGGTGGATAAGTCCCCTTTCCTGATGGCCTGCATCCTTGGGTCTTAAAAGAAGTAGACGCATTGGTTGTAATCTACCAAAATTCCATGGATTCTGGAAAGGTCTCAGTGGATTGGAAAACTGCAAATGTAATGCCTCTATTTAAGAAAGGAGGGAGACAGAAAGCAGGAAATTACAGACCAGTTAGCCTAATATCTGTCATTGGGAAAATGTTGTAGTCCATTATTAAGGAACTAATAGCAGGGTTTTTAGAAAATCGTAATACAGTCAAGCAGAGTTTTATGAAAGGGAAATCATGTTTGACAAATTTGCTGGTGTTCTTTGAGGATGTAACGAGCAGGGTGGATAAGGAGGACCAGTAAATGTTGTGTATTTGGATTTCCAGACGGCAATCGATAAGGTGCCACATAAAAGGTTACTGCACAAGATAAGAGCTAACAGGGTTGGGGGTAATGTATTAGCACGGTTAGAGGATTGGCTTACTAACAGAAAGCAGAGAGTTGAGATCAATGGGTCATTTTCAGGTGAGCTATGGAGGCTGGGTTATTGAATATATTTAAGTTGGAGATAAACAGATGTTTGAACGATAAGGGAGTCAAGGCTTATGGGGAGCAGGCAGGGAAGTGGAGTTGAGGCCAAGATCAGATCAGCCATGACTTTATTGAATGGCGGAATAGGCTCTAGGGGCCAAATGGCTTACCCCTGCTCCTATTTCTTATGTTCTTATGTAATATCCCTGACTCATCCTAACGTCATTTGCTCAAACTGCCTCTCATTGCCAAAGCAGGTGGGAAATAAAACTGCCTGATATAAAGAGAGGGAGACTTTGAATGTATAAACCAAAAGGTGGACATCAGGTCTTGAATAGTGAGGATGGGAGGAAGGAAGAATTTGTAAGGGGTAATTCTGGGTGGCTGTGATCCCTGCCTGGAGTCTCAGTACATGGGAACGGGCTCAGAGACAGGACCTATTATACAACCAGCGCTCATGCCCAGTGAGACTGCACACCAGGAGCAGAGCCTGGCCATGTGACCGTGTAACACCTCGAGTGGGAGGGACTTCACTGCTTTGTGACATAGTTCCTGGCTGCTGTGTGATTGGCTGCTGGCTGCTTTGTGATGTCACCAGGAGACAAGTTTACACCCCTGGTTACATACCATCGGTGGGAGTTACTGTGGGTGCTGACCAATATTCCCTAAATTTTTTTGAGGGGTGCACGGCCCCTCTAAGGGGTTATGCAGCCCATTCACAAGTTCATGCATGTGTGGAATTTAAATTTGGAAAAGATGATCCTTCACACAGCTTAGATGGACGTGGCTGCTGACATTGTGAATGAGTTTAGTTCCTATAAATAGATAAAGAAAAGAAAAGACCAATTTTGTATTAAAGTAAGTGATTCAAAATTATTAATTGTAATCATAGTCAGCAAAAATAGTCCCATTGTATTCCAGTTACAGATTCTAAAATTAATATTAATCCTTTTTATATTAGAAGTTTCTTGGCGTGAGCAGTATCTCAGCAAGGTGAAGAGAGAAGTCAAATCATTCCCACGTTAACTGGGATTAGAGAAAGGTCTCTGGGTTCACAGAGCAGATCTGGTAGAACAAAACACCCAGTGTTGAAGAAGGGATAAAATGGGCAGCTTCAACAATGATTGAAAAGGTGAGAAGCTTTACTGAGCATCTCTTCAGTGTAGAATTTTGCCAAGGTAAGAGGCTAACCAGCTACTGAGAGTAGTTTGACAGCTGCTATAAGGTTCGGCTTTTGATGTGACATGTTGACCAGAGATTAACTCATATGTAAACCTTGCCAGCATATCAACTGGAAATGCTTGACACTTAGATGCAGAGGGATTTTTATTCTGTATTCATTCCATTCTGTACCTGAACTGGTGTGCTGCATTGGATAGTGTTACATAGCAACATAGAAAATAGGTGCAGGAGTAGGCCATTTGGCCCTTCGAGCCTGCACCGCCATTCAATGAGTTCATGGCTGAACATGCAACTTCAGTACCCCATTCCTGTTAAGGGAGCTGTGCGCTGCATTGAACGCATTCTGTATCTGAGTTGGCTGTGCTTGGTGAATCTATTAGAGAGTGCTTTAGACTGTGCTGTACCTAACCAGGACTGTTTGATGGGACAGCATAGAGGGATCTGGTCCTGTGTAATGAGACAGAATTAATAAACAATCTCCCAGTAAAGAATCCCCTTGGAATGAGTGATCATAGCATGGTTGAATTTCAAATCCAGATGGAGGGTGAGAAAGTTGGATGTCAAATCAGTGTAATAAGCTTAAATAAAGGAGGGCAGAGTTGGCTAAAGTGGACTGGGAAAAGAGATTAAAGTGCAGGACAATTGATGAACAATGGTGTACAATTAAGGAGATATTTCACAACTCTCAAGAAAAATATATTCCAGTGAGAAGAAAAGGGTGTAAAAGAAAAGATAGCCACACATGGCTAACTAAAGTAATATATAAAGCACAGTATCCAATTAAAAACTAGGGCATACAAAGTGGCCAAAACTAGTGGGAGGACAGATGATTGGGAAGCTTTTCAAAGCCAGCAAAGAATGACTAAAAAAATGAATAAGAAAGGGAAGATAGACTATGAAAGTAAACAAGCGCAAAGTATAAAAAGAGATAGCAAGAGTTTCTATAGGTATATAAAAAGGAAAAGAGTGGCTTAAGTAAATGTTGGTCCCTTAGGGGACGAGACCGGGGAATTAGTAATGGGGAACATGGAGATGGCAGAAACTTTGAACAAATATTTTGTATCAGTTTTTACAGTAGAGGACACAAACAATACCCCAACAGTGGATAGTCAAGGAGCTATGATAGCGGGGGGGGGGGGGGGGGGGGAGGAATTTAACACAATCACAATCACTAAGGAGGTGGTAATCAGTAAGATAATGGGATGAAAGGCGGATAAATCCCCTGGACCTGATAGCTTGCATCCTAGGGTCTTAAGAGAAGTAGCAGCAGGGATAGTGGATGCATTGGTTGTAATTTACCAAAATTCCATGGATTCTGGGGAGGTCCCAGCAGATTGGAAAACTGCAAATGTAACGCTCCTATTTAAAAAAGGAGGCAGACAAAAAGCAGGAAACTATGGATCAGTTAGCCTAAACTCTGTGGTTGGGAAAATGTTGGAATCCATTATTAAAGAAGCAGTAGCAAGACATTTGGAAAAGTATAATTCGGTCAGGCAGAGTCAGCATGGATTTATGAAGGGGAAGTCATGTTTGACAAATTTGCTGGAATTCTTTGAGGATGTAACGAACAGGGTGGATAAAGGGGAACCAGTGGATGTGGTGTATTTGGACTTCCAGAAGGCAATTGACAAGGTGCCACATAAAAGGTTACTGCACAAGATCAAAGTTCATGGGGTTGGGGGTAATATATTAGCATGGATAGAGGATTGGCTAACTAACAGGAAACATAGAGTAGGGATAAATGGTTCATGACACAAAGATTAGTGGGAAAGCGGGTTGTGTAGAGGACACAGAGAGGCTGCAAAGAAATTTAGATAGGTTAAGCGAATGGGCTAAGGTTTGGCAGATGGAATACAAAGTCGGAAAGTGTGAGGTTATCCACCTTGGGAAAAAAAACAGTAAAAGGGAATATTATTTGAATGGGGAGAAATTACAACATGCTGAGGTGCAGAGGGATCTGGGGGTCCTTGTGCATGAAACCCAAAAAGTTAGTTTGCAGGTGCAGCAGGTAATCAGGAAGGCGAATGGAATGTTGGCCTTCATTGCGAGAGGGATGGAGTACAAAAGCAGGGAGGTCCTGCTGCAACTGTATAGGGTATTGTTAAGGCCGCACCTGGAGTACTGCGTGCAGTTTTGGTCACCTTACTTAAGGAAGGATATACTGGCTTTGGAGGGGGTACAGAGACAATTCACTAGGCTGATTCCGGAGATGAGGGGGTTACCTTATGATGATAGATTGAGTAGACTGGGTCTTTACTCATTGGAGTTCAGAAGGATGAGGGGTGATCTTATAGAAACATTTAAAATAATGAAAGGGATAGACAAGATAGAGGCGGAGAGGTTGTTTCCACTGGTCAGGGAGACTAGAACTAGGGGGCACAGCCTCAAAATACGGGGGAGCCAATTTAAAACCGAGTTGAGAAGGAATTTCTTCTCCCAGAGGGTTGTGAATCTGTGGAATTCTCTGCCCAAGGAAGCAGTTGAGACCAGCTCATTGAATGTATTCAAGTCACAGATAGATAGATTTTTAACCAATAAGGGAATTAAGGGTTACGGGGAGCGGGCGGGTAAGTGGAGCTGAGTCCACAGCCAGATCAGCCATGATCTTATTGAATGGCGGAGCAGGCTCGAGGGGCTAGATGGCCTACTCCTGTTCCTAATTCTTATGTTCTTATGTTCTGCAGTGACTAGTGGGGTACCGCAAGTTTCTGTGCTGGGGCCCCAGCTGTTTACATTGTACATTAATGATTTAGACGAGGGGATTAAATGTAGTATCTCCAAATTTGCGGATGACACTAAGTTGGGTGGCAGTGTGAGCTGCGAGGTGGATGCTATGAGGCTGCAGAGTGACTTGGATAGGTTAGGTGAGTGGGCAAATGCATGGCAGATGAAGTATAATGTGGATAAATGTGAGGTTATCCACTTTGGTGGTAAAAACAGAGAGACAGACTATTATCTGAATGGTGACAGATTAGGAAAAGGGGAGGTGCAACGAGACCTGGGTGTCATGGTACATCAGTCATTGAAGGTTTGCATGCAGGTACAGCAGGCGGTTAAGAAAGCAAATGGCATGTTGGCCTTCATAGCGAGGAGATTTGAGTACAGGGGCAGGGAGGTATTGCTACAGTTGTACAGGGCCTTGGTGAGGCCACACCTGGAGTATTGTGTACAGTTTTGGTCTCCTAACTTGAGGAAGGACATTCTTGCTATTGAGGGAAGGTTCACCAGACTGATTCCCGGGATGGCGGGACTGACATATCAAGAAAGATTGGATCAACTGGGCTTGTATTCACTGGAGTTCAGAAGAATGAGAGGGGATCTCATAGAAACGCCTAAAATTCTAACGGGTTTAGACAGGTTAGATGCAGGAAGAATGTTCCCAATGTTGGGGAAGTCCAGAACTAGGGGTCACAGTCTAAGGATAAGGGGTAAGCCATTTAGGACTGAGATGAGGAGAAACTTCTTCACCCAGAGAGTGGTGAACCTGTGGAATTCTCTACTACAGAAAGTTGTTGAGGCCAATTCATTAAATATATTCAAAAAGGAGTTAGATATAGTCCTTACTCTAGAGGGATCAAGGGGTATGGCGAGAAAACAGGAATGGGGTACTGAGGTTGCATGTTCAGCCATGAACTCATTGAATGGCGGTGCAGGCTCGAAGGGCCGAATGGCCTACTCCTGCACCTATTTTCTATGTTTCTATGTTTCTATGTTCTTATGTTCATTCTCTGATTGGCAATCAGTAACTAGTGGAGTGCCACAGGGATCAATGCTGGGACCCCAACTATTTACAATCTATATTAACGAATTAGAAGAAAGGACCGAGTGTAAAGAGCCAAGTTTCCTGATTATACAAAGATGTGAGGAAAAGCAATGTGTGAACAGGACACAAAAAATCTGCAAAAAGACAAAGGCTAAGTGAGTGTGCAAAAATTTGGCAGATGGAATATAATGTTGGAAAGTGTGAGGTCCTACACTTTAGCAGAAAAAAATTCAAAGAGCAAGTTATTATTTAAATGGAGAAAGATTGCAAAGTGTTGTAGTACAGTGGGACCTGGGGATAGTTGTACATGAAACACAAAGGGTTAATATGCAGGTACAGCAAGTGATCAGGAAGGCCAATGGAATCTTGGCCTTTATTGCAAAGGGGATGGAGTATAAAAGCAGGGAAATCTTGCTACAGTTATATAGGGTATTGGTGAGGCCACACCTGGAATATTGCGTACAGTTTTGGTTTCCATATTTACGAAAGGACATACTTGCTTTGGAGGCAGTTCAGAGAAGGTTCACTAGTTTGATTCCGGAGATGAGAGGGTTGACTTATGAGGAAAGGTTGAGAAGGTTGGGCCTCTACTCATTGGAATTCAGAAGAATGAGAGGTGATCTTATTGAAACGTATAAGATTATGAGGGGCTTGACAAGGTGGATGCAGAGAGGATGTTTCCACTTTTAGGGGAGACTAGAACTAGGGGGCATAATCTTAGAATAAGGGGCCCCCCATTTAAAACTAAGATAAGGAGGAATTTCTTCTCTCAGAGGGTTGTAAAACTGTGGAATTCGCTGCCTCAGAGAGCTGTGGAAGCTGGGACATTAAAAAAAGTTAAGAGAGAGATAGACAGTTTCTTAACCGATAAGGGATTAAGGGATTATGGGGAGCGGGCAGGGAAGTGGACCTGAGTCCATGATCAGACCAGCCATGATCGTATTAAATGGCGGAGCAGGCTCGAGGAGCCGTATGGCCTTCTCCTGCTCATATTTCTTATGTTCTTATATTCTTATTTTTTTGTATCTTACCCCTGCTGTTCCTGACCTGGAAGTATTTGATGTGACAGTGTAGAGGGAGTTTTGTTCCATTATTGCCCATGATGCCATCTCCAATTATTGCTCTGATTGATCTCACTGCTTGATACTCCTGATGATCTCTCCACTTATTGCCTCTGACGCCCCTTCCTGTTAAAGGGAATAGATTGATTTCAGAACACAGAGGAGGTTGTAAGATCCTAGTGTCATTCCAACACCATTCCCTCAAACTGCCTCTCACTGCCAAAACAAGTGGGAGATAACACTGCCTGATATAAAGAGAAGGAGAGGTATAAAGCAAGATTTGGACATGGGGATCATTAAACAGTGGGAACTCCAATTTGGGGGATGGGTGGGAGAATTTTTAAGAAGTAATTCTGGGAGGCTGTGCTCCCTGCCTAGAGTCTCAATACATGGGAGCAGGGTCAGAGACAGGACTGATTGTACAACCAGCGTTCATGCCCAGTGAGACTGCACACCAGGAGCAGAGCCTGGCTATGTGACCCTGTAACACCTCGCGTGGGAGGGACTTTACTGCTTTGTGACATAGTTCCTGGCTGCTGTGTGATTGGCTGCTGCCTGCTTTGTGATGTCACCTGGAGACAGGTTTACATCCCTGGTTACACACTTTCGGTGGGAGTTACTATGGGTGGAGCTGACCATTGCTCGCCCTAGTTTTTTGGGGGGTGCCCGGCCCCTCTAAGGGGTTGTGCCGCCCTTCGCAGGTTCGTGCACACTTGAAATTTAACATTAGAAAAGCTGGTCCTGGGCGGCACAGTACCGTCAGAGAGGTGCGAGCTCACACAGCTTCGATGGCGCATTACTGCTGACACTGTGAGTGAGTTTCGTCCCTATAAATAGGAGAAAGGAAAGAAAAGAACAATTTTATGTTAACGTAAGTAATTCAAACAAATGTTATTAATTGCAAATATATTCAAATTAAATGTAACCATAAGCAGCAAAAATAGTCCTATTATATTCCAGTTACAGATTCTAGAATTAATATTATTCCTTTTTATATTAAAAGTTTCTTGGAGTGAGCAGTTCCTCAGGAAGGAGGAGAGAGAAGTCGAATCATTCCCACATTAACTGGGACTAGAGAAAGGTCTCTGGGTTCACAGAGCAGATCTGGTGGAACAAAACACCCAGTGTTGAAGACGGGATAAAATGGGAAGCTTCAACAATGATTGAAAAGGTGAGAAGCTTTAATGAGCATCTCTTCAGTGCAGGATTTTGCAAAGGCTAACCAGCTACTGGGAGCAGTTTGACAGCTGCTATAAGGCTCAGCTTTTGATGTGGCATTTATGACCGCAGATAAACTCGTATGTAAACCTTGCCAGCATGTCACCTGGAAGTACTTGTGACACTTTAATGTAGAGGGCTTTTTTCTGTATTCATTCCATACTGTACCTGAGTTGGTGTGCTTCATTGGATAGTGTCAAGGGAAACGTGCACTGCATTGATCGCATTCTGTTTCTGAGTTGGATGTGCTTGGTGAACCAGTTTAGAGAGAGGTTGACATTGTGCTGTACCTGACCTGTGAGTGTTTGATGGGACAGCATAGAGGAAGCTTTACTGTGTATATTATCCCTGCTATTCCTGAACTGGGAGTGTTTAATGGGACATTGTAGAGAGAGCTTTATTCCACTATTGCCCATGGTGCCTCCTCCAATTATTGATCTGATTGGTCGCACTGCTTGACATTCAAGCGAGAGGGGCTTGGCCTGCTTTGTGACATAGTTCTTGGCTGCTGTGTGATTGGCTGCTGGCTCCTTTGTAAGTCACCTAGAAACAGATTTACCCCTCTGGTTACACAGCATTGGTGAGAGTTACTGTGGGAGGAGCTAGAGTTGTCTGCTGGTACCGGGAGTGAGTTTCATCCCTATAACTAGGGCAAAGGAAATCAAAGAACAAATGAATAGTAAAGTAAGTATTACAACCAAATATCATTAATTGCAAATATATTGAAATTAAATATAGGGCCGGAATATGTGGGAGCGGGGTATGCCTGGTTTGTTAGACTTTTTCTTGTACCATTCAGCTGAAAAATTGTTTGCCCTGTAAGTTGCTGGACATGTGAGATGATAATGGTGTGACGAGGGCAACAAGGCATCTGGGACCTTGGTGAAGTACGGGACTAACAGTGTATCTCCTTAACCAATGAAACTCAAGGATTGAGAAATAAACAGAGATGGGCGACTGAGAAGCAGGGTGAGTGGGTGAATTTAATGTAAAATCAGGTACAGAAAGAGAAATAAAGAGAGGTAAAGAAAACATAGAAAAGGAGACAGAAAAGAAAAGTATGAACAAAAGTAAAAATTGTAAATTTGAGACTTTAAAAATTTCCCAACAATTCACTTCCTGAAGAACTGAGACGCCACACTACTATTTGTTCACTTTCTGAGCAAGAGAGGTTTATTTGCAGTCATTAACAATTATCACATCATTAAAAACGTACTTACACTATTAATTACTGGATTAACTTTCTGAATGGGCAATTAATTTGCAAATGCAAGAAACTCATGGGGAGGTTGAGGGCGAGATGCCGTTTTCACGAAGTTAATGGCGGAGGGGCACAAATCGTCCAGCAACTTGTGGTGATTCGCAGTTTATAGGGTATCTCTTCCTCAGTACAATTTGTTGGCCAATTTTCAGATTAATAACAGCAATCGCCATTAAACTCGCCGTTATTTTTCAGCAAATTCTGGGTCGGAGTATATTTTTGAAAACTATAAATTCTGAACTCATCTGAAAAATCAATCACTTCATCAGACCGACACCAAGAATTATCATCAGGTTAATTCTCATTAGTGTTGACAAGCAATCTCATTACATATTCTGGGTTGTTTGTTTCCATCAACTTCGCATTCAGATTCTCCGACCATGCCCAGTTGTGTTAGCCTCTATATCCAAGTGTTAGAACTGACTGTCAAAAATGTAACGCAATTCTCTGCTTGAAAGTAAGAGGTTAGGGTAGCTTAGTAATTCTATTTTTGGTTCCTGTACTCCTACCAACAGGATATGTTCCTTTGCCACATTGCTCAAAATTATTTATTTTCTCCTGTGCGATTTGCACATGAATTCTTGAAGGAAGACAATATTGTTCCAAAATAACTCCAAGTTGAAACAGATATGCCAAACATTCAGATACAACTGACTAGTCTGATACTTTTTGGTAGATAACATAATTGTGAGAAGTATACCTAAATAAAACTTTGTAGTTTGAACCAGCAATCATTTTTTGCCTTTTCCGAAAAATAATTAGAGACAATAATAATGATTTAAAAATATGCCGCTTTGCACAATCTTTTTTAGTTTAAACTATCACTTCAGTTCACTTCGATTTCCTAGATTTTCCTTATATTGCTATGACTATTTCCAATAACCAACTGACAGTTGTGAAGACCCATGTAAGTACTGGAAACAGGGTTTTCAACGCTTTCCAAACAAAGTTCAAAAACATGGTTATACAAATAGAACAGGGTATATTTAATAATAACAATGATTCAAGTCAGCAACTACAAATGGGCTTTGCCTTCCCTCTCTTTCTTTCTCTCTCTTCCTCCACAAAAAGATTTGGATTTTTTCGTGTATATCCAACTTCCTCCTTCCTTCTGCATAGGTGGCTGGATCCACATTCCTAAAGCCTCATCCCTCAGGATCATTGCATACTCACAATCTGGACATTGAACAGAGAGAGTTATTGGTGTATTTATATCAGCAAATAACGATCATTTGATATCGAGGCCTGGATTGCTCCTCATTGCATGTTACCCAGAAAAAATGAACTGTTATTTCGAAGCTTTCTCTTTGATTTTGTGCTTCTGGTATCATTGACAGAGGCCAGAAAACAGAATTGGTCCATGGCCCATCAGAATAGCTGGTCCACAATTTGTGTTGTTAGACAGGGCCACAAGTTTCTCGCTAACACTTCCTTCAGTTCTGAAATGATTTGCTTTTCCCATTAGTGATAGTGGATCTTATACCTTAAAGATTTCAAGATTCAATCCAGGCCTTCAGAGATGCTCGAGGTTGCCCACCGCGGCCATCTCAATTGCCCTCAGTGTATGATCAGCACCTTTCCACCTCCCAGACTTCTGCAATAAGAGAACAGACTAAAAGAGGAGAACTTTCCTGAAGATACACCATCATTCACTCTCACCCTTCTGAGCATCAGCACAGAAATTGGCACCCTGCATGGACTAGATCGTGAGTCGGAAGGGTTTGCACTGGGTGATTCACTGAGCACAAGTGAGTAGGATTAGATGTAGATGGAAGAGACGGTCTAGGAAACAGCTTACTGGATGACGAGCTTGCATCCTAGCCCTGCTGAAGAGACCAAAGGTTCAGTTTTTAGAGACCAAGATGATTTCCCTGCACTAACAATTACTCAATGCATTGGAGTGCCCATCAGGAAGCTTGCACAAAACATTGGATAGTACTGACGAGTCCATTACCAGCTTGTGTGGAGTTCTGATGCATGGAATCGACACACTGCAGTCAACCATTGAGCATATGGTCCACACAACGGACGCTGCAGCTGGGGCTCCCCCTGCAGGAGTCAGTGGCACCAGTATTAACGTCACTCAAGGATGCGCATTCTGGGGCCATGCAGGCTCTGCGCCCAACCATCTCCTCCGCCTTGGGCAAGCTGGGAAACCAAATGGATAGAGGCTTCAATCGGTTCAAGGATATCCTATATATAGTCTGGTCTCCTGCATATCAGTGGGAGTGCTCAGCCACAGCCCAATAGTAGTGGCAGTTGTTCAATGAGAATGGAATGTTACCATCTCTTAGGATGACCGCATAACCCCCTCAACTGATGCCCGCCCTGGTGCCAGAAAGCTAGATTGGCCAGACTGCTTGATTTAGCACTTCACAGTGAATGTTTTTAAAGTTTGGAGTCGTTAGCTCCTGGCACTAACTTTTCAACCTTTTAAAAGTTAATTCCCCAAACGGGGCAATAGTGAATTTCAGCCCCCTTGACAGAGGCCTGAACTAACACTCTGGAGACAGAGGGGGAGAAATGGGAGACATTTGCGCCTCCTGTTAGCTCCCCCGGGGCCGCTAATGGGGTGTAAATGACTTTTCGCCTGGGCACGGCTCCACTAATGACTCCCGCTAAGTGCCGCAGGAGTTTAGCGGCGACGGCAACCGGTAGCACCCCATTCTATTGCGCTGGCGATGACGATATCATCACTTTGCACAGCAACCGGTTTTCACCCCAGGCGAAAATTCGATATCTCCTTCTGAAGCTGTGCCAGACGTTGCCAGCGATAACTTCAGGAGGCGCGTACATGGTGGCCGGCCACTCACGAGGCGCTAGTAAAAGGGGAGGTGGTGTGCACTTGAATAAAAAAATCAGACGACTTACCTGTCTCGGCCCGTTGCCTCCTTGATGTGGCAGCCCGGCACCCCGCTCCCCGGTGGTCCAGGTAGGGCGCCGCAGAGTCTGCAGCTTAACTCTCTCCTTTAATGAATGGGAGGGCCCATTCTACATTGCAGCACTACATGGCCCAGTACATAGCTCTGCATCCCACTCCCTCTGCTTCTGCCCCCTTAGCACCCCAGAGAGGAAGTGGAGTGCATTTTTTTGTGCTCCATTTCCTCTCAGGTGTGGTAAGCCCAATTTCATGAGCGGGGCACGACTTCCATGCCTGGGACGCAGGAAATCCCTCCTCGTGGATGCTACCCCGCACCCCACCCCCACGCTCAAACAGGGGGCTACGCAATTTCCTGGCCAGGAGTTCAAATCAGTTAATTAAATAAATCTGGAATAAAAAGCTAGTTTCAGTAATAGTGATCATGAAACTACCGGATTGTCGTAAAAACCCATCTGGTTCAGTAAATCTGCTGTCCTTACATGGTCTGGCCTAGGTGTGACTCCAGATCCACAACAATGTGGTTGACTCTTAACTGCTCTCTGAAGAAGCCTAGCAAGCCACTCAGTTATACCAAAGTGCTCACAGACTGCAGTGGTTCAAGAAGGTGGCTAACCAACACCTTCTCAAGGGCAATTACAGATAGGCAATAAATGCAGGACTTGCCAGCGATGCCCACAACCCATGAAGGAATAAATAGTAGCCTTCCACCTCCTGTGCTGGAGGAGCACCTTGTAAAAGCATGAGAGTAGACAAGAGAGTCTCGTCGCTGAGAGCATGCAGAAAACAAGCGCAGGCAGAGCGGAAGGGCCATGTGCATCTGGAAAATGATGACATGATAGGTCCAAGTCAGCATGGATTTGTGAAAGGGAAATCATGCTTGACAAATGTTCTGGAATTTTTTGAGGATGTTTCCAGTAAAGTGGACAATGGAGAACCAGTTGATGTGGTATATTTGGACTTTCAGAGGGCTTTCGACAAGGTCCCACACAAGAGATTAATGTGCAAAGTTAAAGCACATGGGATTGGGGGTAGTGTGCTGACGTGGATTGAGAACTGGTTGTCAGACAGGAAGCAAATAGTAGGAGTAAACGGGTACTTTTCGGAATGGCAGGCAGTGACTAGTGGGGTGCCGCAAGTTTCTGTGCTGGGGCCCCAGCTGTTTACATTGTACATTAATGATTTAGACGAGGGGATTAAATGCAGTATCTCCAAATTTGCGGATGACACTAAGTTGGGTGGCAGTGTGAGCTGCGAGGAGGATGCTATTAGGCTGCAGAGTGACTTGGATAGGTTAGGTGAGTGGGCAAATGCATGGCAGATGAAGTATAATGTGGATAAATGTGAGGTTATCCACTTTGGTGGTAAAAACAGAGAGACAGACTATTATCTGAATGGTGACAGATTAGGAAAAGGGAAGGTGCAACGAGACCTGGGTGTCATGGTACATCAGTCATTGAAGGTTAGCATGCAGGTACAGCAGGCGGTTAAGAAAGCAAATGGCATGTTGGCCTTCATAGCGAGGGGATTTGAATACAGGGGCAGGGAGGTGTTGCTATAGTTGTACAGGGCCTTGGTGAGGCCACACCTGGAGTATTGTGTACAGTTTTGGTCTCCTAACTTGAGGAAGGACATTCTTGCTATTGAGGGAGTGCAGCGAAGATTCACCAGACTGATTCCCGGGATGGCGGGACTGACCTATCAAGAAAGACTGGATCAACTGGGCTTGTATTCACTGGAGTTCAGAAGAATGAGAGGGGACCTCATGGAAACGTTTAAAATTCTAACGGGTTTAGACAGGTTAGATGCAGGAAGAATGTTCCCAATGTTGGGGAAGTCCAGAACCAGGGGTCACAGTCTGAGGATAAGGGGTAAGCCATTTAGGACCGAGATGAGGAGAAACTTCTTCACCCAGAGAGTGGTGAACCTGTGGAATTCTCTACCACAGAAAGTAGTTGAGGCCAATTCACTAAATATATTCAAAAGGGAGTTAGATGAAGTCCTTACTACTCGGGGGATCAAGGGTTATGGCGAGAAAGCAGGAATGGGGTACTGAAGTTTCATGTTCAGCCATGAACTCATTGAATGGCGGTGCAGGCTAGAAGGGCTGAATGGCCTGCTCCTGCACCTATTTTCTATGTTTCTATGTTTCTATGTGGCAAACCAGACTCCCCACCCACCCTTTCCTCAAACAATTCCCGAATTGGAATGTTCAGTAACCTGAGAACTCACTTTTGGAATGAAAGCAAGTCTTCCTCGATTTCGAGGCGCTGCCTATGATGATGATAATAAATTAGGAAAGAAAGAAAGAATGAACTTGCATTCATATAGTACCTTTCACAGCCCTAGGAAGCCCCAAGGTACTGTACAGCCAATTATATACTTTTGAAGAGGATTGGCACAATATAAATGCATCATGGCAGCTGCTTGGAAAGTGAACACAGACCTGCAATGAGAGCTGCTCGTGATCACACAGAAGTTAATGCAGTGGGACTCCATGCAATTCATGATGTCCATGAGAATGTCTGAAGTAGTCCTCAGGGCCACTTGGGTGCTGTCACTGAGGCAATGAATTTGGGGGAACCCTTCAATTTGTGCAAACCCCAGAGTCCTACTCCTGCTTCTGGTTGTCCATGGGGAAAGTGATGAATATGTTTGTTTTTGCAAATATAGCATCTCTCACACGCTTTATGCAAGCATGAACTGCAAACTGACTGATGTCATTGATATCTCCTGTGGCAGCATGGAAGGAGCTGTAGGCAACAAGCTTAACTGCAACAAGCTGCCTAGATTGAGATTTGCTGTAAATTCAAACAGGGGGAAAGAAAGCAGTAAATCAGAACATTGGCCACATACACTGCTTTGATTTAGATACTGAAGCACAAATAGGGTGTTATCGACTTGAAAATGTGGCCTTGGAGCCCAGTTGGAAAGGGGAATGTTACAGGTACTCACCTCGTGGCAGAATCAAAATGAATTAAATTATTATTAACGTGTAAACTAATCTTTTGTCTATGGGACAAACTGATACAGTACCTCAAGGAAAACTTTTTTATAATGACAAATTCAGTAAATTTATGAGACTAACCTTTCCTTAAATTCTCTAATCGCAACAACACTGTAGAAAATTATGGCAGAGAAATTGGCCTGGTTTCTGCCTCCCTTTTAGCACCTGCAGGAGGCAGTAATGGGGTGCTAAGGGGATACCGACTGGGTTCGGCAAAATCATTGATGCCCGTGAACTTCCTTGGTGGTTTTGAATTGGCGCTAACACTTACCGCCTTGCTCTTCTGTACCCCGGAGATCGTGATGTCATCCGGTGCACAGTGCCCCATTACCGCCCCGGATGCAATATTCGCTCCCACCCCCTTCAGCATCGCCGGGCATCAACAACGGCAGCTGCAGGAGGTGCTGTCACCGCAGCTGGCTTGTTGGAGAGCTCTAATTAAAGGCAGTGGTGGTCAGGTAGGGCAAAATTTATTTATCTCCACATTCTGATGCCTCCTGATTTTCTTTGCCCCCACGATTGCTCAGCCCTGCACTCTCTTACAGTGCTTGGGGCTGCTATGCATATAGTGCAGGTGCCATGGCCCAACACAGACAGAGGTAAAACTCATCCACCCCAGCATTTGCCCTTCACTTTAAGGGAGGGAAGCAGCCTGTACAGACGGCAGCGCTGCCTGCCAATACTCCCCCTCTCATTCCCTTTAGCGCTCTAAGGGAAATGGTAGCACTTGATTTAGTGCTCCATTTCCCTCTTGGAGTACTAAAGCGTAAATTCGCATCAGCTGCAAATCTTTTTCGCCTGCCAAAACCTTGGGTCCCTAAAAAGTTCTAGCCCTATGAGCTTAACATCACCTTGTCTCAAAAGCATCATTTGTGTCAAGAGTACAGTGCTACACTGTCAAATCACAACATTATAATTTCTGTACGTTCTGCGGATTCATGCACAAACACGCAAGTAAATATGATGCATACAGCACTGAAAACCTCCGAGTGCTGATCCCAGCACTGACGGTTGGGTTGTGGCCACCTGTGACCTCAACCACTGACCCTGCTGCAGTATGCAGAGTCAGTGGGAGCTCATCTAATTTAAGTACTCCTGACAGACACCTAATTCTGAGGCACCTGCTTCCTACCCTCCCCACCTCCCCGAAACGCCAAGACCTCGAACCGGTGAATGGTGCTGGATCCGAGGAGGGTTGCCAGGATTGTGGGTGTGCACACAAGACACCCTTTATAGCAGGAACATGCTCACGATCTCACTGCATACAGCGACCAAAACAGTTCCTTGATCGGTGTAGTGCTGCTGCTAAAGATTTCGAAGGACATTTTATGATTCAACACTCCTTTCTCAGTGATGTGAGTTCATGACAGGAATTTGGGTGCAAATGTCATTCATAAAAGGCCAGTCATACTTTAACAGCCAGACTGCAAAATTAGTATTGCACAATATCATAGATTTAAATCTGTGATAAGTGATTTGATGATTGGTCCATATAGACCCAGACAAATATTTACCAGGCGTCATGGAGCTGGAGACTGTTGGGTGCTTTCTGGCAATTTGTATTCTATTGTTAGGCAAAATGATTCAGTTTCTACTGACATCAATTTCCTATCTGCTTATCAGGCTACAATTATTGCAACAGGATTGTGGCACATACAGCATGTGAAAATTTTACACAGGTGCATTAGGCACTTATCTGGAGCTGCATTCAGTTTCACTGACAACACACAGAAAGGTACTTCAGTATTGTATCCTAACCATAACATAGATCTAGTGCAGTACTCTGTGGCAGGTTACAGGTGGCGTCTTTCAAATGAGACTTTAAACCGAGTCCCTGTCTTCCTTCTCAGGTGGGCATAAAATATCCCATGGCACCATTCAAAGAAGAGCAGGGGAGTTCTTCCCAGGGTCCTGGTCAATATTTATCCTTCAACCAATATTACTAAGAAAACAGATTATCTGGCCATTTTCACATTGCTGTTTGTGGGGAGCTTGCTGTGTGCAGATTGACTGTGTTTCCTACATTACAACAGTGACTGCACTTCAAAAGTACATAGTTGGCTGTAAAATGCTTTGGGATGTCCTGCGGTCAAGAAAGGCTCTATATAAATGCAAGTCTTTCTTTTAATATGCTGTCAAATGATGCAATATATAGCTTTTTTGCATCAGCAGAACTTCAATCATCTATTACAAAGGAGTGCATCTCCTCTGGTTAAGAATGGAAATTGGTCAATGTCAAAAGCCCCAATCCCTCCTACGTAGTCTGACAGAATTAGGGTTCAGTTTTTGATTGATTTTTTTTGATTAACTAATCAATTCTCAGCAAGTGCAGATAAGACTAACATTTTTCCATGTTATAAATGAGATATTTTTGGAAAGAAAATTCTCGTTACTCTCCTGAACCCAAAGCTCTGACTCCATCTGGTCTCCTAATGTAAAGTTAAATGCCAGAGCTGCATGGATAGTAAATTCCACCAAGTGCCAGACCTCCTCTTGATGCACCAAGAACACAGAATCTGTTAATGCAAATCAAAATGATCAATTGCATTTCTGCTGGTTTATGCTAAAATAATCCCCGGCTCCCATGACAATTGCCATGGATAATCGAGAGTGTGAATAATTATACTGCGGAAAATTGAGGTTCCATAATGCCTCAACAAAATTAAAATTTTTATAAAGGCAGTACTGAAATTCAAAGAAGGTGGTTTGAATAAATTGCTTTGATGTGAATATCAGAATATTTCAACATTTGATCTTTTTTGTTAAATATTTACAATTTGCACAGCATTCAAATACAAATATTTTGTTTATACTGCTCCCCGGATGAACAAAATTAAAATTCTGTTTCTTTTTTACAAAGTGCTTTGATATACAGGTTGAGCGTCCAAAATCCAGAGTTCAGAAATTCGGAATATTCCAAAATCAGGACACCACGCCGATCCGTGATGAGGCTGTCCGGAATCCGGAAAATGCTCAGAAATCTGGACACCCTTCCAAACCGATTACCGCCACAAGCCAGGCCCAAGGAAATTCCAAAAAACAAAAAACAAAATCTCACAAAACATTCACAAAACCCCTACCCACTAAATCGCCGAACAGAATCAAAAAACAAAAAATTCCAGCCCACCTCTTCTTGCAGGTCCTCACACCCTCAAGGCACCGCTGCTCCTGAGTCCGCAATGCAGGTCCCCACTGGGCATCTTCCCTCGGCCAGAACATGGGCGCAGCAAAACTCCAAAGCACGGCGACCGCGGCAGTCCCAGCTTTGCACGTCGGCAGTCCGCCTAAAACCACTGGCGCAAGACTCTGCCGAAACTCTGCAAAGCTTGCTCTGTAATTCCCAAACGGCACAATAAAGCAGCCACACGAAACTGTCCAATCAGTTTCAGCAAGGCAAAATAATACAGTAGATCAGACTAGCTTCACACAGATACAGGAGACTCTGGATTAACAAAAACACAAGAGAGGGAGAGCAGCAAAGGACTACAGAAAGACATTCCGAAATCCGGAAATACCCAAACCTCGGCCGAGACATTTCCAGATTCGGGATGTCGGAAAGACGTTCTGAAATCAGGAAATACCCGAAATCCGGAATGACCTCGGTCCCGAGGTTTCCATAGCTCAAAACATATTTTTGGTGGTTCTGTTTAAGCTTTACATTTAATGTAACAGAACATGTTGGCCAAGAAATTCGATGGCACTGCACCCATTTTTCAGTTGCAATATGGGCACCTAAGCCTCCAATATGGTAGGTGGGGCGAGCACGCTCATTGTGCGCCAGAAATGTGCAATCTGCCATATTGGTAAAGACAAAAAAAGAGCCGTCCAGGGGCTGTGCCTGAAACAGGCATTAGGCCCTTTTTATTTATGCAAATAGAGAGTCCTGAGGCCTGTTTGAGGCACCCTTTGTAAATGTGGGCTGACCTGAACGCAACTGAAAATATTCTCTACATTCGACCTACATGGACTCAGGGCAGGGAAGTGGACCTGAGTCCATGTTCGGATCAGCCATGATCGTATTAAATGGTGGAGCAGGCTCGAGGGGCCATGTGGTCTACTCCTGTTCCTATTTCTTATGTTCTTATGTTCTTATGACCTCATCAGCCCCACTACCAAAAAGATAGATTTATAAAAAATACTTACCTAAATGTGGAGCAGGTAATTGCAGGAGTGCTCCTCCCAGCTCCACTGCAGTGTTAAGACCATTGCGGCCCCTTCGATCACCCCTATCCTCTCGAACGTTTCCACCACTATGCCAGTCGCTCCCCCCTCTCCTGTTCCCTCTCCTCCCACCCGATCACTTCTCTCTCTCCCAGGATCTTCCTGAGGACCGTTGCCAGTGAAACAGTGACCCAAAATTGGGGGGGGAGGGGGGGTGGAGTTGGATGCTACTTCATGATTTAAGTCACAGCCCAGTGGTTATGCTACTAGTTACCAGAAGTCAGGAGTTCAAATCCCAACATGGAAAATTGAATTCAAGAAATCTGATCATTTTTCAGCCAGTATCAGAAAAATACCCACTAAAGCTGCTCTATTGTCATAAATACCCGACTTGTTCACCAAAGTCCTTCAAAAACCCTACCTAGTCTGCTCCACATGTGACACCAGTTCCATACTATTGGGATGAAATATGTGAATACCGAATCGACAGCTCGTTTTACATTCCACCCACTTTTCTTTTCTGAAAAGGCAGAGTCCTAAGGATGGGCAATAGATTAGTCCCAAGAACAAATTTTAAAAAAGAGTTCAGAAGACAGCACAGCCAGATTAGCGACATTGAGCTTGACGTCACGATATCCATGGTTACCCAAGCATTCAACTTTTTTGGCCCCACCTCCATCAGCCCACACATGTATGAAAAAACTGACTCGTGCATCAGTATACCTAACTATTTCCTTTCCGACTGACTAGGAAAAAGATTGTGGCACAGCTTCCCAATGTCACTGCAGTTAGTTACATGTCTCAAATTACAGTGAGTCTTTGCTGACAAGCAGCAACTACCCACTCCTCCTCTGCTATTATCACTTGCTCTTTCTCACATCTGACTCATCATGGGTTAATTCCTTAAACTCAATAATCCTCCAGGATGTGTATCTGTGCTGCTGCTTTCAAATGTTGGTGAGAGAGTTGCTGGGTGCTATGAGGGGCGTACCTACAGTTTTTTGGCCGCCATTACTGCTGCAATTGTTGTGACAGCCAATCGATCGACATTCATCGATTTTTAAAAAAAATGGCGCCCAACGTTATTAGCTGGCGGGAATCGGCACTTTACAGCGGTGTGGGTGAGGAGCTTGGAGCAGAGTTTGCATGGGGAAATTCCGCTTCTGTTGATTTGGTCAGCTGCTAGAAGGCCAGGGTTTGCAGCTAGGCCCTGAGGAGGGAAGGCGTTTGAGTGAAGGCCATGGTTGCTGCATCTGTACCAAGGAGGGCAACCCGTTTTTCCGATGCAGAACTCGAGACACTCATGCAGGCTGTGGAGGGAAGGAGGCGAGTCCTGTACCCCGATGCAGGCAGACCGACTTGGGAGATTTTTTACCAATGCCTGGAGAGAGGTAGCTTTGGAGGTCTCGGGGACCTCCATTCATGATCGGACCACCGTCCAATGCAGAAAAAAGGATGAACAACATAATTCGTATAATGAAAATTAGTACCTGTTGCACCAACTGCTGACCTTCCATCTACGAGCATCTCCTTCATCCTTCTCTCATTTCCCACCTTCACTATCTAGTCACTGAAGCAGCATTTCATTGTTAAGGCCTCTCTTTCTCTATGCATGTATATGTGGGTGTTCTCGCAATGGAGGCTCCTGTTCATGTCACAGTTATAGATGCATGTCAGGGACACACACTTGTGCATTCATTTTTGAAGCCACATGACATTGCTGCTCAGCAACCATTCTTTGTTTTGCAGGCCAAGGTTGCGCACAACCGCATGGAGCAAAGGAGGACTGGTGGTGGTGAGGCTCAGCTTCAGATCCTTATGCCTCTGGAGGAGAGGGTGGAGGAGGCTAGTGGCAGACATGCTGCCTTCATTGTGGCCTACGGTACTGCCCATCTCGCTGTGGCCAGCATAGGTAAGTGAAGGCCCTCCTTTAATGCTATCTCTCCCTGAAAGCCTACTGTGCCTTTCCTTCCGAAAGTGTGCAAGTTGCAGCCTCCATGTGTCAATTCCCTACATCCCCCTCAAGGCAGCCCTTGAGAGGCCGAATGAGAGCCAAGGCGAGGGTCCTAGCGCTGGTGCGAGTGGGAGGGCAATGCAGGAGGACAGACTTGAGGGCAGTGAGAGCTGAGACCAGGGAAAGAATAGAAACATAGAAATTTACAGCGCAGAAGGAGGCCATTTCAGCCCATCGTGTCCGCGCCGGCCGACAAAGAGCCGTATGGCCCTCGGTCAGCAGCCCGAAAGGTTACATATAAACCTATGAACAATGGCGGAAAGGTAAAGAGCATCCAGCCCAACCAGTCCGCCCCACACAACTGCGACACCCCTTATACTGAAACATTCTACACTCCACCCCAACCGGAGCCAAGTGATCTCCTGGGAGAGGCAAAAAACAGATAAAAACCCAGGCTAACTTGGGGGAAAAAAGGATGACCCAGAGACTGAGATGTGAGGCCTGGAGGACAGCCTTGAAGGCAATGACAGTCATGGTAATTCTATCACTCTGGAGGACACTGAGGGAGTGAGCTTAGATGGGAGCCTGGAGGCCACTCCAACTGTTAGCACTATCTCAGATGAGGCAGAGGAAGAGGAGGACAATGCTGTAAGCTCCGCGTCATTGCAACCTACAGTCACATACGCCAGCTCAGATACTGGGATTACGCGTTCGGATCTCTGAGACATAACAGAGGGATCGGCACTGGGTGCTCCACCAGGGCCTAGCGGGTTGCATCATGATGACGGGCAGAGGGAAGCTCTGGTGCCATCTCTCCGGGGGCGAGTGCACACAGGAGTCCTGCTGAAGAGGGCTCAGACGAGCCCATCGATGTTGGGGCTTATGAAAGCAGGGTGGAGGCCATGCATTCCCAGAAGTTGGGGGCAGTGGCAAGGGTGCCAGATAGGCTGACGGAAGTGATCAGGAGCATGGAGGAATCTGCCTCCCGCATTGTCGACAGTTCTGCGCGCACCATGGAGGAATTTCTTCTCTCAGAGGGTCGTGAATCTTTGGAATTCTCCACCCCAGAGAGCTGTGGTGGCTGGATCTTTGAATATATTTAAGGTGGAGATAGACAGATTTTTGAACGTTAAGGGAGACATGGTTTATGGGGAGAGGGTGAGAAAGTGGAGATGAATCCATGATCAGATTAGCCATGATCTTGTTGAATAGCGGAGCAGGTTCGAGGGGCCTAATGGCCTACTCCTGCTCCTATTTCTTACGTTCTTATTGCCAGTGTTCAGGCGATGGTGGACTCCCAGAGAGACCGTGCGGATCCAGCTGTGATGCCACGACTTGTTGGTGATGTGGCAGCTGCCATTACAGGACAGGCGCAAGTGCACGAGCATATCAGTGCTGCTTTGAAGAGGCTGGCCGCGGCCTCGGAAGCTCAGAATATTCTTATGCACTCTGGGCAACAGGCCACGGAGCATCTTACTGCTGTCATCTCTGGTGGCTTTGAGACTGTGGCTGCTCTCATTCAGCCTCAGCTCGATGCCACCCGACACCTCAATGTTGCTTTCATGGCTGGGTCCACCATGGGCCACAGGGGACCTTCGATGTGGCACCAAAGCACCGACCTGAGCTCCCTCAGATTGGTGGTGATGGTAGTGTGCTGCCCCTGGGGTGTGCCGCAGGCTCCTCGGACCAGGATCCTGATGATGTGCTCTCTCAGAATTACAGCATTCCTGGCCCCAGACCCGTCACTCAGCCATTGCCTCCAAGCATGGAGTCACAATGCGAATTTCGTCCACTACAGGTTACAACAGACATAATTTTTACGGCGCGACGGCTGCAAGGAAAATGCAGGGAACAGTATCAACCCTTGTACATGGCCTTCTTTGACCTTACAAAGGCCTTCGACACTGTCAACCGCGAGGGATTATGGATCGTCCTTATCCGTTTCGGCTGCCCCCAAAAGTTTGTTACCATCCTCCGTCTACTCCACGACGACATGCAAGCCGTGATCCTGAATAACAGATCCATCACAGACCCAATCCACGTCTGGACCGGAGTCAAGCAGGGCTGCGTCATCGCGCCAACCCTCTTCTCAATCTTCCTCGCTGCAATGCTCCACCTCAAACTCAACAAGCTCGCCGCTGGAGTGGAACTAAACTTCAGAACCAGTGAGAACCTATTCAACCTTCATCATCTCCAGGCCTGATCCAAGACCGTCCCAACCTCTGTCGTCAAGCTACAGTATGCGGATGATGCTTGCATCTGCGCACATTCAGAGACTAAACTCCAAGTCATAGTCAACATCTTCACTGAGGCATACGAAAGCATGGGCTTTACACCAAACATCCGTAAGACAAAGTTCCCCCACCAACCTAACCCCACCACACAGCACTGCCCACCAATCATCAAGATCCACGGCGCGGCCCTGGATAAAGTGGACTACTTTCCATACCTCGGGAGCCTATTATCAGCAAGGGCAGACATCGCCGATGAGGTTCAACACCGCCTTCGGCCGCCTGAGGAAAAGAGTGTTCGAAGATCAGGCCTTCAAATCTGCCACCAAGTTCATGGTCTACAGGGCTGTAGTGATCCTTGCCCTCCTGTATGGCTCAGAGACGTGGACCATATATAGTAGACACCTCAAATCGCTGGAGAAATACCACCAACAATGGCTCCGCAAGATCCTGCAAATCCCCTGGGATGATAGACGCACCAACGTCAGTGTTCTCAATTAGGCTATCATTCCCAGCATCGAAGCACTGACCACACTCGACCAGCTCCGTTGGGTGGGTTACATTATCCGCATGCCCGACACTCGGAACTCCTACACGGCAAGCGAGCCCCAGATGGGCAGAGGAAATGCTTCAAGGACACCCTCAAAGTCTCCTTGATAAAGTGCAACATCCCCACCGACACCTGGGAACCCCTGACCAAAGACCACCCTAAGTGGAGGAAGAGTATCCGGGAGGGCGCTGAGCACTTCGAGTCTCGTCACCGAGAGCATGCAGAAAACAAGCGCAGGCAGCGGAAGGAGCTTGCGGCAAACCAGTTCTACGCACCCTTTCCTTCAACGACTGTCTGTCCCACCTGTGACACAGACTATAATTCCCATATTGGACTGTTCAGTAACCTAAGAACTCACTTTTAGAGTGGAAGCAACTCTTCCTCGATTTCGAGGGACTGCCTATGATGATGATGATGACGAAGTCGCACGAGCCAAGGAGGATGCTGACCAGTCTCCAGCCAGCCCTTCCAGGGCCAAAAGCTGGTCGAGGGCATCCTAGAAGGTCATCTGTAGCTTCTACACAGGAAACACAGCAGCCTTCCCAGAGCCATGAGGCAGCCATAGGGGAGACACTGCGGTTATAGTAGTAGGATAGTTTTGCGTAAAATGGCTTATAATGAGATGCACAAGGATGAGAAATTATGTGTTTGTTTTTTGCACCTATCTTTATTATGTAATAAATTTTTATTTTGTGTTCCTAAATCTGGGCAAATTTGCCGGGGGCCAATGATGTATGAAAGAACTCATTGGGAAGGCCATGGATAAGCAAAGATGAAGGGTAATGTGGGCATTAACTCAGCGGAAACGAGCAGCAATGAGACGGGTCTGCACTTCCTTTGTAGGGTTGGGATGGCGACGATGCCTCCAGGGTGGCTGGCAATGTGCATCCTGGTCCTGCTCCTCCTCCTGCGCCTCCTCCTCCTGCTGCTGCACCCCCTCCTGAGGTGGTACTGCTGGATTGACCTCCAGCGTCTGGCCCCTCATGATTGCCAGGTTGTGAAGCATGCAGTAGACGACCATGAATATGGAGACCCATTCAGACGAGTACTGCAGAACTCCACCAGAGCGATCCAGACAACGGAACCTCTGCTTGAGGATCTCGATGCAGTGCTCAATTATACACCTGATGCCAGAATGAGCATCGTCGTAAGCATGTTCGGCAGCAGTCCTGGGGTTGCTAAGGGGAGTCATCAGCCAAGTGCAAAGGGGACATCCCTTGTCACCTAGCAGTTATCCACAATCATGGTTTGGGCCCGAGAACACGGCGGGCACACTGCTCTGGCGCAGGATGAAAGCATCGTGGCTGCTGTCTGGATACCGGGCATCGACTGACATTATCCTGCGCTGGTGGTCGCACACCAGCTGGACATTGAGGGAGTGGAATCCCTTTCTGTTCATAAACATCTCAGCATGGGTTTGTGGTGCCCTCAGTGCTACGTGGGTGCAGTCGATGGCGCCCTGCACCCTGGGGAACTCCGTAATCCGGACAAATCCGGTCTGCCACTGCACCTGCTTCTCCCTGCTCATCGGGAATGAAATGTATTGCAGTCTTCCCCTGTAGACAGCATTGACGACTTGACGGATGGAGCAATGGGCCGAGAACTGAGAGATGTTCGATATATCTGCAGTTGCAGACTAGAAAGATCCAGTTGTGTAAAAGTCGAGTGCAGTCGTGAGTTTGGGTTCAATGCTCAGAGCTGTCCTCAGAGCAGATTGCACAGCTCCCTGAGGATGTCCTTCCTGAATCGGAGCCTTCGCAGACATTGCTCATTTGTTAGCTCCATGAAGGAAAACTGATGACGGTACACCCTTGGACCTCCTTCCCCCAACTCTATGCTAGGCCCTTCTGATAGCAGCTGGTTGATTGCCTTCGCCCTCATCCTGTTGATGGTCCTCAACCTCTGCAGGCTGATGCTGGCAAGTATCTGGCTCCTCGGCCACTAGCTGGTGCGGGGGCTCAGCGTACCTGATCCTCCTCCTCACGCCAGCTCCTTCCCGGCCAACATTTCTGCCTTGACGTCTGCGGCCATCTCCAGGCCCTTCACTATATTGGGCAGCCATGTCTGTTACCTCCCTTGCCCGCTGCCTCTGGACCCGCTGCTGATGGCGCCGCCTTCTCCTTCGTTCCTCCCTGTCGTGCACGATGTGCACAAGACGTTCCCCTGCGAGCATTGAGCCCATTGCGTCTGCAGGTTCAACCCTCACTATGAGGCCTCTTTGGAGTACAGATTGAGGCTTCCAGGGCACTAGTAATCACTGCAGATGTCAAAAGGGTGAGTGATAAACTTTTCAAAAGTCCGCAAAAGTTGTCACAAGTCGGCAAACGTTTTTGCAACTCCAACAATTTTTTACAAATCTGAAAGATTTTCGTCGAAAAAAAATCGCGATTCCACCTAAACTCCTTTCTCCTCCGCTGGAGGAGCCCAGCACAGTGCTCTGACACAAAAAGCTGTCGGGGGCACCGTCAGGCAGCAGATTGTTTTGTTTATACTGAATATACAATTTCGCTGGTGGCAGCCATTGAACTGGAAGTCGGAGGCCACTCGACTCTGCCGCTTGGCCGTCGCTTTCCGGCGGTAACAGACCTGTTCAAGAGGCTGAATGTCGGCCCCAGCGATGACTTGACCTGGCCCATTTGAATTGCTGGCTGACTGCTGTTCCAGGCTTACAATGACATAAAAGTAACTAATGTTCTTTTTTATATTAGTTAGGACGAGGGCATCATTGGCAAGGCCAACATGTATTACACATCCCTAGTTGTCCCGAAAAGTTCTGATGGCCGTCTTGTGTTTGATACAAGCAAGTGGCTTGCAAGGCTACTTCAGAGGGCAGTTAAGAGTCAACCCGATTAGATGTTGGACTGTAGTCACATATAGATCAAAGTGGACAAGGACATTAGTGAACCAGTTGGGGTTTATGACAATCTGACAGCTTCATGGTAACTATTACTGATACCAAATTTTTTTAAACTGAATTCAAATTCTCAAACTGAGAATTTGAACTTACATTCTCTGAAATATTGGGCCTGAAATTCCGACCTTCCTGAGTCCGTACGGAGTGTGTTCAGACCCGGCGAGGCATCGCAAAAGCTGGTTTTCAGCATGCAGTGCGCTTGCACCGAAAACCAGCTTTTCCAATCTGTCAAGTTCTGACTTGACAGATCCAATGCATCTCGGCAGCAAGGACATTCACATGGGCAAGATTGTACTATTTGCCCATCTCTTGCCCAGCGAATGTCATTAAAACTCTTGTGCCTGGTAAAAGCAGGCTCATAGCCTACTTTTACCAGCATAAGAGTTTTAAAATATATAAAACATATATAAAAAGAAAATTTAAAAACACATTTTTACGTTAAAAACCATGCCCACTAAGTTAAGTTTATTTTAAACCCGAATTATGAAACTTAAAAAAAATCTGAAAAATGTTTTTTTTTCTAAAACATTTATTAACTTTAATTTAAATTAATGTTAAATATGTGAGGGTTTTTTTCTATTTTTTATTTGTGTTTAGGTGTTTGGGGGAGGGGGTGCTTCTCATTCATACTAATGAGAACTCCTACTTACGGAGTTCCCATTATTATGAATGAGAAAAAACTTTACCTTGATTAGCTGTCCAGGCCCACATGACTCCAACTCCAGCTCTACGTCCGTTCAGAAGTGCACGCGCTCCGATGCGCATGCAGAAGAGGCCTAAAACCGCAATTGCTGGTGAGCACCTGAGTAAAATGTAAGTGTGCATCTTTTCTATTCTTTTCAGGCGACTGCCCGCGGGAAGCCCAGAACTGGGATTTCAGGGCCATTAGTTCTGGCCTCTGGCTCACTAATCCAGCAATAAAACCATTACATTACCGTCCCCCTTACAATGTGGTCTCCAAGAGACACCTTCAAACAGAACTTGCATTAGAAGATACTGTATATATTGTTTGTGCAGTTGTGAGTATATCTGTGTGGGAGTGAGTGAGAAGGCGAGGAAGGCATTGCCATTTCTGAGCCCACCTCCAGTTTACATGTGCTCCTTTGTATTAGCTTCCATCTGGTCAAGCCAGCAAAAAAGCTGTCTTGACATTTTGTAAGTTGTAAGGAGCACATGCACAGCGACAGTCAGTTGCTGAAACTGCAGCCCAGTGTGGATTTCATAGAGTGACCATCCATCATGCAACTAGATCCGTCTTTTGGATGAGAAGTTAAATCGAGGTCCCGTCTGCTCTCATAAGTGGACGTAAAAGATCCCATGGTACTATTTCAAAGAGGAGCAGGGGAGTTCTCCCCAGTGTCCTGACCAATATTTATCCCTCAATCAATATAACAAAAAAAAGATTATCTGGTCATTATCACATTGCTGTTTGTGGGAGCTTGCTTGTGCGCAAATTGGCTGCCGCGTTTCCTACATTACAATTGTGATTACACTCCAAAAGTACTTAATTGAGATGCCTAGTGGTTGTGAAAGGCACTATATAAATCCAAGTCTTTCTTTTAAATTGTGTTATAATGCTTTCACATGTGAATTCATTTGAAGATGTGTGTGTGTGCCAAAGCTTTCAATTATAATTTACACCACGGGTATGCATGACCAAATTTGGAAGCTCTAGTAGGTTGAGTGAGAGTTCGGCATGCATTAGCAGTAAAGGCATAACTACTTGCCTAGCAACACGTTGTGCAGCCTTAACTTGCCAGTCTCCTTATCTTCTTGCGACATTGAGCATCGTACCATCTTCTACCAGGCGTGCTGCCCTGCTATCCTTTGCTGTGGCAAGCAGAGCAACCATGCTTGCACCCACCACATGCAGCACCATCTTCAAACCAGTCTTCACACTCCAATTGCTGCCTCCACGTTTACATAGAATTACATAGAAGTTTACAGCACAGAAACAGGCCATTCGACCCAATAAGTCCATGCCAGTGTTTGTGCTCCACAGGAGCCACTTGACACTTTACTTCATCTAACCCTATCAACATATCGTTCTGTTCCTTTCTCCCTCATGTACTTATCTAACTCCCCTTAAATACATCTGAGCTATTCACCTGAACTATTCCATTCGG
Source organism: Pristiophorus japonicus (assembly GCF_044704955.1). Lineage (NCBI taxonomy): Eukaryota > Metazoa > Chordata > Chondrichthyes > Pristiophoridae > Pristiophorus > Pristiophorus japonicus. Next base: position 156,816,421 of record NC_091983.1, read on the forward strand.
TAGCAAGTTCCACATTTGTGATTCAAAGTATTTGCAAATATGAATTCAGTTCAAAATGTCCGTTTATTAAAAAAAATACTAATTCAACAAAATTTGAACAAACTCCAAAATTGAATTGGTTAGCCAAGTGGTATAGCTCTAAACTGAGGAGAAGGGAAATTATTAGTTATTGAAATTCAACTGCCCTTAGCCTATCATCTGAAATACCACACCTTATATTGCCACAAATATGGTAAATAACAAGAACTTCAAATTAATGGCTTATCTATTCATTTTGACTGAACTCATTAATTCCAAAAAAAAATCCATGTTTGCTAAGTAGGCTAAAAAAAATCATGGAAAGCTGGTCACAGCCAAATGCAAATGTCAAAGCCTATTTTGTCTTCAGAGAACCTTGAAACGTTTCACAAACCATCAGCAGGCTAATCTGCGCTTAGTCAGGCTTTTGGGAGTGTTGTTTGGTATTTGCTGGGCCCAAGCTGTGTGCCCTGAAGGTGCGACCTTCCAATCATTATCTGTCTGTGTTATTACCCAACCGAACGGGTTCCAGTTTTAAATAAAATATGCAAAGGTTTCTTAAATTATCACCTGAGGCAAAGCAGATTGCCTTTCTTGCTGTTACATGTTGTTAATCTGTGAAATGCAAATTCCTATCATCTTATAGTTTGGCTTTATTAACTTTTCTGAATTTAAAATTCTGGGAACAATGAGTTCTGTCATTTCTGAAATTATATTTTCTTTTTTGCTCTCTTCCTATGAAAGCCAGTTTAAAGCATGAAATTGTCAAGGGAAATAAGAGGGAGTTTCATCTCTTTTCTATGAGGTTTTAATTGGCTGCCGAGCAATTATTAGTTTCTTTTTATACTCGCCAAAATCTTTATTTCATTATTCAGGCTATTGTATTTATGTATTTTTTTGAATCGAAAACATGGCATATATCAGGTGATAGAGAACTTGTAACAAAAGTCTCTTGTTACGGGTTTGATCCCCATTCGGACCAACACTACTTCCCACCTAAGTGACAAATCATGTGTTCTATTGCCTGTCAGCCTGAAGATTGAAGCTCATTTAATTTTTGTACCCCAGCAACAGTTTCATACATTCCTTGGGAAGATGTGACGTGGATTACATACAAGTCAGAACTTTGTACTAACAATTTGTATCTCAGCTCTTAAACTACAGGCGAGTTTTGAAAGCATAAACTTCAGTTCCACTGTATCTGCACATATATGTAGAACACTCTGCTGGTCAAATTGAGGTGCATCGTGTCTTACAAGCCTTAAGCGAGCTGAAGAAATGCAGCACTATATTTCAGTAACTGCCACACAGCTGGAGCTTGTCTGGCAAACTGGACACGAAGGGGCCAACTTCCTCTGTTTATGAAGCTTTACCTAAAATACTCATGCATAAAAACTGGTGTAATGTGGGGAGAAAGTAGGAATACATCACTCATCTGTGCTCTGGGCATTCCTTCCCTCTGCAAGCAGGTGTTAGAAAAGTTTATGAGAGGTTGAGGGGGTGGGAATGGCCATCGAACATGTTACAGCCTTGTTAAAAGTAATATATTAGCAACTAGTGAGTGCAGCATTCCACACAGAGACACATCAAGAGCGGAGTATTTTATGGAAGTTCAGACCTTGTGTAAATTAGGATTATGAGCACAAAGAGATGTGAGTAGCAGAGGAGGAGTGATTTGTTTCAGAGCTTTGTGCCTGCAGGCATTGATGTAACAGTCCTTTCTGGAAATTTGCAGTAGAAGAAGAGTAGGAGCAGGAGGTCTGGGAGCACAGGGAGCAGGGGAGGCTTACCTATCGCAGCAGGCACTGTCTTACAAAGTGGATCTATTACAATAGAGTCAGCTACCCAGATATAGTGGAGCAACAGTGCCTGAAGAGGCTCAGGCTTACCAGGTACGTTATGATCAAATTCACCACCTGGTCCTCAAGAACCTGCAGAGAGAGTCAGTCATCTGCAGTGCCTACTATTGGCAAAGAAGATCTCAACATTTAAGCCACTTGGACTTTCTGAGCACTCACAAGAGACATCTCAGTAGCTAATTGTTTTGCCATGTAGCATTCATAGAAGCATAAAATCATAGACATTTACAGCACAGAAGGAGGCCATTTGGCCCATTGTGTCCGTGCCAGCCGACAAAGAGCTAACCAGCTTAATCCCACTTCTTGGTCATAGCCTTGAAGGTTATGGCACTTCAAGTGCATATCCAAGTACTTTTTAAATGCTATGAGGGTTTCTGCCTTTCAGGCAGTGAGTTCCAGACCCTCTGGGTGAAAGCATTTCTCCTTAAAACCCTCTAAAGCTCCGACCAATTACTTTAAATCTATACCCCCTGGTTATAAACCCCTTTGCTGAGGGAAGTAGGTCCTTCCTATCCACTCTATCTAGGCCCCTCATAATTTTATATACCTCAATTAGGTCTCCCCTCAGCCTCCTCTGTTCCAGAGAAAACAACCCCAGCCTATCCAATCTTTCCTCATAGCTGAAATTCTTCAGTCCAGGCAATATCCTCGTAAATCTCCTCTGTACCATCACTAGTGCAATCACACTGTTCCTGTAATGTTGTGACTAGAACTGCACACAGTACTCTAGCTGTGGCCTAACTCGTGTTTTCTACAGTTCAAGCATAACCTCCCTGCTCTTATACTCCATGCCTCAGCTAATAAAGGCAGTTATCCCGAATGCCTTCTTAACCACCTTATCAACCTGTCCTGCTACCTTCAGGGATCTGTGGATATGCACACCAAGATCCCTCTGTTCCTCTGCACCTCTACACTTCTTCTTAGTGTCCTACCATGTATTGTGTATTCACTTGCCTTGTTCGCCCTCCCCAAATGCATTACCTCACACTTCTCTGGATTGAATTCCATTTGTCACTGTTCATCCCACCTGACCAGTCCATTGATATCTTCCTGCAGTCCGCAGCTTTCTTCTTCATTATCAACCACACGGCCATTGTTTGTAACATCTGCAAGCTTCTTAATCACCCCGACATTCATAGAAACATAAAAACATAGAAAATAGGTGCAGGAGCAGGCCATTCGGCTCTTCGGGCCTACACCACCATTCAATAAGATCATGGCTGATCATTAACCTCGGTACCCCTTTCCTGCTTTCTCTCCATACCCCTTGATCCCTTTTGCCATAAGGGCCATATCCAACTCCCTCTTGAATATATCTAGCGAACTGGCATCAACAACTCTCTGCAGTAGATAATTTCACAGGTTAACAACTCTCTGAGTGAAGAAGTTTCTCCTCATCTTGGTATTAAATGGCTTACCCCTTATCCTAAGACGGTGACACCTGATTCTGGACTTCCCCAACATCGGCAACATTCTTCCTGCATCTAACCTGTCCAGTCCCGTCAGAATTTTATATGTTTCTATGAGATCCTCTTTCATTCATCTAAACTCCAGTGAATACAGGCCCAGTCGATCCAGTCTCTCATATGTCCGTCCTACCATCCCGGGAATCAGTCTGGTGAACCTTCGCTGCACTCCCTCAATAGCAAGAACATACTTCTTCAGATTAGGAGATCAAAACTGAACACAATATTACGGGTGAGGCCTCACCAAGGCCCTGTACAATTGCAGTATGATCTCCCTGCTCCTATACTCAAGTCCCCTAGCTATGAAGGCCAACATGCCATTTGCCTTCTTCACAGCCTGCTGTACCTGCATGCCAACTTTCAATGACTGATGTACCATGACACCCAGGTCTCGTTGCAACTCTCCTTTTCCTAATCTGTCGCCATTCAAATAATATTCTGCCTTCATGTTTTTGCCATCAAAGGGGATAACCTCACGTTTATCCATATTATACTGCATCTGCCATGCATTTGCCCACTCAGCTAACCTGTCCAAGTCACCCTGCAGCCTCTTAGCATCCTCCTCACAGCTCACACCGCCACCCAGCTTAGTGTCATCTGCAAACTTGGAGATATTACACTCAATTCCTTCATCTAAATCATTGATGTATATTGTAAATAGCTGGTGTCCCAGCACTGAGCCCTGCGGAACCCCACTAGTCACTGCCTGCCATTCTGAAAAGGACCCATTTATCCTGATACTCTGCTTCCAGTCTGCCAACCAGTTCTCTATCCATGTCAATACATTGCCCCCAATAACATGTGCTTTAATTTTGTACACCAATCTCTTGTGTGGGACCTTGTCAAAAGCCTTTTGAAAGTCCAAATACACCACATCCACTGGTTCTCCCTTGTCCACTCTACCAGTTACACCCTCAAAAAATTCTAGAAGATTTGTCAAGCATGATTTCCCTTTCATAAATCCATGCTGACTTGGACCGATCCTGTCACTGCTTTCCAAATGCGCTGCTATTTCATCATTAATAATTGATTACAACATTTTCCCCACTACTGATGTCAGGCTAATCAGTCTATAATACCCAGTTTTCTCTCTCCCTCCTTTTAAAAACAGTGGTGTTACATTAGCTACCCTCCAGTCCATAGGAACTAATCCAGAGTTGATAGACTTCTGGAAAATGATCACCACTGCATCTACTATTTCTAGGGCCACTTAAGTACTATGGGATGCAGACTATCAGGCCCTGGGGACTAATCAACCTTCAATCCCATCAATTTCCCGAACACAATTTCCTGACTAATAAGGATTTCCTTCAGTTCCTCCTTCTCACTAGACCCTCGATCCCCTAGTATTTTCGGAAGGTTATTTGTGTCTTCCTTCATGAAAACAGAACCAAAGTATTTGTTCAATTGGTCTTTGTTCCCTGATTCACCTGATTCTGACTGCAAGGGACCTACGTTTGGCATCACTAATCTTTTTCTCTTCACATATCTATAGAAGCTTTTGCAGTCAGTTTTTATGTTCCCTGCAAGCTTCCTCTCATACTCTATTTTCCCCCTCCTAATTAAACCCTTTGTTCTCCTCTGCTGAATTCTAAATTTCTCCCAGTCCTCAGGTTTGTTGCTTTTTCTGGTCAATTTATATGTCTCTCCCTTGGATTTAACTCGATCCCTAATTTCCCTTGTTAGCCACTGTTGAGCCACCTTCCCCGTTTTATTTTTAGTCCAGACAGGGATGTACAATTGCTGAAGTTCATCCATGTGATCTTTAAATGTTTGCCATTGTCGAATCACCGTCAACCCTTTAATTATCATTCGCCAGTCTATTCTAGCCAATTCACTTCTCATACCATCGAAGTTACCTTTCCTTAAGTTCAGGACCCTAGTCTCTGAATTAACCGTGTCACTCTCCATCTTAATAAAGAAGTCTACCATATTATGGTCACTCTTCCACAAGGGGCCTGGCACAACAAGATTGCTAATTAGTCCTTTCTCATTACACATCACCCAGTCTAGGATGGTCAGCCCTCTAGTTGGTTCATCGACATATTGGTCTAGGATACCATCCCTAATACACTCCAGGAAATCCTCCTCCACAGTATTGCTACCAGTTTGGTTAGCCCAATCTATATGTAGATTAAAATCACCCATGATAACTGCATCCCTAATTTCTTGTTTGATGCTGTCCCCAACCTTACTACTACTGTTTGGTGGTCTGTACACAACTCCCACTAGCGTTTTCTGCCCTTTGGTATTCCATAGCTCTACCCATACAGATTCCACATCATCCAAGCTAATGTCCTTCCTTACTATTGCGTTAATGTCCTCTTTAACCAGCAATGCTACCCCACCTCCTTTTCCTTTCGGTCTATCCTTCCTGAATGTTGAAGTTTAAATCATTGATATTTACCACAAAAAGCAGGGGACCTAGTACTGAGCCCTCCAGAACCTGACTGGAAACAGCCTTCCAGTCACAAAAACACCCATCAACCATTAGCCTTTGCTTCCTGCCTCCATTAAGAAGGTAACCAAAGTCTGTATGGCTCAGAGACATGGACCATATAAAGTAGACATCTCAAATCGCTGGCGAAATACCACCAACGATGTGTCCACAAGATCCTGCAAATCCCCTGGGAGGACAGACACACCAACATTAGCGTCCTCGACCAAGCCAACATCCACAGTATTGAAGCACTGACCACACTCGATCAGCTCCGTTGGGTGGGCCACGTTGTTCGCATGCCTGACACAAGACTCCCAAAGCAAGCGCTCTACTCGGAACTCCTTCACGGCAAATGAACCCAAGGTGGCCTGAGGAAACACTTCAAGTACACCCTCAAAGCCTCCTTGATAAAATGCAGCATCCACACCAACACCTGGGAGTCTCTGGCCAAAGATCGCCTAAAGTGGAGGAAGTGAATCCGGGAAGGCGCTGAGCAACTCGAGTCTCATCGCCGTGAGCATTCAGAAACCAAGAGCAGGCAGCGGAAGGAGTGTGCGACAAACCAGTCCCACCCTCCCTTTTCCTCAATGACTGTCTGTCCCACCTGTGAAAGAGACTGTAATTCCCGTATTGAACTGTTCAGTCACCTAAGAACTCATTTTTAGAGTGGAAGCAAATCTTCCTCGATGCCGAGGGATTGCCTATGATGATGAGAAACTAAAGTCACAGGGGTAGGGGGGAGATTCTCCTGTTGGAAATGGAATTCCACCTGAACCTCCATCGCGGAAGCTGCTCTGACCCAATTTCCTGGGTTGAGGCTCATTATGGATGCAGGATACCCGCCATCAAAAGGGATAACGCCCCCCTCCCCACAGTCAAAACCGGAGAATCCTTGGATTGCACTATCGCACCAGAAGAGGTAGTGAGGGATACAGAAGTTCCTCAAACATCAGAATGAAATCTCTAACTGAAGGCCTTGGCTAATACCAAGGCCTTCAGTAGATAAGTCTCTGGGACCAATTGGACTGAGGGGAGGCAACTTCAAAGCTCTCTCCCTCCATTGCGGGAACTCTGGGCCACTATTACCACCTCCCTGGACCTACTGCTTCCTTCCTCATGCTGGCCCCAGGGAAGTGGCGGTAAAAACATAAGAACATAAGAAATAGGAACAGGAGTAGGCCATACTACACCTCGAGCCTGCTCCACCATTCAATAAGATCACGGCTGATCTGATCATGGACTCAGCTCCACTTCCCTGCCCGCTCCCCATAACCCCATATCTCTTTATCATTTAAGAAACTGTATTTCTGTCTTAAATTTATTCAATGTTCCAGCTTCCACAGCTCTCTGAGGCAGCGAATTTCACAGATTTACAACCCTCCGAGAGAAGACATTTCTCCTCATTTCTGTTTTAAATGGGTGGTCTCTTATTCTAAGATCATGCCCTCTAGTTCTTGTCTCACCCATCAGTGGAAACACCTTCTCTGCATCCACCTTGTCAAGCCCCCTCATAATCTTATACGTTTCGATAAGATCACCTCTCATTCTTCTGAATTCCAATGTGTAGAGGCCCAACCTACTCAACCTTTCCTCATAAGTCAACCTCCTCATCTCTGGAATCAACCTAGTGAACCTTCTCTGATCTGCCTCCAAAGCAAGTATATCCTTTCATAAATATGGAAACCAAAACTGCACGCAGTATTCCAGATGTGGCCTCACCAATACCCTGTATAATTGTAGCAAGACTTCCCTGCTTTTATATTCCATCCCCTTTGCAATAAAGGCCAAGATTACATTGGCCTTCCTGATCACTTGCTGTACCTGCATACTATCCTTTTGTGTTTCATATACAAGTACCCTCAGGTCCCGCTGTACTGCAGCACTTTGCAATCTTTCTCCATTTAAATAATAACTTGCTTTTTGATTTTTTTCTGCCAAAGTGCATGACCTCACACTTTCCAAAATTATACTCCATCTGACAAATTTTTGTCCACTCACTTATCCTGTCTATGTCCTTTTGCAGATTTTTTGTGTCCTCCTCACACATTGCTTTTCCTCCCATCTTTGTATCGTCAGCAAACATGGCTACGTTACACTTAGTCCCTTCTTCCAAGTCGTTACTATAGATTGTAAATAGTTGGGGTCCCAGCACTGATCCCTGCGGCACTCCACTAGTTACTGGTTGCCAACCAGAATGAACCATTTATCCTGACTCTCTGTTCTCTGTTAGTTAGCCAATCCTCTATCCATGCTAATATATCACCCCCAACCCCGTGAACTTTTATCTTGTGCAGTATCCTTTTATGTGGCACCTTGTCAAATGCCTCTGGAAGTCCAAATACACCACATCCACTGATTCCCCTTTATCCATCCTGTCCGTTACACCCTCAAAGAATTCAAGCAAATTTGTCAAACATGATTTCCCTTTCATAAAACCATGCTGACTCTGCTTGATTGAATCATGGATTTCCAAATGTCCTGCTACTGCTTCCTTAATAATGGACTCCCTCAGCCAACTGAGGACTCATTTTAAGAGTGGAAGCAAGTCTTCCTCGATTCTGAGGGACTGCCTATGATGATGATGATGATGATGAATGGACTCCAGCATTTTCCCAATGACAGATGTTAGGCTAACTGGTCTATCGTTTCCTGCTTTCTGTCTGCCTCCTTTTTTAAATAGGGGTGTTACATTTGCTGTTTTCCAATCTGCTGGGCCCTCCCCAGAATCCAGGGAATGTTGGTAGATTACAACCAATGCATTCACTATCTCTGCCGCCACTTCTTTTAAGACCCTAGGATGCAAGCCATCAGGTCTAGGGGACTTGTCCGCCTTTAGTCCCATTATTTTAACCTACTACTACTTCATTAGTGATAGTGATTGTATTACATTCCTCCCTCCCTATAGCCTCTTGATTATCCACTATTGGGATGTTTTTAGTGTCTTCTACGGTAAAGACCGATACAAAATATTTGTTCAAAGTCTCTGCCATTTTCCTGTTCCCCATTATTTATTCACCAGTCTCATCCTCTGAGGGACCAACATTTACTTTAACCACTCTTTTCCTTTTTATGTACCTGTAGAACCTCTTACTATCTGTTTTTATATTTCATGCTAGTTTGCTTTCATAATCTATCTTCCCTCTCTTTATTATTTTTTTAGCCATTCTTTGCTGGCTTTTAAAAGTTTCCCAATCATCTAGCCTCCCACTAGTCTTGGTCACAAAATACAAATTCACAAATTACATCCTATGTGATTGTGATAAAAGTAAACTATACCTCCTCGTCCTTCTCGACCTGTTTGCAGCCACTGACATGGTTGACCACACCATTTACTCTAACTCCTCTCCAACGTTGTCCATCTGGGTGGGACTGCACTCGCCTGGTTCCATTCTTATCTATCTAATTGTAGCCAGAAAATCACCTGCAATGGTTTCTCTTCCCGCTCCCGCATCATTACCTTTGGTTCTATCCTTGGCCCCCCTCCGATTTCCCATCTCTGTGCTGCATCTTGGCGACATAATCTAATAGCACAGCGTCAGTTTCTATATGTACTCTGATGACACCCAGCTCTACTTCTCCCCCTTCTCTCTTGACCCCCTCCGCTATATTTACATTGTCAGACTGCTTGTCCGACATCCAGTACTAGATGTGCAGAAATGTCTTCCATTGCTCTTCCTCGCAACTGTCTGAGGCTGAACCAGACTCTTCACAACCTTGGTGACATATTTGGCCTTGAGATGTGCTCTCGCCCACATATCCACTCCATCACTCAAACCACCTATTTTCACCTTTGAAACATCACCCATCTCCGTCCCTGCCTCAGCTCATCCACTGCTGAAACCCTCATCCATGCCTTTGTTGCCTCTAGACTTGACTATTCCAATCCATTCCTGGCTGGCCTCCTACATTCTACCCTACATGAGCTTGAGCTCATCCAAAACTCGGCTGCTCATGTCCTAACTCGCACCAAGTCCCATTCACCAATCACCCCTGTTCTCACTGACCTACATTGGCTCCCGGTTAAGCAATGTCTTGATTTTAAAATTCTCATCCTTGTTTTCAAATCCTTCCATGGTACCACCCCTCCTTATCTCTGTAATCTCCTTCAGCCCCAAAATCCTCCAAGATATCTGCGCTCCTCCAATTCTACTCTCTTGAGCATCCCTGATTATAATCACTCAACCATTCTTGGCTGTGTCTTCAGCTGCCAAGGCCCTAAGCTCTGGACTTCCCTCCCTAAACCTGTCCACCTCTCTATCTCTCTTTCCTCCTTTAAGATGCTCCTTAAAACCTACCCATTTGACTTAGCTTTTGGTCACATGCCCAATATCTCCTTAAGTGGCTTAGTGTCAAATTTTGTTTAATAACTCTCCTGTGAAATGCCTAGAGACATTTAACTACATTAAAGAACGCTATATATATCTACAAGTTGCTGTTGTTGTTTAACTGGCGGGCAGGCTTCTAACATTCAAAATGCTCAAGAATGAGTTTTAAAACTAAATCTGTTAATATACTACCACGGTTTTTGAAACCATACTGTAATTACTTAATTAGCATCTATATTTTCTTCAATTTGAAAAAACGGCAGAACTACCCATTTTTCTTTGTGGTTTATAACTCTCTGATACAATTATGGAAACGTCCTCCCTTACCAAAAATTGACGGTCTCTCCATAACTGAGTTCACAACACTCTTGATTTCTGAGAGTCCAATTTAGTGAGCAGGACTGGAGTTTAGAAGGATGAGAGGGGATCTCATAGAAACATATAAGATTCTGATGGGACTGGACAGGTTAGATGCAGGAAGAATGTTTCCAATGTTGGGGATGTCCAGAACCAGGGGACATAGTCTAAGGATAAGGGGTAAGCCATTTAGGACTGAGATGAGGAGAAACTTCTTCACTCAGAGAGTTGTTAACCTGTGGAATTCCCTACCACAGAGAGTTGTTGATGCCGTTCATTGGATATATTCAAGAGGGAGTTAGATGTGGCCCTTACGGCTAAAGGGATCAAGGGGTATGGAGAGAAAGCAGGAAAGGGGTACTGAGGTGAATGATCAGCCATGATCTTACTGAATGGTGGTGCAGGCCCGAAGGGCCGAATGGCCTACTCCTGCATTGATTTACTATGTTTCTGTTTCTAGGACTGAAAAAATAGCAGTCAGTCACAACACATATACATGAGCGATTTTTTAAGTTGGCTTACCTATTAGTTTGGCCCAGTGGCAGCATTCTGGTTTCTGAGTCGGAAAGTGTGTGTTCAAGCTCCACTGCAGGATTTGAGCCCATAATCCAGGCTGACACTTGAGTATAGTACTAACGGACTGCTGCAGTGCTAGCAGTGTCATCTTTCAGATGAAATGTTAAATCAAGGCCTTCACTGGTGTTCAGGTGGATGTAAAAGATCCCATGACATTATTCAGAGAGGTGTAAGGAGTCTCTCCTTGGCAGTATATTTACTGATTTCATTTGGAAACTCATTCTTGAGCATTTTCAGTGTTAGAAGCCTCTTCCCTCCAGTTAAATCAAAATGTCTATTATCGGATATATTTTCAACTTCAATGAAATCAATGTATGGACGTCGGGTGGGTTCTACAATGTCCAATATCCCTCCCTGAGCCAACAGCACCAAAACAGATTAAATGATCATTTATCTTGGCATTGTATTTAGGGTATTGCTGCGCGCAAAATGTTTGCTGTGTTTACCTACATAACAACAGCAACTGCACTTCAAAATAGTTCATTGGCTTGAAGTTCTTTGGAATATCTTGAGGATATGACAAGTGTTATATACATGGTTTTCAAGCAAAGATAATAAGCCACTTAACTAGAAAGAAATGTCAGAAAGTTTATTGTTTCAGTTGTGGGATGGGCAGTATTTGTTGAGAATTACACAACAAAATCTGAGAAAAGTTCACTTTTCAGACAAGGTGCCACTAGTAACCTCAGTAATAGAGAAGCATAGGTAGGGCAGTACAACTCCGCATATGCAACTATTAAAGCATGACAGTAAATTAAACAATGAACATGCTGTTGGAGGACCTGGGATGGGATCTGGAAGAATTGGCATGACATAAGAGTAAGGCTTGAATATTACTGTAAAGTAACAGCAAGGATAAAAATAAACATGGAAAGAAAGTTGTAGGTGGCAAACTGTAGATGTATCTGGATGAATAAACTTGTCTAAGGCATGCTAAGGGTTAAACCAAATGAGTGGCGCTTGGCAGTTCTGATATATAAATATAGGAAGCATAAATAAATTTGATGTGTTTTTTTAAAAGAAAGCCATTAAGTAACTTTGAATATTTCACACACAGTCAGGATTACATTGACCTATGTCAGTCTCAGAACCTCGGAATGCCTTTTCCAACTGTGATATCTCTACTTCCTTCAACATGGCTTCTCTGAATGAGGCTGTCAAATAGTGTTGAATTGGAGGCAGACTGTGAGCTGAGCTCACACATATGAGGAATTGGGTTAAGAATTCCCATGTTCATTTTTTATCATATTACAGCCGGTAGACAGAAGAAACCCCTGAACTCAGCAACCAGATATGAAAGGATAGGATTTAAATCTACAGTGCACTAGCAGGCCCTCCAACATCCAAATCCTATTATAAACTTGTCATAAGCACTGGTAATACTGCACCGAACCATCACATTTTTAAAAAACAGGTGAAATTATAATAACGAACTAGAAACTACAAATGTCCTCAGACCAAATGGATGTTCAAATACTTTAGAATAAAGCAGGCCAACAGTAGATCATGGCCAAGAAATTAGTTAGTGCTGGTCTGCTGGTATGAATCTGGTGCAGGAAATGATCCCTGCGCTTGAACGGATACGTCTGAGGCGTGCTCAATATTGGGCCTGCGGACACCTACTGGCCAGCACAAGGAAGCACATCAGCAAAGAGGCTTCGAATTGAGTAGGTCGGTGAGGAGGAAGAGGATGCAATTAGTCGGGGGTCTGATAGGGAAAGCGAGAGCAATCAGGAAAGGGAACACGATTGAAGGAGGGCTGCCAATTTGGGATAGAAGGGCGACCGGGACAAGGGGTAATTGGGACATTGGGATGGGGTGAGTTGCCGGTTGGGATGGGGGTGGGGCAAGGTGGCCAGCAGCAGCCCATGGTTTTAATATGGAGCTGGAAGGAGCACTCTGCTCATCCCAGCTTCACAATCAAGTAAATATTTTTTAAGCAATTACCTTTTTATGGTGGCCTCTTAACAATCCCTTTAAGATCCCTCAGTTAGGCCACATGTAGACCTGGTTTGAGCCAACCAAAGGGGTCTCAAACAGGCATTAGGCCCTTATTTGCATATGCAAAGGACCTAATGCCTGATTTAGGCGATGGCCCTGAGAGCCTATTTTTTTGCTTACAGCAATGGAAGTGACTGCTGCCAATGAATTGGAAGTATTTGCACATGTGCAGCCTGTATTTATTTGATTGTTTGCTTCAGGACTCATGGGGCCTGGGGGAACACGGAATGGTCCTGAGGAAAAAGTGCCAGGAACATGGAGCCATCCTGAGGAAACAATGCCAGGAACAAGGAGCGGTCCTGGAGTAAAAACACCGGGAACGCAGTGCTGGACTGGGAAAAAAATGCCAGAAATACAGAGCGGGCCTTCGGGTCTCATGGAAAAAGTGCTGGGAACATGGAGCGGACAGAAACATCATCGATATCAGCTTCCAGATTTATGCGCAGAATACTTCTGCCCAGCTTCCGGATCGTTGGCAGCAATCACTTTGTGCAAGAATATGGCTGGCAGCACACGCAACTCGTAATGAGTGCGCACTACCTGCTCGCCATATTAAATGCTTAGGCACCCGTTTGATGCCCAAAAATCGAGTATGGTGCCATCAAATTCATGGCCTATAGCTCTTTGTGAGGAAAATCCATTGTTCGTGTATAAGATAGTATTTACTAAGCTATGCTGAGCATATGTGTACCAGATATAACAATGGGAAAGGTCAAGAGACAAGAGATAGTCCAAAGGAGTTCTCCAAAGATAATTAAAAGGAAAGTTGGAACAAGGATGATGATGTTTTCCAGATTTACAAATTAGATGAAAGACAGATGAGTCATTCTGAGCTTTTTTATTTATAGAAATAAATCCAGACAGTAAATTTAATTCGCCTTTGTTGAACAATGAGACACACATTTGTGACTAGAGAAATCTGTATCTTTTGTCTCTACAAAGCGGTTACAGCATAGTTTTGTCCTAGAGAGAAATATCTGGAAGCTGTATGGTTTTAGTATCATTTCAATATTGGGCGGTAAGTATGCTTTGACCAGGTGAATTCAGTTTTGCACCTGTTTGACTTCAAACCTCTCAAAGTGCAGCATTCTATTTAAATGCTTTTCATTTAAACATTGCTTTCCATTATTTGTATATATTATTCTTTATTGATATCTAACATCCATTTTGTGCTCTGATGTTTGAAATAAAATATGCATTATTATTGATTAAACCAGGCCAGTGAAGAGCTTTCCTTTCCTCAACCTTGAATAAGTCAAATTGGGCCCGAGTTTGGTCGAACCTAAGTTCCACCCATGTACCGTCAAAAGGACCGTTAAGAGCCTGACGGTACTTTGGGCAGAAGTTTGGTGGAAAAATGTGGAAAAAAAACACCCGGCGGGAAAAAATAGGCGTTACATGCCGATTCTGAGCGGCAGCAGGCGGTAGGTCGGATTCTGGGCAGCAAAAGCGATGCTCAGCAAAGTGCCATAGAGGATAGAGTCGGGTCCAGGGAGGGGGGGAACAGAAAAATGTGTTTTTTCAACAAATGGAAAAATAACTTTTACAAATCCTTCAGAGGACCCTATCCACCAAAATCACTGCAAAAGAAACAAAGAAAACCAATTCACTAACCTTTTCTTGCAGGTCTTCAGACTTACCGTTCAGGTAAGACCTGCCTCCATGCGGCGATCTCTTCTGCTGCTGGAGCGGAGGACCGCCCGGACCAATCTCGGGAGGGAGGGATGGGAGGACTTTTGTCGGCATTGCACGCCGGCGCATGCTCCCCAGTGGTCTTCTCTCCCCACCAGTGTGAAGGCCTCACCAAACTTGCTCGGAGGGGAGAGTAACCAGAAAACATGGAGCCCGCTGAGAAAACTTCACCAAATTTGGGCCCATTGTATTTTTTTAACAGCTTTACTTTGGCTGTAATTATCAAAAATATGTTGGCTGCTGAAAGTAAAACCTCAGTGTGATTGAGCAATTTTGAGTTCTCTTCAAGTTAATAAAATGCTGCATTCAGTGTTTTGGCACAAATGAATCTTTCTATAGCAGTACCTTCTAAACGGTATTGAATTCTGCATGGTAGCCTAACATGGAAAAGTAGAGAGGGAACAGGAAACATTGGCAGTATTTTAACTTCTCTCATCCATTGGGAATGGTGCACAAGAAGGATTAGAATTTGGAAAATCTAGCTCCCAGCTCCAACCTGCCATTTTTTTAACCAGCAAATCATGCCATAGTTGGGGCCCCCGCTAAAGGCAAGTGGGGGCCTACTTTACCTTTAAATGTCGCAGTCCAATGACATCATCGGCACCGTGACATAATATCAGAGAGCATCCCGCACTGTCTGGAAACCGGCAGGGCCTCCGTCTCCCCAACCTCTCCCAGTGCGCCGGCAGCTTTGGGGCTCATTCATGCTGTTCCTGCCCTCCCCTGATTTTCCTACAGGGTTGAGATCAGCAACTTAGATTGTAAATTTCTCCATCGTTATGTTCCTTCATATTTTCCTGCATTTTTAGTTAGAATATCCTGCAGCGAGGATGGCAGAGAATCGAAAGCTGTACGGCCATTTTTTCCAGCCGATTCCACAAATACATCAACAGCATGGCAATTTAAAGTTTTTTGAAATCATCTTTTACTTGTACTCTGAAGTATACCACTCAACTACAGTAGTACTCCCGCCAGGTTGATCTCTTCCCCGTGCTTCTGTTTGGAGCATGTCATGTATCTGAGTGAGGAGATTCCGGGGGTTTGCTGAGCCTGTTCTCTAGCCACATGGCGGCCCAAAATTAATCATTTGAGCTATTTAGTTTAAAAACAATCTATTTACTATGAAAGACTCCACTGCTAGGCCACAAGAATTATTATCTGTAAGTCTAAATGGCTGCAACTTGAAAAATGACGAGAATGCAGAAAACTCGTGATTGGCATTGATTTTAGTCAGGGGGGGGGGGGTGGGGGGGCGCGTAAGTCACTTACTCCATAATTTCCTTTATCTTTTGTGCCATAGCTCAGTCAGCTGAGCTGTCAGTAGTAGCTCAGTGGGTAGCACTGAGTCAGAGGTTGTGGGTTCAAGTCCCACTCCATGGACTGGAGCACATAAATCTAGGCTGACACTCCATGGAAAATCCAGTGCCATACTGGGGGTGTGCTGCACTGATGGAGGTAGTCTTTCGGATGAGACGTTAAACCAAGGCCCTGTCAGCTCCCTCAGTTGGATGTAAAAGATCACATGGCACTATTTTAAAGAAGAGCAGGAGAGTTATCCCTGGTGTCCTGGTCAATATTCATTCTTTAATCAAAATAACAAAACAAATTATCTGGTCAGTATCACATTGGTGTTTGTGGGAGCTTGCTGTGTGCAATTTGGCTGCCGTGTTTCCTACATTACAAAAGTGACTACACTCCAAATGTACTTAATTGGCTGTAAAGCACTTTGAGATGTCCGGTGATCATGAAAGGTTCTATATAAATGCAAGTCTTTCTTGCCAACATTGACTCTGGATCAGTTCCTATGGAGTGGAGGGTAGCCAATGTAACCCCACTTTTTAAAAAAGGAGGGAGAGAGAAAACAGGGAATTATAGACCGGTCAGCCTGACATCGGTAGTGGGTAAAATGATGGAATCAATTATTAAGGATGTCACAGCAGTGCATTTGGAAAGAGGTGACATGATAGGTCCAAGTCAGCATGGATTTGTGAAAGGGAAATCATGCTTGACAAATCTTCTGGAATTTTTTCAGGATGTTTCCAGTAGAGTGGACAAGGGAGAACCAGTTGATGTGGTATATTTGGACTTTCAGAAGGCGTTCGACAAGGTCCCACACAAGAGATTGATGTGCAAAGTTAGAGCACATGGGATTGGGGGTAGTGTACTGACATGGATTGAGAACTGGTTGTCAGACAGGAAGCAAAGAGTAGGAGTAAATGGGTACTTTTCAGAATGGCAGGCAGTGACTAGTGGGGTACCGCAAGGTTCTGTGCTGGGGCCCCAGCTGTTTACACTGTACATTAATGATTTAGATGAGGGGATTAAATGTAGTATCTCCAAATTTGCGGATGACACTAAGTTGGGTGGCAGTATGAGCTGCGAGGAGGATGCTGTGAGGCTGCAGAGCGACTTGGATAGGTTAGGTGAGTGGGCAAATGCATGGCAGATGAAGTATAATGTGGATAAATGTGAGGTTATCCACTTTGGTGGTAAAAACAGAGAGACAGACTATTATCTGAATGGTGACAGATTAGGAAAAGGGGAGGTGCAAAGAGACCTGGGTGTCATGGTACATCAGTCATTGAAGGTTGGCATGCAGGTGCAGCAGGCGGTTAAGAAAGCAAATGTCATGTTGGCCTTCATAGCAAGGGGATTTGAGTACAGGGGCAGGGAGGTGTTGCTACAGTTGTACAGGGCATTGGTGAGGCCACACCTGGAGTATTGTGTACAGTTTTGGTCTCCTAACCTGAGGAAGGACATTCTTGCTATTGAGGGAGTGCAGCGAAGGTTCACCAGACTGATTCCCGGGATGGCGGGACTGACCTATCAAGAAAGACTGGATCAACTGGGCTTGTATTCACTGGAGTTCAGAAGAATGAGAGGGGACCTCATAGAAACATTTAAAATTCTGACGGGGTTAGACAGGTTAGATGCAGGAAGAATGTTCCCAATGTTGGGGAAGTCCAGAACCAGAGGTCACAGTCTAAGGATAAGGGGTAAGCCATTTAGGACCGAGATGCGGAGGAACTTCTTCACCCAGAGAGTGGTGAACCTGTGGAATTCTCTACCACAGAAAGTTGTTGAGGCCAATTCACTAAATATATTCAAAAAGGAGTTAGATGAAGTCTTTACCACTAGGGATCAAGGGGTATGGCGAGAAAGCAGGAATGGGGTACTGAAGTTGAATGTTCAGCCATGAACTCATTGAATGGCGGTGCAGGCTAGAAGGGCCGAATGGCCTACTCCTGCACCTATTTTCTATGTTTCTATGTTTCTATGTTTCTTTTACCACTCAAGGACCCAGACAACAGAGATGCGCCATTATAATGGTGCAAGTTCCCAGGAAAATCTGGGCCATTATTTAAAAGTAAGAAGTACCTATTATTTGTTTTTTACTGTAACTACAACTGGTTTATTGTTCCTTTAAAAAATAGTCTTTCTCCTAAACTGAATGAAACAGTATCTACATTTCAGAGCTTTGGATTTGATTTTTAAGATGCATTGAATACTGAGTAAATGAATCTGATTGTGTGAAGTACAAGCTTTGCATTTAGTTATCTGTTTTCAAGAGGATGTATTTTGTAAAGTATTGTGCATACATCTTAAGTATTCTAAAATAAACCAAGGATAAGGGATTACCTCAAGCAGAAATAGCACATAGTTGTGATGAAACAGATTCTTCACTGCCACCAAAGCAGTTACACAGCCAAAGGCACATCACGTGCAAGGTCATGTGGCCCACCTTTCGGAGTCCAAAGCATTCCATTGCTAATTATCCTCTTATTGTTTACATGTTTCAATAAAAAAGAATACAGCCAGTATGCCATCACTACAGCTAATCTATTAGTTCCATTTTAGGTAAAGTTCTAGCAGATCAGAAATTTAAATCTGAACGGATCAAAATTGTTTCTTTTTTGATTAACGCAAAAAAAAAGTTGATTGTAGACTCATTTGGATTCAGATTAGCAGCAAATTCAGATAAAGCATTGGCATCCGTGCACTTTCCTCTCTACATGCAGAATATCATTTTTGACTCCCGACTAAAACTTTCTCTCATTTTGTCAAATCTATTTGGCTTGACAGCAACAAAGGTAGCTGTCATAAAAGCAACAATATTTTTCTCAAAATCAAAATTTCCCTCTCTAACAAATGTTGCATTGCTTCCAAACAAAACGTTGGAGCGGCTGTGTCTGAGGCAACGGGTGAGACGCACTCCGGGTCCCTTCGGTCACCCAGCCTGACCCAGGCTCACACTCCAGGTCCCTTCGACTAGAGGGCCAGGCCCAGCCTCACACTCTGGGTCCAACGACAGGCTGTACCTGTCCGAGGTCGCTAGCGGTGAACACTTACTTTTAAACAACTTGATTTACATTTTAGACTTTTTTTTATCAACTTTTAACCAACTCTTAATCTATTTATTAAACCTGCAATCAACCTGTGTAACTTTTTTAAAAATAATTTGGAAATACATTTAAACTCTTAAACTTTTAAAACAACTTGGAAACCTTTGGGGAAATTTTTAACCTTGGAAGAAACTCTCCAAAACATCCCTTGGAACCCCAGCGGACAGCTGACCTTCCTAATGCCTGCCCCCCAACCAAGCCTCGGGCCATCCACCATCAATGGCGCTACTCAGCGCCGAGCTTGCGGCCAACACCTTGCCGTAGGCAATTAGGTTAATACAGCAGTGCCTGGTCTCCAGTTGTCTTGGACCCCCTTACCACTGGACCAAGACCTTGCTCAGCTAAGCTCGTGTGGTGGCCGGTGTGCAGCGGCCACTCCACGTTAAAAGAACTCACGCACAGGCTGTTATGTTCATAATAAAGTAATGTAACTGAGTACTGTAGACGTGAGTAAGTGTGACCTTAGTTCCTTTATTCCAACTCCAGAGTGTTGGTACAGCATGGGAGGCCTGCTTATATACAGTGCTCCCAAGAGATGCTGGGATCCCTTGGGACTCCAACAGGGATGCCCTCTGGTGGCGGTATAATACAGGTTACATAGGGTTGCATACATAACATAGGCATCTTCCACTTCGTTAATATGAAGTTCAAGACCTGGAACATCAGGACCCTCATGGACAATTCCAAAAGCAACAAGCCAGAATGCTGCACCGCCATAGTTGCCCAGGAACTTAGACGTTTTGACATTGACATCGCCGCCCTATGCGAGACCCGGCGGGCATGGGAAGGCCAACTCAAGGAACATGGTGGAGGTTACACTTTTTTCTGGAAAGGAAAACCAGAGGAAGAACGCCGCCTTCATGGAGTCGGCTTCGCCGTCAAAAATGAACTGGTCAACCGCCTCAAAGACTCCCCCTACAGTGTTAACGAACGCCTCATGACTCTTCGCCTTACCCTATCCCGGAACCAATGCGCCACAGTCATCAGTGCGTATGCCCCAACACTCGATGCAATGGATGAGGCTAAAGAGGGTTTTTATTCAAACCTCGAGACATTCTTTTCCCGCATCCCCATGGGCGACAAATTGATCCTCCTAGGTGACTTTAATGCCAGGGTCGGCAAAGACACAGCCCTCTGGGGAGATGTGATTGGCAGAGAGGGGGTAGGGAAAGCCAACTCCAGCCGTACCCTGCTCCTAACAAAATGTCTATGACATGAACTCCTCATCACCAACACCCTGTTCCGCCAGAGAGACAAATACAAGGCATCGTGGCAACACCCTCGCTCCAAACACTGGAACCTGCTTGACTATGTCATTGTCCAAGCCAGGGATCGCAAGGATGTACGCATTACCCGTGCCATGACAGGAGCTGACGACTGCTGGACGGACCATCGCCTAATCCTATCCATCATCGATATTAACATAGCCTCAAAGCAGAAGCAGTGCCGCAAAAAAGTTAATGCCAAGGCACTTAAAGACGCAGCGAAGAGAGCCCTATACAGCCAGCGGCTCACAGCTAACCTGGCGTGCCTTGATGACCCTGAGATGCTGAATGCATGTGGAGGAGGATTTCCTGGAGTGCATAAGGGATGGTTTTCTAGACCAATATGTCGAGGAACCAACTAGGGGGGAGGCCATCTTAGACTGGCTGTTGTGTAATGAGAGAGGATTAATTAACAATCTCATTGTGCGAGGCCCCTTGGGGAGGAGTGACCATAATATGGTGGAATTCTGCATTAGGATGGAGAATGAAACAGTTAATTCAGAGACCATGGTCCAGAACTTAAAGAAGGGTAACTTTGAAGGTATGAGGCATGAATTGGCTAAGATAGATTGGCGAATGATACTTAAGGAGTTGACTGTGGATGGGCAATGGCAGACATTTAGAGACCGCATGGATGAATTACAACAATTGTACATTCCTGTCTGGCGTAAAAATAAAAAAGGGAAGGTGTCTCAACCGTGGCTATCTAGAGAAATCAGGGATAGTATTAAAGCCAAGGAAGTGGCATACAAATTGGCCAGAATTAGCAGCGAACCTGGGGACTGGGAGAAATTTAGAACTCAGCAGAGGAGGACAAAGGGTTTGATTAGGGCAGGGAAAATGGAGTAAGAGAAGAAGCTTGCAGGGAACATTAAGGCAGATTGCAAAAGTTTCTATAGGTATGTAAAGAGAAAAAGGTTAGTAAAGACAAACGTAGGTCCCCTGCAGTCAGAATCAAGGGAAGTCATAACGGGGAACAAAGAAATGGCAGACCAATTGAACAAGTACTTTGGTTCAGTATTCACTAAGGAGGACACAAACAACCTTCCGGATATAAAAGGGGTCAGAGGGTCTAGTAAGGAGAAGGAACTGAGGGAAATCTTTATTGGTCGGGAAATTGTGTTTGGGAAATTGATGGGATTGAAGGCCGATAAATCCCCAGGGCCTGATGGACTGCATCCCAGAGTACTTAAGGAGGTGGCCTTGGAAATAGCGGATGCATTGACAGTCATTTTCCAACATTCCATTGACTCTGGATCAGTTCCTATCGAGTGGAGGGTAGCCAATGTAACCCCACTTTTTAAAAAAGGAGGGAGAGAGAAAGCAGGGAATTATAGACCGGTCAGCCTGACCTCAGTAGTGGGTAAAATGATGGAATCAATTATTAAGGATGTCATAGCAGCGCATTTGGAAAATGGTGACATGATAGGTCCAAGTCAGCATGGATTTGTGAAAGGGAGATCATGCTTGACAAATCTTATGGAATTTTTTGAGGATGTTTCCAGTAAAGTGGACAAAGGAGAACCAGTTGATGTGGTATATTTGGACTTTCAGAAGGCTTTCGACAAGGTCCCACACAGGAGATTAATGTGCAAAGTTAAAGCACATGGGATTGGGGGTAGTGTGCTGACGTGGATTGAGAACTGGTTGTCAGACAGGAAGCAAAGAGTAGGAGTAAATGGGTACTTTTCATAATGGTAGGCAGTGACTAGTGGGGTGCCGCAAGGTTCTGTGCTGGGGCCCCAGCTGTTTACATTGTACATTAATGATTTAGACGAGGGGATTAAATGTAGTATCTCCAAATTTGCGGATGACACTAAGTTGGGTGGCAGTGTGAGCTGCGAGGAGGATGCTATGAGGCTGCAGAGTGACTTGGATAGGTTAGGTGAGTGGGCAAATGCGTGGGAGATGAAGTATAATGTGGATAAATGTGAGGTTATCCACTTTGGTGGTAAAAACAGAGAGACAGACTATTATCTGAATGGTGACAGATTAGAAAAGGGGAAGGTGCAGCGAGACCTGGGTGTCATGGTACATCAGTCATTGAAGGTTGGCATGCAGGTACAGCAGGCGGTTAAGAAAGCAAATGGCATGTTGGCCTTCATAGCGAGGGGATTTGAGTACAGTTTTGGTCTCCTAACTTGAGGAAGGACGTTCTTGCTATTGAGGGAGTGCAGCGAAGATTCACCAGACTGATTCCCGGGATGGTGGGACTGACCTATCAAGAAAGACTGGATCAACTGAGCTTGTATTCACTGGAGTTCAGAAGAGTGAGAGGGGACCTCATAGAAACGTTTAAAATTCTGACGGGTTTGGACAGGTTGGATGCAGGAAGAATGTTCCCAATGTTGGGGAAGTCCAGAACCAGGGTCACAGTCTAAGGATAAGGGGTAAGCCATTTAGGACCGAGATGAGGAGAAACTTCTTCACCCAGAGAGTGGTGAACCTGTGGAATTCTCTACCACAGAAAGTATGTGAGGCCAATTCACTAAATATATTCAAAAGGGAGTTAGATGAAGTCCTTACTACTCGGGGGATCAAGGGGTATGGCGAGAAAGCAGGAAGGGGGTACTGAAGTTTCATGTTCAGCCATGAACTCATTGAATGGCATTGCAGGCTAGAAGGGCTGAATGGCCTACTCCTGCACCTATTTTCTATGTTTCTATGTTTCTATGCCCACAGCGCTTGGTCTGCCCTCCAGGCCTCCATGACCAGTGCCTGTGAAGAGACACTTGGTTACTCAACCAGAAAACACCAGGACTTGTTTGATGAAAATGATCAGGAGATTCAAGAACAATAGATCGTAAGCGCAAAGCATTTCTGAGCCTCAAGCAACAACCCAACTCGGGAGCTGCACAGCACAGATGGCTCAAGGCTGAGGTCCAACAAAAAACCCGGGACCTAAAAAACTGGTGGTGGATGGAGAAAGCACAGGAGATACAACAACTGGCCAACAGCCACGATATGCGAGGATTCTTCATTGCAGTCAAGACCATCTATGGTCCAAACTCCCAAGGCCCCACTCCACTCCTGGCCAAGAACACTCATCAAGGACACCGTGGCTGTCAGGACCCGCTGGAAGGAGCACTTTGAAGCTCTCCTCAATCGAGATTCTGCCTTTGACTCGAGTGTTCTCAACTCCATCCCGCAGCATGCGACCCACCACCACCTCAGTGAAACCCCAACGCTGCACGAGGTAGGCAAAGCCATAAACAGCTCAAAAATAACAAGGCTAAAGGAGCGGATGGAATTCCTGCTGAAGTGCTAATGTATGGCGGAGAGGTGCTGTTGGCGCGGATACATGACCTCATCTCTCTCATTTGCAAGGGAGAAGAGCATGCCGGGAGATCTCAGAGATGCAGTGATCGTGACCATCTTTAAAAAGGGGTTCATGTCCAACTGCGGCAACTACAGGGGAATCTCCCTGCTATCAGCCACTGGGAAGGTTGTCGCTAGAGTTCTTCTCAACCGTCTTCTCCCTGTGGCCGAGGAGCTCCTCCCGGAATCACAATGTGGATTTCGTCCCCTACGGGACACAATGGACATGATCTTTGCAGCGCGATAGCTGCAGGAAAAATGCAGGGAGCAGCGCCAGCCCTTATACATGGCCTTTTTCTATCTTACAAAGGCCTTTGACACTGTCAACCGTGAGGGCTTATGGAGTGTCCTCCTCCGTTTTGGATGCCCCCAAAAGTTTGTCAACATCCTTCGTCTGCTCCACGATGAATGCAAGCCGTGATCTTTACCAGCGGATCCATTACTGACACAATCCACGTCTGGACCGGGGTCAAACAGGGCTGCGTCATCGCTCCAACCTTCTTCTCAAGCTTCCTCGCTGCCATGCTCCACCTCACAGTTAACAAGCTCCCTGCTGGAGTGGAACGAAACTACAGAACTAGTGGGAAGCTGTTTAAACTACGCCACCTCCATGCCAGGTCCAAGATCACCCCAACCTCTGTCGTTGAGCTACAGTACGCGGACGATGCTTGTGTCTGTGCACATTATGAGGCTGAACTCCAGGACATATTTACTGAGGTATATGAAAGCATGGGCCTTACGCTAAACATCTGTAAGACAAAGGTCCTCCACCAGCCTGTCCTCGCCACACAGCACGGCCCCCAGTCATCAAGATTCACGGCGCGGCCCTGGACAACATGGACCACTTCCCATACCTCGGGAGCTTCTTATCAACAAAGGCAGACATTGATGCAGAGATTCAACATCGCCTCCAGTGTGCCAGTGCAGCCTTCGGCCGCCTGCCGAAAAGAGTGTTCAAAGATCAGGCCCTCAAATCTACCACCAAACTCATGGTTTACAGGGCTGCAGTAATACCGGCCCTTCTGTATGGATCAGAGGCATGGACGACTTACGGAAGACTCAAGTCGCTGGAGATATATCACCAACGATGTCTCCGCAAGATCCTGAAAATCCCCTGGGAGGACAGACGCACCAACATCAGTGTCATTGCCCAGGCTAACATCTCTAGCGTTGAAGCACTGACCACACTCGATCAGCTTCGCTGGGCAGGCCACATAGTTCGCATGCTAGACACAAGACTCCCTATGCAATTGCTCTATGCGAAGCTCCTTCATCGCAAACGAGCCAAAGGTGGGCAGCGGAAACGTTACAAGGACACCCTCAAAGCCTCCTTGGTAAAGTGCGACATCACCACTGACACCTGGGAGACCCTGGCCGAAGACCGCCCTAGGTGGAGAAAGTGCATCCGGGAAGGCGTTGAGCTCTTCGAATCTCAACGCCGCGTGCGTGAAGAGGTCAGACACAGGCAACGGAAGGAGCATGCGGCAAATCAGTCCCACCCACCCCTTCCCCCGACGAATGTCTGTCCCACCTGTGACAGGGTCTGTGGCTCTCGCATTGGACTGTACAGCCACCAAATAACTCACTTTAGGAGTGGAAGCAAGTCTTCCTCGATTCCGAGGGTCTGCCTATGATTATGATAAAACAAAACGGTTTCACACACATGCTAATGTCGTTGTGTAATTGCAGCATTATTTACATTTATTAGATCTTCTCTCCCTTTCCGATTTTATATACTGCAGCCTTGTTCAATTGGTGTTTCTTTTCTGTTCGAAGTACGCCAGGATTGCAGTCTCAAACCATGGGTGTTATATTACAATACCACAAATGGATTTGCTCAACCTGCTACTTCCCACTTTTTAATTTTAAAATCACAACACTTGAAGGATGCAGCTGTCTGAAAGAGTAATTCAGGAGATGAGCTCCAACAATATGTCACTGGATTCATCCAGTTGTACAGATGTTCCATGTGTTTAATAGAAAACTTGAGGAAAATAATTGGTTCAGCTCCTGCTGGGTTAAGTTGTTGGCAGATCTCCTGACATAGTTGAGCTGAATGTGCGACACATGTTGTAACTACACAATCCTTTTGCTATCTATTTACCAATGGTAAGGACAATAAATCAAGCTCTACTAGCTGTTCACAAAAACCATGAGGAGATTTAAATCATTCCACAAGGCCTGTATTGTTGATGTGTGGACCTTTCAGTTGGAATTGTAGGTGTTGTGCTCCTGGGGAGATGGGCAAATTGTTCTGATCACTAGATGTAGCAACATCATGAATTCACTCAAAAAAAACATATACACAGGCCTTGCAGTTCTGACGAAGCATCATTAACCTGAAACGTTATCTGTTTCTCTCTCCACAGATGCTGCCTGACCTGCTGAGCATTTCCATAATTTTCTGTTTTTATTCCCGAATTTTCTTGTTGTCTTCAGCACATATGCCATTGTTATGCTGTTATTGAAAAGATTAAGGAAATTTGCATTTTAACATGTTACATTGCTTATGCACTTTTATTGCACAAAATGCAAATTTTCTTGATCTTTTTAACTTTGCCAATCTTACACCAGTCAAAATCGCTCAGCACTCATTTGCATAGCTGCACTATTCAAGTACACAGAAGTTTCCTGGCTTTATGCTGCTCTGGCAATCAATTTTACATTGAGAATAACGGTGAGGCTATCTGCACTCACCGTTACTATGGAGTACATCAGAAAGCAACTTCCAGAGTCCGCACATGCACAGTTAAATATGGAAATCCGGAGGTCACTGTCCGAGTTAACCTGCTCCTCCACAGGCTGCGCTATAACAGTACCTTGTCAATAGATTCAGCATAGAAAGTCATATAAGGGTGTGAAGTTGCTGTACTTATGCACTAGTTGCCCACTAATCAGGGCAGAAAAGGTTAGGGCCGGTGCATTCAGATGTAAGTGAATTTTTAATGGCATAATCACTCATGATTACTGCCAAACAACTTCTCTAGCCGTGAAAATTTAATTTTACAAATGTGGCATCTCATTCCTTCAGAATAGTGGAGATTTTTTTTAAGTATCTTTGTTTTACTCTTTCTGTCTCTCTTTTCAGTGTATGGCGAGCACTATTCCCTCGCCAGTGGCTGCAAAATCCTGGCCATTGTAACTTTACACCCAGATACGGTGTATCAGGAGTTAGTGAGCTGAAGAGGGCATCAACTTAACTGAGTGATTACAGGCTTCTGAGGAACTTATTTTTAACCCCATCCTTTACATTTTTAAATCACTTTCACCTGCATTTCATAGAATCATAGAATCATAGAAATTTACAGCATGGAAGGAGGTCATTTGGCCCATCACATCTATGCGGGCCGACAAAGAGCTCTCCAGCCTTATTCCACTTTACAGCTCTTGATCCATCGCCTTGTAGGTTATGGCATTTCAAGCACATATCCAAGTACTTTTTAAATGCTATGAAGGTTTCTGCCTCTATCACCCTTTCAGGCAGTGAGTTCCAGACACCCATCACCCTCTGGGTGAAAATATTTCCCCTCAAATCTCCTCTAAACCTCCTACCAATTACATTAAATCTATGTCCCCCTGGTTGTTGACCCCTCTGCTAAGGGAAATAGATCCTTCCTCTGCACTCTATCTTGGTCCCTCATAATTTTATACACCTCAATAAGGTCTCCCCTCAGCCTCCTTTGTTCCAAAGACAACAAACCCAGCCTATCCAAATATTCCTCATTGCTAAAATTTTCCAGCCCTGCAACATCCTCGTAAATCTCCTCTGAACCCTCTCTCGTGCAAACACATCTTTCCTGTAATGTGGTGACCAGAACTGCACACAGTACTCTAGCTGTGTCCTTATTAGAGTTTTATACAGTTCAAACATAACCTCCCTGCTCTTGTATTCTATGCCTCGGCTAATAAACGTAAGTATCCCATATGCATTCTTAACCACCTTATCAATCTGGTCTGCTACCTTCAGGGATTGGTGGACTTGCACTCCAAGGTCCCTTTGTTCCTCTACACTTCTCAGTATCCTACCATTTAATGTGTATTCTCTTGCCTTGTTTTGTTGCTGTAGTTTTTGCCTCACTTCCCAGAAATAAATGTTGGGACCCGCGACTTTCCACCACCCCCAAATCCACACTCCAATCGATTTCAGACAAGGGATGACTTTCCCCATGGACAGACCACCCTTTGCCATTATAGTAGAGGAGGAGTTGCAGCAGGAGTGTGTCCCAGCCAGAAGAATCATGCATCATGGCTGAGGGCAGCAGCCCACCAGCTATGACCCGCATGTACAGGCCACACTGGCTCTAGGAGGACTCTCCGAGGAGCTGTGCATTCGAGAACTCACTCCACTGTCACAACTGCTCTGTCCATGGCGATTAAAGTGACAACAGCCCACAACCTTTCTGGCTCCATATCATTCTAGGCTGCATGCCACCGGGGATCTGTGCAACATTAACCAGGGAGTTGTCAGGGCTTATATCCGACAGACAAAGGACCTCCTCTTTCATAGAGCAGCCAAATTAATCCACCTCGGCATTACCCCCAGGCAGCAGAGGCACAGGACCAGGGACTTCTGCAGCACAGCTGGATTTCCTCAGGGTCCAGAGTTTCACAGTGACATGTATGTGGCACTGAAGTCGCCAACTAAGCATTTATCATGTTAAACCAGGCCATGTCCCCACTCACCATCGCAAGGGGCATCAGAGAGAAGATTCTGCATGTTGTCTTCACCGATTGATCGACTGCATCTCAGCCATACCTTCTTTTACACACCATACAAAACTACTTGTCAGCTGCTAACCTTGCTGTTGAACTCTGTTCTGCCACAGCCGGGCATCTGTAGAGTGCTTCTAAAGAGTGATGACATTTCTGTAGGAAGTTTCTTGGTGTGTGTGTGTCTCCGCAACTTACATAGTTTCTACACTCAATGGGTGCAATTAAATTAAAATCAATATCCGTTTTACAATATCACGCAAAATAAAAATACCCACAAGCGCGCAAAACCCATCAGAACTGTATCAAAAATATTTTAATTAACACAGCCAGGAAACTTGTGTGTAACTCTGTCTGCCTGTGAACGGCATAACTTTCAGGCACAACAGTGGTATAACAATGACATAACTGACATCAAAGAAATTCAGGGCCATGGCACGCTACATATATCGACTGTAGCAATTTTTCCCCCGGTGGTTTAAAATTGATAAATATAGCTTTCTTTTAAAGATAATCTTTGACCATTATTTTGTTGGATAACATGATATTTGTGGATGAAACTTCTTTGTGCTCACGAAGAACAAGTGGGTTAATAGCTGAAACTATCAGTTGGACTTATAACAGCAAGACATGAATACAAAACTAGTCATGGCTGTACGAGAGCAATCAAAACACAGCAAAACCAATTGCATATTGATCTTTATAGTGTGAGATTGGCTGCTGTCTGCAGTGGAGTTCACAAGATAAGATAGGCATCTTTCCAGTGATCCTAACATGCTGTGTTTTGCTCCACCTCGTTTACAACCATTTATTTGCTAGATGCTATAATAAGAACCATTAATATTTATTGCTTGCAATTTATTTTTTTAATAACTTTATCAGATCTAAAAAAAACTGCTTTGTATTATTTTATAGTGTGCTTTAGTTTAATAGTGGAAGCAGCACTGATGATATATAATGGCCTCTTCTGGGAAAGGAAGAAAAGAAGATAATCCTTTGGAGCACAGGCAAGCTAAGAGAAAAAAATCTCCTGGAGACTAGTTTGATGTATAAGAGTTGCCTCAGGGAAATAAGGCTACACATATGGATGTTTTAAATGATTTGGTGGATGATACTGAAGAAATGGAAACAGCTATGCTGACCCTCATGATCCAATCTAGAATGTCCAAACAATCATCCTCTTGCAAAAAGGGTGTGAGTGAACTTTAAGAAAAAAATGAAGATTCTGAAGATTCTTTAACAGGAATTAAAAAATAACAATACCTGATTTTCTAATCTAGATGGCACAGTTGTTGTATGAGAGAGGCAACAATTAAAAAAAATGTTGATGACCTCAAGATGTCTGAGGAGCAATCCTCAGTTGACACAGGAGAAATAGCAAACTCAATGAAACTTGTAAATAATCCAATCAATCATGCCCCATCAAATTCAGTTTGATGAATCTAAAAGTGGTAGAGTTACAACCGTTTTTGAGAACTTAAAGTATCAAAAAAATAGGGCCCAGGGACTATTATATCTTCTCTGATATGTTTTCAAATTAAATGACATTTATAGATGGAAATGACAAAGGAGTCAGCTATGAGGCAAGAGGGGAAAATTACGTAGAATATCATGAGATATTACTTATCAGATGTTCCAAAACAGCCATGCTAGTCGAAATAAACAAATGACATTCCCAGAAGAGGTGTATCATATATTGGACTATTCTCCTGTTGGATTTTTGCAACTCATTTCCTGAATTGCTCTTTGATACAGCCCCATCATCCAAGTATTTGTCATTTTTGCACCAATTTGCTGTTAATCTCTCAATTCATACCCACTGGAGGACTGAGCAGCTAGGTAAGCAGTGACTGGGAAGTAACATTTAAATTACTCTACAAAGTATGATGTTAATTTAAACAACTAATTTGATATGACTGGATACATATTAAATTGGGATAGGATTTATTTATACTTAGTTTGGGTTGAACAGACTGAGCTTTCTCTGTCTGTTATAGGATCAGTTAATAATAGAGGTTTACAGAACTGAAGGAGACTATTTGGCTTTAATGTCTGTGCCAGCTCTTTGCCAAAGCAAATCCAAAACTAATTTCACTGTCCTGCTTTCTCCCCATAGCCCTGTATGTTTCTCTGCTTCAGATATTTATCCAATTTTCCCTTCAAAAATGCAATGGTCTCTGCCTTCTTGTGTTTGCCCTGTATTCTCCAGGCAACCCTCCATGTAAAAACAATTCTACTAACCTTTCTTCTCATTATCTTAGTGTCAATTTTATATTGATGACCTCTTGTCACTGACTCCCCCCAATCTGAAGAAATAGGCTGGAATTTACTGGGGTTCATGCATGCGCGATCAGGTGGGTCGGGTGGGAAATTTATAATATGTTAGAGCGGATCGGGAACCTTTCCCTCGGGCACGTTTGCCATTGCAGCAGTGATCCGAATGGCAATTAAATCATTAACAGGTACTTGTCAGACCCTTAAGCACCTTTTTATGACCACAGGAATCACACAGCTCGGGAACCACGTCTGTCAACCTGAGGCGGGAGTTGAGTGGCCATTGCTCCAGCTGATTACATGACAGCATGGAATGTACAATAAAAGCTCCCACCTCAGAGTTGATCACTTTCCTCGGGCAGAAGCTGTTGCTGGTTGCATTCCTAGCACAGATTTAGCTTTCTACAGGCTGCAATTGTTTCCAGCAAAATCGCCATCGAGCCTCACCTCATTGGTAGAACTTATCACACCAGACTTCTTCTCTCATTTCTACGTGACTCATCCATTCCATCAGCATGGGTGTCGTTTATGCTGTCTCATCTTGATCCTCAGAATTGGACCACAATGAGCCCTAACACCAGCAGCACCAGGCATAGCAGCAGCACCAACACAACACCACCAACCTTCTCCTTAACCACCTGATGCTGCACAGGCAGAGGGCATCAGTGCAAGGATGCACCACGCTGGAGGCAGCATCCCCAATACAGGGTATACATGCAAAGGATCAACTTCCTCAACATGACGGAACAGCAGTGCCAAAGGAAGCTCAGGCTATCCCGCCAGGTTGTCGCAGACATTTGCACATTGCGGGAGCAAGACCCGCATCCCAGAGGAGCAGGTGGACATGCCTTACCAGTGGCTGTCAAAGTCATCAGCGCCCTCACCTTCTTCACCTCAGCCTCCTTCCAGGGATCTACTGCAGACAATTGTGGCATCTCATAGTCGGCCACCCACAGATACATCACTCAGGTCACCAATACCCTGTTATATTAAGTCAGCCAATTATATCAACTCTGCCACTGATGAAGCCAGTGTTACTGAGCGGGCGTTCAGCTTTGTCGCTCTGGCTGGCTTCCCATGGGTGGAGGACATCATCGACTGCACACATGTGGCCATTAGGGCACCTCATCATAACCCAGGAGTCGTTGTCAACCACAAGGGCTTCCACTCTATCAATGTGCAGCTCGTCTACAACCATAGAAAGAGCATCATGCTGGTATGTGCAAATTCCTGGCAGCTGTCATGACTCTTTTGTCCTACCCTCCTCAGCTCTTCGCTCCTCCAAACAGTCTTTGCGGTTGGCTGCTTTAGACAAGGGCTATCCACTAAAGACGTGGCTCATGAAATGCTTGAGGAGGCCAAGTACTGAGGCCCAGGAGAGATAGAATGAAAGCCACATTTCCACCAGATGTGTCATAGAGCAGACAATAGGCATGCTGAAAAAGCACTTCAGATGCCTTGACAGATCTGGAGGAGCCCTTTAGTATGCACTAGCCCGGGTCTCCAGAATCATCGCGGTCTAATCCTCGCTGCTGCACTATGTTGTGCAGGATGCAGCAGACCATGACAATTCTGGAGACCCTGGCTGGTGCATACTGAAGGGCTCCTCCAGATCTGTCAAGGCATCTGAAGTGCATTTTCAGCATGCCTATTGTCTGCACTATGACACATCTGGTGGAAATGTGGCTTTCATTCTATCTCTCCTCGGCCTCCTTAAGGGTGTCATGAGCCATGACATGGGCAACCCAATTTAGATAATTATTAGCTTGAGGTCAGACCCTAATCATCCCGCGCCCGAGTTAAAGGCCCGTGGAGGTGGTAATACGGCGGGTTCCTGACCCGCAGTGATTTATTTCCAATTTATCTTCCCACACACACAGCAGCAAGAAAATTCCAGCCAAGGTCTCCCAACCCTGTTCTGACAGAAGACCAGCAGAAGCCCCAGAGAAACAATGTAATTCGTTGTTCTCAGTCTTTTTCACTATTTCCCCATGGATTCTATCTGTCTCAACAAAAAAAAACGTGCATTTATATAGTGTTCCCATCGAAGTTGCAGAAGATCCCAGCCCACAAAATTTCAATGCTCTGATGCCTCAGTTTTTCAGACAAGCCTCTTGTGGGGCACCTTATGGAATACTTTCTGAAAATCCATATACACTGCATCTACTGCATTCCATTGATCTAATTGGTAATTTCTTCAAAACATATTAAATTAGTACTATATGATTTTCTTTTAACAAACTGCCAGTTTTTCCTAGATTAACATATTTATAAATGCTCATTAATTTTAACATAGGATGTAAGTGGGATTTTATACATTTTCAAACAAGTTTTAAGGAG
This sequence comes from Pristiophorus japonicus, assembly GCF_044704955.1. Taxonomy (NCBI): domain Eukaryota; kingdom Metazoa; phylum Chordata; class Chondrichthyes; family Pristiophoridae; genus Pristiophorus; species Pristiophorus japonicus. The sequence continues at coordinate 156,849,465 of NC_091983.1, forward strand.
TTACATTAAAATTTCAGATTATTCTGATATCAAGTACAGTACAAATTATAGCATAACATTTTGGGAACAACTTCAACGATCAAGTATTATTGTTTTATCTTTGGAGCCCATGTTCAAATCTTAACATATTAAATTGAATGTAATAAAGCTCCATATTTATGCAAGTTCTTCCTTCTTTCTCAAATGTTCACTGCTAATTTACCAGAAAGCTCACTATAATTGAAGCATTTTAAACAGAGCAGGAAAAGCTGAAAAAAGAACACTTACAACACAAACTTACATGGATGGTTACTAGTAACAAGGCATCTAAGTGAAAAGACCCAAGGCATCAGCAGGTTACATAGAAACACAGAAAATAGGTGCATGAGTAGGCCATTCGGCCCTTCGAGCCTGCACCACCATTCAATAAGATCACGGCTGATCATGCAACTTCAGTACCCCATTCCTGCTTTCTCTCCATACCCCTTGATCCCTTTAGCCGTAAGGGCCACATCTAACTCCCTTTTGAATATATCTAATGAACTGGCCTCAACAACTTTCTGTGGTAGAGAATTCCACAGGTTCACAATTCTCTGAGTGAAGAAGTTTCTCCTCATCTCGGTCCTAAATGGCTTACCCCTTATCCTTAGACTGTGACCCCTGGTTCTGGACTTCCCCAACATCGGGAACATTCTTCCTGCATCTAACCTGTCCAATCCCGTCAGAATTTTATATGTTTCTATGAGATCACCTCTCAGTCTTCTAAATTCCAGTGAACATAAGCCTAGTTGATCCAGTCTTTCTTCATATGTCAGTCCTGCCATCCCAGGAATCAGTCTGGTGAACCTTCACTTCACTCCCTCAATAGCAAGAATGTCCTTCCTCAGATTAGGAGACCGGAACTGCACATAATACTCAAGGTGTGGTCTCACCAAGGCCCTGTACAACTGCAGTAAGACCTCCCTACTCCTATACTCAAATCCCCTCGCTATGAAGGACAGCATACCATTTGCCTTCTTTACTGCCTGCTGTACCTGCATGTCTACCTTCAATGACTGATGTACCATGACACCCAGCTCTCGTTGCACCTCCCTTTTTACTAATTTGTCACCATTACAATAAAGTTAATAATGATGGAAAGTTTTAAAGCACAGTATTTCACGATTCAATTGTACAAGATGATTGAAGGCATACCAGGGAGATCAGCAGACACCAGAATCAGACTGTTGTACCCACCATCATACCATCATTGACAGACTATTTGGCAATTACTCTCTCCTCAGGCTCCAGGTCAGCAGAAAGCCAGTTGAAGATCTATGCCAATCTACAGAAAAGGCACAAGTTCATTGTTTTAAGTGGTTAAAACCTGCCTGGAAATACATACAGATGAATGTGGAACAAGCATATTATGCATTTATACTGAAACTTTGCAGATTAAACGATATACAGTATGTTGTACGTAAAGTGGCTTTTTATAGCTGAGATGCAACAGTTCTGATATATCCTAAAATGGACAAGAAAGGTTTTTTGGAGTGGCGTGGCTTCAGAGTTGCAACATTGAAGAAAAATGACCAAATTAATAGATAATTTCCTTTCAAAAAGTTCCTCTGTTCTCTCCACGGATGCTGTCTGCTTTGATGAGCATTTCCAGCAGAATGGGCTCGAAATTCAGTTGGTTGGCGCCCAGGCGGGGCTGTAAAGGATTGCGAATGGCTTACCGCCCAGGCACTGTGAATTTAGCGCTGCCTGCAAACTTCAGTTGAGTATTAGCGGTGGCACTAACAGTTAGCACCTCGCCCTGTAGTGCCACCCAGATCATGACGTCACTGAGTTGCAATGCCCCGTTAGCACCCCGGACACCAACTTCAGTTGCTTCGCCTCACTTACTGCCTGGTGCTAAACATACCGCAGAAAGCAGGCGTTCACACCTGCGATTGCCGCTGCTGGGGCGCTATGTAAAGGGATGAGCAACCGGGTCATTGAAAGGTCAGTGTGAGTGCTAGCTAATGTGCGTGCACAATTTGTAGCTCTTGCCTTGCTGTGGCTGTTAAATTGCTTTCCTCAGCATTTACCAACCCATTTGCACCTTGTCCCTTTCCACATTGATGGGGGCTATACTGGCACTCCACTTTGCCATGTGGCAACTATTTCGTAGGTGGCAACTGCAGGGGTGGATTATGGGAAATGTAAGCCGAGGCATGAGGAGGGCCCGTACAGGTCGCAACAGGAGTCCTTACCCCCCCCCAGGGTTTTATGGGAGCACTTCTCCTACATTAATCTTTCAAAGGAGCAGTGCCTAAGAAAGCTGCGCTTCAGCAAGGAGGTGATCACAGAGCTCTGCCACCTGCTGCAGCCAGACCTCCAGCCTCGATCAGGACCAAGACTTTGCTCTGAGAGGCAGTTAAGGTGACAGTAGCGCTGAACTTCTCCTTCCAGGCTACAGCAGGGGATATCTCCAACATCTCCCAATTTTCTGACCATTGCTGTATCTGGGAGGTCACCGAGGTTCTGTACTGCTGGAGGTGGTGGCGGGTAGCATGCTGTGGGATGGAATCGAGGACACTCGAGTCAAAGGCAGTGTTATGCATGCAACACCTTGTAACCAGCATTCTACCGCCACCAGCGGGCGCATCTGTTGGAGTCCCAAGGGATCCCAGCATCCCTTGGGAGCACTGCATATAAGCAGGTCTTCCATGCTGTGCCAGCACTCGGGAGTCAGAATAAAGAGACTAAGGTCACACTTACTTAAGTCTATTCAAGTACTCAGTCACATCACTTTATTTGAAACATAACAGGCAGAGTCTTGATTGAGGAGATCTTCGAAGTGCTCCTTTCTAGCGGGCCCTGACTGCCTCGGTGTCCTTGATGAGTGTTTCTCCGTTCTTGGCCAGCAGTGGGGTGAGGCCTTGGGTGCTTGGGCCGCAGGTGGCCTTGACTGCAGTGAAGAATCCTCGCACATCATGCTGTATCTCCTGTGCTTTCTCCATCCACTATCTGTTCTTTAGGTCCTAAGTTTTTTGTTGGACCTCAGCCTTAGGCCATCTGTAATGCTGTCTTGCTGCTCCCAAGTTGGGTTGTTGTTTAAGACTCAGAAATGCCCTGCGCTTGTGATCTATTAGCTCTTGGATCTCCTGGTCAGTCTCATCAAACCAGCCCTGGTGTTTCCTGGTTGAATGACCGAGCGTCTCTTCACAGGCACTGGTTATGGATGTCTGCAGGGCAGACCAAGCACTATAGGCATTCTGCATCTCGAGGTCATCAAGGCACGCCAGGTTAGCTGTGAGGCACTGAATGTACAGGGCTCTCTTAGCTGGGTCTTTGAGTGTCCCGGCATTGACTTTTTTGCGGCACTGCTTCTGCTGCCCTCACTGCTTTGGGGCTATGTTGATGTCAATGATGGATCGGATTAGGCGATGGTCCGTCCAGCTGTCGTCAGCTCCGTCATGGCGAGGATGATGCACACATTGGCTTGGATGATGACATAGTCAAGCAGGTGCCAGTGTTTGGAGCGAGGGTGTTGTCAAGATGCCTTGTACTTGTCCCTCTGGCAGAACAAGATGTTGGTGATGACAAGGTCATGTTCTAGACATTTTTTCAGGAGTAGGTACCACTGGAGTTGACTTTCCCTACCCCTCTCTGCCGATCATGCCTCCCCAGAGGGCTGTGTCCTTGCTGACCCTAGCATTGAAGTCACTGAGGAGGATCAGTTTGTCAAGGGACGAGGGACAAGGATTTTTCGAGGTTGGAGTAAAAAGTCTCTTTGGCCTCATCTGTCGCAATTGAGTGTTGGGGCATATGCACTGATGATTGTGGCGCATTGATTCCAGGATAGAGTGAGTCGGAGAGTCATGAGACGTTCGCTACTCCTGCAGGGGGAGTCTCTGAGGCAGTTAACCAGCTCGTTCTTGATAGCGAAACCGACTCCGTAGAGGTGGCATTCTTTCTCAGGTTTCCCTTTCCAGAAGAAGGTGTAACCTCCACCTTGTTCCTTAAGCTGGCCTTCCCCTGCCCACCGGGTCTCGCTTACAGTGGCAATAGCGACATCAAAGTGTCTAAATTCCCGGGGCAACTATGGTGGTGCGGCGTTCCGGCCTGTCACCGTTGAAGTTGTCCATGAGGGTCCTGATGTTCCAGGTGCCGAACTTCATGTTAAAGGAGTAGAAGATGCCTGTGCGTGAGTCAGTTTAACGTGGGGTGGCCGTTGCACACCGGCTACCACATGGGCTTAGCTGAGCGAGGTCTTGGTCCAGTGGCAAGGGGGTCCAAGACGACTGGAGACCAGGCACGGCTGTATGAGCCTAGTTGCCTATGGGGAGATGTTGGCCGCAAGCTTGGCACTGAGTAGCGCCCTTGATGGTAGGTGGTCCGAGGCTTGGTTGGGGGCAGGCATTGAGAGTTCAGTGTGGAAGATCAGGCTGGTCACAGTCATAGTACTCACCACGTGCTGGAGGAGAAGAGGCCAGGTCACCAGTGGGGAAGGAGAGGCCCAGTCATCGCTGAAGAGGAGGCGGCCCGATCGTCACTGAGGAGGGGAGTCATAATCAACGTATTTACTGAGGCTTACGAAAGCATGGGCCTTATGCTAAACATCCGAAAGACAAAGGTCCTCCACCAGCCTGTCCTCGCCGCACAGCACTGCCCCCCAGTCATGAAGATCCACAGCATGGCCCTGGACAATGTGGACCATTTCCATACCTCGGGAGCCTCTTATCAACAAGACCAGACATTGACAATGAGATTCAACACCGCTTCCAGTGCACCAGTGCAGCCTTCGGCTGCCTGAGGAAAAGAGTGTTTGAAGACCAGGCCCTCAGATCTGCCACCAAGCTCATGGTCTACAGGGCTGTAGTAATACCCGTCCTCCTGTATGGCTTAGAGACATGGACCATGTACAGTAGACACCTCAAGTCGCTGGAGAAATACCATCAACGATGTCTCTGTAAGATCCTGAAAATCCCCTGGGAGGATAGACACACCAACGTTAGTGTCCTCGACCAGACCAACATCCCAAGCATTGAAGCACTGACCACACTCGACCAGCTCCGTTGGGCTGGCCACATTGTTCGCATGCCAGGCGGGAGACTCCCAAAGCAAGCGCTCTACTCGGAACTCCTTCACGACAAATAAGCCAAAGGTGGACAGAGGAAACGTTACAAGGACACCCTCAAAGCCTCCTTGATAAAGTGCAACATCCCCACTGACACCTGGGAGTTCCCTGGCCAAAGTCCGCTCTATGTGGAGGAAGTGCATCCGGGAGGGCGACGAGAACAAGGAGTCTCATCGCAGAGAGCGTGTAGAAATCAAGCGCAGATAGTGGAAAGAGCGTGCGGCAAACCAGTGCCACCCATCCCTTCCCTCAATGACTATCTGTCCCACCTGTGACAGAGACTGTGGTTCCCGTATTGGACTGTTCAACTGTGGCTCTCATATTGGACTGTTCAGACTCACTTTTAAAGTGGACGCAAGTCTTCCTCAATTCTGAGGGACTGCCTATGATGATGATGTACTGCAGGAGAAGGGAATACATCACCTTCAGCATGAAGAGGGAGAAACCGGAGGAGCGCTCACATGGCTTTGCAAGGATTGTAGGCTTACCCATGGTTCACAGCGCCATTGACTGAACCCACATGGCATTGCGGGCACCTCAACAGAATGCAGGGGTGTTCCGTAACCGCAAAGGATGCCACTCTCTGAATATTCAGTTGGCGTGCAACCACAGGCAGCTCAGCCTCGCCGTGAATGCCTGCTATCCTGGCAGCAGCCACAATTCATTCATCCTGCGAGAGACCACTGTGTCAGCACTCTCCAGTCACCATATGAAGTTCGCGGCTGGCTGCTCGGGGACAAGGGTTATCCACTCGCCACCTGGCTGATGACACCTCTCCGCAACCCCAACACCCCTGATAAGTACCATTACTGTCATGTATGTATGCTTGGGTTTACTAGCCACCAGGTGGCGCCACTGTTGGAGGTCATTGGACTGTGCGCACTTGGGTGCGGCCCAGGTATAAAAGGCCAGCCATTTTGTAATGTAATCACTTTGGGCCCTAATAAAATGGAGCCAGGTTTGTACCTGTTCGGAGTTTACAGTATTCAATCTATTGAGTTATTGCACACACAACATTTGGCGACGAGGTAACAAGAACCTTCCCATGCAAAAATGAGCACAATTGGAATTCTGGAGCGATTCGTGGAGGGAGAAGATTGGGCAGACTTTTAGCCCACTTGAACCAGCACTTTGTTGGCAACAAAATGGAGAAAGAGGCAGACGCAGTTCGGTGCTGGGCGGTCCTCCTCACGGGTTGCTGTCTGAAAATCTATGCACTCATAAAAAATCTCCTCTTGCCTTTAAGTGCAACGGATAAGGACAATAAAACATTGTGTGCTCTGGTACGTGACCATCTTAAACCAGATGAAGGCAACATTATGTCAAGATATCGATTCTATACGCATGTTCGTTCTGAGGACCAGGATGTGTCAGACTCCGTTGCCGACCTAAGACGTCTAGCTGGACCGTGTAAGTTCGAAACTGCATTGGGAGACATGCTGTGGGACTTCTTTGTAATCGGCATCAACCAAAAGTGATCCTGCGTAAGCTACTGGCGACGGAGACACTGGATTTGAGCAAGGCCATCACGATTGCCCAATCATGCATGACAATGGACAAAAGCTTAAACATATTTCATTGAAAAATCGGAACTCAGCAAGTACTGTAAACAAGATAGTATCGTTGTTTGACAGAGCTGCATATGGCAGGGCCTACCCGACTGCATACGCGAAACCTGTGGCTGCTCAAAGTCCGCCAATGGGAACGAATCCGATATCACCGTGTTGGCGATGTGGGGGAAATCATCGGCATCATCAGTGTCAGTTTAAACAGTATATTTGTAAAGACTGTTTGAGAGTGGGGCATCTCCAGCGCATGTGTCCGCAACTGAGCAAGCGTGCTGTGACACACCACATGGAGGATGATGACCAGTCTAGCGTGGATCCGGATATGCATTCCGAGATACAAGAGGAGGAAGTGTATGGACTGTATTCGTTCCTAACAAAGAGCCAACCGATAATGATCAATGTAAAACTTAATGGTGTGCCGGTATCGATCGAATTGGACACGGATGCGAGTCAATCAATAATGAGCCAGAGGACATTCAACAGGCTGCGGAATATTAAGGCTGTGAGGCCTAAGCTGAGTCCAGAAAATACCAAGTTGTGTACGTACACTAAAGATCTAATAACGGTGATTGGCAGTGCAGTAATCAAGGTGTTGTATGATAGTGCGGTTCACAATTTACTGTTATGGATTGTTCCAGGCAAAGGTCCAACGCTGTTTGGCAGGAACTGGTGAGAAAAAATCAAATGGAACTGGAACGAGATCAAAGCGTTGTCATCGGAGGAGGATACTCCATGTGCTCAAGTGCTGAGCAAGTTCCCCTCGCTGTTTGAACCAGGCATCGGCAATTTCATGAGAGCCAAGGTGCAGATCTACGTGAACTCGGATGCAAAACGCGTCCATCATAAAACTCGGACAGTTCCGTACATGATGAGAGAGATCGAAATCGAACTGGACAGACTCCAGCGTGAAGGGATCATATCATCGGTCTAATTTAACGAATGAGCCAGCCCCATTGTTCCCATGTTGAAAAGTGATGGCACTGTCAGGATTTGTGGAGACTACAAGGTTATGATTAACTGAGTTTCGAAACAGGATCAATACCCGTTACCGAAGGCTGATGACCTGTTTGCAATGCTAGCCGGGGGGAAGTCGTTCACAAAACTGTATCTGATATCAGCCTACATGACACAGGAGCTGGTCAACACGTCGAAGAAACTTACGTGCATCAACACTCATAAAGGACTATTTATCTACAACAGGTGCCCTTTTGGAATTCGCTCGGCTGCAGCCATATTTCAGAGTCTACTAAAGTCCATCCCCAGAACTGTCATGTTCCAAGATGACATACTGGTCACAGGTCGTGACTCCACCGAACATCTGAACAACCTGGAAGAGGTTCGACATTGTCTGGACAAAGTGGGATTCAGACTGAAATGCTCGAAGTGCGTCTTCATGGCACTGGAAGTCAAATTCCTGGGGAGGAAAATTGCTGCTGACAGTATCAGGCCTATGGACTCGAAAATCAAGGCCATCATAAATGCACCCAGGCCTCAGAATGTGACGGAGCTGCGTTCGTTCATTGGTCTACTCATCTACTTTGGTAATTTCTTACCTAGATTGAGCACCTTATTAGAGCCACTGCACATGCTGCTAAGAAAAGGCGACAACTGGATTTGGGGTACGTCTCAGAATAGAACTTTGAGAAAGCTACTAATCTGCTTTGCTCTAACAAGCTGCTGGTACATTATGATCTGTGTAAGCATCTAGTATTGGCCTGTGATGCTTCATCATGTGGAGTTGGTTGCGTGCCCCAAAAAGCTAATGAGTCAGGCTGCTGCATATGCTTCAAAAAGTTTGTCAAAAGGCAGAAAGAGCCTACAGCATGGTAGAGAAAGAAGCGCTAGCCTGTGTGTATGGGGTTAAAAAGATGCATCAGTAACTGTTTGGTCTTTGGTTTGAACTGGAAACAGATCACAAGCCACTAAATTTCATTGTTTTTGGAAAACAAAGGTATCAATACCAAAGCATCATCCCGCATCCAGAGGTGGGTGCTGACATTATATAGACATGATTATGTCATTCACCATAGACCTGGCACTGAGAATTGTGCCGATGCATTGAGCCGTCTGCCGTTGCCCACACCGGAGGTGGAAACGCCACAACCGGCAGACCTACTGTTAGCCATGGATGCTTTTGAAATTGAAGGAACCGCTGTCATGGCCCAACAAGTTAAGACCTGGATCAGCCAGGACCCGATATTATCAGTTGGAAAATGCTGTATCCTTAGTGGTGATTGGTCTGCCATACCCAAGTAAATGTGTGAGGAGACAAAAGCTTACATCCGTCGCAAAGACGAACTCTCCATTCAATCAGATTGTATACTGTAGGGTATCCATGTTGTTACGCCCAAGAAAGGCAGAGAGAAATTTGTGCATGATCTACATAGCACGCATCCCGGTATTGTCATGATGAAAGCCATTGCCAAGTCTCAAGTATGGTGGCCTGGAATTGACCCTGATCTGGAATCATGTGTGCATCAGTGTAATACTTGCATGCAGCTTAGGAAAGCACCAGCGGAATCGCCGCTGAGTCTGTGGTCGTGGCCATCTAAACCATGGTCCAGGATCCACATCGACTTTGCAGCTCCCTTCCTGGGAAAGATGTTCTTAGTTGTGGTGGATGCTTATTCCAAGTAGACAGACTGTACAATCATGTCATCCAGCACATCCACAGCTACCATTGAGAGCCTTCGTGTCATGTCTGCTACGCATGGTCTGCCTGACATCGTTGCTTCACCAGTATGGAGTTTCAAGAGTTCATGAAACTCAATGGTATCAAACATGTGAGGTCAGCACCATTCAAACCCGCATCTAATGGTCAAGTAGAGCGTGCGATCCAAACCATCAAGCAGAATATGAAACGTGTAACTCAAGGTTCACTGCAAACTCGCTTCTCACGCATATTGCTTAGTTACAGGACAAGTTCCCATATGCTTACCAGGGTCTCCCCTGCTGAACTATTGATGAAGAGAGGTCTCAAGACCAGGCTCTCTCTTGTCCACCCTGACTTGAATAATCGTGTCGAATACAGACGTCAAAGTCAGCAAGGGTATCATGATCGCACTACTGTGTCACGTGACATTTCTATCAATGATCCTGTGTATGTACTGAATTATGGTCAAAGTCCCAATGGGTCGCCGGTACTGTTACGGCCAAGGAGGGTAACAGAATGTTTATCATTGAGCTCAAGAATGGGCAGACATGCAGGAAACATGTCGATCAGATAAAGCTGCGGCACACAGATGAACCGGATCAGTCTGAGGAAGACACAATCAGTGACCAACCAACCTACCCTCAGTCATCAGAGGACTCCGCTGCCATCAATGAATCTGGACTTTCAATCACTGACATGGCCAATGAATCTGGACTTTCAATCACTCATGTGGTCATTGCCACTCCCATCAAATCGGCTACCCAGCCCCCAGTCATAACAGACTCAGAACGCTCGCTGAGACGTTCAACTCGGGAGCGGAATTTGTAAAAGGACCGTTACTAATATCTTAAAGGGGGATATTTTCATGTATGTATGCTTGGGTTTACTAGCCACCAGGTGGCGCCACTGTCGAGGTTATTGGGCTGTGCGCACGTGTGTGCGGCCCAGGTATAAAAGGCCAGCCATCTTGTAATGTCATCACTTTGGGCCCTAATAAAGTGGAGCCAGGTTTGTACCTGTTGGGAGTTTACAGTATTCAGTCTATTGAGTTATTGCTTACACAACAGCTACAATGAGAGCCATGCCACCACCAGGAATGTCATCGAGCAGACTATTGGGGTGCTGAAGCAGTAGTTCTGCTCCCTTGACTGTCTGGAGGCACCCTTCAGTATGCACATGATTGAGTCTCCCTCTTCATCGTTGTTTGCTGCATGCCGCGCAACCTGGCCATTATGAGGGCCCAGCCATTGCCAGCAGGGATTGCAGGTCCACCTCAGGAGGAGGATGAGGGAGAGGAGGAGCAAGAGGTGGAGCATGACGATGCAGAGGAAGAGAAGGAGTAACTGCCAAAGAGGAGGGATCGTGGCAATGTTGGCACTGCAAGGGCCATGCCTAAGTGGCTCATTAGGCACCAATAACTCAGCGCTGAAATGGCGATTGCAAAGTATAAAGACCTGGCTCTCTGCAGATTGTAGGCTCCATCACCCTTGAAAGGTCCAATAAGAAAGATCACTGAAACAGAAACGTCAAATAACAAGTTTAATTCACGCACAACTATCTCCTGTTAAGCATAACTACCCGCAAAGAAGACCAGCAATATATAAATAAACAGCCCTCCCCTTTGAAACATGACAACCCACAAAGATGACCAACAATATATTTACAAACAACCCTCCCCTTTGCAACATAAGAAAGTCTGGCTGATTGGATATTTTACCAGTTTTTCCCTCCCATTCGCTTCTCCCCGCCCCCAATCCGACTGCTCCTTAATTTAGCCCCAGTGGCAGCAGCAAAGCTGGTTGAAGGCTGCGCACTCTGCGACACAGAGACTGCAGGTTATTGGTGAAGTTGCAGTGGTGGGAGCCGGAATGCTGTCATCTTGAGTGAGAACAGCACCTTCCATTTCAACCAACACACTACCACTCCCCCGGAGCAGAGCCTTAGCATCCAGAGCAATCTGCTGGAGCAGATTGCTGGCCTGCTTCGGCACCGTGAGATCCCCTGTTGGATTGGCGAAAACCCAGAAATAATGGCAGCAGTCAGCCCTTGCTTGGCATCAATCTGAGTCTGCGTTGCTTCGGCCTGTGTGGGAATAACAACTGCCAACTCAACCATGACACACGGCATGAGCTCTGGGTCCCCACGGTTTCTCTGCGACTCTACCATCCTTTGCAAACTGCCAAGGATGGGCTGAAAGGTGTGTTGGGAGACACGCGCAATGCTGGAGGTGGACTCCTGCAACCTCATAGCAAGTGCATCCATGCTCTCGGGCACCCTTGCTATTGCACCCAGAATGCTAAGGTCGATGTATATCGCCATTGACCTTCTGGCCACAGCCACAACATCGAGGTCCTCATCTGAGTTCCGCTGAGCAGAACTCGTGAGTGAACTCAGCCTCCGGGGAACTGTCTCCCGAGCTTCCCTTTCCCCATGGCGTTGCTTCATGCTGCTGGGTCCCAGTGCTTCAGACCCCTGGAATATGGCCTCCTCCACCGACGTTGTGTCCCCACTATCAGAGGCAGCTGGCAGGTCTGACACAGGCAGAGATACTGAGTTCTCCCATTCCTCCTCTTCTCCCGCATCACTGGAACTCAAAGGCTGAGGGACAGGCTCCTGGGTTGTTGGCTCATTATCTGAAGGCATTAAAGCAGAAAAGTGTGGTTAAGTGCAGGGGAGGGGGCAGGAAGACAGCAAGAATTAAGACAGCATTGTTACATGTAAAGTAGGAAAGGCTTGTGATCTGTTAGAAGAGGGAGAGGTGTTAAAAATGCCACTATTGTCCCCAGGTGGGGTCGGCTTCTCCCATGGCAACCACATCCGCCACATGCTCCATTGACTGCAGCCATTCGCTCCTCGAGGTCGGTCAAGGGTTGGAGATCTGCCTCTCCTCCACCCGTGTGCAGCTGCTCCCTCCCGTTATGAGCAAGCTCGGCCTGCAAGAAAAAAACAGAACATGTGATTGAGTGTGCAGCTACATGTTGTCAGATGTGCCTGTCATAGTTGAATAGGTGTTGCTGTATGGAAGGAGTTAGATGTGGTTGTTACTTTCATTAGATGGGCACAATTGGTGTGTGAGTGCTGGGATGTGGCAGCTTATAGAGTGTGTTGACAGTGAGGTTGAGATGGTGGCATGTTAAGGTTTCTGAAGAAGGTACTCACCCTGACGACCCGAGTGAGGTAGTTGAATTTTTCCTGGCATTGCGTGGGAGTTCTGGGCGCCATGCTTCTGGCCGACAGATGCTATGCCACCTCCCTCCATAGATGATGAAAAACGTTGGGCCATGGCTTCCTGCCAGTGTGAGGAAACATCATGGCCTGTCGCCTCTCCACCACCTTGACCAGAGCCTCCAGGGCAGCGTCAGAAAACCAGTGGGCACCCTGGCGAAGCCTCTGCACTGCCATGTTGCTTGTTGCAAGACCAATGCACAGGCTGCAGCCTGATAATGAGGCTGTGCAGCATCATTGAACATCCCCTTTAAGAACCGGATAACGTCGTTATGTCTGATGACTCTCTGATTGGCGCGCCTGAACTTCATTAGCACCCCGCTTGCCGACTATGTTGCCCTAAGAGAAGTGTGTAAAGCTTGATTTAATGCTACTCTTCCCTCTTGAGGCGCTAAAACTGAATATCATGGTCGCCAGCGCTAATTATCGCCAAGCTCTAAACTTAGACATAAGACAAAAGGCATAAGAAAATAGGAGCAGCAGTAGGCCAGACAGCCCCTTGAGTCTGCTCTGCCATTCAATAAGATCATGGCTGAACTGATCTTGGCCTCAACTCCACTTTCCTGCCCGTTCCCCATAACCCTTGATTCCCCGATAGTTCAAACTTACCAACCAGTCGATGTTAGAGCCTCAAAATGGTCGATAACTAATTTTTAGCCCATTATATGTCTTTGTTCAGGTTCCCAGCATCTGCAGTTTTTTTTATTGTTTAATAGGTAGTGTGGCTAAGGAGGCATTTAACTTCATCTTGGATGAGTGATTGCAATTTGTTTTGTCCTTGTTTAGATCCGAATCATTGTTAAGACAAATGAGTAACACTTGTGAATAGTCTACAAAGGATATAAGCATATTGACTCTTACATCCGGTCCAGGGTGTCCTTGGAGATGGAGCACGCGGTGTCCACCGGTACGCTCGCGGCCTTCCACGAGAGGTGGGCACCGGAGGGACTGGAGTGCATCATCACGCCCGGCAACCAAATTTTAATTTGATTTTACGTTTTAAAGTTTAATTTGTTTTAATTGCCGGTGCTTTTAGTGTCCCCCTTCCCTTTATAGGGGGCACTGGGGAAAATAATTATAAGCATATTGAATGAAAAAATAATCTTTTAATTGAGGAGTTTCAATGGCATAGCTCCCTTAATGTGGATCAAATTGGCCTACCCTCTTGCTGAAGGAGGTAGTGGTGACAGAAGACCTAAAGAAGCAAAGATAAATGCCAAAAATTAAACATTTGAAAATTATTTAAATATTCTTTAAAATAATCAATTGTTAATTTTTTAATTTAATTTTCATCACAAATTTCCTTATTTTGGTTAACAGACAGAAAACAGAGTAGGAATAAACGAGTCGTTTTTAGGTTGGCAGGCTGTAACTAGTAGGGTACCGCAAGGGTCAGTGCTTGAGCCTCAGCTATTTACAAACTATATCAATAACTTAGATGAGGGCACCGAGTGTAATATATCCAAGTTTGATGACAATACAAAGCTTGGTGGGAAAGTAAGCTGTGAAGAGGATGCAAAGAAGCTGCAAAGGGATATAAACAAGTTAAGTGAGTGGGCAAGACATGGCAGATGGAATATAATATGGAGAAGTATGAAGTTATCCACTTTGGAAAAATAGAAAAGCAAAATATATTTTTTAAATGGTGAGAGATTAGGAAATGTTGGTATTCAGAGGCACCTGTGTGTCCTTCTACATGAATTACAGAAAGTTAACATGCAGGTACAGCAAGCAATTAAGAAAGCAAATGGTATGTTGGCCTTTATTACAGGAGGATTTGAATATGAGTAGACATCTTATTGCAATTACATAGTGCCCTGGTGAGACTGCACATGGAGTATTGTGTACAGTTTTGGTCTCCTTACCGAAGGAAGGATATGCTTGCTATAGACAAAGTGCAACGAAGGTTCACCAGACTGATTCTTGGGATGGGACATTGTCCTATGAGGAGAGATTGAGTAGACTAGGCCCATATTCTCTAGAGTTTAGAAGAATGAGAGTTGATCGAATTGAAACATACAAAATTCTTACAGGGCTTAACAGGGTAGATGCAGGGAGGATGTTTTCTCTGGCTGAGGAGTCTAGAACCAGGGATCACAGTCTCAGAATAAGAGTTCGGCCATTTAGACTGAGATGAGGAGAAACTGCTTCACTCAGAGAGTGGCGAATCTTTGGAAATCTCTACCCAAAAAGGCTGTGAAGACTCAGCCATTGAGTATATTCAAGATAGAGATCGCTTGATTTTTGTATATTAAGGGAATCAAGGAGTATGGGAATAGTGTGGGAAAGTGGAGTTCAGGTAGAAGATCAGCCAAGATCTTATTGAATGGCGGAGCAGGCTCGAGGGGTCGAATGGCCTACTCCTACTTCTATTTCTTATGTTCTTATGTTTGTTGACAGATAAGTGAGTAGTTGTATAATGTTTAACTAGGGAACTCTCTGGTTTCTCACAACATTGCCTTAAAGATCCTAACATACTAAAGAGCATCAAGTCAATAGATAAAAGAGTGCCTGAGATTTCTAAACAAAAGGACACAGCCTAAGAGCACATATCAACTATATATGCAGACTATAGACATACTTTCTGTGTCGTCACTGTATAGATGCATAAGATCGAGACTTGTTACCTGTTGTACTGTCAATAAGATTTACACTGTGTATATACCATGCTGGTACCACTAGAGGGTGCAACTGGTAGAGACTGGAGTTTCCTGCCCCTGTGGCAGAGGCTGTCCATCAGAGGGCACTGCGGTGGGAGACCTGAGGGTCACCTGCATAGGTGTGCAGGGCCCAGTATAAAAGGCTGCTCACCATGCTTGTGCCTCACTCTGGAGATACGAATAAAAGACTAAGGTCACTACAGTTTGAGTACAACACACTGCCTCGTGGAGTCATTCATAAGTACATTGGAGACATAATAACTGGCGATGAGAATAAGGACTTTCATGCGATTATGGCTACTTTTGGCACACTAAAAGACTTCGCAAAGGGTGATGATTGGGATGCCTTCACGGAAAGGCTCAAGCAATATTTTGTGGAAAAAGACCTGGCAGGGGAGATGGACACATTGGCGGAGAAGAGCAAGGCTATACTGCTGACCAGTTGTGAACCTGATGTCTACCGCCTCGTCAGGGACTTGCTGGCACCCACGAAGGCCAAGGATAAGACATATGATGAGCTGACTGAACTAATTCGCGACCAACTAAAACCAAAACAGAGCATCCTCACGGCCAGGCACAGATTCTACACTCACCGCAGACCTGAGGGCCAGGAGATTGCAAAATATGCTGCCGACCTCAGGAGACTTGCGGCACCGTGTGATTTTGGCACACACCTCAACGAAGCATTGTGAGACATCTTCATTATGGGAATTGGCCACGAGGGCCTCCTTCACAAGCTATTATCTGTCGTCACCACAGTCAACCTGCAGCAGGCCATCAGCATCAGTCAGACGTTCATGACCTCGACTTGCAGCACTAAGCAAATTATTCATCCTGTGGACTCAAACCCGGCAAGTACTCGACACAGAATGGTGCCTTTCACAGGCAAGATTGTAGAACGTGACTTTGCCCAGGGCAGAGAGCACAGACCTCAGGGTTCCAGAACTCAGAGTCCGCCGAGGGGTGTTAATCGAGTAGCATCATGCTGGTGTTGCGAAGGAAACCAGAGGGCTCAGCAGTTTTTTGGGGTTTTTTTCTTTATCAGTACATAACCTTTTAGCATTGTTGTTGCCAAATTAAGTTAATCTAAGGGTTAAGGGTTAAGGAGAGCTTGGACACGTGTTATGATCCTCCTGTAATATGTGGGAAGTCAGGGACGCTTCAAGTGTCCCTGACAACTCCAAATGCGGGAAGTGCATCTGCCTGCAGCACCTGACAGACCACATTGCGGCACTGGAGCTGCGGGTGGATTTACTCTGGAGCATCCACGATGCTGAGAATGACATGAATAGCACATTTAGTGAGTTGGTCTTACCACAGGTAAAGGTTACACAGCCAGAAAGGGAATGCGTGACCAACAGGAAGAGCAGTGGAAGGAATGTAGTACAGGGATCCCTTGCGGTCATTCCCCTGCAAAACAGATACACCGCTTTGGGTACTGTTGAGGGGGATGATTCATCAGAGGAGAGCATAGCAGCCAAGTTCATGGAACCATGGGTGGCTCTGCTGCACAGGAGGGCAGGAAAAAGAGTGGGAGAGCTATAGTGATAGGGGATTCTATTGTAAGGGGAATAGATAGACGTTTCTGCAGCCACAACCGAGACTCCAGGATGGTATGTTGCCTCCCTGGTGCAAGGATCAAGGATGTCTCGGAGCGGGTGCAGGACATTTTGAAGAGGAAGGGTGAACAGTCAGTTGTAGTGGGACATATAGGTACCAACGATATAGGTAAAAAAACTGGATGAGGTCCTACAAGACGCATTTAGGGAGCTAGGAGCTAAATTAAAAAGTAGGACCTCAAAAGTAGTAATCTCAGGATTGCTACCAGTGCCACGTGCTAGTCAGAGTAGAAATCGCAGGATAGCTGAATACGTGGCTTGAGGAGTGGTGCAGAAGGGAGGAATTCAAATTCCTGGGACATTGGAACTGGTTCTGGGGGAGGTAGAACCATACAAACCGGACGGTCTGCACCTGGGCAGGACCGGAACCAATGTCCTAGTGGGAGTGTTTGCTAGTGCTGTTGGGGAGGGGTTAAACTAATATGGCAGGGGGATGGGAACCTATGCAGGGAGACAGAGGGAAATAGAATGGGGCTAGAAGCAAAAGATAGAAAGAAGAAAAGTAAAAGTGGAGGGCAGAGAAACCTAAGGCAAAAAACAAAAAGGGCCACATTACAGCAAACTTCTAAAGGGGCAAAGGGTGTTAATAAGACAAGCCTGAAGGCTCTAGCCTCAATGCAAATATTCAGAATAAAGTGGAAGAATTAACTGCACAGATAGCAGTTAACGGATATGATGTAATTGGCATCACGGAGACATGGCTCCAGGGTGACCAAGGCTGGGAACTCAACATCCAGGGGTATTCAACATTTTGGAAGGACAGACAGAACGGAAAAGGAGGTGGGGTGACGTTGCTGGTTAAAGAGGAAATTAATGCAATAGTAAGGAAGGACATTAGCTTGGTATGGGTGGAGCTACGGACTACCAAAGGGCTGAAAACGCTCGTGGGAGTTGTGTACAGACCATCAAACAGTACTAGCGAGACTGTGGACAACATCAAACAAGAAATTAGGGATGCGTGCAATAAAGGTACAGCATGGGCGACTTTAATCTACATATTGATTGGCCAAACCAAACTGGTAGCAATGCGGTGGAGAAGGATTTCCTGGAGCGTATTAGGGATGGTTTCCTAGGCCAATATATCGACCAACTAGAGGGCTGGCCATCCTGGACTGGGTGATGTGTAATGAGAAAGGACTAATTAACAATCTTGTTGTGCGAGGCCCCTTGGGGAAAAGTGACCATAATATGGTAGAATTCTTTATTAAGATGGAGAGTGACACAGTTAATTCAGAAACTAGGGTCCTGAACTTAAGGAAAGGTAACTTCGATGGTGTGAGACGTAAATTGGCTAGAGTGGACTGGCGAGTGATACTTAAAGGGTCAACGGTGGATAGGCAATGGCAAACATTTAAAGATCACATGGATGAACTTCAACAATTGTACATCCTTGTCTGGAGTAAAAATAAAATGGGGAAGGTGGCTCAACCGTGGCTAACAAGGGAAATTAAGGATAATGTTAAAGCTAAGGAAGAGGCATATAAATTGGCCAGAAACAGCAGCAAACCCGAGGACTGGGATAATTTTGTAATACAGCAGAGGAGGACAAAGGGTTTAATTAGGAGGGGAAAAATAGAGTCTGAGAGGAAGCTTGCTGGCAACATAAAAACTGACTGCAAAAGCTTTTATAGATAATAAAGAGAAAAAGATAGTGAAAACAAACGTAGGTCCCTTGCAGTCAGATTCAGGCAAATTTATAATGGGGAACAAAGAAATGGCGGACCAGTTAAACAAATACTGTCTTCCCGAAGGAAAACACGAATAACCACCCGGAAATACTAGGGGACCGAGGGTCTTGGAGGAAGGAGGAACTGAGGAAATCCTTATTAGGCGGGAAATTGTGTTAGGGAAATTGATGGGATTGAAGGCCGATAAATCCCCGGGGCCTGAAAGTCTGCATCCCAGAGTACTTAAGGAAGTAGCCCAAGAAATAGTGGATGCATTGGTGATCATTTTCTTACAGTCTATCTGCTCTAGGTCGGTTCCTATGGACTGGAGGGTAGCTAATGTAACACCCCTTTTTAAGAAAGGAGGGAGAGAGAAAACAGGGAATTATAGACCGGTTAGCCTGACATCAGTAGTGGGGAAAATGTTGGAATCAATTATTAAAGATGAAATAGCAGCACATTTGGAAAGCAGTGACGGGATCGGTCCAAGTCAGCATGGATTTATGAAAGGGAAATCCTGCCTGACAAATCTTCTAGAATTTTTTGAGGATGTAACTGTTAGAGTAGATAAGGGAGAACCAGTGGATGTGGTGTATTTGGACTTTCAAAAGGCTTTTGACAAGGTCCCAAACAAGAGATTGGTGTGCAAAATTAAAGCACATGGTATTGGGGGTAATGCACTGACATGGATAGAGAACTGGTTGGCAGACAGGAAGCAGAGAGTCGGGATAAACGGGTCCTTTTCAGAATGGCAGACAGTGACTAGTGGGGTGCCACAGGGCTCAGTGCTGGGACCCCAGCTATTTACAATATACATTAATGATTTAGATGAGGGGATTAAATGTAGTATCTCCAAGTCTGCAGATGACACTAAGCTAGGTGGCAGTATGAGCTGTGAGGAGGATGCTAAGAGGCTGCAGGGTGACTTGGACAGGTTAGTTGAGTGGGCAAAGGCATGGCAGATGCAGTATAATGTGGATAAATGTGAAGTTATCCACTTTGGTGACAAAAACACGAAGGGTGAATATTATCTGAATGGTGGCAGATTAGGAAAAGGGGACATGCAACGAGACCTGGGTATCATGGTACATCAGTCATTGAAGGTTGGCATGCAGGTACAGCAGGCGGTGAAGAAGGCAAATGGTGTGTTGGCCTTCATAGCTAGGGGAATTGAGTATAGGAGCAGAGAGGTCTTACTGCAGTTTTACAGGTCCTTAGTGAGGCCTCACCTGGAATATTGTGTTCAGTTTTGGTCTCCTAATCTGAGGAAGGACGTTGTTGCTATTGAGGGAGTACAGCGAAGGTTCACCAGATTCCTGCAATGGCTGGACTGACATATGAGGAGAGACTGGATCGACTGGGCCTGTATTCACTGAAGTTTTGAAGGATGAGAGGGGATCTCATAGAAACGTATAAAATTCTGACGGGACTGGACAGGTTAGATGCGGGAAGAATGTTCCCAATGTTGGGGAAGTCCAGGACCAGGGAACATAGTCTAAGGATAAGGGGTAAGCCATTTAGGACTGAGATGAGGAGAAACTTCTTCACTCAGAGAGTTGTTAACCTGTGGAATTCCCGACCGCAGAGAGTTGTTGATGCCAGTTCATTGGATAGATTCAAGAGGGAGTTAGATATGGCCCTTACGGTTAAAGGGATCAAGGAGTATGGAGAGAAAGCAGGAAAGGGGTACTGAGGTGAATGATCAGCCATGATCTTATTGAATGGTGGTGCAGGCTCGGAGAGCCGAATGACCTACTCCTGCACCTATTTTCTTTGTTTCTCTGTTTCTATGTGTCGGTTTGCGGAGTACGTATGCAAAGTCTGTAACACGAAGGGCCACCCCCAGCGTATGTGTAAAAAAAATACAACTCACCGTCTGGCAGAGGAGTCAGTAGATGACTTTGAATCCAGCGGAGAGTATGATGATTTGGCCAGAGAGGCAGCTTAGCCCCAAGAAGAAGTGTATGGAGTGTGTACCTGCACCAAAGATTATCCTCCAGTAAAGATGGAAGTCGAGATAAACGGTGTTCCAGTCTTCATGAAAGTTGACACGGGAGCGAGCCAGTCAGTGATGAGCCTGGATACCTTTGAGAGGCTATGGAACAAAAAACGACCCAAGCTAGTTCCAGTACAGGAAAAGTTGCGCACCTACACCAAGGAGCTGATCCCAGTCCTTGGTAGTGCGGATGTAAGTGTAATCCATAATGGCGTGGTGCACAAGTTACCTCTGTGGATTGTTGCAGGTAATGGTCCAACGCTACTTGGAAGAAGGTGGATGGGGAAGATCCAGTGGAAATGGGAAGACCTCTTCACTCCAGCAATCGATGTCCCCCATGCTCAGAGGCAGAGCAAAACCTCACCCTCGCTTGGGCCAGGCACCAGAGAACAGACCAGCGCAGCACCTGAGGCACAGACCATCCATCACGACTGCGTGGCAATGATCCGACAGGAACGACCTAAAAGTACCTTCCCGGCTCCAATGGCAGGACTCCTGGGGAGGAAGATCCCCAGCTTTTGTGACAGAATCGCGGGAGAGAAGGATTAAGGCAGTCGACCTCGAGGACAGAGGCAAGATGGCGTCCCTGCTGCAGCGAGGTACAGCGTGGCTGAAAAAAAATATGGCCGCAGCCATATCACGAGGTGCAACGCGGAGGGACCAACACGTGGTGTCTAACAAAGGATTTGATTGGGGTAAAGCCAGCAGGGTTCTCTTAAAGGAGGCCTGCAACCAACTGAACTTAAAGAGACATTGTATGTATGGCAGTCAATGTAACGAACCGATTAAGATTGTGAACAAAATGTTGTTGCGAGATGTTGGTACTATTCCTCATGTAAAGAACAAAATGTTGTTATGAGATGTCGGGAATAGAGTGTCCCCAAAAGTAGCAAGGGAGCGAATTCGGGAGGGTATAGGCACTGATCCTGATGCCCTGCCCCAGGTGCCCCCACAAGTTACAGGCCAGCGACCTCAGGAGGGTGAAGGCACTGATCCTGATACCCTGCCCCAGGTCTATCCCACGCTGCAGGCACCCGATGTCATTGTTCGCCACAGACCTGGAAATGAAAACGGCTCCAATACACACAGTCGGCCGCCGTTGCCCACCACCCGGGTGGAGATGGCGCAGCCCCCAGACCCAGTCACTACCTTGGCCATGTCTGGGAGCGAAAGGTCAGAACCAACGAGTTCCCCAAACGGGACCTGGAACAGCCAGGTTCCCAACACTGTTAGAGAGCAGGCTGAAGATTCTGCAGCCCTGAAAGGAGGACTGGGATGCCACACACATGTGTGGCTCTGCCCACCACTAAGCAATAGCAAAGGCCCTGAGTCCTGGCTAGGTGAGCGAACCAAGCCCACCCCACTAGCAGGGGGTGCAGAACCATTATCAGACGATTGGACCCCGTCCGGCTGCTCTGAAACCTGTACTGCTACCTCAGTACTTACCATGACTGAACCATGAATGCAATCTACCCAATCCTGGTGCACAACCACAAAACATAACGAATGTAAGGCACTGAACCAAGGTGTCACGATACAAACTGCAAATTTCTTTCTTTGTAGTTGCACTGTGTCTGATCCTGTATGTTAATGTAATGGGCCAGCTGCATGATCTCGCTGTCGGAGCGGGGTGGGGGGGCGTAAATGGATGTATGTAGCCATGGACACACGCATGGATCACACCCATAACCCACTGGAGCCTCCACTGCATCATCGAACCATCCAAACTGGTAACCACTACCCAACGTTGTGGCAAAAGGACTTGGGGGTTAACAGGGAGAGAACCAAGCCAAAGCACAGCCAAGGTACAAGCGCTATTGGCACTTAAGTCTGGGGAGAGCTTAGCCAGAGCACATAGTGCAAAGGTAATCAGCACAAAGGACTTGGGGGAGAGTGATTTTATGTATGCAGGCAATAGATATACTCTCTGTGTAGTCACTGTATAGTTGCATAAGTTGGAGACTTGTTACCTGATGTACTGTCAATAAGGTTTACACTGTGTATATACTATGCTGGCACCACGAGAGGGTGCAACTGGTGGAGTCCAGGGTATCTTGCCCCTGTGGCAGAGGCTGTCCACCAGAGGGCACTGCAGTGGGAGACCTGAGGGTCACCTGCATAGGTGTGCAGGGCCCAGTACAAAAGGCTGCTCACCATGCTTGTGCCTCACTCTGGAGTTACAAATAAAGGACCAAGGTCACTACCTTTTGAGTGCAACACATTGCCACGTAGAGTCATTCAGAAGTGCATTACAGACATAATAATAACATTTTTGATGCAAAATATTGTTGCAATTATTGAAATATTTTAGAATCCCAAGTGAAAGCTAAATTACTTTGATAATAGATTGTAATTTGGCATTCCTAAGTCAAGGTATTGTTCGCTGCAATTGAGGGTTTATCTCGCCAACACTTTCAACAATTTACTAAATGGATGTTACTAAGATAACCTCAAAATACTTCTTAAAATGGAATGGCAGTACTAAAATGGTTTAACACTTAAAGCACAAGTCATATAAATCTGTTAAAATGGGAAGCATTACAACGATTAAAATGTGTAAGAAATTTGTAAAACATTGTGGTGCCCCTCTCCCTTCCCAATTTTCTCCCATAGTTACTTGAAAGTGATAATGCATCCAAAAACCTACAAAAATGATAGGCAGGTAAAGATCTAGTCACCCAACAAGCCTGCCTCATACTCATGATGGCCGGAGCATCAAAAACCAGAAAATAAATCCCAGGGGCAATAAGCAAAAATAAACTCTGGAAAATTCCCCTCCGACCCCCCCTCAGGTGATCAAAATGAGTCCAGGAGATCAAATGGAAATGGTTTAACTCTTAGGGGCCGAAATTCGGTTACGTCCCGTCTGGGGACGGTAACCGAGTTGGGGCGGGACTTCCTGCACCCGGCACAGAAATCGTGCCCTGGCTGCAAAATTCCACTTACTCCCCCTAACAGGAAGTGGAATGCAAAGTCGGGTGCTCCACTTCCTGTTGGGGCAGGTTCAATGCCCCTTCCCTTCCATTAAAGGGAAGGGATGCTGCGAACTCTGCAGGCACTTTGTAAGCATCGGCGCTGGGCCCAGGAACATATTGAAGGATATTGGTCAAAGTGCTTAAGCCAGAAGGTTTTTATTAAAGAACATGCAGACACTGTACTATTTACATATTGTGTTTCATTGTTTGCTGAAAATGTCTGGAGCAGACTGAGGTCTCTGGGCATCAATGGCCAGGAGAGAAAACTCATCCCGGGCGATTGGCAGGATTGTTCAGTAATGGGAAACCACTTAGCCCAAGATCGGGTGCACAGCAGAAATCTATCAATGTCCATTTATGCCATTACCTGGATGCGATAGCCCCGAAAGGTGGGAAACCGAACAAAGAACGGCCATTAAGTCGCAGACCCAGTGGAAGCAGAAGCCATCAGGAGCCATCAACAGAATACATAAACATAAGATCTGGGATGATGGGCCATTCAGACAATCACCCCAGACAAAGGAAATACTCTATTTTGGCAGGAAGAAGCTGGACTGTAACGTATAAGAGAAGGCAGTTTGCTGCCATTTCTCTCTTCTCTCTTTGCTTCAAGAACTATGCACTCCATCCGGGATGGAGAGGAAACCCACTGACGAGGGACAAAGAGCCTTCGGAAGGACCCGCGAGACCAGGACTTGAATGCTGCAACGGCGGCACGGAATCGGAAGAGAAAGTTTTCCCCAAGGAAGAAGCAGCGAGTAAGCCGACGGATAATCTGGGTGAGCATTATCCAAGCCCACGCACCGTTAAGACCACCGAATCGAGTGTGAGGGGGTGTCGTGTGTCCCAAACCAAGCCTTAGGGGTTTAGTTGGGGAGATGCTGCGTGTGATTATTGTGCATGTAAGGTGTGATTTGTTGGGCGAATCCAGTTATACCCTGTATATTACCAAAGTATGTTTTCTTAATCGTCTTAATTCGCAACAGGGGTCTGTTAGGACAGGCCAGTTTTTTTGTACTGTTGTACTGTTTCATTTATGCCACCAGGTGTTACTTTTACTGATATGTGTGTGTGGAATTGAATAAAGTATTGTATGGTTGAGACCGAAAGACCTGTCTCTGGTTCAGTTTTCTGTTCCCCCAAATAATTCCCGTGTCTAGATGCATTGGCTGGGATGATTTGAAACCACCAAGGCAAACCACCTACAACTTTGAAGACCTCCACTGGGCCACTATGGCTAAGGCGTGAAGTGGTTGCAGCCCAGCACTGGGATGGAGAGCTGGGTGGCCCAAAGCCCGCAAAAGGAGTGGCGAACGGCCCGACCAGTAAAGGAGGGACAATAAAAGAGGGCGGTGCATGGCACAGTGCACCTCCCCTTTAAGGTTCACCCCACGATGTGTGACCAGCCCGGTTCGCAACCCGCGAGGCCCACGGCGGTCTCATGGGACACTGGCCAATTTCCATTGCGGGGCGGAAAGGGATTGCCATGAACGGTGATGACATCATCGGCGGAGGCACAGTGGCCCGAGGTGCTACCGGCAAGAGCATGGTGCTACCGTTTTTGCACCTCTGCTAACTCTTGCGCAATTACGTAGGAGCCAGCAGCGCCCCCACGGGAGGTGCAGAACAGGGGAATTAAAGCACAAGTCATGTAAATCTGTTAATATGGAAAGTTATTCAGCAGTATAAAGGTCAATATATACAGGACAACCACTGATCTGTTGGAAGCATCAACCGCTCCTGATATCTGTATTTTTGAGCATAACTAGCAACTACGAGCAGGAACCTTGGCTGATTTTTCCTCTTCATAGCCCAGGGGTACTGAGGCCAGAATTGCCTTGGTTGAGACCACCTCGCTCAGCACAGAACAGAGAATGAATTTGGGTCTTCCTTATCTGTACGATTCAGCACAAAACTGGACAGTTTATTTACCCATTCAAGAAGCTCAACAGTTTATGCTTTGTCTGGCACATCATTTTGTTACACCTAATCACTGTAGACCAGTGTGCCATTTTCTTGCCAGATGCAGGAATGTACTTTATTGTTATAAATTTCCAATTTTGTAATTTTGCTATGTTTCTCAAAATTCTATTCGAGGAACATTAATTATACTTTTTATAATGTAGAGTTGCCTGACAAACTGATCGGTGGAGCATAGTTGCTATCTCGTCAAAAAGCAACTTTGTTTCTCATTTAGCATGATCCTGCTAGCACATTGTTGAGTGTATCTGAAGTCCTCAGACGCTGTTGTAACACTGACTCACGAATTCTAACTTATTTAGTTAGTTCTGTTTTAACACAGAGAAATAAATTGTCTCCTACAGTGCAATTGGTCTCTTGGCCAGCCCTGATGCCACTGATGTTTTTTAGCAGGAGAACAAATTCCCCCTAACATGTAAGTGTCGTTGCAAAATTCAGTTTTTATTTTCTGTTATCCAAGGAATCTCTCTGTCACTATATTATTTTTTATTTATTTTCTGCCTCTCTTCTTAAATCATGTCGTCTTCAAGAAAGTATTTTTGGCTGTAGTCTTATGCCATAAATAATGTTTACAGCTGGGAATGTTCTGTTGTGCCTTTGGTTTCCTCTGTTTCATGTCTTTTATTATGTTTTTCTGTCCAATGCTACCCTCTGGAGTAAACTTTACATATTGGACTGATTTAACTGAAAGTCATAACTAGTGAAGAAAAATAAAATAGATAAATAAGCAGGAAGCAGCGTGGGTTCAAAATTATCCCAGTGTGATGTAATGTCATTTTTTAGTATACTTGTTAGTTGTTATGCTGTGGCTGATGGGTTTCCTCTGCTTTACAACCAACTGCACCTAAGTTTAGGATGAAAAACTGAGGCAAAATGACCGGAGAACCATTTACCTTTCATGTGCACTTTAGGTTGAGGGGCAGGCAGGTGCCAGTTCATTGTAGCTCATTGAAATATTAGTATGTGAATAAGATTAACTGATGTCATACAGGGCTGCAATCATGTTTCCTTTATTTTTGCTGGTCCCAGGTAAGCTAAAGGCTGCCTCCCCCCGCCCCCCCCCCGCCCCCACCCCCACCCCTCCATACACACCCTGTCCCATTTCAACAAACCAATGAGTTTCAATACACCAAAGCTGACAAGTTGAAAAGAGATACCAAAAGTCATCACGAGGTGAATTCATCTCTTTATGTACATTGAGCTATTACAAATTGTGAAGTGTGCTTTTGCGGTAAATCTGGTATCATTGAAAGAGGAGGGCACCCACCAGGTCAGCCATGATCTTATTGGATGGTGGAGCAGGCTCGAAGGGCCGAATGGCCTTCTCCTATTTCTTATGTTCCTATAGTGTTCACCTGTTGGATGAATGCCTACTGCTGCCATGGCTCAGGATTCCTGTGCAGCATCCTTGTAAACCAGCAGAGCTTGCATCATGGTAGTTTGTTGCATTCAGTGTGACATTTTCATTGACTGAAACATGCACCTGGAGTTGCTGCGTAAAGACGCCTCCGAAGAGCAGCTGGAGGATGTGGCTTTTAACATTGTAAAAAGTCCCAAGGCACTTCACAGGAGCATTATCAAACAAAATTTAACACCAAGCCACATAAGGAGATATTAAGGCAGAACAAGGTAGGTTTCAAGGAGCATTACAAACAGTGAAAGAGAGGTAGAGAGGGGGAGAGGTTTGGGGTGGGGGGGAGAGAATTCCAGAGATTAGGGTTTTGAATGCTGATCGCATGGCCAGCAATGCTGAAGCGATTAAAATTGGGGATATTCAAGAGGCCAGAATTGGAGGAGAGCAGATCTCTCAGAGAGTTGTGAGGTGGGAGGAGATTCATCATCATCATCATCATCATCATCATAGGCAGTCCCTTGGAGTCGAAGATAACTTGCTTCCACTCTAAAAGTGAGTTCTCAGGTGACCGAGGATTCCAATGCAGGACCTACAGTCTCTGTCACAGGTGGGACAGACAGTGGTTGAAGGAAAGGGTGGTTGGGAGCCTGGGTTGACTCACGCTCCTTCCCAGACTGATTCCCGGGATGGCGGGACTGACATATCAAGAAAGACTGGATCAACTGGGCTTGTATTCACTGGTGTTCAGAAGAATGAGAGGGGATCTCATAGAAACGTTTAAAATTCTGACGGGGTTAGACAGGTTAGATGCAGGAAGAATGTTCCCAATGTTGGGGAAGTCCAGAACCATGGGTCACATAGAAACATAGAAACATAGAAACATAGAAACATAGAAAATAGGTGCAGGAGTAGGCCATTCGGCCCTTCTAGCCTGCACTGCCATTCAATGAGTTCATGGCTGAACATGCAACTTCAGTACCCCATTCCTGCTTTCTCGCCATACCCCTTGATCCCCCTAGTAGTAAGGACTTCATCTAACTCCTTTTTGAATATATTTAGTGAATTGGCCTCAACACCTTTCTGTGGTAGAGAATTCCACAGGTTCACCACTCTCTGGGTAAAGAAGTTTCTCCTCATCTCGGTCCTAAATGGCTTACCCCTTATCCTTAGACTGTCTCCCCTGGTTCTGGACTTCCCCAACATTGGAAACATTCTTCCTGCATCTAACCTGTCTAACCCCGTCAGAATTTTAAACGTTTCTATGAGGTCCCCTCTCATTCTTCTGAACTCCAGTGAATATAAGCCCAGTTGATCCAGTCTTTCTTGATAGGTCAGTCCGCCATCCCGGGAATCAGTCTGGTGAACCTTCGCTGCACTCCCTCAATAGCACAGTCTAAGGATAAGGGGTAAGCCATTTAGGACCAAGATGAGGAGAAACTTCTTCACCCAGAGAGTGGTGAACCTGTGGAATTCTCTACCACAGAAAGTTTTTGAGGCCAATTCACTAAATATATTCAAAAAGGAGTTAGATGTAGTCCTTACTACTAGGGGGATCAAGGAGTATGACGAGAAAGCAGGAATGGGGTACTGAAGTTGCATGTTCAGCCATGAACTCATTGAATGGCGGTGCAGGCTCGAAGGGCCGAATGGCCTACTCCTGCACCTATTTTCTATGGTTCTATGTTTCTATGTTTCCTTCCGCTGTCTGCGCTTGGTTTGTGTATGCTCTCGGCAACGAGAATCGAGGTGCTCAGCATCCTCTCGGAAGTTCTTCCTCCACTTTGGGTGGTCTGGGCCAGGGATTCCCAGGAGTCAGTGGGGTTGTTGCACTTTGTCAAGGAGGCTTTGAGGGTGTCCTTGAAACGTTTTCTCTGCCTACCTGGGGCTCGCTTACCATGTTGAAGCTCCGCGTAGAGCGCTTGCTTTGGAAGTCTCGTTTTGAGCATGCGGACGATGTGGTCCGCCCAACGGAGCAGATTGACGTGGTCAATGCTTCGATGCTAGGGATGTTGGCCTGAGTGAGAACACTGATGTTGGGCAGGCCACATCATCCGTATGCCCGACAAAGATAGGGAGGAACGAGGCTAGGGTGGGTTTTATAAACAAGGATGAGAATTTTAAAATCCTGGTGATGCTTAATCGGGAGCCAATTTAGGTCAACAAGCACAGGAGTGATGGATAAATAGGACTTGGTGCATTTTAGGACACAGGCAGCAGAGTTTTGGATCACCTGAAGTTTACAGAGGGTAGATTGTGGGAGGTCAGCCAGGCGAATAGTCAAGTCTAGAGGTAACAAAGGCATGGATGAGGTTTTCACCAGCAGATGAGCTGAGGTAAGGATGGAGTCAGGCAATGTTACGGTAGAAATAGGTGGCCTTAGTGATGGTGTGGATATGTGGTCGGGGTCAAATATGACACCAAGATTGCGAACAGTCTGGTTTAGCCTCAGACAGTTGCCAAGGAGTCAGTGGCTAAGGAACGGAGTGTGTGGCGGGGACCAAAGACAATGGCATCGGTCTTCCCAATATTTAGTTGGAGGAAATTTCTACTCAATCAGTACTGGATGTTGGACAAGCAGTCTGACACTTTAGAGACAGTGGAAAGGTCGTAATGGTGGTGGTGAAGTAGAGCTGGGTGTCATCAGTGTGCATGTGGAAACTGGGGCTGTGTTTTTGGATGATGTCGCCAAGGGGTAGCATGTAGATGAAAATGAGAGGGGGTCAAGGATAGACCCTTGGAGACACCAGAGGTAATGGTGTAGGAGTGGGAAGAAAAAACATTCATTTGATTCTCTGGCTATGACTGGATAGATAAGAATGTGAGTGTAGTCCCACCCAGCTAGACATTGGTGGAGAGGCATTGGAGAAGGGTGGTTCAGTCAACCATGTCAAAGGCTGTAGCCAGGTCAAGAAAGACGAGGAGGGAGAGTTTACCTTCGTCACAGTCACATAGGATGTCATTTGTGACTTTGATAAGAGCCGTTTTGGTACTGTGGCGGAGTGGAAACATGTTTGGAGGGATTCAAAGATTGCCTGCCAGGAAAAATGACCACATTCAAGGACTACACGTTCAAGCTACACTCAAACTCACTTTCTAATTGGCGTGCAGGGAGCTATGCTGCTGATTGCCACAGTAATCACAGTGATAGAGTGAAAGTGGGAGATTGGGTGAGCCCTGTTGTTATGGCCCTGTCACAGCTTCTTCCAACATATTGACAGAGAGAGTGCAAGGAAAGTGTTATGTCCTCAGAACAGCTGATATGTAGCATGCGCGTGCAAGCCATGAATGGAATTCTCAGAATGCTGTCCTGGGCATCCTTGTGCAGGTGAAGTTGGTGCTGGGCAAGGGAGGTAGTGAAAAGTGTACAAATCTATGACTGGCATCACTGGGAAAGTGGATGGAAAAAGAATGAATACACAGGAAATCCAGTATATTTGCTGCTAATTATCGGAACTCAGAAATACAGCAAGTTCAGGTGCTTCCAGGAGGAGGTGAGAGAAGAAAATCTGCCCCATTCAGTTTTGGACCCTTTTTTTGCCAACAGGAACATCTGCTGGGTAGGATAAATAACCTGTTATGATCTGGGCCCAAATTGCCAGCTGCTTTGCAAAGTACAATCTCAGACTATTCACAACCTGTACCTGGCTTGATTCTAATCAGTATTTAGTAGTGTCATATATTCAACTATCATTGTAACCCATGTATAAGCTGACCTAAGTTGTACACTTTGAGAACATTGACCAAGGGGGTGAACTTGTGGGAGACACTCCTAATCTGGACTTTCAGGTAGGGGAAGCTCCACCCACCTTCATCACTTGAGGTCTTGGTAATAAAGGTAACTGGTCACAGAGTGACCTTCTCTCAAGTATGGGCCTCGTGTGCATTTATACTGTATAGTAAGGACATATCATTGGCGATGAGAAACTGGGATTTAAACCACGCAAGCATGGCCACTAGCAGCACAGAAGAGAGGTATGTGTTGGTGATGATTGGGACGACTTGATTGAGAGACTATAGCAAAGTTTTGTCACTAAGGAATGGTTGGGACAGACATTGGCTGAAAAATGCAGGGCTCATCTCCTGACGGTTTGTGGATACAGAACGTACTCCCTGATGTAGGACCTTCTTGCACCAGAGAAGCCGGCGGACAAGATGTTCGAAGAGCTCAGTAAGTTGATCGGGGAACACCTTAAACCAGCGAGCAGCATGCACATGGCGATACACCGGTTTTACACGCACCGGCGGCGAGAAGGGCAAAGCGTTCCAGACTTCGTGGCAGATCTCCAGCGACTGGCGAGCCTATGTAAGTTCCCAGATGCATGCAGAGCAGAGACGCTGCGAGACTTTTTTATTGAAGGCATCGGGCACGCTGGGGTTTTCAGGAAACTGATTGAGACCAAAGACTTGACCTTGGAAGCGGCGGCTCTGATAGCCCAGACATTTATTTCAGGGGAGGGAGGGACCAGAATGATGTATGACAAAAATCTTGGCTAAAAATGGCAAATGACCAGGGAGTCAACATTGTTAACGCGGCACACAGTTCTCTAGGCAGACAAGGGCAATCGGACATGCCCCAGCATGTAGTCGAACCCAAAGGAGGAATTCAACAGAGACAATGGCTAGCTGAAGAGCGATTCATGCCATCGCAATGGACAATGCGGCCAGTAATGGGGCCATCAACACCTGTTAAAGGTATGCTTAAGGACAGTTACAGAGACAGTCAGAGATGAGCGACTGGTAATGGACCTTTTGTTTCCAACAACGGGGCCTCCAGCTCATGCTGGAGGTGTGCAGGCAGAGCTTGCAGGTATCAGCAATACACCTGCAGAAACTGCAATGTCAGCGGTCGCTAGGCGCGTATGTGCAGGAAGCCTGCAGCCAGATTGATGTACGAGGAGGACAGGCCCGATGTAAGCCCTATGAGGTCAAATGAATACTGGGGGAAATCGCTGGAAGTTGAAGTTCAGCAAGTTCATGTGGAGCACATATACAGGTCATATACCAGGACGTCACTGATAATGATGAAAGTGCTCCTCAATGGCATCCCAGTATTAATGCAGCTAGACATGGTGGCCAGCCAGTCCTTGATAAGTATCAAACAGTTCGAAAGGTTGTGGGTGTCCACGGCCAGGAGGCCTAAATTATTGCTGATTGACGCACAGCTACGACCATGTACAAAGGAGGTCATTCCGGTGTTAGGCAGCGCCACAGTAGTTATCACATACAAAAACTCGGAGAACAGGTTGCCACTCTGGACTGTCCCGGGGGACAGTCCCGCACTACTGTGGAGGAGTTGGCTTGCTGTCATGAACTGGAAATGGGGCGATGTCAATGCAATTTCTTCTGTGGAGCGAGTATCATGCTCGCAGGTCCTGGACCAATTTTGACTCATTATTTCAACCCAGCATCGGCAATTTCATGGGGGCCAAGGTAGTGATTCACATAAACCCGGACACCAGGCCAATACACCACAAGGCCAGAGAGGTGCCGTACATGATGCGGCAAAAGATAGAATGCAAATTGGACCGCCTGCTGAGGGAAGGCATCATCTCGCCAGTCGAATTCAGTGACTGGGTGAGCCCGATCGTGCCGGTGCTCAAGGCGGATGGGTCAGTCAGGATATGTGCCGATTACAAGGCCATCATCAATCGGGTGTCACTCCAAGACCAGTACCCGCTACCGAGAGCAGAGGACCTCTTTTTGACACTATCCGGTGGCAAACCTTTTTCAAAATTGGACCTGGCCTCAGCTTACATGACCCAGGAGCTGGCGAGTGAGTCAAAGAAGCAGACCACCATCACGACACACAAGGGGTTGTTTGAGTATAACAGATGTCCGTTTGGGATTCGTTCGGTCGCCGCGATCTTTCAGCGAAATATGGAAAGCCTCCTCAAGTCGATTCCAAGGACGGTGGTATTTCAAGACTACATCCTCATCATGGGTCGCGATACTGAAGAACACCTCCACAACCTGGAGGAGGTGCTACGCAGACTGGACCGGGTAGGGCTGCGACTGAAAAAGGCGAAGTGCGTCTTCTTAGCTCCAGAGGTAGAATTCCTGGCGATGAGGGTAGCAGCAGATGTGATCCGACCTACTGCGTCCAAAACTGAAGCGATCCAGAGAGCACCCAGACCCCGTAACACGATGGAGCTGCGTTCGTTCCTGGGGCTCCTGAACTATTTTAGTAACTTTTTTCCGAAATTGAGCACGCTGTTAGAGCCGCTACACGTGGTCCTACGCAAAGGTCGCGATTGGGTCTGGGGGGACAGCCAGGAAAGGGCTTTTGATAGAGCACGCAATTTGTTGTGCTCCAACAAACTGTTAACGTTGTATGACCTGTGTAGGAAACTTGTTTTAACGTGCAATGCGTCGTCCTATGGGGTCGGGTGCGTGTTGCAGCATGTAAATGCCAATGGTCAGTTAGGAAAAAGAGTGGGAGAGCGATAGTGATAGGGGATTCAATTGTAAGGGGAATAGATAAGCGTTTCTGCGGCCGCAACCGAGACTCCAGGATGGTATGTTGCCTCCCTGGTGCAAGGGTCAAGGATGTCTCGGAGCAGGTGCAGGACATTCTAAAAAGGGAGGGAGAACAGCCAGTTGTCGTGGTGCACATTGGTACCAATGACATAGGTAATCCCTACAAGATGAATTTAAGGAGCTAGGAGCTAAATTAAAAAGTAAGACTTCAAAAGTAGTAATCTCGGGATTGCTACCAGTGCCACGTGCTAGTCAGAGTAGGAATCGTAGGATAGCTCAGATGAATACGTGGCTTGAGCAGTGGTGCAGCAGGGAGGGATTCAAATTCCTAGGGCATTGGAACTGGTTCTGGGGGAGGTGGGACCAGTACAAACCGGATGGTCTGCACCTGGGCAGGACCGGAACCAATGTCCTAGGGGAAGTGTTTGCTAGTGCTGTTGGGGAGGAGTTAAACTAATATGGCAGGGGGATGGGAACCAATGCAGGGAGACAGAGGGAAACAAAAAGGAGACAAAAGCAAAAGACAGAAAGGAGATGAGTAAAAGTGGAGGACAGAGAAACCCAAGGCAAAAAACAAAAAGGGCCACTGAATATAAAGGCTGCAGGAGGGGTCAAAACTAAAAATCATGGTTTAAAAACTAGGATTAAAACACTCTACCTAAATGCATGCAGCATTCGAAATAAAGTAAATGAGTTGACGGCACAAATCATTACAAATGGGTATAATTTGGTGGCCATTACAGAAACATGGTTGCAGGGTGGCCAAGACTTGGAATTAAACATACAGGGGTATCTGACAATTCGGAAAGATAGACAAGAAGGGAAAGGAGGTGGGGTAGCTCTGTTAATAAAGGATGATATCAGGGCAGTTGTGAGAGACGATATTGGCTCAAATAAACAAAATGTTGAATCATTGAGGGTGGAGATTAGAGATAGTAAGGGGAAAAAGTCACTGGTGGGCGTAGTTTATAGGCCCCCAAATAATAACTTCATGGTGGGGCGGGTAATAATCAAGGGAATAGTGGAGGCATGTGAAAAAGGAACGGCAGTAGTCATGGGAGATTTTAACCTACATATCGATTGGTCAACTCAAATCGCATGGGGTAGCCTGGAGGAGGAATTCATAGAATGCATACGGGATTGTTTCTTAGAACAGTATGTTACAGAACCTACAAGGGAGCAAGCTATCTTAGATCTGGTCCTGTGTAATGAGACAGGAATAATAAACGATCTACTAGTAAAAGATCCTCTCGGAATGAGTGATCACAGTATGGTTGAATTTGTAATACAGATTGAGGGTGAGGAAGTTGTGTCAGAAACGAGCGTACTATGCTTAAACAAAGGGGACTACAGTGGGATGAGGGCAGAGTTGGCTAAGGTAGACTGGAAACACAGACTAAACGGTGGCATAATTGAGGAACAGTGGAGGACTTTTAAGGAGCTCTTTCATAGTGCTCAACAAAAATATATTCCAGTGAAAAAGAAGGGTGGTAAAAGAAGGGATAACCAGCCGTGGATAACCAAGGAAATAAAGGAGAATATCAAATCAAAGACCAAGCGTATAAGGTGGCCAAGGTTAGTGGGAAACTAGAAGATTGGGAAAATTTTAAACGACAGCAAAGACTAAAAAAGCAATAAATAAAGGAAAGATAGATTACGAAGGTAAACTTGCGCAAAACATAAAAACGGATAGTAAAAGCTTTTACAGATATATAAAACGGAAAAGAGTGACTAAAGTAAATGTTGGTCCCTTAGAAGATGAAAAGGGGGATTTAATAATGGGAAATGTGGAAATGGCTGAGACCTTAAACAATTATTTTGCTTCGGTCTTCACAGTGGAAGACACAAAAACCATGCCAAAAATTGCTGGTCACAGGAATGTGGGAAGGGAGGACCTTGAGACAATCACTATCACTAGGGGGGTAGTGCTGGACAGGCTAATGGGACTCAAGGTAGCGAAGTCCCCTGGTCCTGATGAAATGCATCCCAGGGTATTAAAAGAGATGGTGGAAGTTATAGCAGATGCATTCGTTATAATCTACCAAAATTCGCTGGACTCTGAGGAGGTACCAGCGGATTGGAAAGCAGCTAATGTAACGCCTCTGTTTAAAAAAGGGGGCACACAAAAGGCAGGTAACTATAGGCCAGTTAGTTTAACATCTGTAGTGGGGAAAATGCTTGAAACTATCATTAAGGAAGAAATAGCGGGACATCTAGATAGGAATAGTGCAATCAAGCAGACGCAGCATGGATTCATAAAGGGGAAATCATGTTTAACTAATTTACTGGAATTCTTTGAGGATATAACGAGCATGGTGGATAGAGGTGTACCGATGGATGTGGTGTATTTAGATTTCCAAAAGGCATTCGATAAGGTGCCACACAAAAGATTACTGCAGAAGATAGAGGTACGCGGAGTCAGAGGAAATGTATTAGCATGGATAGAGAATTGGCTGGCGAACAGAAAGCAGAGAGTCGGGATAAATGGGTCCTTTTCGGGGTGGAAATCGGTGGTTAGTGGTGTGCCACAGGGATCGGTGCTGGAACCACAACTGTTTACAATATACATAGGTGATCTGGAAGAGGGGACAGAGTGTAGTGTAACAAAATTTGCAAATGACACAAAGATTAGTAGGAAACGGGCTGTGCAGAGGACACAGAGAGGTTGCAAAGAGATTTGGATAGGTTAAGCGAATGGGCTAAGGTTTGGCAGATGGAATACAATGTCGGAAAGTGTGAGGCCATCCTCCTTGGAAAAAAAACAGTAAAAGGGAATATTATTTGAATGGGGAGAAATTACAATATGCTGAGGTGCAGAGGGACCTGGGGGTCCTTGTGCATGAATCCCAAAAAGTTAGTTTGCAGGTGCAGCAGGTAATCAGGAAGGTGAATGGAATGTTGGCCTTCATTGCGAGAGGGATGGAGTACAAAAGCAGGATGATCCTGCTGCAACTGTATAGGGTATTGGTAAGGCCGCACCTGGAGTACTGCGTGCAGTTTTGGTCACCTTACTTAAGGAAGGATATACTGGCTTTGGAGCGGGTACAGAGACGATTCACTAGGCTGATTCCGGAGATGAGGGGGTTACCTTATGATGATAGATTGAGTAGACTGGGTCTTTACTCATTGGAGTTCAGAAGGATGAGGGGTGATCTTATAGAAACATTTAAAATAATGAAAGGGATAGACAAGATAGAGGCGGAAAGGTTGTTTCCACTGGTCAGGGAGACTAGAACTAGGGGGCACAGCCTCAAAATACGGGGGAGCCAAATTAAAACCGAGTTGAGAAGGAATTTCTTCTCCCAGAGGGTTGTGAATCTGTGGAATTCTCTGCCCAAGGAAGCAGTTGAGGCGAGCTCATTGAATGTATTCAAGTCACAGATAGATAGATTTTTAACCAATAAGGGAATTAAGGGTTACGGGGAGCGGGCGGGTAAGTGGAGCTGAGTCCATGGCCAGATCAGCCATGATCTTGTTGAATGGCGGAGCAGGCTCGAGGGGCTAGATGGCCTACTCCTGTTCCTAATTCTTATGTTCTTATGTTCTTATCGCACCGTTCAAGCTGGTCTCTAACGACCAGGTGGAACGAGCAGTGGAGATAATCAAACAGGGGATGCTCAGAATCCAAGGGGTTTCCCTACAAAGCCGCTTATCACGCCTCCTGTTGGCCAATAGATCCCGACCACACTCGCTCACAGCGGTTCCACTCACAGTGCTGCTAATGAAAAGGACGCTCAAAATCAGGTTATCCCTTATGTACCCTACTATGAAATAAATTATTGAGAGCAGGCGTCAGTCACAATGTGAGTACCATGACAGGAATGCAAGGGCGCGATGTATTGATGTCAATGACCCTGTTTTTGTCCTTAATTACTCTGCAGGGCCCACATGGCTTGCACTGTGATTGCCAAAGAGGGGAATAGGGTTTTGGTAGTTAAACCTACAAATGGTCAAATCTGCCGCAAACACGTGGATCAAACTAAAAGGAGATTCAGCAACCCCATAGAAGAAGCAGAGGAAGAATACGACGTATAGTTTACTCCACCACAGGTGACCGAACACCGGAACCAAGTGGAGGAGAGCCCAGTTACTGTGGGCAGTCCAGACAGGCCTAAGGCACCGCAGACAGCAGACATTCAGGCCAGCGCCCAACAACCGGAGCCCCAACTCAGGCGCTCTGCAAGGGAGCGTAAACCACCAGAGACTTAACCTGTGATCCCAATAAGACTTTGGGGGAGAGGTGATGTCATGTATTCAACTATCATTGTAACCCATGTATAAGCTGACCTAAGTTGTACACCTTGAGAACATTGACCACAAGGGGTGAACTTATGGGAGACTCCTAACCTGGACTTTCAGGTATAAAAGGGGAAGCTCCACCCACCTTCATCACTTGAGGTCTTGGTAATAAAGGTAACTGGTCACAGAGTGACCTTCTCTCAAGTATGGGCCTCGTGTGCATTTGTACTGTATAGTAAGGACATATCAAGTAGTTTGTCATATTTTATTCAATTCTAATGGAGCACACAAACAGAATTCACAAGTTACACAGCTGATAGCCAAACACACACACTTTCCCACAGGGGTCACTGGATCGCAATTGGGACCAGGAGCCCGGACTGATTTTTTCTTCTTTCTGGCCTAGGGATTAGAAGACCAAAGGTAGCACACCTACTGCTATTCTAGCTGATACAATACAGATCAAAAATTGAGCTTGGGATCATTCTGGTATATATGTTTAACACTTAGGGCCTGAACTTGGTGGCCTTACCACCCACTGCTGCCGGCTGCCGGCGAGTTTTTTCATCGGTCTCCCCACGGTGACAGATTCCTCTAGGCCTCCCGCCAGTGGGAGGGGAGGACCGCTGGGAACCTCCCGTTGACGGCCACTAGTGCACAAGTCATGTAAGTGTCCTCCTGTCCGTTGAGCTGGCAGATTCCTCCGAGCGGGAGTCGTCGGTGGCAGCAGGGGGAAGGACCGCTGCATAGAGGCAGATCTAACCCCAATGGTAAGTATGAAGACTTGCAAAAAAAGGTTAGTGAACATATATTTTTTTTTTTCAGCGATTTATGTGGATGGGGTCCCTTCAAGGTTTTCCATTGTTTTTCTTAATTTTTATTTTTAGCTGTTCCCCCCTCCCTGGGCCCGACTCAATCTTCAATGGCACTTTGGCAAGGATTGCATTTGCTGCCGAGATTGGGAGCTCCCGCCCGCTGCTGCCCAGATTCACGGTGTAAGTCGTTTTTTTGCCGCTAGGCGGTACTGGCATATCTTTTCGAAGAACCTCCCTGGCCAAGTACCGCTAGGTCTCTCGGCGGTCCTCGGCAGTCCTTTGGACGACACTTGGATGGGCCTTGGCTTTCACCAATTTCGGGCCCTTAGATTCTGAATTAAGTGGGTATCCCTGGATCAAGTTGTAACATTGACACGCTGGTTAAATTTGTACCACAGCTGGTAATGTATGGCGTTAAATACATACTTCACAGTTCTGCATTATTAAGTGGTGTTGGAGCTGTCTGATAGTTGAATCTACTTTCAGTGGGGCAGTCTTTAATATTCTTTTGCATTTAACTTCAGCTTCAGAAGATAAATGTGGAATTCATCAGCAGTCAGAATTCAAATAATATGCTGCTCGTTCGGGAATTCCATTAGGCCTTAAGCCCAACCATAATCAGAGTTTTAAACAGTGATGATGACCATGTTTAACAGTAGTTGTTTAATTGAGGTGCAAATGCTAGTTACTTACATTAAGAAGCTGTAATTTTTTTAAGCCCTCAATTACATCTAATTATTTCCTCAAAGGTTTCGCTTTCCCATGGTTAATCCTTTTAACCATGAAGATGGGACATATGGAACTATGAACATCTCCAAAACTGAGGTCGCTGAGCTGCCCTTATGAGTCCCCCTCCCAGAATACTGAATTAGGAAAAGACATAGCCAAAAGTGTGGTGGTAAGCCAGTTGACTGGAGTGGCCATATGAAGAAATGAAAACTGTGTGTTCTGCATTGTCAGCAAATGGGCAGGTAGGAGACAGAAGGAAAAAGATGTCTAAAAATTCCTGGACACTATGGGGGAGATTTTCCTCTCCTTTGCACACAGGGAACATCCAACTCTCAGCTGCAAAGCAGAGGAAAATGGGATCGAGTCCTGTCATGCCAAGAACATATTCAGGGCTGTTTTTGGCCAGCAGCTAGAGAGCCTCACACAGGTGATCAGTGTCATGGCAGTAGCTCGGTTTCTGCCCCAATTCTGGGTGCAGGCCCTGGACATTGGCAGGCCCGCGCTGGGGGCACATTAGGGTCAACAGTGACTTGAACCTGGAAATTCAGGCAGGGGCAATTCATGTGAGGAGGAATGCACTTTAGCTGCGGTCCCCTGACTGGTGTCTGGACGGAGGGAGGAAAGGAATTTTGAAGCCTACATCTAACTTACTTGATGGAGAGAAAAAATTCATCTGAGCATATCACATTGTCCTTTGCAAAGTCTACATATCTCAGTATGTTATGTTACATATAAGGTCACTTGACATGAACATATATCTGCATTGTACATATTTGAATGATAAGAACATAAGAAATAGAAGCAGAAGTAGGCCATTTGGCTGCTCGAGCCTGCTCCGCCATTCAATAAGATCATGGCTGATCTGATCTTGGCCTCAACTCCACTTTACCGGCCGCTCCCCATAACCCTTGACTCCCTCATCATTCAAAATCTGTCTATCTCCACCTTAAATATATTCAATGACCCAGCCTCCACAGCTCTCTGGGGTAGAGAATTCCAAAGATTCATGATCCTCTGAGAAGAAATTCCTCCTCATTTCCATTTTAAATGGGCGATCCATTATTCTGAAACTATGACCCCTAGTACTAGATTCCCCCATGAGGGGAAACATCCTCTCTGCATCTACCCTGCGAAGCACCTCAGAATCTTATATGTTTCAATAAGATCACCTCTCATTCTTCTAAACTCCAATGAGTAAAGGCCCAACCTGCTCAAACTTTCTTCATAAGAAAACCCCTTCATCTCAAGAATCAACCTCATGAACCTTCTCTGAACTGATAAAACTGATACAAAGATAGAAAGAAAGACTTGCATTTAAATGTGTAAATCCTATGTAAATATGAATATTGTATGAT
This sequence comes from Pristiophorus japonicus, assembly GCF_044704955.1. NCBI lineage: Eukaryota > Metazoa > Chordata > Chondrichthyes > Pristiophoridae > Pristiophorus > Pristiophorus japonicus. Next base: position 156,889,863 of record NC_091983.1, read on the forward strand.
GTTATATTAGGTAGAAATTCCAACATGTGAACAGTAATTTGGCCCAACTAGTCCATGTTGGTCCTTATCCTCCACACAGCAGTAGACTGAACGCAAAACATATTGAACCTATGCTGAGCAGCAATCAACAAAGCCAATAGAATGTTGAACTACATAGCCAAGACAGCAAAATATAAGACATACAAGGTAGTGATTAATCTTTATAGTGCTCTGTCCATACCACACCTCGAATAATACATTCAGTTTTGGTTGCTAAGAAGCAAGAGAGACCTCATTTAATGTGCCAGCCTCCATGGATACACTGAATCCTGACAGCCTGAGGCCTATCCCCTGGTCTTCCCCTGGCCACCATTTGCCTTTTAAGAGCTGGATGAGTTCTCCCCGCCCACTCCCCACCCCCCACCACCCCCACACTTACAAGGTTCAGAGGTAACTCCCGGAAAAGATGGAAACCCGATGCAACCATCGGTTTCATAGGGAATCTGCCAGACTTTCACAGCCATTGAATGATTAAAAAAGATTTCACTGTAATGAGCCACAATTATCATATTTAGGCAATTGTGTACACATTTAACTTATTTTTCCAAAGGGCTTGTTAATTTAGGAGAATCCATAGCCAAAACATTTAGGCATAATTTTTTATTTACAGCTTTATTTCTACACCTATTCATCTTATTTGTTTTTGAATCAGATCTTTCTTATGATTTGATAAATGCAGCTCATAAAATTTAGTACAATATTTTAAAATATTAATTCATTAATTTTTCTATAATATCATCAAAGCATCTTCAGCCTGCAATAATTAGTCTGAAAGCTGAGCTACCAGCTGGTTTGTGTTTATTGCATTATAATTCTTTTTTTCATAATTTGAATTTGCAACAGCTTTAATTTTAATACTTTCTAACTTATGTTGAAATAAATATCTTTAAACAGATAGAAGTTTAATTTTTAATTCAGTATATCAGAGAAAAAAAATTAAATATTATAGTTCAAAAGTTGTATTTGGACCTATTTGGACTTAGACCTAATCTTTCTTTATTATTTGTTCCTGGGATGTGAGCGCCGCTGGCAAGGCCAGCATTTATTGGCCATTCCTAATTGCCCTTGAGAAGCTGGTGGTGAGCCGTGTTCTTGACAACTGAGCAGCTTGCTAGGCCATTTCAGAGGGCAGTTAAGAGTCAACCACATTGCTGTAGTCACATATAGGCCAGACCAGGTAAGGATGGCAAATTTACTTCCTGAAAGGACATTAATGAACCAGATGGATTTTTACGACAATCCAATAGTTTCATGATCTCCATTACTGATGCTAGCTTTTTGCTGCAGATTTATTTAATTAATGGAATTTGTTCCCCAGCTGCTGTGGTGAGATTTGAACTTACATCTCTGGATCATTAGTCCAGAAACATAACCACTATACGACCTTACCTGTAATCTGTAATAAGCCTCCTATTAGCTATATGCACGTTGCGATGGCAAAATTCTGTTTTAAATATTGCAAACTGAATCAAAAAGCATTTTTACATGGGAAGACTTCTGTACTCCCACATAAAAAATCCTGGTGACTCTCATTAATATGTCTTGTGTTTCTATGGCAGTACTTGCAGGCATTACAAGTTTGTTTTTCAGGTAACTTCTTAAGTGGACTTATGTTTAATGCTGAAAGAAAGAGCTGGAAGTATATAACAACTCAATCGGCACCTGAAAAGAGAAAATGCAAGTTCATGTTTTAGGTGTAGAAGCTTTACCAGATCACGGTCATCAAGACTGCACCTGGACTGTTAACTTTTCTCGTCACAAACGTTGGTAAGTGTATATTGTGAACTTCTAGAACTTCCTGTTTTGATTTCAAATTTGCAGTATTTGCTTTTGCTTATGCTCCCTATACAACACATCTCCAGGATATAGTCGATGTATTCAACGAGGCATATGAAAGCATGGGTCTTACGCTTAACATCCGTAAGCCAAAGGTCCTCCACCAACCTGTCCTCACCGCACAGCACTGCCCCCCCAGTCATCAAATTGATGGCACGGCCCTCGACAATGTGGACCACTTCCCATACCTTGGGAGCCTCTTGTTAACAAAGGCAGACATTGATGCGGAGATTCAACATCGCCTCCAGTGCGCCAGTGCAACCTTCGGCTGCCTCAGGAAAAGAGTGTTCGAAGACCAGGCCCTCAAATCTACCACCAAGCTCATGGTCTACAGGGCTGTAATAATACCCGCCCTCCTGTATGGATCAGAGGCATGGGCGACTTACAGAAGACACATCAAGTCACTGGAGATATATCACCAACGATGTCTCTGCAAGATCCTGCAAATCCCCTGGGAGGATAGACGCATCAACATCAGTGTCCTCGCCCAGGCTAACATCCCCAGAATTGAAGCACTAACCACACTCGATCAGCTTCACTGGGCAGGCCACTTAGTTCACATGCCAGACATGAGATTCCCCAAGCAACTGCTCTATGCTGAGCTCTTTCATGGCAAACGAGTCAAAGATGGGCAGCGGAAACATTACAAGGACACCCTCAAAGCCTCCCTGGTAAAGTGCGACATCACTACTGACACCTGGGAGTCCCTGGCCGAAGACCGTCCTAGGTGGAGAAAGTGCATCCGGGAGGGCGTTGAGCTCTTCGAGTCTCAACGCTGTGAGCGTGAAGAGATCAGGCGCAGGCAGCGGAAGGTGCGTGTGGTAAATCAGTCCCACCCCCCTTCCCCCGATGAACGTCTGTCCCACCTGTGACAGGGTCTCTGGCTCTCGTGTTGGACTGTTCAGCTACCAAAGAACTCATTTTAGGAGTGGAAGCAAGTCTTCCTCGATTCCGAGGGATTGCCTGTGATAATATACAACACATGTACAATATATACAAGGTAATGAATTGGCAACTGCACAAAAATGATCCTGAAGCACCTTAGTACTGTCTGTCATGTGATACTTTGGGCTTCATTTTCCGTTGAGAGACAATGTGTATTTGGTGTTTATATATACATGTCCAATTTTACCACATGCAAAAGCAGTATATTTTTGTGCACATGTTGGTATTGCACATATTTGCCTCATGTAAATTTTTATGTAAAAAGTCATTGGGCTAGAACCTCCACTTTTGTGCATATCGCCCAAAAATGAGCGATATTTCCGGTGTGGGCGGTAAAAAATCAGATTGCCGGTTTCTCGCCCATTCTCAAAGCACCTAGTCTCCAGTTTTGAAAATGGGCGTTACCGCGAGCGATATAAAATGGGCATTAGCATAAAAATTTTTTGACCTTCTGCCGTAAAGTGTCGCCATCCTTAGCAATGGCATGGCAACGCTCGATTCCCACGATTCAGGTGGTCAAGGGTCATCATAGTATGTGCAGGAGAGAAGATAGAGAAAGAGGAAGCTCAGAGAGACTGAAAGCGTGTGTGGCTGTGGTGTGTGCTTGCCTGGCTATTGTGGAAGGCACGAAAGAGATTGACCAGCAGCAAAAAGTCTACTAAGCACCAAGAACAATTGGCACCGACTTTTTGTCCAACAAGAAAGATATAACATGGAAGGGACGGAGGAGGCCCTTGATCTGGTAGCCAGGAACACTAGTGGCAGAGGGCTCCCAGTGGTCCCGGAGCATGGCACTGCACCCCAAGGTGCCACACGCCCATTGCCAACGACACATTACAGCCAGCAGCAACATCTTGCTTCTGGCTCAGAGCACATTCCCACCTCGGGACCACCCTCTCCTGTATCCGTCCAAGCAGGAGCTCCTCGGCCATGCAGCTTGGAGTCAGGAGGGAAAGGGGTAGAGGTGGGGAGGAGAAGCGGGGGCGGGGTGGGGGGGGGAATGTTTGGTTTGTACAGATATACTGATGATTTCAGACTAATGTTCGGTTTAAATGTTTTTTATTTAACTAAACCTTATAGCGCATTGGCTCAGTTAGCCGTACCATTACACGCTAGTGATTCCTTAACATCAAAGGGTATAATGACACTTAACTTCAATCAACTTAAACTTTAACTGTCACCAAGGTGATGCCCACCATTGATGTATCACCTGCACACCCAGCAGTGTGTCAGCCTTGTAAATAACACCAACATTCTTTCAGGCAAAGCAATCATTGATGAGCTCCTGACGCAAAGTTCTTGCAGCTATCATGCCACCATGGGCCCTTTCATGCGGTCTATAGGGGGGCGGGGGCATGGCTTCAGTGTCAGCCTGATTGTCTGGGCCAATGTCACCATCCGCCTCCTCATCCTCCTCTTCCTCTCTCTGGTGAGGTGGACTGTCAAATTCATCAGACAATTCTTGTCCCCACCTGATAGCCAAGTTGTGCAGCATGGAGCACACCAACATAAATTGAGCTACCTGCTCAGGGTGGTATCGGAGGTCGCCTCCTGAGTGGTCCAGGCAGCTACGGTTTTCTCCACGATATTACAAGTTGTTCTGTGGCTCTCGTTGTATCGCCTCTCGGCTTCGGTGTGCATGTCATGCAGGGGGTCATCAGCCAGGTGGCGAGGCCATATCCTTTGTCAACAAGCATCCAGCATTGACCTTGTGGCTGATTGTTAAACAAGTTAGATACAGTGCTCTCACGCAGGATGTGAGCATCATGGATGCTGCCTGGAAATTGTGCATTCACTGCCAGTATAATTTGCTGGTGGTCGACAACCAGTTGGACATTCAGGGAGCGGAATCCCTTGCGGTTCCTGAAAACCTCAGCATCCTGAAAAGGTGCCCGCATCGCAATGTGCGTACAGTCTATTGCTCCCTGCACTTTGGGGATGTTTGCAATTCTGGAGAATCCTAGAACCTTCTCACTCTGTGCCTCCCTGGTCATAGGGAAGGTGATCAAGTCCCTCCTGCGTGCGAACAGGGTTTCAGTGACCTGTGTAATGCAGCGATGTGTGGCATGCTGAGAAAATCCGCAAATGTCTCCAGCTGTAGCCTGAAAAGAACCCGAGGCGTAAAACGACAGTGTCACGGTGACTTTGACCTCGACAGACAGTGCAGTACTGATGGTGCTGGCAGGCTGCAAATCTGCCCTTATCAGCTGGCATATCTCAGTGATAACCTGTTTGTGGAAGCGCAGTCTCCAAAGGCAGGTGGTGTCGGGCAGGTCGAGGTAAGACTGCTTCTCCTTGTACTTGTGGGGGGTGTAACATCTGGTCCTCCTCATCAGTCTGTCACATCTTACATTGGGCACATAATGCAGTGGAGCGTTCCTTCGGCGATCTTGAGCCTGCTGCATGTAATTGGTCACCAAGAGAGGGTGAGAAATGACAGGCCTCATTTCCAGTAGCTCTCTGTTTTCCACCGATTGGTCACAAACAAGGAATGTCCTGATGAAGACACCTTTTTAATTCCAATCATTCACAGTATGGTCAAGATGTTTGTAGAGATGTTCACATCAACTCCACCGACCTGTAGAGTACATCCGAACTCCGCCGAAGTTGAAGCACAGCAGGCTTTTAAAGGACGCGACATGTGGTCTTGAATATGGCGTCCATAACGCTGTGATTAGTTCCGGTTAGTTCTACTTTTTCTGGGCGTTTTTTTGGGCAAACGATATTGTGGGCGATATGTGTGTGAGGTGGTGAAATTGACGCTGGGCGATCTCATGGCCGCTAGTTTCGGTAAATATGCTCTTTACAACAAAAAAAAGTGGGCGGGCGGTATTATTAAATCTCAACGTTAAATCAGTGCGGAAATTAATGCTGAGCGAAATTATGGGCGTTGATTTCGCCCCTTCTGATAATTCCGCCCAAAAAAAGTGGCCAGGCGTTAATATTTTTTCCCTCCATTAAGCACATGCGGAAAGTAACGCTCAGCGATAAGTTTCCTAAAAATGCCTGTCAGTTTATATGGGCATTATACGTCATTTCAGTGGTAAAATGGGCGTTAAGTGGGTGTTAAATATGCAAAAAATGTGGAGGTCTTAGCCCATGTGGTATGGCTGTCTTTGTGCTTATCGAATGCATGAACTAGGGCTTCCTGAGAAATTTTGCATTCTATGTCCAATTCTCCAGTCTAATTTCCTATACATATTCAGTAAAATATCCTGATAGTATCAGATTTTCGAAGTGTGGCAGTGCACGTTCTGCTCGTCAACAACAGAGATAACTATAACTATTTTTTCTTTGTTTCAATGCAATATCAGGACATGCAAGGAAGACCGAAGAAGAGAAGGTATTCTACTGTAGTAGGTATATTAGTCCTAATTATATGTTTATGAACCAACAAACAATCATAATCTCCAGGGATTGTGTTTGTCAAAACCGTTTTCAACCTTTGTAAAAGGCAAAGGTCTGATTGTAAAGATACTGTAGTGAATGCAGCCTTACTGATGGTATTGAACGTTATAATATATATTTTTGGCATCTATCAGACTTCAGCCAGAAAGCTATTCACTCAGATCTTATTCCTATTGTGATAGATCTTGGCTTTTGTCTTCTTTACACTGTTTGTCATGAAAAGAAAACACCAATCAATGTTAAGTGTTACTGGGTTCGGCAAAGGATTTTATTCTGTCGACATTCAGATAATATATATTAAGTTATCACAGTGTGCTCCTTAATTTTCCAGAATTATTGTCACTCATATTCTGTTTGCATCAATTTCAGGGGCCATGAGGGCAACAGAGATGCCTATTAAGTATGTTTGTCTTTTTTATGTTGGTTAACCTGTTTGAGCATGACAAATTAGGACAAGTTTCCAATGTATTTGCACTGGTGACCAAATGGCAGCTGACTCGATCACCTCAGCCTCATTCTCTTACCGATGAGAATCACAATGTGTTGTTAGCAGAGTAAAGTAATACAATATCAGCATTCTTAAAATGTTGTCTTGATAGGTCATGCATTACTCTACAATACATACCTCAGAATTTAGGATGCTTTGTTGTGGCATGTTTTCTTCTGCAGATATTTACCAGATGGTGTAGGATTATGGTTTCTGCTTCCTAGTGCAGATACGAACATTTATATATAAAGAGAAAGGAAATGCAGGCCTAAGTTGCTGCTCATACTGATCCAGTTCAGACCAGAAACATCAAAAAGACCCACCTTATGACAGATATTTTTCATTAAAGATCTATGCTTGTCATGTTGATTTAAAGAAAAAGTGGTTTTCTACTGTACCAAGGTAATTTTTGATCTATGCTGGATTTTAAAGTTCTTGCAGATTTTTTTATTATTGAAAATACAATGTGATGGGCCATCATGCAGGATACTGCCAAGATGAAAAAGAGTAAAAGAGAAGACAAAGTAAATCAGCAAGTAGTGATTAGGTGATGCTAAGCTTGAATGTTAAAAGCCTGCAGATTATAGGTGGAAGGAAAAGCTGAGGGTGTAAAACATTCTATAATTTAGAGATCTGGGGAAAGAATGAGTTAAAGTAAAAGCCTGTTTAACAAGTCTTGATTTCAACATTGCAAAGAGGAGGAAGGGCATGTGGCATAGCATGCTTGCCACTTAGGAGGGGCATATGCAAAGTTCAAAGTTCAGAGCAGCACTGACCATAGTACTATTGATAAAAAGGACAAAAGGAACGATGCAATGAAGAAAAAGATTGGAAGCTAGAAGTGAGAGAAGGACTGCCTATCAAGTCTTACATTCTGTCTAGGCATGCAAGAGGGGTGCTGGAAGAGCCTCCACAGATATAGGAGTATTCAAATCCTAGGGAAACTTGTTTTTGTGCCATTGGAGGATTGGTAGAAACGATGATGGTCATTGTTTCATCAAAGGATATGAATGAGATCAAGATGGAGTAACTCAATCAATGCACTGCAAGAGAAATTGAAGCTGTGAGCACCAAGATATGGCTCTGATTTTAACTCCGGGTGGATTCCCTGCTCAGGTCTGAGTTAAAATTACAGTTGGGTCTCAATTAATGTTCCCTTTAAACTGCGCGGCCAAGCAGACATGCAGCTCTCGGGACCGCCCATGCAGCCAGCTCAATGGCTTTTCAATGCGAAAAATCGTGCATGCAGTTCCTTGCTGTATGCTCAGGAGAGCAGGGTAAAATTGCAGATGTTGTCCTCATGGAGGCTTTCGGACAGGTAAGAGCCAGAGTGATTTTAATGGTTCACCTGCCAGGTTTTTGCTGAATGAGTAAGGTTAAAATCATCCTCTCTGATGGAAGTTGATGAATGTAGAGGGGAATCGTCATCAAAAGTGTGAATAGGTTTGAATGATTAGTGGATATTTCCATTGGTGGGAAGAAAGAACTAAGTGGGAGACAGAATAGATTCCTAAGGAGCTTCTAATTTAATAGAAAAGAAGCAGAAGATAATAATTTACTGCAGCGCAGACAGACAATTGAAAGGAAATTAGAAAGCCATAAGCATAGATTTTGGTGGGTGTGCATATGATGGTGACTTGTTTAGAAGTTCAGTGTCAGAATCTGTCAAATGCCTTGGAGGTGACCAAGGATTTAAACAAATTATTAACTAAAGTATTCCAGAGTAGAGCTCCAAAGGTAAGCGACATAGGTAACACGATGCTGTGAAGAATCAGTTTCATTTGTTCATGTGCATATGTATGAACACTACAAGAATTTGAAGATGTTGTGGAAATTAGAAATTATGAAATACTGAGAATCTCAAAAACAAAGTAAACCCCAAATGATAGAAATGAATACAACACACAAAAGTTTAGAGTGTTCAGAAAGGTACAGCTAAGAGTTGAAGGAAGTCAGTCCATTGGTAAAGATACGCTTTGCAATATCTGTCTGACAGAAGCAAAGATAATTCAAGGGTGTTATATATTCAATACATCAAAACAAAAAGGACAGATTAATTTATGAAAACATAAGAAAAAAGAAAGAAAGAGAAAGAAAGAAAGAAAGAAATTACATTTATATAGAGTCTTTTTTATATTGCGTCTTTCACGCCCACTGGACTTCCGAAAGCGCTTTACAGCTAATGAAATACTTTGTTTTTGAAGTATAGTCACTGTTGTAATGTTGAAAACGCAGCCGTCTATTTACACACAGCAAGCTCCCACAAACAGCAATGTAATAATGACCAGATCATCTGTTTTATTGATGTTGGTTGAGGGATGAATATGGGCCAGAACATTGGGGATAACTCCCCTACTCTTCTTTAAAATATTATCTTTAACATCCACCTGAGAGGGCAGGTGGAGCTTAGGTTTAACATCTCATCCGAAAGATGACATATAAATTGCATGAACAGTTTAAGATGTCTAAAATTATTATCAAAAAGTTAAATCTTTAGTGAGGTTGCTGGAATTAAGGTAATTATGAATAAAATTCCAATTCTGTAAATTGTAATTAGATTAGATTTCTGGATTCCATTACATCTCATTAGAGGATTTCCTTTGGAAATGATTAAAATGGAATTCTGCTTTGTAGTTGGAGGACCAGGCCCACATGATCCCAGATACGCTTCCTCACCACCTGCGTCCCTGGGCCATTATACTTCCCTCTGTCTCGAGGCCTGAGACCATAAGTTTTTGCAGTCTCTGCGACTGCAAGTAGGCTCATAATTCTTTTGCGGTCAGAGGCGTACTCTAGAGGTACCCCTCCGACTGCAATTTGTGGGCCATTAATAGTGTACCCCCAATTATAGGAGTTTCGACAAATAAAGCTTAATTACATGGGCATTCTACACAGGCTTAAAGAACTCAATAAATCTGCATAGATAGATGCCATGTACCTGAAGGTGCTACATAAGGCAATGGATGAAATCTATGAAGTACTGACAGCTCTATCATGAAGGAGTTAAGGCCTACAGTTGATGTTTCACTGGATTGTAAACAAGCCAACAAGGCACCTATATCAGTAAGCACCATATAGTATACTAGACGTCTCAAAAGCCTTTGATAAAGTTCCACATGTAAGGCCAATACACAAACTTATGGTAGTGGCTAAGTTAGGTAAAATTTGGAGGTGGATAGGATTTAGCTGGAAGAGAGGAAGCAGTGGCTACTAGTTAGTGGAATGACGTCAGGCTAGGGACATATAGGGAATGCAGTGTTCCAAGGATTTCTGCTGGGACTTTACTGATTTTAATTTATGGACATAATCTGGATTCAAAAATGCAGCACAAGGTGGTCAAATACACAGATGACATTAAACTAGGAAAAGGGAAACAATAACATCTAATGAAGCAGGCAAAAAAATTAAAAAAGGATCCAGATAATATTTGCAATATTTGAAACTACAAAACAGATAAGCCTTACACATTGGAGGAAAAAGTGTAGGACATATTTAATGATTGATGTAGATCTAGGTCAGAAAGAGGCTGAAATAAATCTGAAAATGATAATAGGCTTGAATCTGACCACCACAATCCTGCCCCAAATGTAGTCACCAATATTTTCCACCAACAAGATCACCAGTCAGTATTGCTGCCTACCTAAAGCCTAACCTGACCTCCCCGAAAACCGTCATTATATAGCTGGTGCACAGCATAGCAGTATCCCATAGCTGGATACTCTATCAATGATGTCTTTTTCAGATTTTCTGATTGAAGCTTGCCAAAGCTTTGCCCACACAAGGATTGTTGGTGGTTCTTTCTCTAGAACTTCTCTGACTTTTCATGACATGTTTCGTGAGTACTTGAGCAAGTAAGTTTCTGGACTGGGGAAATTAATTTGATACCAGGAATCCTTCCATCTTTGTACTAAAGAACATAAGAACATAAGAAATAGGAGCAGGGGTAGGCCGTTTGGCCCCTCGAGCCTGCTCCGCCTTTAATAAGGTCATGGCTGATCTGATCATGGACTCAGCTTCATTTCCCTGCCGCTCGCCATAACCCTTTATCACTCAAAAATCTGTCTATCTCCGCCTTAAATATATTCAATGACCCAGCCTCCACAGCTCTCTGAGGCAGAGAACTCCACAGATTTACAACCCTGAGATAAGAAATTCCTTCTCATCTCAGTATTAAATGGGCGGCCCCTTATTCTGAGACTATGTACCCTAGTTTTAGTTTCCCCTATGGGTGGAAATATCCTCTCTGCATCCACTTGTTATCTTATATGTTTCGATAAGATCACCTTTCATTCTTCTGAACTCCAAGGAGTATAGACGCAACCTACACAACCTATCTTCATAAGTCAACCCCCTCATCTCCGGAATCAACCTAGTGAACCTTCTCTGAACAGCCTCCAATGAAAGTATATCCTTCCTTAAATACAGTGACCAAAACTGTATACAGTACTCCAGCTGTGGCCTCACCAATATCCTGTACAATTGTAGCAGGACTTCTCTGCTTTTATACTCCATTCCCCTTGCAATAAAGGCCAACATTTCATTTGCCTTCCTGATTACTTGCTGTACCTGCATCCTAACATTTTGTGTTTCATGCACAAGGACCCCCAGGTCCCTCTGTACTGCAGCACTTTGCAATTTTTCTCCATTTAAATTAGAATTTGCTTTTACATTTTTTCTGCCAAAGTGGATAACCTCACAGTTTCCCACATTATACTCCATCTACCAAATTTTTGCCCATTCACTTAACCTGTCTGTATCCTTTGCAGATTTCTTGTGTCCTCCTCACATTTTGCTCTCCCAACCATTAGAAGGATGATGAAGCTATCGAAGACCTGGAATGGATGCTCTTAGTCACAATAGACATTTCCACCTACAAATATCCACTTCACATGGTTTACAAGAGCTAGACGGTTTTATTTAGATTTATATGCTCAACAATGCCTCAGAAGGCTATGGTTCCTCTCAGAAGCTATTGTTGAGTTGTCCCAACTGCTGGATATATTTCTGCAGCCCATTTCCACCAGAAGAATAGCATTGTGTATAGTAGTGAATGTTTTGCCACTGAGTCCTTCCACAGATGCAGGCAGCAGCACACCACTGTATGAAGCAGGCCACCCATGTTCCATTCAAGTGGGCATCACAGTTTATAACCTACAAAATTGTGGTTCAAAGGCAAGAAGCAAAGGGTAATGGGTGTTTATGTGACTGGAAGGCTGTTTCCAATGGGATTCCGCAGGGCTCAGTACTAGGTCCCTTGCTTTTGTGGTATATATCAATGATTTAGACTTGAATGTAGGGGGTATGATTAAGAAGTTTGCAGATGATATAAAAATTGGTTTAGTGGTTGATAATGAAAAAGAAAACTTTAGAATGCAGGAAGATATCACTGAACTGGTCAGGTGAGCAGAACAGTGGCGAATGGAATTCAATCCGGAGAATTGTGAGGTAATGCATTTGGGGAGGGCTAACAAGGCCAGAAAATACACATTAAATGGTAGGACATGGAGAAGTTTAGAGGAACAAAGGGAGTGCATGTCCACATATCCCTGAAGGTAGCAGGCCAGGTAGATAAGGTGGTTAAGAAGGCATACAGAATATTGCCTTTATTAGCCGAGGCATAGAATACAAGAGCAGGGAGGTTATGCTTGAACTATACAAAACACTAGTTAGGCCACAGCTAGAGTACTGCGTGCAGTTCTGGTCACCACGTTACAGTTTATAGAGTATATCCGGGATAGTTTCCTTGAACAGTACATTGTGGAACCAACCAGGGAGAGGTTATCTTAGATCTGGTACTATGTTATGAGACAGGATTAATAAACTAACTCCTCTAGGAATGAGTGACCATAACATGGTTGAATTTCAAATTCAGTTGGAGGGTGAGAAAGTTGGATCTCAAACCAGTGTCCTAAGCTTAAATAAAGGAGACTACAAAGATATGAAGGCAGAGTTGGCTAAAGTGGACAGGGAAAATAGATTACAAAGTATGGGATGGTTGATGAGCAGTGGCAGACATTTAAGGAGATATTTCATAATTCGCAACAAAAATATATCCCAATGAGAAGGAAAAACTGTGAGAGAAGGGATAACCATCCATGGTTAACTAAGGAAATAAGGGATGGTATCAAATTGAAAACAAGTGCATACAATGTGGCCAAGAATAGTGGGAGGTCAGAGGATTGGGAACATTTTAAAAGCCAGCAAAGAATGACTAAAAAAATAATAAAGAGATGGAAAATAGATTATGAAAGTAAACTAGCATGAAATATAAAAACAGATAGTAAGAGTTTCTACAGGTACATAAAAAGGAAAAGAGTGGCTAAAATAAATGTTGTCCCCTAGAGGATGAGACTGGGGAATTAATAATGGGGAACAGGGAAATGGCAGAGACGTTGAACAAATATTTTGTATCGGTCTTCACGGTAGAAGACACTAAAAACATCCCAATAGTGGATAAACAAGGGAATATAGGGAGGGAAGAACTTAATACAATCACTATCACTAACAAAGTAGTACTCGGTAAAATAATGGGACTAAAGGCGGACAGATCCCCTGGGCCTGAAGGCTTACATCTTAGGGTCTTAAAAGAAGTGGCTGCAGGAATAGTGGATCCATAGGTTGCAATCTACCAACATTCCCTGGATTCTGGGGAGGTCCCAGTGGATTGAAAAACCGTAAACGTAATACCCCTATTTAAAAAAGGGGGCAGACAGAAAGCAGGAAATTATAGACCAGTTAGCCTAACACCTGTCGTTGGGAAAATGCTGGAGTCCATTACTCATCATCATAGGCAGTCCCTCGAAACAATGATGACTTGCTTCCACGCCGAAAAGGGATGAGTTCACAGGTGTTTCAATGAAGGAGCTAATATTCCAGGTCCCAAACTACATCTTGAAGGGGGGGAAGATGCCTGCGCGCTGATATTTTTTAACGTGTGGTGGCCATTGCACACCAGCCACCACACAGGCTTGACAGAGCTAGGTCTTGGTCTAGTGGCAAAGATTAACCAAGACGACTGGAGTCCTGTTCTGCTGCACGGACCTAGTGCGCACACATATCGCAGTGTGGGCGGGTCCATGCTGCCACTGGGCCCTCGCCTCTCCTGGGCCCCGAACCCTCGCCTACATACCATAATTTAAATAAATGAACATCCATTTGAAAATAATAATGGTAGTTCAATGCAACCAAATCAACAATAGCTTGATAAGAGAATTGTGCCAGTGTATTTAGTCGGCAAGTAGTGCTGCATTTTGTATGAGGCTGCTTCCCAGAGCTGGCACAATACAGGTTTTGTACCATTTTATGGAAGCTGAATTCCATAAAATGGAATTTTAGAAATTGCTGGTAGCATTGATGCCAAATGGCTATCAGCAAGTTCTGGGATACAAAAAGAATTGATTCTGCAGAGTTACAATCAAGTCATTTTTTTTATCCACAGCCTTTCTCTGTTTACCATGATTCACCATGACAATGCATCTAAGATTTCACTGAATGGCGTTTAGATAATGTTTCTGGAAATATCCAAGATCATTACTACTACAATGCACATTGCTGACTCTAAGGGCTCAAGTTTCGGCCTGAGTTGCTCCTATTTTTTTGGAGCAACTAGTTTAGAATGGAGCATCTTAGAAATTGCAATTCTCGGCATTTAGTTTGCTCCAGTTCTAGTCAGTTAAAATATTTTCATTTTAGAACAGATTTTTTTTTCAAAAGGGGGGCGTGTCCAGCCACTTACGTCTGTTTTGCAAGTTTAGTCAGCGAAAACTTACTCCAAACTAAATTAGAATGCAGTAAGTGTAGATTTTTGTACGCTCAGAAAAACCTTGCCTAAACTTATAAATCAGGCGTAGGGAACGAAAGATGGGGGGGGAGGGAAGTTTACAAACATTAATACTTCACTTTTACAAATAAAGAGCCATCGTCAATAATAAATGATAAATAAATCAATAAATCAACCAATAAATCAATCAAAAAAAAATGTAAAAATTAAAATATAAAAAAATAAAAAATCAATCAATAAATAAAAAATTATTTCTACTCACCTATTGCAGCATCGGGAGCCCTCCAACAGCGTGCTGGGACCCCCGCCCCGGTGTCTCTCTCTCTGTCTCTGTCAGTGTCTCTCTCTCTGTCTCTGTCAGTGTCTCTGTGTTTCTGACAGTGAGGGGTGGGGAGAGGGAGGGGGAGAGGGAGGGAGGGGAGGGGAGGGGAGAGGGAGGGGAAGAGGAGGGGGAGGGGAGGGAGGGGAGGAGAGGAGGGGGAGAGGAGGGGGGAGGGAGAGGAGGGGAGGGAGAGGGGGAGGCAGGAGGGAGGGGGAAAGGAGGAGGAGGGGAGAGGGAGAGGAGGGGGAGGGAGGGAGAGCGAAGAGGAAGGGAGAGGAGGGGGGAGAGGGGGAGGGAGGGGGAGAGGAGGGGGGAGGGAGAGGAAGGGAGGGAGAGGGGGAGGAGGAAAGGAGGAGGAGGGGAGAGAGAGAGGAGGGGGAGGGAGGGAGAGCGAGGAGGGAGGGAGAGGAGGGGGGAGAGGGGGAGGGGAGGAGAGGCTGAACGGGCCGTGCCGCCGCCGCTGCCAACACTTCAGGCGGGGCTCGCCCCCAGCGAGATGCCGGGTGGGCCTCGCCGACGATGGGGGGGGTGAAGAAGAGGGGGATGAGAAGAGGGGGAAGGGAGAGGGGAAGGCTGAACGAGAGGGAGGGAGGCAGGGAGGGGGCTGAACGGGAGGGAGGGAGCTGAACAGGAGGGAGATCCGAGTCCCGATCTTCGCCCTGTGAGCCCATTTGGCCAGGGCTAGGGTCGAGTCCTTCCCACGCAGCCTCGGGGGCCTGGAGCTACTGCACATGCGCGCACACTCGAGCACTGTTTTCACCGCCGGGACCTGGCTCACCCCCGATCCCTTGTGCTACGCCACGCCGAGCACGAAGACGTCCCAAGGAGACCGTAAGTTTTCAGCACCCTTTCTCTTCCAGAAAGTCGGTGCACCTTATCCAGTTGCGCTGTTTTTCCAGAAGGCGGAAATTTGGGCCCTAAATAATTATGAATTCAATTTTACAAAAGCTGAATTATGAAAAAGGAAAGTAACTAATCCCTTTAATGACTCAATAGTCACAGAAAAAGTAACTTGAAAAAACAGCACATGGAAAAGTGAAAGTGAAAATTACTTTATTACTATTGAAAAAATTAAGAAAACACTTTTTATATAAAGCGAGTTCCGATTACAAGAAAATAGATAAGCTAGTACCTTTAAAAGAAAAGGTGGGGAACAATGTATTTATATATAATTAGGCTAAGCCTAATCTACAAAGAAATTATTCCACTGTCAGAAAATTCTATGACAATTTCTGTGACTATTGAGTCATTAAAGGGACCAGTTTCTTTCCTTGTTCAGTCCATTACTATGGAAGTAGTAGTAGGACATTTGGAAAAGCATAATTCAATCAAACAGAGTCATCATGGTTTTATGAAAGGGAAATCATGTTTGACAAATTTGCTGGAGTTCTTTGAGGATGTAACGAGCAGGGTGGATAAGGGGGAACCAGTGGATGGGGTGTATTTGGATTTCCAGAAGGCATTCGATAAGGTGCCACATAAAAGGTTACCGCACAAGATAAAAGTTCACGGGGTTGGGGGTTAATATAGTAGTATGGATAGAGGATTGACTAACTAACAGAAAACAGAGAGTCGGGATAAATGGGTCATTTTCCGGTAGGCAAACAGTAACTAGTGGGGTGCTGGGTCCTCAACTATTTACAATCTATATTCATAACTTGGATGAAGGGACCGAGTGTAATGGAGCCAAGTTTGCTGATAATACAAAGATGGGCAGCAAAGCAAATTGTGAGGACACAAAAAATCTGCAAAGGGATAAAGACAGGCTAAGTGAGTGGGCAAACATTTGGCAGATGGAGTATAATGTGGGAAAATGTGAGGTTATCCACTTAGGCAGTAAAAATAGAAGCAAATTATAATTTAAATGGAGAAAAGTTGCAAAGTGTTGCAGTACAGAGTGACCTGGGGTCCTTGTGCATGAAACACAGAAAGTTAATATGCAGGTACAGCAAGTGATCAGGAAGGCAAATTGAATATTGGCCTTTATTGCAAGGAGGATAGAGTATAAAAGCAGAGAGATCCTGTTACAACTGTACAGGGTATTGGTGAGGCCACACCTAGAGTACTGCGTACAGTTTTGGTCTCAGTATTTAAGGAAGGATATATTTGATTTGGAGGCTGTTCACAGAAGGTTCACTAGGTTGATTCTGGATAACTTATGAAGATAGGTTGAGTAGGTTGGGCCTATACTCATTGGAGTTCAGAAGAATAAGAGGTGATCTTATCAAAACATATAAGGTAATGAGGGGGCTCGACAAGATGGATGCAGAGAGGATATTTCTACTCATAGGGGAAACTAAAACTAGTGAACATAGTCTCAGAATAAGGAGCCGCCCATTTGAAACTGAGATGAGAAGGAATTTCTTCTCTCAGAGGGTTATAAATCTGTGGAATTTTCTGCCCCAGAGAGCTGTGAAGGCTGGGTCATTGAATATATTTAAGGCGGAGATACAGATTTTTGAACAATAAGGGAATAAAGGGTTATGGGGAGCAGGCATGGAAGTGGAGCTGAGTCCATGATCAGATCAGCCACGATCTTATTAAATGGTGGAGCAGACTCGAGGGGCCAAATGACCTACTCCTGCTCCTATTTCTTATATTCTATATTACAGGAAATATATGATTGTACTGGAGAGGGTACAGAGGAGATTTACGAGGATGTTGCCTGGACTGGAGAATTTTAGCTATGAGTAAAGATTGGATAGACTGGGTTTACTTCCTTGGCAGAGTCACAAATATACAATGCACTGCCAGCTATTAAGAAAGCTATAGTGACAGTTTTATCGATCTACATGATTTACAATATCACAAACAGATAATGGCCCCGATATTGGTGGCCTTACCGGCCACTGCTGCCTGCTGCCTGCTGCTGCCGCTGAGTTTTGCTGCCGTTTTTCTCTCTTTGCCATTTTCCACTTGGGCTGGAGCGAGCAGGAGGGGAGTAGCGCCGGGAACTGCCCGCTGACGTCCTCTGGCGGCCAAATATCCTCCCACCTGCTGAATTGCCAGATTGGTTCATAGAAACATAGAAACATAGAAAATAGATGCAGGAGCAGACCATTTGGCCCTTTGAGCCTGCACCGCCATTCAATATGATCATGGCTGATCATGCAACTTCAGTACTCCACTCCCGCTTTCTCTCCATACCCACTGTTCGGGCGGGAGTCGGTGGGAGTCGGCACCATCAGGGGGAAGGACAGCTGCGTGGAGGCTGTTCTAACCCCGACGGTAGGTACGAAGAACGGAAAAAAATGTTAGTGAACATACTTAAAAATTTTTGTTTTACATCGACTTACCTGGATGGGGTCCCCTGAAGGTGTTCCGGTGTTTTTTTTTTGGTTGCTATCATTTTCATTACAGCACTTCCACCCTCCCTGGGCCGACTCCATCCTGGGCAGCACTTGGGCGGCAAGAGCCTTTGCCGTCGAGATTGAGAGCTCCCGCCTGCTGTCGCCCAGATTGACAGGATAAGCCATTGTTTGGGTTGTACTGCCACCTCTTTTAGATGAATCTTCCAGGTAAAGTACCGCCCTCAGCGGCCATTGGCAGTCCTTTGGGCAGCACTTGGGCGGACTTTGGCCTTCACCAATTTCGGCCCCACACTCTTAGGTATTCCACTCATTCTATGCTTGCCCAATGCAACTTATAATCATAACAATTTAGGACTATGATTCCTATTTTTGCAAATAAAAAGTCTTACTTTACAGAAATAAATGAAATTGTACTAAGTCTTATTTTTCAGAAATGGATGAATCAAAACCAAAGTAGTGGTGTGATTCTTTTCCCTCTGTCAGCACATGTCAGAAAATTGTGGGCTGCACTCTGGCTGCGTGCAAAGCCCTCTGACTATATGACAACTTGCAAATTTCCCAATTGTTCCACTTGGATATATTGGTTCAATTTGGTGCAGCATATAAATGAGTCAGGCAAAGAGGATCATATGCTGATAATAAAGCCCGTCTGATTTATGTCCATTTAAATCTGTGTATGGAAAAGCCATGGAAGGGGGAGCCTCTGTTATGGTCTTCGATCCTCCGTGCATGATTTTGCTCTATGCACAAGTCACAATATGTCTAGTCACAATAACAGAAAAATTAGCCTCTATATTTATACTATTGAAGGAACTTGTTGATATTGTGAATAAACATCCTCTAGAGATGGTGCAGTTTGTTTCTCCCCATTAAACCTGATTTAAAGAGCCTATTATCATAATCTCATAAGATCTTCCAGGTATCAGTTATTTTATACGTTGACAATTCTCTTATCCACCTTCAGTATCTTCGAACTGCTGTAGCAGAATATGTGCACTTAACTAATTTACAACCAGGAAATTATGGTTTTGCGTCCACCTGGGAGAGCAGACTGGGACCTCAGTTTGATGTCTCATCCGAAAGGAGAGGAGAGTGGAGAGCACCAGTTCAAACTGTCACAGGAGCATCCAGTCATGCCCCGGTAACTGCCCCAAAGGAAGTGGAATGTGGGAAATTGCACTCCGCTTCCATTGAGGGGTGGTAAGGCCAATTCTGCGGCGGGAGCAGGACTTCCACGCTGGGGGCTAAAATTCCCTGTGTTGGAGGGGCGGGCCTGGGGGCTCTGTGCCTCGGTGCAGGGAATGTTCGGAGTGGGGTGGACGGGTTGACTGCGCAGATGCCGATTGGTGGATGTAGTGTGGTTGGCGTCGCGGGGGCGTGGCTCCGGAGTGGCCGGGACTGGGGGCTCGACATCCGGGGGTGTTCGGCATTTGGGAAGGATTCTGACGGGACGGGGCGGGTTGGGTGCGGGGGGAGTGTTCCCGGTGTTGGGTGGGTCCGGAGCCGGGGTGGGGGGCACGCTCTTGGGATGGGGGGTGGGCTTTTTGGGGCTGGGATTGGGAGAGACTTCTTCACTCGGGGAGTTGTTGGCCTATGGGGTTCCCTGCCGCGGAGAGTTGTTGATGCCAGTTCATTGGATGTGTTCGGGAGGGAGTTGGATGTGGTCCTTGCGGCTGGGGGGGTCGGGGGTGTGGAGGGGGCGTGGGGGGGGGTGGAGGTGCTGGGGTGGGTGATCAGCCATAATCTTGTTGAATGGCGGTGCAGGCTCGAAGGGCCGAATGGCCTACTCCTGCACCTAGTTTCTATGTTTCTATGTTTCTATGTTAGCAGTTTTTGCAGGCAAACATTTAATGCATTCCTGTGACATTCCTCTGCCCATATTGTAACACAGACATTAGCCCAGTTATTTTAACTGGGTTAAATCTCGACCGAAGAATTCAATATAACGCAAAAATCGCTAACTAATTTTTAGGCTTGTGTCTTTTACCAGCATTTTCTATAATCAATGTTCCTTATTTATAGGCAAATATGGATCATTTAAAGTTTAATATATCTTAACGCACTAGCTTCAGAATATTTGAAAATGTTAAAAAGAAAAAAAGATCAATGTCTCAGCAGTAGTTATATTTGTTGCCAATTTCCTTATCCAAAAATGTAATGGTGCAATATAACTTTACTTAACTATGTTTTCGTAAGATTGTTATCTTCCCTTTTGAAAATAAGGCATTCTTGTTTAACTGAAGAAAAACTTGTCCAAAATGTTTTGATAGCATTATTTTAATAAATAAAAGTACAACTTCCTAGTGTGAGGAAATTGATAACACAGCATTTAAAAAAAACTGCTGACACAAATGTTCATAATATGCTAAAACTTCAAAGACTGCTGTAACATCTAAAGAATTTTTCAAGCCTTCCAAGAGTTTCTGTTGATGTTGCATGTCATCTTAAGAGCAAATTCTGATCCAAATCGACCTTTTCTCCTGCAGATTTGTGAGACTTGAAATTATAGAGGTTAGTTGGACAGCCTGTAGAGGCTGCTGCAAGTGAGTATCAGAGATAAACTCAGACATTTATGAAATTTATTTCATTTCATCTGAGGAATGCTTGGAATATGACTTGCAGGTCAATTCAAGCTGGTGGTACTTTAACTGATCTTAAGAGTACACCTCGTCATTTGCTTTTGAAGCTATGGCTGTTTACTGTCTTTCACTACAGTATAAAGATTTCCAGAAGTTTTCTGTTGTACTTTAGATGGCACTAAATGGTAACAGAACCAAAGATGCATTTTATCTTCCAACATCTGGAAGGGAGTGACACAGTGTTCTGCAACATTTCTTTATCCTGGGTAATCTGAGTCTGATTCCTACCCAAAATAGTTCAGATGATTGTCTCTTCTCTTTGTGAGGCCTGTATGTAAGGGAAAAAGAGTTTGACCACTGTCAATCTGTCTCCCAGTGGACATGATTCACCATTATGAAATAACGGTCTCCTTATTAAAACATGCTAAAATGTTAGCTCATCTTTCTTTAAAGTAGCTAAACAAGCCTCTTATAGGCTAATCTATGTTGGCTCATTACAAATCCATCATAATATTGTACAAGTTTATTGTGACTTATTTCTCCCGTTGTTTGCACCTGAACTGTCACCTATCCCAGGTTGTGCTGTGGAACTCCACAGAGCCAGCAATCAATTCAAATCACAGTTCCTGGTGAAAACTTCCCCTTTTATGCTGGAATATCACTGTTAATCCACCTCCCAAAAAGAAATTAAGCCTTGGTGAAAGAGGTGTGACTGGGTTTTTGACAGCATATTGACTGCTGAATACCTCTGGAAAACGAATTTTATATTTGTGTAATGTCAAGTTTTTCCATTAATATGAATTACATGACTTTTAATATATTTGTTTTTAAAGTTTGCTTATGATATTTCAGCTTCTTCCCTTAATCCTATGTATATGTCCCAATCTTTATTTTGCTCTCTGTTAAATTTATAAAAATGAAATTATAACCAGTGTATTTTACTTCCTGGTTTGCTGTCTGTGAGAATTCTTCAATGTAATTGGCTGCTTAGCTTGCTTGACAACATCACCATTGCTGGACACTGGAGCTTTGCTTGATTTGTGCCAAATCCAAACTAATGCTGTGAGAGCTGTAATTCACAACACAGAGATTGATATATCTTTGGAATTTAGGATCTGCTTTTTTAAATTTTAGTTGTGAGAATTTTGGATTTTATCCTTGACAAGCTACTTTTCTGACCTTTACAAATATAAGGGCTAGAAATTTGTCTTGGGCGGTGGCAAAAGATAGGTGCTATTGGATCGGCCACCCATTATACACAGCGCCTGAGATTCATTTCCATTGTAACGGTACTGAATCTCAGGCACTACATATGACGGGCGGGCGATCCGATACCACCCGTTCTGTGTCACCACCCCAGACAAATTTCTACAATAGAATTTGTTCCCTAATCTGAAGTATCTGCCAGGAATTATTGACAGGTAGCCTGGCAATCAGAATAAATATACCAGCTGTTTAGACGTCAGGTTCCCGTTCATGTCTCAGTTAGCATTCAGTGCACCAAATCTCGCTTGAGACACAGTGGAATGCTTATTACTATCATTTAACTTGTGTAATATCTACGATTATTACCATGAACAGATTGATACGTTAAATCATAAGTTACTTCTAAGTTACTTTATCCTTTTTTTAAACAATTAACACGAACAAATCTCCCTTCCTTATGACAATTAGTTATGAAGAAGTCGTCATTATTATACACTTGAATGCAAGTTGTCATGCTGATGATTTCTGAGATCACTAATGAGAAGCTGTTCATTGGCTAAACTAATTTCAGGAATAAGAGTGCTTATCCTCTCAGCCAATTTGATTAATTAATTGATCTGGTCCTACATCTTCAAGCTACATGTCTCCCTCTAACACATTTATTTTATTTCAAAATGCACACATTATAAGAACACAATTAATATAATTTGGCCGATCCCATTCATTCCAGCGACTCTGTTCAATCTGCTCTATAAAGGATTCTGTGCATTATTTTATTTACATTTTCCGACTGAGATTAAGGCATTCAGAATACAAGTGGGATTTAAACCAAAGTCGTTTTGTGTACATAGAATTCAGCAATACCCCTAAGACATGCACTTACATAGCTGTCAGAGAAACTTTATGATTTATGTATGAGTCCTATTACTGCTCAATTGATGAAAACTTAGAAAATTCAGTATTTCTATTGGTGAACTTTTTAAACTGCACATTTCACAATATTTAAAGGTGTTTTGCAAACCAAAAACTGAATAAAACAAATAGTGGAAGAAGTCTGCGTGAAGAATGTACCATAGAAACATAGAAACATAGAAACTAGGTGCAGGAGTAGGCCATTCGGCCCTTCAAGCCTGCACCACCATTCAATATGATCGTGGCTGATCATGCAACTTCAGTTCCCATTCTTGCTTTCTCTCCATACCCCTAACTCCCTGTTGAATGTATCTAATGAACTGGCCTCAACAGCTTTCTGTGGTAGAGAATTCCACAGGTTAACAACTCTCTGAGTGAAGAAGTTTCTCCTCATCTCGGTCCTAAATGGCTTACCCCTTATCCTTAGACTGTGACCCTGGTTCTGGACTTCCCCAACATCGAGAACATTCTTCCTGCATCTAACCTGTCTAATCCCGTCAGAATTTTCTAAGTTTCTATGAGATCCCCTCTCATTCTTATAAATTCCAATGAATATAAGCCTAGTCGATCCAGTCTTTCTTCATATGTCAGTCCTGCCATCCCGGGAATCAGTCTGGTGAACCTTCACTGCACTCCCTCAATAGCAAGAATGTCCTTCCTCTGATTAGGAGATCAAAACTGTACATAATATTCAAGGTGTGGCCTCACCAAGGCCCTGTACAACTGCAGTAAGACCTCCCTGCTCCTATACTCAAATCCACTAACTATGAAAGCCAACATGCCATTTGCCTTCTTCACAGCCTGCTGTACCTGCATGCCAACTTTCAATGACTGATGTACCATGACACTTAGGTATCGTTGCACCTCCCCTTTTCCTAATCTGTCACCATTCAGATAATATTCTGCCTTCCTGTTTTTCCCACCAAAGTGAATAGCCTCACATTTATCTACATTATACTGCATCTGCCATGCATTTGCCCACTCACCTAACCTGTCCAAGTCATCCTGCAGCCTCTTAGCATCCTTCTCACAGCTCACACTATCACCCAGCTTAGTGTCATCTGCAAACTTGGAAATATTACATTCAATTCCTTCATCTAAATCATTAATGTATATGGTAAATAGCTGGGGTCCCAGCACTGAACCTTGCGCTACCCCACTAGTTACTGCCTGCCATTCTGAAAAGGATCCGTTTATTCCGACTCTTTGCTTCCTGTCTGCCAACCAGTTCTCTATCCATGTCAATGCATTACCCCCAATACCATGTGCTTTAATTTTGCACACCAATCTCTTGTGTGGGACCTTGTCAAAAGCCTTTTGAAAGTCCAAATACACCACATCCACTGGTTCTCCCTTGTCCACTCTACTAGTTACATCTCAAAAAATTCTAGAAGATTTGTCAAGCATGATTTCCCTTTCATAAATCCATGCTGACTTGGACCGATCCTATCACTGCTTTCCAAATGCACTGCTATTACATCTTTAATAATTGATTCCAACATTTTCCCCACTACCGATGTCAGGCTAACTGGTCTATAATTCCCTGTTTTCTCTCTTCCTCTTTTTTTTAAAAGTGGAGTTACATTAGCTACCCTCAAATCCATAGGAACTGATCCAGAATCTATATAATGTTGGAAAATGACCACCAATGCATCCACTATTTCTAGGGTCACTTCCTTAAGTACTCTGGGATGCACACTATCAGGCCCTGGGGATTTATTGGCCTTCAATCCCATCAATTTCTCTAACACAATTTCCTGACTAATAAGGATTTCTTTCAGTTCTTCCTTCTCACGAGACCCTCGGTCCCCTAGTATTTCCGGAAGGTTATTTGTGTCTTCCTTTGTGAAGCCAGAACCAAAATATTTTTTCAATTGGTCTGCCATTTCTTTGTTCCCCATTATAAATTCATCTGATTCTGACTGCAAGGGACTTCCATTTGTCTTCACTAATCTTTTTCTCTTCACATATCTGTAGAAGCTTTTGCAGTCAGTTTTTCTGTTCCCTGCAAGATTACTCTCATACTCTATTTCCCCCTCCTAATTAAACCCTTTGTCCTCCTCTGCTGAATTCTAAATTTCCCCCAGTCCTCAGATTTGCTGCTTTTTCAGGCCAATTATATGCCTCTTCCTTGGATTTAACACTATCCCTAATTTCCCTTGTTAGCCATGGTTGAGCCACCTTCCCCATTTTATTTTTACCCCAGACAGGGATGTACAATTGTTGAAGTTCATCCATTTGATCTTTAAATGTTTGTCATTGCCTATCCACCGTCAACCCTTTAAGATCATTCGCCAGTCTATCCTAGCCAATTCACATCTCATACCATCGAAGTTAGCTTTATTTAAGTTCAGTAGCCTAGTCTCTGAATTAACTGTGTCACTCTCCATCTTAACGAAGAATTTTACCATATTATGGTCACTCTTCCCCAAGGAGCCTCGCACAACAAGATTGCTAATTATCCTCCAATAATAATGACACAGGAATGACTCACAGTGTATCAGCACCTTGTATGGTGTCACCACTATTACGAAACAAAAGGCTGCTCTCAACAATCTATGGGCCAGTTTTCCTTCCTCGCCCCTGCCCCCAGTCCACACCCCCAGTCTAGGGCCAGGCTGGTAAAGTATACCTGAAGTGTGGTCAACCTGCACTTGCGCAAACCTGCCTGTACTTCTGAGTTAAGATCATCACTACAATACTAATGGATAGGTAGATTTTTGGAATGTAGGGGAATCAAGGGGGAAATGGGAATCATGTGGGAAGGTGGAGTTGCAGTCGAAGATCAACCATGATCTTATGCATGGCGGAGCAGGCTCCTGCTCCTAATTCTTATGTTATGTCCCTGTGCAAACCCAGCTCCCTGACAGGGACATGTGCCAAGAAATGGGGAGAGAAATATCAAATGGCCAAAAACGGCAGCCAGAAAATAGTCCGTCTTGTTTTGATACACAATAGCACCTTGAGAGCAAACTTATTCAATTCAAATACAAACATCATTATATAACAGGCTCATGTCCTCACCTCTCGACTCTATGGATCGGACTGATGGATCTGTTACCACCGTCATATCAAGTGACCTGACTATTTCCACTTGCGCTGTCTACAATATATAACTGGCATCATAGCACAATAGTGTGCTGAACACTAATGTTCTCAGGTGCTGTAATATAGCTGGATTTGAGACACGTCACTTGCATGACTGATTGCATAATTCCAAAGCCCTCTTCTACACTGAGCTGCAATCCTGATATTGTAACAGAGGTGGACAGATGAAATGCTATAAAGTCACACTAAAGGCCATATTTGAAGTCTTGCAATATTAATCCTGACACCTGGAAAGAAAGACACAGCTACATACAGACGGCAATGGCAGTACGTCGACGAGGTCAGTTTGAATGAATATGAGGCTACAAGTTTGTGAGATCTGGCTGGCAAGCACCTGTCACACAAGGCAACTCATCTATCTGCTTTATCTGACTTTCAATCTGATATGTACAACCATACATGTGCATTAAGGATTGATCTCTGCTTCCATTAGTGCACCCAAAACAACTGAAAGTCATCTGTCGTTTCAACAGGAATCTCCAACATCCGTACCCTGCAAAAGTGTGTTCTCTTCTTGCAAAGAATAAGGGTGCAGACAACTGGAGAAAAAGTACTGCAACTGCAGGAGTTTTACCCAGAAGGCAATATTAAGTTTTATCAAAAAGTAAAAATTGGGCAATAGTGAAACAGTTGCTCGATTTTCTTTTCCATCGACTGCAACGAAAAGGAAATTGGGTGGGGTGTAAATTGGGCAGGGTGTAAATCAGACGGGGTATAAATCGGGCGGGCTGTAAATTGGACTGGGTGTAAATCGGACGGGGTGTAAATCGGGCGGGAGTAAATCGGATGGGGTGTAAATCGGGCGGTGTGTAAATCGGGCAGGGTGTAAATCGGGCGGGCTGGAAATCGGACGGGGTGTAAATCGGGCGGGGTGTAAATCAGGCGGGGTATAAATTGGGCAGAGTGTAAATCAGGCGGGGTGTAAATCGGGCAGGTGTAAATCGGATGGGGTATAAATCGGGCAGGGTGTAAATTGGGCAGGGTGTAAATCGGGCAGGGTGTAAATCAGGCGGGGTATAAATTGGGCAGGGTGTAAAGCAGGCGGGGTGTAAATCGGGCGGGTGTAAATCGGACGGGGTATAAATCGGGCGGGTGTAAATCGGACGGGGTATAAATCGGGCAGGGTGTAAATGGGACGGGGTGTAAATCGGGCGGGGTATAAATCGGGCAGGGTGTAAATGGGACGGGGTGTAAATCGGACGGGATGTAAATCGGACGGGGTGTAAATCGAGCGGAGTGTAAATCGGGCGGGTGTAAATCGGGCGGGGTATAAATCGGGAGGGTGTAAATCGGGCGGGTGTAAATCGGGCGGGGTGTAAATCGGGCGGAGTATAAATCGGGCGGAGTGTAAATCGGGCGGAGTGTAAATCGGGCGGGTGTAAATCGGGCGGGGTATAAATCGGGAGGGTGTAAATCGGACGGTAGTAAATCGGACGGGATGTAAATCGGGCGGAGTGTAAATCGGGCGGGTGTAAATCGGGCGGGGTATAAATCGGGAGGGTGTAAATCGGGCGGGTGTAAATCGGGCGGGGTGTAAATCGGGCGGAGTATAAATCGGGCGGAGTGTAAATCGGGCGGGGTGTAAATCGGGCGGAGTATAAATCGGGTGGGGTGTAAATCGGACGGGGTGTAAATCGAGCGGGTGTAAATCAGACGGGAGTAAATCGGACGGGATGTAAACCGGGCGGAGTGTAAATTGGGCGGGGTGTAAATTGAGTGGGTGTTAATCGAGCGGGTGTAAATCGGGCGGGTTGTAAATCGGACAGGGTGTAAATCGGGCGGCTGTAAATCGATCGGGGTATAAATCGGGCGGGTGTAAATCGGGCGGGTGTAAATCGGTCGGGGTATAAATCGGGCGGGTGTAAATCGGTCGGGTGTAAATCGGTCGGGGTATAAATCAGACGGGGTGTAAATCGGGCGGGGTATAAATTGAGTGGGTGTTAATCGAGCGGGTGTAAATTGGACGGGTGTAAATCGGGCGGGTATAAATCGGGCGGGTGTAAATCGGGCGGGTTGTAAATCGGGCGGGGTATAAATCGGGCGGGTGTAAATCGGGCGGGTTGTAAATCGGGCGGGGTATAAATCGGGCAGGGTATAAATCGGGCGGGGTGTAAATCGGGCGGGGTATAAATCGGGCGGGTGTAAATCGGGCGGGTTGTAAATCGGGCGGGGTGTAAATCGGGCGGGTGTAAATCGGGCGGGTGTAAATCGGACGGGGTGTAAATCGGGCGGGGTGTAAATCGGGCGGGTGTAAATCGGACGGGGTGTAAATCGGGCGGGGTGTAAATCGGGCGGGTGTAAATCGGACGGGGTGTAAATCGGGCGGGGTGTAAAGCGGGCGGGTTGTAAATCGGACGGGGTGTAAATCGGGCGCGGTATAAATCGGGCGGGTGTAAATCGGACGGGGTGTAAATCGGGCGGGTGTAAATCGGGCGGGTGTAAATCGGACGGGGTGTAAATCGGGCGGGTGTAAATTGGGCGGGTGTAAATCGGACGGGGTGTAAATCGGGCGGGGTGTAAATCAGGCGGGTGTAAATCGGACGGGGTGTAAATCGGGCGGGGTGTAAATCGGGCGGGTGTAAATCGGGCGGGTGTAAATCGGACGGGGTGTAAATCGGACGGGGTGTAAATCGGGCGGGGTGTAAATCGGGCGGGTTGTAAATCGGACGGGGTGTAAATCGGGCGGGGTATAAATCGGGCGGGGTATAAATCAGACGGGGTGTAAATCGGGTGGGGAGTAAATCGGACGGGGTGTAAATCGGGCAGCATGTAAATCGGGTGGGTGTAAATCGGGCAGAGTATAAATCGGGCGGAGTATAAATCGGACGGGGAATAAATCAGGTGGGTGTAAATCGGACGGGTGTAAATCGGACGGGGTGTAAATCGGGCGGGTGTAAATCAGACGGGATGTAAATTGGATGGAGTGCAAATCGGGCGGGTTGTAAATCGGGCGGGGTGTAAATTGAGTGGGTGTTAATCGAGCGGGGTATAAATTGGGCAGCGTATAAATCGGGCGTGGTATCAATCGGACGGGGTGTAAATCGAGTGGGGTGCAAATCAGTTGGGGTCTAAATCGGGCGGGGTGTAAATCGGACAGGGTGTAAATCGGGCGGGTGTAAATCGATCGGGGTGTAAATCGGGCGGGTGTAAATCGGGCGGCTGTAAATCGGGCGGGGTATAAATCAGATGGGGTGTAAATCGGGCAGGGTATAAATCGGACGGGGTGTAAATTGGGCGGGTTGTAAATCGAGTGGGTGTAAATCGGGCAGGAGTAAATCGGACGGGGTGTAAATTGGGCGGGTTGTAAATCGGGCAGGGTGTAAATCGGACGGGTTGTAAATCGGGCGGCTGTAAATCGGCCGGGATGTAAATTGGGCGGGTTGTAAATCGAGTGGGTGTAAATCGGGCAGGAGTAAATCGGACGGGGTGTAAATTGGGCGGGTTGTAAATCGGGCAGGGTATAAATCGGACGGGTTGTAAATCGGGCAGGGTGTAAATCGGCCGGGATGTAAATTGGGCGGGTTGTAAATCGAGTGGGTGTAAATCGGGCAGGAGTAAATCGGACGGATGTAACTCGGACGGGGTGTAAATCGATCGGGGTGTAAATCGAATGGGTGTAAATCGGCCGGGATGTAAATCGGGCGGGTTGTAAATCGGGCGGGGTGTAAATTGAGTGGGTGTTAATCGAGCGGGTGTAAATCGGGCGGGGTGTAACTCGGACGGGGTGTAAATCGGGCGGGGTGTAAATCGGGCGGTGTGTAAATCGGGCAGAGTGTATATCGGGCGGGGTGTAAATCGGATGGGGTGTAAATCGGACGGGGTGTAAATCGGGCGGGGTGTAAATCGGATGGGGTGTAAATCGGGCAGAGTGTAAATCGGACGGGGTGTAAAGCGGACGGGGTGTAAATCGGATGGGGTGTAAATCGGGCAGAGTGTATATCGGGCGGGGTGTAAATCGGATGGGGTGTAAATCGGACGGGGTGTAAATCGGACGGGGTGTAAATTGGACGGGGTGTAAATCGGGCAGGGTGTAAATCGGGTGGGTGTAAATCGGGCAGAGTATAAATCGGGCGGGTGTAAATCGGGCAGAGTATAAATCGGGCGGGTGTAAATCGGGCAGAGTATAAATCGGGCAGGGTGTAAATCGGGCAGAGTATAAATCGGGCGGGTGTAAATCGGGCAGAGTATAAATCGGGCGGGTGTAAATCGGGCAGAGTATAAATCGGGCAGGTGTAAATCGGGCAGAGTATAAATCGGGCAGGTGTAAATCGGGCAGGTGTAAATCGGGCGGGTGTAAATCGAGCAGGTTTAAATTGGGCGGGGTGTAAATTGGGCAGAGTGTATATCGGGCAGGGTATAAATCGGACGGGGTGTAAATCGGACGGGGTGTAAATCAGGTGGGTATAAATCGGGTAGAGTATAAATCGGACGGGGTGTAAATCTGGCGGGGTGTAAATCCGACGGCGTATAAATCGGGCGCAGTGTAAATCGGGCGGAGTATAAATCGGGCGGGGTGTAAATCGGACGGGGTGTAAATCGAGCGGGTGTAAATCGGGCGTGGTATCAATCGGACGGGGTGTAAATCGGGCAGGGTGTAAATCGAGCGGGGTGTAAATCAGTTGGGGTGTAAATCGGGCGGGATGTAAATCGGGCGAGTTGTAAATCGGGCGGGGTATAAATCAGACGGGGTGTAAATCGGACGGGGTGTAAATCGGGCGGGTTGTAAATCGGGCGGGTGTAAATCGGGCGGGTGTAAATCGATCGGGGTATAAATCGGGCGGGTGTAAATCGGGCGGGTGTAAATCGGGCGGGTGTAAATCGGGCGGAGTATAAATCAGGTGGTGTGTAAATCGGACGGGGTGTAAATCGGTCGGGGTATAAATTAGGCGGTGTGTAAATTGGGCTGAGTATAAATCGGGCAGGGTGTAAATCGGGCGGGGTATAAATCGGCAGTGTGTAAATCGGGCGGGGTGTAAATCGTGTGGGGTGTAAATCGGGCGGGGTGTAAATCGGGCAGGGTGTAAATCAGACGATGTATAAATCGGGCGAGTGTAAATCAGGCGGGGTGTAAATCGGGTGGGGTATAAATCGGGTGGGTATATATTGGACGGGGTATAAATCGGGCGGGGTTTAAATCGGGCGGAGTGTAAATTGGACGGGGTTAAATCAGGCGGGTGTAAATTGGGCGGGGTGTAAATCGGACAGGGTGTAAATCGGACAGGTTGTAAATCGGGCGGATTATAAATCGGGTGGGTGTAAATTGGCCGGGGTATAAATCGGGCGGGGTATAAATCGAGCGTGGTGTAAATCGGGCGGGTGTAAATCAGTTGGGGGGTAAATTGGGCGGGGTGTAAATCGGGCGGGGTGCAAATCTGGCGGGGTATAAATCGGACGGGTGTGAATCGGGCGGGGTGTAAATCGGGAGGGTGTAAATTGGGTGAGGTATAAATCGGGCGGATGTAAATTGGGCAGGGTGTAAATCGGGCGGGGTATAAATCGGACGGGGTTATAAATCGGGCGGAGTATAAATCGGGCAGGGTATAAATCGGACGGGGTGTTAATCGGGCAGGGTGTAAATCGGGCAGGGTGCAAATCGGGCGGAGTATAAAGTGGGCGGGGTGTAAATCAGTTGCGGTGTAAATCGAGTCGGGGTCTAAATCAGGCAGAGTATAAATCGGGTGGGTGCAAATCGAGCGGGTGTAAATCGGGCGAGTTGTAAATCGGACGGTGTGTAAATCGGGCGGTGTAAATCGGTCGGGGTATAAATCGGGCGGGTGTAATTCGGGCGGTTGTAAATCGGGCGGGGTATAAATCAGACAGGGTGTAAATCGGGCAGGGTTTAAATCCGGCGGATATAAATCGGACGGGGTATAAATCGGACGGGGTATAAATCGGGCAGAGTGTAAATCGGACGGGGTATAAATTGGGCGGGGTGTAAATCGGGCGGGGTGTAAATCAGGCGGGGTGTAAATCAGGCAGGGTGTAAATTGGACAGGGTGTAAATTGGGCAGGTTGTAAATCGGGCGGGGTATAAATCGGGTGCGGTGTAAATCGGACGGGGTATAAATCGGGCGTGGTGTAAATTGGGCGGGTTTAAATCAGTTGGGGGGTAAATTGGGCGGGATGTAAATCGGACGGGGTATAAATCGGGCGTGGTGTAAATTGGGCGGGTTTAAATCAGTTGGGGGGTAAATTGGGCGGGGTGTAAATCGGGTGGGTGTAAATCGGGCGGGGTGCAAATCGAACGGGGTATAAATCGGACGTGTGTAAATCGGGCGGGGTGTAAATCGGGCGGGTGTAAATTAGGTGAGGTATAAATCGGGCGGATGTAAATCGGGCGTCTGTAAATCGGCCGGGATGTAAATTGGGCGGGTTGTAAATCGAGTGGGTGTAAATCGGGCAGGAGTAAATCGGACGGATGTAACTCGGACGGGGTGTAAATCGATCGGGGTGTAAATCGAATGGGTGTAAATCGGCCGGGATGTAAATCGGGCGGGTTGTAAATCGGGCGGGGTGTAAATTGAGTGGGTGTTAATCGAGCGGGTGTAAATCGGGCGGGGTGTAACTCGGACGGGGTGTAAATCGGGCGGGGTGTAAATCGGGCGGGGTGTAAATCGGGCAGAGTGTATATCGGGCGGGGTGTAAATCGGATGGGGTGTAAATCGGGAGGGTGTAAATCGGGCGGGTGTAAATCGGGCGGGGTGTAAATCGGGCGGAGTATAAATCGGGCGGAGTGTAAATCGGGCGGAGTGTAAATCGGGCGGGTGTAAATCGGGCGGGGTATAAATCGGGAGGGTGTAAATCGGACGGTAGTAAATCGGACGGGATGTAAATCGGGCGGAGTGTAAATCGGGCGGGTGTAAATCGGGCGGGGTATAAATCGGGAGGGTGTAAATCGGGCGGGTGTAAATCGGGCGGGGTGTAAATCGGGCGGAGTATAAATCGGGCGGAGTGTAAATCGGGCGGGGTGTAAATCGGGCGGAGTATAAATCGGGTGGGGTGTAAATCGGACGGGGTGTAAATCGAGCGGGTGTAAATCAGACGGGAGTAAATCGGACGGGATGTAAACCGGGCGGAGTGTAAATTGGGCGGGGTGTAAATTGAGTGGGTGTTAATCGAGCGGGTGTAAATCGGGCGGGTTGTAAATCGGACAGGGTGTAAATCGGGCGGCTGTAAATCGATCGGGGTATAAATCGGGCGGGTGTAAATCGGGCGGGTGTAAATCGGTCGGGGTATAAATCGGGCGGGTGTAAATCGGTCGGGTGTAAATCGGTCGGGGTATAAATCAGACGGGGTGTAAATCGGGCGGGGTATAAATTGAGTGGGTGTTAATCGAGCGGGTGTAAATTGGACGGGTGTAAATCGGGCGGGTATAAATCGGGCGGGTGTAAATCGGGCGGGTTGTAAATCGGGCGGGGTATAAATCGGGCGGGTGTAAATCGGGCGGGTTGTAAATCGGGCGGGGTATAAATCGGGCAGGGTATAAATCGGGCGGGGTGTAAATCGGGCGGGGTATAAATCGGGCGGGTGTAAATCGGGCGGGTTGTAAATCGGGCGGGGTGTAAATCGGGCGGGTGTAAATCGGGCGGGTGTAAATCGGACGGGGTGTAAATCGGGCGGGGTGTAAATCGGGCGGGTGTAAATCGGACGGGGTGTAAATCGGGCGGGGTGTAAATCGGGCGGGTGTAAATCGGACGGGGTGTAAATCGGGCGGGGTGTAAAGCGGGCGGGTTGTAAATCGGACGGGGTGTAAATCGGGCGCGGTATAAATCGGGCGGGTGTAAATCGGACGGGGTGTAAATCGGGCGGGTGTAAATCGGGCGGGTGTAAATCGGACGGGGTGTAAATCGGGCGGGTGTAAATTGGGCGGGTGTAAATCGGACGGGGTGTAAATCGGGCGGGGTGTAAATCAGGCGGGTGTAAATCGGACGGGGTGTAAATCGGGCGGGGTGTAAATCGGGCGGGTGTAAATCGGGCGGGTGTAAATCGGACGGGGTGTAAATCGGACGGGGTGTAAATCGGGCGGGGTGTAAATCGGGCGGGTTGTAAATCGGACGGGGTGTAAATCGGGCGGGGTATAAATCGGGCGGGGTATAAATCAGACGGGGTGTAAATCGGGTGGGGAGTAAATCGGACGGGGTGTAAATCGGGCAGCATGTAAATCGGGTGGGTGTAAATCGGGCAGAGTATAAATCGGGCGGAGTATAAATCGGACGGGGAATAAATCAGGTGGGTGTAAATCGGACGGGTGTAAATCGGACGGGGTGTAAATCGGGCGGGTGTAAATCAGACGGGATGTAAATTGGATGGAGTGCAAATCGGGCGGGTTGTAAATCGGGCGGGGTGTAAATTGAGTGGGTGTTAATCGAGCGGGGTATAAATTGGGCAGCGTATAAATCGGGCGTGGTATCAATCGGACGGGGTGTAAATCGAGTGGGGTGCAAATCAGTTGGGGTCTAAATCGGGCGGGGTGTAAATCGGACAGGGTGTAAATCGGGCGGGTGTAAATCGATCGGGGTGTAAATCGGGCGGGTGTAAATCGGGCGGCTGTAAATCGGGCGGGGTATAAATCAGATGGGGTGTAAATCGGGCAGGGTATAAATCGGACGGGGTGTAAATTGGGCGGGTTGTAAATCGAGTGGGTGTAAATCGGGCAGGAGTAAATCGGACGGGGTGTAAATTGGGCGGGTTGTAAATCGGGCAGGGTGTAAATCGGACGGGTTGTAAATCGGGCGGCTGTAAATCGGCCGGGATGTAAATTGGGCGGGTTGTAAATCGAGTGGGTGTAAATCGGGCAGGAGTAAATCGGACGGGGTGTAAATTGGGCGGGTTGTAAATCGGGCAGGGTATAAATCGGACGGGTTGTAAATCGGGCAGGGTGTAAATCGGCCGGGATGTAAATTGGGCGGGTTGTAAATCGAGTGGGTGTAAATCGGGCAGGAGTAAATCGGACGGATGTAACTCGGACGGGGTGTAAATCGATCGGGGTGTAAATCGAATGGGTGTAAATCGGCCGGGATGTAAATCGGGCGGGTTGTAAATCGGGCGGGGTGTAAATTGAGTGGGTGTTAATCGAGCGGGTGTAAATCGGGCGGGGTGTAACTCGGACGGGGTGTAAATCGGGCGGGGTGTAAATCGGGCGGTGTGTAAATCGGGCAGAGTGTATATCGGGCGGGGTGTAAATCGGATGGGGTGTAAATCGGACGGGGTGTAAATCGGGCGGGGTGTAAATCGGATGGGGTGTAAATCGGGCAGAGTGTAAATCGGACGGGGTGTAAAGCGGACGGGGTGTAAATCGGATGGGGTGTAAATCGGGCAGAGTGTATATCGGGCGGGGTGTAAATCGGATGGGGTGTAAATCGGACGGGGTGTAAATCGGACGGGGTGTAAATTGGACGGGGTGTAAATCGGGCAGGGTGTAAATCGGGTGGGTGTAAATCGGGCAGAGTATAAATCGGGCGGGTGTAAATCGGGCAGAGTATAAATCGGGCGGGTGTAAATCGGGCAGAGTATAAATCGGGCAGGGTGTAAATCGGGCAGAGTATAAATCGGGCGGGTGTAAATCGGGCAGAGTATAAATCGGGCGGGTGTAAATCGGGCAGAGTATAAATCGGGCAGGTGTAAATCGGGCAGAGTATAAATCGGGCAGGTGTAAATCGGGCAGGTGTAAATCGGGCGGGTGTAAATCGAGCAGGTTTAAATTGGGCGGGGTGTAAATTGGGCAGAGTGTATATCGGGCAGGGTATAAATCGGACGGGGTGTAAATCGGACGGGGTGTAAATCAGGTGGGTATAAATCGGGTAGAGTATAAATCGGACGGGGTGTAAATCTGGCGGGGTGTAAATCCGACGGCGTATAAATCGGGCGCAGTGTAAATCGGGCGGAGTATAAATCGGGCGGGGTGTAAATCGGACGGGGTGTAAATCGAGCGGGTGTAAATCGGGCGTGGTATCAATCGGACGGGGTGTAAATCGGGCAGGGTGTAAATCGAGCGGGGTGTAAATCAGTTGGGGTGTAAATCGGGCGGGATGTAAATCGGGCGAGTTGTAAATCGGGCGGGGTATAAATCAGACGGGGTGTAAATCGGACGGGGTGTAAATCGGGCGGGTTGTAAATCGGGCGGGTGTAAATCGGGCGGGTGTAAATCGATCGGGGTATAAATCGGGCGGGTGTAAATCGGGCGGGTGTAAATCGGGCGGGTGTAAATCGGGCGGAGTATAAATCAGGTGGTGTGTAAATCGGACGGGGTGTAAATCGGTCGGGGTATAAATTAGGCGGTGTGTAAATTGGGCTGAGTATAAATCGGGCAGGGTGTAAATCGGGCGGGGTATAAATCGGCAGTGTGTAAATCGGGCGGGGTGTAAATCGTGTGGGGTGTAAATCGGGCGGGGTGTAAATCGGGCAGGGTGTAAATCAGACGATGTATAAATCGGGCGAGTGTAAATCAGGCGGGGTGTAAATCGGGTGGGGTATAAATCGGGTGGGTATATATTGGACGGGGTATAAATCGGGCGGGGTTTAAATCGGGCGGAGTGTAAATTGGACGGGGTTAAATCAGGCGGGTGTAAATTGGGCGGGGTGTAAATCGGACAGGGTGTAAATCGGACAGGTTGTAAATCGGGCGGATTATAAATCGGGTGGGTGTAAATTGGCCGGGGTATAAATCGGGCGGGGTATAAATCGAGCGTGGTGTAAATCGGGCGGGTGTAAATCAGTTGGGGGGTAAATTGGGCGGGGTGTAAATCGGGCGGGGTGCAAATCTGGCGGGGTATAAATCGGACGGGTGTGAATCGGGCGGGGTGTAAATCGGGAGGGTGTAAATTGGGTGAGGTATAAATCGGGCGGATGTAAATTGGGCAGGGTGTAAATCGGGCGGGGTATAAATCGGACGGGGTTATAAATCGGGCGGAGTATAAATCGGGCAGGGTATAAATCGGACGGGGTGTTAATCGGGCAGGGTGTAAATCGGGCAGGGTGCAAATCGGGCGGAGTATAAAGTGGGCGGGGTGTAAATCAGTTGCGGTGTAAATCGAGTCGGGGTCTAAATCAGGCAGAGTATAAATCGGGTGGGTGCAAATCGAGCGGGTGTAAATCGGGCGAGTTGTAAATCGGACGGTGTGTAAATCGGGCGGTGTAAATCGGTCGGGGTATAAATCGGGCGGGTGTAATTCGGGCGGTTGTAAATCGGGCGGGGTATAAATCAGACAGGGTGTAAATCGGGCAGGGTTTAAATCCGGCGGATATAAATCGGACGGGGTATAAATCGGACGGGGTATAAATCGGGCAGAGTGTAAATCGGACGGGGTATAAATTGGGCGGGGTGTAAATCGGGCGGGGTGTAAATCAGGCGGGGTGTAAATCAGGCAGGGTGTAAATTGGACAGGGTGTAAATTGGGCAGGTTGTAAATCGGGCGGGGTATAAATCGGGTGCGGTGTAAATCGGACGGGGTATAAATCGGGCGTGGTGTAAATTGGGCGGGTTTAAATCAGTTGGGGGGTAAATTGGGCGGGATGTAAATCGGACGGGGTATAAATCGGGCGTGGTGTAAATTGGGCGGGTTTAAATCAGTTGGGGGGTAAATTGGGCGGGGTGTAAATCGGGTGGGTGTAAATCGGGCGGGGTGCAAATCGAACGGGGTATAAATCGGACGTGTGTAAATCGGGCGGGGTGTAAATCGGGCGGGTGTAAATTAGGTGAGGTATAAATCGGGCGGATGTAAATCGGGCGTCTGTAAATCGGCCGGGATGTAAATTGGGCGGGTTGTAAATCGAGTGGGTGTAAATCGGGCAGGAGTAAATCGGACGGATGTAACTCGGACGGGGTGTAAATCGATCGGGGTGTAAATCGAATGGGTGTAAATCGGCCGGGATGTAAATCGGGCGGGTTGTAAATCGGGCGGGGTGTAAATTGAGTGGGTGTTAATCGAGCGGGTGTAAATCGGGCGGGGTGTAACTCGGACGGGGTGTAAATCGGGCGGGGTGTAAATCGGGCGGGGTGTAAATCGGGCAGAGTGTATATCGGGCGGGGTGTAAATCGGATGGGGTGTAAATCGGACGGGGTGTAAATCGGGCGGGGTGTAAATCGGATGGGGTGTAAATCGGGCAGAGTGTATATCGGGCGGGGTGTAAATCGGATGGGGTGTAAATCGGACGGGGTGTAAATCGGACGGGGTGTAAATCGGACGGGGTGTAAATCGGGCAGGGTGTAAATCGGGTGGGTGTAAATCGGGCAGAGTATAAATCGGGCGGGTGTAAATCGGGCAGAGTATAAATCGGGCGGGTGTAAATCGGGCAGAGTATAAATCGGGCGGGGTGTAAATCGGGCAGAGTATAAATCGGGCGGGTGTAAATCGGGCAGAGTATAAATCGGGCGGGTGTAAATCGGGCGGTTGTAAATCGGGCGGGTGTAAATCGAGCGGGTTTAAATTGGGCGGGGTGTAAATTGGGCAGAGTGTATATCGGGCAGGGTATAAATCGGACGGGGTGTAAATCGGACGGGGTGTAAATCAGGTGGGGTGTAAATCGGGCGGGTGTAAATCGGGCGGGTGTAAATCGATCGGGGTATAAATCGGGCGGGTGTAAATCGGGCGGGTGTAAATCGGGCGGGTGTAAATCGGGCGGAGTATAAATCAGGTGGTGTGTAAATCGGACGGGGTGTAAATCGGTCGGGGTATAAATTAGGCGGTGTGTAAATTGGGCTGAGTATAAATCGGGCAGGGTGTAAATCGGGCGGGGCATAAATCGGCAGTGTGTAAATCGGGCGGGGTGTAAATCGTGTGGGGTGTAAATCGGGCGGGGTGTAAATCGGGCAGGGTGTAAATCAGACGATGTATAAATCGGGCGAGTGTAAATCAGGCGGGGTGTAAATCGGGTGGGGTATAAATCGGGTGGGTATATATTGGACGGGGTATAAATCGAGCGGGGTTTAAATCGGGCGGAGTGTAAATTGGACGGGGTTAAATCAGGCGGGTGTAAATTGGGCGGGGTGTAAATCGGACAGGGTGTAAATCGGACAGGTTGTAAATCGGGCGGATTATAAATCGGGTGGGTGTAAATTGGCCGGGGTATAAATCGGGCGGGGTATAAATCGAGCGTGGTGTAAATCGGGCGGGTGTAAATCAGTTGGGGGGTAAATTGGGCGGGGTGTAAATCGGGCGGGGTGCAAATCTGGCGGGGTATAAATCGGACGGGTGTGAATCGGGCGGGGTGTAAATCGGGAGGGTGTAAATTGGGTGAGGTATAAATCGGGCGGATGTAAATTGGGCAGGGTGTAAATCGGGCGGGGTATAAATCGGACGGGGTTATAAATCGGGCGGAGTATAAATCGGGCAGGGTATAAATCGGACGGGGTGTTAATCGGGCAGGGTGTAAATCGGGCAGGGTGCAAATCGGGCGGAGTATAAAGTGGGCGGGGTGTAAATCAGTTGCGGTGTAAATCGAGTCGGGGTCTAAATCAGGCAGAGTATAAATCGGGTGGGTGCAAATCGAGCGGGTGTAAATCGGACGAGTTGTAAATCGGGCGGTGTAAATCGGTCGGGGTATAAATCGGGCGGGTGTAATTCGGGCGGTTGTAAATCGGGCGGGGTATAAATCAGACAGGGTGTAAATCGGGCAGGGTTTAAATCCGGCGGATATAAATCGGACGGGGTATAAATCGGACGGGGTATAAATCGGGCAGAGTGTAAATCGGACGGGGTATAAATTGGGCGGGGTGTAAATCGGGCGGGGTGTAAATCAGGCGGGGTGTAAATCGGGCAGGGTGTAAATTGGACAGGGTGTAAATTGGGCAGGTTGTAAATCGGGCGGGGTATAAATCGGGTGCGGTGTAAATCGGACGGGGTATAAATCGGGCGTGGTGTAAATTGGGCGGGTTTAAATCAGTTGGGGGGTAAATTGGGCGGGATGTAAATCGGACGGGGTATAAATCGGGCGTGGTGTAAATTGGGCGGGTTTAAATCAGTTGGGGGGTAAATTGGGCGGGGTGTAAATCGGGTGGGTGTAAATCGGGCGGGGTGCAAATCGAACGGGGTATAAATCGGACGTGTGTAAATCGGGCGGGGTGTAAATCGGGCGGGTGTAAATTAGGTGAGGTATAAATCGGGCGGATGTAAATCGGGCGTCTGTAAATCGGCCGGGATGTAAATTGGGCGGGTTGTAAATCGAGTGGGTGTAAATCGGGCAGGAGTAAATCGGACGGATGTAACTCGGACGGGGTGTAAATCGATCGGGGTGTAAATCGAATGGGTGTAAATCGGCCGGGATGTAAATCGGGCGGGTTGTAAATCGGGCGGGGTGTAAATTGAGTGGGTGTTAATCGAGCGGGTGTAAATCGGGCGGGGTGTAACTCGGACGGGGTGTAAATCGGGCGGGGTGTAAATCGGGCGGGGTGTAAATCGGGCAGAGTGTATATCGGGCGGGGTGTAAATCGGATGGGGTGTAAATCGGACGGGTTGTAAATCGGGCGGGGTGTAAATTGAGTGGGTGTTAATCGAGCGGGTGTAAATCGGGCAGGGTGTAAATCGGGTGGGTGTAAATCGGGTGGAGTATAAATCAGGCAGTGTGAAAATCGGGCAGGGTGTAAATCGGGTGGGTGTAAATCGGGCGGGTGTAAATCGGGCGGGTGTAAATCGAGCGGGTGTAAATTGGGCGGAGTATAAATCAGGCGGTGTGTAAATCGGACGGGGTGTAAATCGAGCGGGTGTAAATCGGGCGGGAGTAAATCAGACGGGATGTAAATTGGGCGGGGTGTAAATCGGGCGGGTTGTAAATCGGGCGGGGTGTCAATTGAGTGGGTGTTATTCGAGCGGGTGTCAATCGGGCGGGTTGTAAATCAGACGGGGTGTAAATCGGATGGGGTGTAAATCGGTCGGGGTATAAATTAGGCGGGGTGTAAATCGGGCGGGGTGTAAATCGGGCAGGGTGTAAATCAGGTGGGGTGTAAATCAGTGAGGGTGTAAATCAGGCGGGGTGTAAATCGGGCGGGGTGTAAATTGAGTGGGTGTTATTCGAGCGGGTGTCAATCGGGCGGGTTGTAAATCAGACGGGGTGTAAATCGTTCGGGGTGTAAATCGGGCAGGGTTTAAATCGGACGGGGTGTATATCGGGCAGGGTGTAAATCAGGCGGGGTGTAAATCAGTTAGGGTGTAAATCAGGCGGTGTGTAAATTGGGCGCGTTGTAAATTGGACGGGGTGTAAATCGGGCGGCTGTAAATCGGGCGTGGTATAAATCGGGCGGGTGTAAATCGGGCGGTTGTGAATCGGGCGGGGTGTAAATTGGGCAGGGTGTATGTCGGGCGGGGTATAAATCGGGTAGAGTATAAATCGGGCGGGTGTAAATTGGGCGGTTGTGAATCGGGCGGGGTGTAAATTGGGCAGGGTGTATGTCGGGCGGGGTATAAATCGGGTAGAGTATAAATCGGATGGGGTATAAATCGGGCGGAGTATAAATCGGGCGGGTGTAAATCGGGCAGGGTGTATGTCGGGCGGGGTATAAATCGGGTAGAGTATAAATCGGGCGGGGTATAAATCGGGCGGAGTATAAATCGGACGGGGTGTAAAACGGTAAAGGGTGTAAATCGGGCGAGGTGTAAATCGGGTGGGCTGTAAATCGGGCGGGGTATAAATCGGACGGGGTATAAATCGAGCAGCGTGTAAATCGGGCGGGGTGTAAATCGGGCAGGGTGTTAATCGAGCAGGGTGTAAATCGAGCAGGGTATAAATCGGACGGGGTATAAATCGAGCGGCGTGTAAATCGGGCGGGGTGTAAATCGGGCAGGGTGTAAATCGAGCAGGGTATAAATCGGGCAGGGTGTAAATCGGGCGGGGTGTAAATCGGAAGAGTGTAAACGGGCGGGGTATTAATCAGACGGGGTGTAAATCGGGCGGGTGTAAATCGGGCGGGGTATAAATCGGGGGGGGTGTAAATCGGGCGGGGTATAAATCAGACGGGGTGTAAATCGGGCGGGTGTAAATCGGGCGGGGTGTAAATCGGGCGGGTGTAAATCAGACGGGGTGTAAATCGGGCGGTTGTAAATCGGGCGGGGTATAAATCGGACGGGGTATAAATCGAGCGGCGTGTAAATCGGGCGGGGTGTAAATCGGGCAGGGTGTAAATCGAGCAGGGTGTAAATCGAGCAGGGTATAAATCGGACGGGGTATAAATCGAGCGGCGTTTAAATCGGGCGGGGTGTAAATCGGGCAGGGTGTAAATCGAGCAGGGTGTAAATCGAGCAGGGTATAAATCGGACGGGGTATAAATCGAGCGGCGTGTAAATCGGGCGGGGTATAAATCGGGCAGGGTATTAATCAGACGGGGTGTAAATCGGGCGGGTGTAAACCGGGCGATTGTAAATCGGGCGGGGTGTAAATCGGACGGGGTGTAAATCGGGCGGGTGTAAATCGGGCGGGGTATAAATCGGGGGGGGGGGTGTAAATCGGGCGGGTGTAAATCGGGCGGGGTATAAATCAGACGGGGTGTAAATCGGGCGGGTGTAAATCGGGCGGTTGTAAATCGAGCGGGGTATAAATCAGACGGGGTGTAAATCGGGCGGTTGTAAATCGGGCGAGGTGTAAATCGAGCCGGTTTAAATTGGGCGGGGTGTAAATTGGGCAGAGTGTATATCGGGCTGGGTATAAATCGGACGGGGTGTAAATCGGACGGGGTGTAAATCAGACGGGGTGTAAATCAGACGGGGTGTAAATCGGGCAGGGTATAAATCGAGCGGGTGTAAATCGGGCGGGTGTAAATCGGGCAGAGTATAAATCGAGCGGGTGTAAATCGGGCGGTGTGTAAATTGAGTGGGTGTTATTCGAGCGGGTGTCAATCGGGCGGGTTGTAAATCAGACGGGGTATAAATCAGACCGGGTGTCAATCAGACGGGGTGTAAATCAGGTGGGGTGTAAATCGGGTGGGGTATAAATCGGGTGGGGTATAAATCGGGTGGGTATAAATTGAACAGGGTATAAATCCAACGGCGTATAAATCGGGCACAGTGTAAATCGGGCGGAGTATAAATCGGGCGGGCTGTAAATCGGCAGAGTATAAATCGGGCGGGTGTAAATCGGGCGTGTGTAAATCGGGCGGGTGTAAATCGGGCGGGTGTAAATCGGGCGGAGTATAAATCGGGCGGGCTGTAAATCGGCAGAGTGTAAATCGGGCGGGTGTAAATCGGGCGGGTGTAAATCGGGCAGGGTGTAAATCGGGGGGAGTATAAATCGGGCGGGTGTAAATCGGGCGGAGTATAAATCGGGTGGGCTGTAAATCGGGCAGGTGTAAATCGGACGGGGTGTAAATCGGGCGGGTGTAAATCGGGCGGGTGTAAATCGGGCAGGGTGTAAATCGGGGGGAGTATAAATCGGGCGGGTGTAAATCGGGCGGGTGTAAATCGGGCGGAGTATAAATCGGGCGGGTTGTAAATCGGGCAGGGTGTAAATCGGGCAGGGTGTAAATCGGACGGGGTGTAAATCGGGCGGGGTATTAAACAGGAGTGGTATAAATCGGGCGGGTGTAAATCGGACAGGGTATAAATCGGGCAGGGTGTAAATCGGACGGGGTATAAATCGAGCGGGGTGTAAATCGGGCGATGTGTAAATCAGGCGGGTATAAATCGGGCAGGGTGTAAATCGAGCAGGGTGTAAATCGAGCAGAGTATAAATCGGACGGGGTGTAAATCGGGCAGGGTATAAATCGGACGTGGTATAAATCGGGCAGAGTGTAAACGGGCGGTTGTAAATTAGACGGTTGTAAATTGGGCGGGGTATAAATCAGACGGGGTGTAAATCGGGCGGGGTGTAAACGGGCGGGGTATTAATCAGACGGGGTGTAAATCGGGCGCGTGTAAATCGGGCGGTTGTAAATCGGGCGGGGTATAAATCAGACGGGGTGTAAATTGGGCGGGTGTAAATCGGGCGGGGTATAAATCGGGGGGGGTGTAAATCGGGCGGGTGTAAATCGGGCGGGGTATAAATCAGACGGGGTGTAAATCGGGCGGGTGTAAATCGGGCATTGTAAATCGGGCGGGGTATAAATCAGACGGGGTGTAAATCGGGCGGGGTGTAAACGGGCGGGGTATAAATCAGACGGGGTGTAAATTGGGCGGGTGTAAATCGGGCGGGGTGTAAATCGGGCGGGTGTAAATCGGGCATTGTAAATCGGGCGGGGTGTAAATCGGGCGCGTGTAAATCGGGCGGTTGTAAATCGGGCGGGGTATAAATCAGACGGGGTGTAAATTGGGCGGGTGTAAATCGGGCGGGGTATAAATCGGGGGGGGTGTAAATCGGGCGGGTGTAAATCGGGCGGGGTATAAATCAGACGGGG
Organism: Pristiophorus japonicus; assembly: GCF_044704955.1. Lineage (NCBI taxonomy): Eukaryota > Metazoa > Chordata > Chondrichthyes > Pristiophoridae > Pristiophorus > Pristiophorus japonicus. The sequence continues at coordinate 156,934,112 of NC_091983.1, forward strand.
TGTAAATCGGGCGGGTGTAAATCGGGCATTGTAAATCGGGCGGGGTATAAATCAGACGGGGTGTAAATCGGGCGGGTGTAAATCGGGCGGTTGTAAATCGGGCGGGGTATAAATCAGACGGAGTGTAAATCGGGCGGTTGTAAATCGGGCGAGGTGTAAATCGAGCGGGTTTAAATTGGGCGTGGTGTAAATTGGGCAAGGTGTATATCGGGCAGGGTATAAATCGGACGGGGTGTAAATCGGACGGGGTGTAAATCAGACGGGGTGTAAATCAGACGGGGTGTAAATCGGGCAGGGTATAAATCGAGCGGGTGTAAATCGGGTGGGTGTAAATCGGGCGGGTGTAAATCGGGCAGAGTACAAATCGAGCGGGTGTAAATCGGGCGGTGTGTAAATTGAGTGGGTGTTATTCGAGCGGGTGTCAATCGGGCGGGTTGTAAATCAGACGGGGTGTAAATCAGACCGGGTGTAAATCGGACGGGGTGTAAATCGGGTGGGGTATAAATCGGGTGGGTATAAATTGGACAGGGTATAAATCGGGCGGGGTTTAAATCGGGCGAGGTGTAAATCGGGCAGGGTGTAAATCGGGTGGGGTATAAATCGGGTGGGGTGTAAATCGGGCGGGTGTAAATCGGGTAGAGTATAAATCGGGCGGGTGTAAATCCGACGGCGTATAAATCGGGCACAGTGTAAATCGGGTGGAGTATAAATCGGGCGGGTGTAAATCGGGCGGGTGTAAATCGGGCGGAGTATAAATCGGGCGGGCTGTAAATCGGGCAGGGTGTAAATCGGGCAGGGTGTAAATCGGGTGGGGTATTAATCAGGAGTGGTATAAATCGGGCGGGTGTAAATCGGACAGGGTGTAAATCAGGCAGGGTGTAAATCGGACGGGGTGTAAATCGGGCGGGGTGTAAATTGGACAGGGTGTAAATCGGGCAGGGTGTAAATCGGGCGGGCTGTAAATCGGGCGGGGTGTAAATTGGACAGGGTGTAAATCGGGCAGGGTGTAAATCGGGTGGGGTATTAATCAGGAGTGGTATAAATCGGGCGGGTGTAAATCGGACAGGGTGTAAATCAGGCAGGGTGTAAATCGGGCGGGCTGTAAATCGGGCGGGGTGTAAATTGGACAGGGTGTAAATCGGGCAGGGTGTAAATCGGGCAGGGTGTAATTCGGGCGGGTAAAAATCGGACGGGGTATAAATCGAGCGGGGTGTAAATCGGGCGGGGTGTAAATCGGGCGATGTGTAAATCGGGCGGGTATAAATCGGACGGGGTATAAATCGAGCGGGGTGTAAATCGGGCGGGGTGTAAATCGGACGGGGTTAATCAGGCGGGGTGTAAATCGGGCGGGTATAAATTGGACGGGGTATAAATCGGGCGGGGTTTAAATCGGGCGAGGTGTAAATCGGGCAGGGTGCAAATCGGGCAGGGTGTAAATCGGACGGGGTTAATCAGGCGGGTGTAAATCGGACGAGGTATAAATTGGGCGGGGTGTAAATCGGGCGGGGTGTAAACCGGGCGGGGTGTAAATCGGGCAGGGTGTAAATCGGGCAGGGTGTAAATCGGACGGGGTGTAAATCGGGCGGGTGTAAATCGGGCGGGTGTAAATCGGGCAGGGTGTAAATCGGGGGGAGTATAAATCGGGCGGGTGTAAATCGGGCGGGTGTAAATCGGGCGGAGTATAAGTCGGGCGGGTTGTAAATCGGGCAGGGTGTAAATCGGGCAGGGTGTAAATCGGACGGGGTGTAAATCGGGCGGGGTATTAATCAGGAGTGGTATAAATCGGGCGGGTGTAAATCGGACAGGGTGTAAATCGGGCAGGGTGTAAATCGGACGGGGTATAAATCGAGCGGGGTGTAAATCGGGCGATGTGTAAATCAGGCGGGTATAAATCGGGCAGGGTGTAAATCGAGCAGGGTGTAAATCGAGCAGAGTATAAATCGGACGGGGTGTAAATCGGGCAGGGTATAAATCGGACGTGGTATAAATCAGGCAGAGTGTAAACGGGCGGTTGTAAATTAGACGGTTGTAAATTGGGCGGGGTATAAATCAGACGGGGTGTAAATCGGGCGGGGTGTAAACGGGCGGGGTATTAATCAGACGGGGTGTAAATCGGGCGCGTGTAAATCGGGCGGTTGTAAATCGGGCGGGGTATAAATCAGACGGGGTGTAAATTGGGCGGGTGTAAATCGGGCGGGGTATAAATCGGGGGGGGTGTAAATCGGGCGGGTGTAAATCGGGCGGGGTATAAATCAGACGGGGTGTAAATCGGGCGGGTGTAAATCGGGCATTGTAAATCGGGCGGGGTATAAATCAGACGGGGTGTAAATCGGGCGGGGTGTAAACGGGCGGGGTATTAATCAGACGGGGTGTAAATCGGGCGCGTGTAAATCGGGCGGTTGTAAATCGGGCGGGGTATAAATCAGACGGGGTGTAAATTGGGCGGGTGTAAATCGGGCGGGGTATAAATCGGGGGGGGTGTAAATCGGGCGGGTGTAAATCGGGCGGGGTATAAATCAGACGGGGTGTAAATCGGGCGGGTGAAAATCGGGCATTGTAAATCGGGCGGGGTATAAATCAGACGGGGTGTAAATCGGGCGGGTGTAAATCGGGCGGTTGTAAATCGGGCGGGGTATAAATCAGACGGAGTGTAAATCGGGCGGTTGTAAATCGGGCGAGGTGTAAATCGAGCGGGTTTAAATTGGGCGTGGTGTAAATTGGGCAGGGTGTATATCGGGCAGGGTATAAATCGGACGGGGTGTAAATCGGATGGGGTGTAAATCAGACGGGGTGTAAATCAGACAGGGTGTAAATCGGGCAGGGTATAAATCGAGCGGGTGTAAATCGGATGGGTGTAAATCGGGCGGGTGTAAATCGGGCAGAGTACAAATCGAGCGGGTGTAAATCGGGCGGTGTGTAAATTGAGTGGGTGTTATTCGAGCGGGTGTCAATCGGGCGGGTTGTAAATCAGACGGGGTGTAAATCAGACCGGGTGTAAATCGGACGGGGTGTAAATCGGGTGGGGTATAAATCGGGTGGGTATAAATTGGACAGGGTATAAATCGGGCGGGGTTTAAATCGGGCGAGGTGTAAATCGGGCAGGGTGTAAATCGGGTGGGGTGTAAATCGGGTGGGGTGTAAATCGGGCGGGTGTAAATCGGGTAGAGTATAAATCGGGCGGGTGTAAATCCGACGGCGTATAAATCGGGCACAGTGTAAATCGGGCGGGTGTAAATCGGGCGGGTGTAAATCGGGCGGAGTATAAATCGGGCGGGCTGTAAATCGGGCAGGGTGTAAATCGGGCAGGGTGTAAATCGGGTGGGGTATTAATCAGGAGTGGTATAAATCGGGCGGGTGTAAATCGGACAGGGTGTAAATCAGGCAGGGTGTAAATCGGGCGGGCTGTAAATCGGGCGGGGTGTAAATTGGACAGGGTGTAAATCGGGCAGGGTGTAAATCGGGCAGGGTGTAATTCGGGCGGGTAAAAATCGGACGGGGTATAAATCGAGCGGGGTGTAAATCGGGCGGGGTGTAAATCGGGCGATGTGTAAATCGGGCGGGTATAAATCGGACGGGGTATAAATCGAGCGGGGTGTAAATCGGGCGGGGTGTAAATCGGACGGGGTTAATCAGGCGGGGTGTAAATCGGGCGGGTATAAATTGGACGGTGTATAAATCGGGCGGGGTTTAAATCGGGCGAGGTGTAAATCGGGCAGGGTGCAAATCGGGCAGGGTGTAAATCGGACGGGGTTAATCAGGCGGGTGTAAATCGGACGAGGTATAAATTGGGCGGGGTGTAAATCGGGCGGGGTGTAAACCGGGCGGGGTGTAAATCGGGCAGGGTGTAAATCGGGCAGGGTGTAAATCGGACAGGGTGTAAATCGGGCAGGGTGTAAATCGGGCAGGGTGTAAATCGGGCAGGGTGTAAATTGGACAGGGTGTAAATCGGGCAGGGTGTAAATCGGGCAGGGTGTAAATTGGGCAAGGTGTAAATCGGACAGGGTGTAAATCGGGCGGGGTGTAAATCGGACGGGGTGTAAATCGGGCAGGGTGTAAATCGGGCGAGGTGTAAATCGGGCAGGGTGCAAATCGGGCAGGGTGTAAATCGGGCGGGGTGTAAATCGGACAGGGTGTAAATTGGGCAGGGTGTAAATCGGACAGGGTGTAAATCGGGCAGGGTGTAAATCGGGCAGGGTGTAAATTGGGCACTGTGTAAATCGGACAGGGTGTAAATTGGGCAGGGTGTAAATCGGACAGGGTGTAAATTGGGCAGGGTGTAAATCGGACAGGGTGTAAATCGGGCAGGGTGTAAATTGGGCAGGGTGTAAATCGGACAGGGTGTAAATCGGGCGATGTGTAAATCAGGCGGGTATAAATCGGGCAGGGTGTAAATCGAGCAGGGTGTAAATCGAGCAGAGTATAAATCGGACGGGGTGTAAATCGGGCAGGGTATAAATCGGACGTGGTATAAATCGGGCAGAGTGTAAACGGGCGGTTGTAAATTAGACGGTTGTAAATTGGGCGGGGTATAAATCAGACGGGGTGTAAATCGGGCGGGGTGTAAACGGGCGGGGTATTAATCAGACGGGGTGTAAATCGGGCGCGTGTAAATCGGGCGGTTGTAAATCGGGCGGGGTATAAATCAGACGGGGTGTAAATTGGGCGGGTGTAAATCGGGCGGGGTATAAATCGGGGGGGGTGTAAATCGGGCGGGTGTAAATCGGGCGGGGTATAAATCAGACGGGGTGTAAATCGGGCGGGTGTAAATCGGGCATTGTAAATCGGGCGGGGTATAAATCAGATGGGGTGTAAATCGGGCGGGGTGTAAACGGGCGGGGTATTAATGAGACGGGGTGTAAATCGGGCGCGTGTAAATCGGGCGGTTGTAAATCGGGCGGGGTATAAATCAGACGGGGTGTAAATTGGGCGGGTGTAAATCGGGCGGGGTATAAATCGGGGGGGGGGTAAATCGGGCGGGTGTAAATCGGGCGGGGTATAAATCAGACGGGGTGTAAATCGGGCGGGTGAAAATCGGGCATTGTAAATCGGGCGGGGTATAAATCAGACGGGGTGTAAATCGGGCGGGTGTAAATCGGGCGGTTGTAAATCGGGCGGGGTATAAATCAGACGGAGTGTAAATCGGGCGGTTGTAAATCGGGCGAGGTGTAAATCGAGCGGGTTTAAATTGGGCGTGGTGTAAATTGGGCAGGGTGTATATCGGGCAGGGTATAAATCGGACGGGGTGTAAATCGGACGGGGTGTAAATCAGACGGGGTGTAAATCAGACGGGGTGTAAATCGGGCAGGGTATAAATCGAGCGGGTGTAAATCGGGTGGGTGTAAATCGGGCGGGTGTAAATCGGGCAGAGTACAAATCGAGCGGGTGTAAATCAGGCGGTGTGTAAATTGAGTGGGTGTTATTCGAGCGGGTGTCAATCGGGCGGGTTGTAAATCAGACGGGGTGTAAATCAGACCGGGTGTAAATCGGACGGGGTGTAAATCGGGTGGGGTATAAATCGGGTGGGTATAAATTGGACAGGGTATAAATCGGGCGGGGTTTAAATCGGGCGAGGTGTAAATCGGGCAGGGTGTAAATCGGGTGGGGTGTAAATCGGGTGGGGTGTAAATCGGGCGGGTGTAAATCGGGTAGAGTATAAATCGGGCGGGTGTAAATCCGACGGCGTATAAATCGGGCACAGTGTAAATCGGGCGGAGTATAAATCGGGCGGGTGTAAATCGGGCGGGTGTAAATCGGGCGGAGTATAAATCGGGCGGGCTGTAAATCGGGCAGGGTGTAAATCGGGCAGGGTGTAAATCGGGTGGGGTATTAATCAGGAGTGGTATAAATCGGGCGGGTGTAAATCGGACAGGGTGTAAATCAGGCAGGGTGTAAATCGGACGGGGTGTAAATCGGGCGGGGTGTAAATTGGACAGGGTGTAAATCGGGCAGGGTGTAAATCGGGCGGGCTGTAAATCGGGCGGGGTGTAAATTGGACAGGGTGTAAATCGGGCAGGGTGTAAATCGGGTGGGGTATTAATCAGGAGTGGTATAAATCGGGCGGGTGTAAATCGGACAGGGTGTAAATCAGGCAGGGTGTAAATCGGGCGGGCTGTAAATCGGGCGGGGTGTAAATCGGGCAGGGTGTAATTCAGCCGGGTAAAAATCGGACGGGGTATAAATCGAGCGGGGTGTAAATCGGGCGGGGTGTAAATCGGGCGATGTGTAAATCGGGCGGGTATAAATCGGACGGGGTATAAATCGAGCGGGGTGTAAATCGGGCGGGGTGTAAATCGGACGGGGTTAATCAGGCGGGGTGTAAATCGGGCGGGTATAAATTGGACGGTGTATAAATCGGGCGGGGTTTAAATCGGGCGAGGTGTAAATCGGGCAGGGTGCAAATCGGGCAGGGTGTAAATCGGACGGGGTTAATCAGGCGGGTGTAAATCGGACGAGGTATAAATTGGGCGGGGTGTAAATCGGGCGGGGTGTAAACCGGGCGGGGTGTAAATCGGGCAGGGTGTAAATCGGGCAGGGTGTAAATCGGACAGGGTGTAAATCGGGCAGGGTGTAAATCGGGCAGGGTGTAAATCGGGCAGGGTGTAAATTGGACAGGGTGTAAATCGGGCAGGGTGTAAATCGGGCAGGGTGTAAATTGGGCAAGGTGTAAATCGGACAGGGTGTAAATCGGGCGGGGTGTAAATCGGACGGGGTGTAAATCGGGCAGGGTGTAAATCGGGCGAGGTGTAAATCGGGCAGGGTGCAAATCGGGCGGGGTGTAAATCGGGCGGGGTGTAAATCGGACAGGGTGTAAATTGGGCAGGGTGTAAATCGGACAGGGTGTAAATCGGGCAGGGTGTAAATCGGGCAGGGTGTAAATTGGGCACTGTGTAAATCGGACAGGGTGTAAATTGGGCAGGGTGTAAATCGGACAGGGTGTAAATTGGGCAGGGTGTAAATCGGGCAGGGTGTAATTCGGGCGGGTAAAAATCGGACGGGGTATAAATCGAGCGGGGTGTAAATCGGGCGGGGTGTAAATCGGGCGATGTGTAAATCGGGCGGGTATAAATCGGACGGGGTATAAATCGAGCGGGGTGTAAATCGGGCGGGGTGTAAATCGGACGGGGTTAATCAGGCGGGGTGTAAATCGGGCGGGTATAAATTGGACGGTGTATAAATCGGGCGGGGTTTAAATCGGGCGAGGTGTAAATCGGGCAGGGTGCAAATCGGGCAGGGTGTAAATCGGACGGGGTTAATCAGGCGGGTGTAAATCGGACGAGGTATAAATTGGGCGGGGTGTAAATCGGGCGGGGTGTAAACCGGGCGGGGTGTAAATCGGGCAGGGTGTAAATCGGGCAGGGTGTAAATCGGACAGGGTGTAAATCGGGCAGGGTGTAAATCGGGCAGGGTGTAAATCGGGCAGGGTGTAAATTGGACAGGGTGTAAATCGGGCAGGGTGTAAATCGGGCAGGGTGTAAATTGGGCAAGGTGTAAATCGGACAGGGTGTAAATCGGGCGGGGTGTAAATCGGACGGGGTGTAAATCGGGCAGGGTGTAAATCGGGCGAGGTGTAAATCGGGCAGGGTGCAAATCGGGCAGGGTGTAAATCGGGCGGGGTGTAAATCGGACAGGGTGTAAATTGGGCAGGGTGTAAATCGGACAGGGTGTAAATCGGGCAGGGTGTAAATCGGGCAGGGTGTAAATTGGGCACTGTGTAAATCGGACAGGGTGTAAATTGGGCAGGGTGTAAATCGGACAGGGTGTAAATTGGGCAGGGTGTAAATCGGACAGGGTGTAAATCGGGCAGGGTGTAAATTGGGCAGGGTGTAAATCGGACAGGGTGTAAATCGGGCAGGTTGTAAATCGGGCGGGGTATTAATCAGGAGTGGTATAAATCGGGCGGGTGTAAATCGGACAGGGTGTAAATCGGGCGGGCTGTAAATCGGGCGGGGTGTAAATAAATCGGACTGGGTGTAAATCGGGCAGGGTGTAAATCGGGCAGGGTGTAATTCGGGCGGGTAAAAATCGGACGGGGTATAAATCGCGTGGGGTGTAAATCAGGCAGGGTGTAAATCAGTTGTGGTGTAAATCGGGCGGGGTGTAAATCGGGCGGGGTGCAAATCGGGCGGAGTATAAAGTGGGCGGGGTGCAAATCAGTTGGGGTCTAAATCGGGCGGAGTATAAATCGGGTGGGGTGTAAATCGGACGGGGTGTAAATCGAGCGGGTGTAAATCAGATGGGAGTAAATCAGATGGGATGTAAACCGGGCGGTTGTAAATCGGGCGAGGTGTAAATCGAGCGGGTTTAAATTGGGCGTGGTGTAAATTGGGCAGGGTGTATATCGGGCAGGGTATAAATCGGACGGGGTGTAAATCGGACGGGGTGTAAATCAGACGGGGTGTAAATCAGACGGGGTGTAAATCGGGCAGGGTATAAATCGAGCGGGTGTAAATCGGGTGGGTGTAAATCGGGCGGGTGTAAATCGGGCAGAGTACAAATCGAGCGGGTGTAAATCGGGCGGTGTGTAAATTGAGCGGGTGTTATTCGAGCGGGTGTCAATCGGGCGGGTTGTAAATCAGACGGGGTGTAAATCAGACCGGGTGTAAATCGGACGGGGTGTAAATCGGGTGGGGTATAAATCGGGTGGGTATAAATTGGACAGGGTATAAATCGGGCGGGGTTTAAATCGGGCGAGGTGTAAATCGGGCAGGGTGTAAATCGGGTGGGGTGTAAATCGGGTGGGGTGTAAATCGGGCGGGTGTAAATCGGGTAGAGTATAAATCGGGCGGGTGTAAATCCGACGGCGTATAAATCGGGCACAGTGTAAATCGGGCGGAGTATAAATCGGGCGGGTGTAAATCGGGCGGGTGTAAATCGGGCGGAGTATAAATCGGGCGGGCTGTAAATCGGGCAGGGTGTAAATCGGGCAGGGTGTAAATCGGGTGGGGTATTAATCAGGAGTGGTATAAATCGGGCGGGTGTAAATCGGACAGGGTGTAAATCAGGCAGGGTGTAAATCGGACGGGGTGTAAATCGGGCGGGGTGTAAATTGGACAGGGTGTAAATCGGGCAGGGTGTAAATCGGGCGGGCTGTAAATCGGGCGGGGTGTAAATTGGACAGGGTGTAAATTGGGCAGGGTGTAAATCGGGTGGGGTATTAATCAGGAGTGGTATAAATCGGGCGGGTGTAAATCGGACAGGGTGTAAATCAGGCAGGGTGTAAATCGGGCGGGCTGTAAATCGGGCGGGGTGTAAATTGGACAGGGTGTAAATCGGGCAGGGTGTAAATCGGGCAGGGTGTAATTCGGGCGGGTAAAAATCGGACGGGGTATAAATCGAGCGGGGTGTAAATCGGGCGGGGTGTAAATCGGGCGATGTGTAAATCGGGCGGGTATAAATCGGACGGGGTATAAATCGAGCGGGGTGTAAATCGGGCGGGGTGTAAATCGGACGGGGTTAATCAGGCGGGGTGTAAATCGGGCAGGTATAAATCGGACGGGGTATAAATCGGGCGGGGTTTAAATCGGGCGAGGTGTAAATCGGGCAAGGTGCAAATCGGGCAGGGTGTAAATCGGACGGGGTTAATCAGGCGGGTGTAAATCGGACGGGGTATAAATTGGGCGGGGTGTAAATCGGGCGGGGTGTAAATCGGGCGGGGTGTAAATCGGGCAGGGTGTAAATTGGGCAGGGTGTAAATCGGTCAGGGTGTAAATCGGGCAGGGTGTAAATCGGACAGGGTGTAAATCGGGCAGGGTCTAAATCGGGCAGGGTGTAAATCGGACAGGGTGTAAATCGGGCAGGGTGTAAATCGGGCAGGGTGTAAATTGGGCAGGGTGTAAATCGGACAGGGTGTAAATCGGGCGGGGTGTAAATCGGACAGGGTGTAAATCGGGCAGGGTGTAAATCGGGCGAGGTGTAAATCGGGCGGGGTGTAAATTGGACAGGGTGTAAATTGGGCAGGGTGTAAATCGGACAGGCTGTAAATCGGGCAGGGTGTAAATCGGGCAGGGTGTAAATTGGGCACTGTGTAAATCGGACAGGGTGTAAATTGGGCAGGGTGTAAATCGGACAGGGTATAAATCGGACGGGGTGTAAATCGGACGGGGTGTAAATCAGACGGGGTGTAAATCAGACGGGGTGTAAATCGGGCAGGGTATAAATCGAGCGGGTGTAAATCGGGCGGGTGTAAATCGGGCGGGTGTAAATCGGGCAGAGTACAAATCGAGCGGGTGTAAATCGGGCGGTGTGTAAATTGAGTGGGTGTTATTCGAGCGGGTGTCAATCGGGCGGGTTGTAAATCAGACGGGGTGTAAATCAGACCGGGTGTAAATCGGACGGGGTGTAAATCGGGTGGGGTATAAATCGGGTGGGTATAAATTGGACAGGGTATAAATCGGGCGGGGTTTAAATCGGGCGAGGTGTAAATCGGGCAGGGTGTAAATCGGGTGGGGTGTAAATCGGGTGGGATGTAAATCGGGCGGGTGTAAATCGGGTAGAGTATAAATCGGGCGGGTGTAAATCCGACGGCGTATAAATCGGGCACAGTGTAAATCGGGCGGAGTATAAATCGTGCGGGTGTAAATCGGGCGGGTGTAAATCGGCCGGAGTATAAATCGGGCGGGCTGTAAATCGGGCAGGGTGTAAATCGGGCAGGGTGTAAATCGGGTGGGGTATTAATCAGGAGTGGTATAAATCGGGCGGGTGTAAATCGGACAGGGTGTAAATCAGGCAGGGTGTAAATCGGACGGGGTGTAAATTGGGCGGGGTGTAAATTGGACAGGGTGTAAATCGGGCAGGGTGTAAATCGGGCGGGCTGTAAATCGGGCGGGGTGTAAATTGGACAGGGTGTAAATCGGGCAGGGTGTAAATCGGGTGGGGTATTAATCAGGAGTGGTATAAATCGGGCGGGTGTAAATTGGACGGGGTGTAAATCAGGCAGGGTGTAAATCGGGCGGGCTGTAAATCGGGCGGGTTGTAAATTGGACAGGGTGTAAATCGGGCAGGGTGTAAATCGGGCAGGGTGTAATTCGGGCGGGTAAAAATCGGACGGGGTATAAATCGAGCGGGGTGTAAATCGGGCGGGGTGTAAATCGGGCGATGTGTTAATCGGGCGGGTATAAATCGGACGGGGTATAAATCGAGCGGGGTGTAAATCGGGCGGGGTGTAAATCGGACGGGGTTAATCAGGCGGGGTGTAAATCGGGCGGGTATAAATTGGACGGGGTATAAATCGGGCGGGGTTTAAATCGGGCGAGGTGTAAATCGGGCAGGGTGCAAATCGGGCAGGGTGTAAATCGGACGGGGTTAATCAGGCGGGTGTAAATCGGACGGGGTATAAATTGGGCGGGGTGTAAATCGGGCGGGGTGTAAACCGGGCGGGGTGTAAATCGGGCAGGGTGTAAATTGGGCAGGGTGTAAATCGGTCAGGGTGTAAATCGGGCAGGGTGTAAATCGGACAGGGTGTAAATCGGGCAGGGTGTAAATCGGGCAGGGTGTAAATCGGGCAGGGTGTAAATTGGACAGGGTGTAAATCAGGCAGGGTGTAAATCGGGCAGGGTGTAAATTGGGCAAGGTGTAAATCGGACAGGGTGTAAATCGGGCGGGGTGTAAATCGGACAGGGTGTAAATCGGGCAGGGTGTAAATCGGGCGAGGTGTAAATCGGGCAGGGTGCAAATCGGGCAGGGTGTAAATCGGGCGGGGTGTAAATCGGACAGGGTGTAAATTGGGCAGGGTGTAAATCGGACAGGGTGTAAATCGGGCAGGGTGTAAATCGGGCAGGGTGTAAATTGGGCACTGTGTAAATCGGACAGGGTGTAAATTGGGCAGGGTGTAAATCGGACAGGGTGTAAATTGGGCAGGGTGTAAATCGGACAGGGTGTAAATCGGGCAGGGTGTAAATTGGGCAGGGTGTAAATCGGACAGGGTGTAAATCGGGCAGGTTGTAAATCGGGCGGGGTATTAATCAGGAGTGGTATAAATCGGGCGGGTGTAAATCGGACAGGGTGTAAATCGGGCGGGCTGTAAATCGGGCGGGGTGTAAATAAATCGGACTGGGTGTAAATCGGGCAGGGTGTAAATCGGGCAGGGTGTAATTCGGGCGGGTAAAAATCGGACGGGGTATAAATCGCGTGGGGTGTAAATCAGGCAGGGTGTAAATCAGTTGTGGTGTAAATCGGGCGGGGTGTAAATCGGGCGGGGTGCAAATCGGGCGGAGTATAAAGTGGGCGGGGTGCAAATCAGTTGGGGTCTAAATCGGGCGGAGTATAAATCGGGTGGGGTGTAAATCGGACGGGGTGTAAATCGAGCGGGTGTAAATCAGACGGGAGTAAATCAGACGGGATGTAAACCGGGCGGAGTGTAAATTGAGTGGGTGTTAATCGAGCGGGTGTAAATCGGGCGGGTTGTAAATCGGACAGGGTGTAAATCGGGCGGCTGTAAATCGATTGGGGTATAAATCGGGCGGGTGTAAATCGGTCGGGGTATAAATCGGGCGGGTGTAAATCGGGCGGGTGTAAATCGGGCGGGTGTAAATCGGTCGGGGTATAAATCAGACGGGGTGTAAAACGGGCGGGGTATAAATTGAGTGGGTGTTAATCGAGCGGGTGTAAATTGGATGGGAGTAAATCGGACGGGATGTAAATCGGGCGGGGTGTAAATCGGGCGGGTGTAAATCGGGCGGAGTATAAATCGGGTGGGGTGTAAATCGGGCGGGTGTAAATCGGGTGGGGTGTAAATCGGGTGGAGTATAAATCGGGTGGGGTGTAAATCGGGCGGGGTATAAATCGGGCGGGGTATAAATCGGGCGGGGTGTAAATCGGGCGGGGTGTAAATCGGGTGGGGTGTAAATCGGGCGGAGTATAAATCGGGCAGGGTATAAATCGGGTGGGGTGTAAATCGGGCGGGTGTAAATCGGGCGGGGTGTAAATCGGGCGGAGTATAAATCGGGCGGGGTGTAAATCGGGTGGGGTGTAAATCGGACGGGGTATAAATCGGGCAGGGTATAAATTGGGCGGGTGTAAATCGGGCGGAGTATAAACCGAGCGGGGTGTAAATCGGGCGGGGTGTAAATCGGGCGGGGTATAAATTAGGCGGTGTGTAAATTGGGCTGAGTATAAATCGGGCAGGGTGTAAATCGGGCGGGGTGTAAATCGGGCGGGTGTAAATCGGGCGGGGTATAAATTAGGCGGTGTGTAAATTGGGCTGAGTATAAATCGGGCAGGGTGTAAATCGGGCGGGGTATAAATCGGCAGTATGTAAATCGGGCGGGATATAAATCGTGTGGGGTGTAAATCGGGCGGGGTGTAAATCGGGCGGGGTATAATTCGGGCGTAATGTAAATCAGGCAGGGTGTAAATCAGACGATGTATAAATCGGGCGAGTGTAAATCAGGCGGGGTGTAATTCGGGTGGGGTATAAATCGGGTGGGGTATAAATCAGGTGGGGTGTAAATCGGATGGGGTATAAATCGGGTGGGGTATAAATCGGGTGGGGTATAAATCAGGTGGGTATATATTGGACGGGATATAAATTGGGCGGGGTGTAAATCGGGCGGGTTATAAATCGGGCGGGGTGTAAATCGAGCGGGGTGTAAATCGGACGGGGTATAAATTGGGCGTGGTGTAAATCGGGCGGGTGTAAATCAGTTGGGGGGTAAATTGGGCGGGGTGTAAATCGGGTGGGGTGCAAATTTGGCAGGGTATAAATCGGACGGGTGTGAATCGGGCGGGGTGTAAATCGGGAGGGTGTAAATTGGGTGAGGTATAAATCGGGCAGATGTAAATTGGGCAGGGTGTAAATCGGGAGGGTGTAAATTGGGTGAGGTATAAATCGGGCAGATGTAAATTGGGCAGGGTGTAAATCGGGCGGGGTATAAATCGGACGGGGTTATAAATCGGGCGGAGTATAAATCGGGCAGGGTATAAATCGGACGGGGTGTAAATCGGACAGGGTGTAAATCGGGCGGGGTGCAAATCGGGCGGAGTATAAAGTGGGCGGGGTGTAAATCAGTTGCGGTGTAAATCAGGTCGGGGTCTAAATCAGGCAGAGTATAAATCGGGTGGGTGCAAATCGAGCGGGTGTAAATCGGGCGAGTTGTAAATCGGGCGGGGTGTAAATTGAGTGGGTGTTAATTGAGCGGGTGTAAATCGGGCGGGTTGTAAATCGGACGGTGTGTAAATCGGGCGGGTGTAAATCGGGCGGGTGTAAATCGGGCGGGTGTAAATCGGTCGGGGTATAAATCGGGTGGGTGTAATTCGGGCGGTTGTAAATCGGGCGGGGTATAAATCAGACGGGGTGTAAATCGGGCAGGGTTTAAATCCGGCGGATATAAATCGGACGGGGTATAAATCGGGCAGAGTGTAAATCGGACGGGGATAATCAGGTGGGTGTAAATCGGATGGGGTATAAATTGGGCGGGGTGTAAATCGGGCGGGGTGTAAATCAGGCAGGGTGTAAATTGGACGGGGTGTAAATTGGCCGGGGTATAAATCGGGCGCGGTGTAAATCGGACGGGGTATAAATCGGGCGTGGTGTAAATTGGGCGGGGTGTAAATCGGGCGGGGTATAAATCGGACGGGGTTATAAATCGGGCGGAGTATAAATCGGGCAGGGTATAAATCGGACGGGGTGTAAATCGGACAGGGTGTAAATCGGGCGGGGTGCAAATCGGGCGGAGTATAAAGTGGGCGGGGTGTAAATCAGTTGCGGTGTAAATCGGGTCGGGGTCTAAATCAGGCAGAGTATAAATCGGGTGGGTGCAAATCGAGCGGGTGTAAATCGGGCGAGTTGTAAATCGGGCGGGGTGTAAATTGAGTGGGTGTTAATTGAGCGGGTGTAAATCGGGCGGGTTGTAAATCGGACGGTGTGTAAATCGGGCGGGTGTAAATCGGGCGGGTGTAAATCGGGCGGGTGTAAATCGGTCGGGGTATAAATCGGGTGGGTGTAATTCGGGCGGTTGTAAATCGGGCGGGGTATAAATCAGACGGGGTGTAAATCGGGCAGGGTTTAAATCCGGCGGATATAAATCGGACGGGGTATAAATCGGGCAGAGTGTAAATCGGACGGGGATAATCAGGTGGGTGTAAATCGGACGGGGTATAAATTGGGCGGGGTGTAAATCGGGCGGGGTGTAAATCAGGCAGGGTGTAAATTGGACGGGGTGTAAATTGGCCGGGGTATAAATCAGGCGCGGTGTAAATCGGACGGGGTATAAATCGGGCGTGGTGTAAATTGGGCGGGGTATAAATCGGGCGAGGTGTAAATCGGACGGGGTATAAATCGGGCGGGGTGTAAATCGGGTGGGTGTAAATCGGGCGGGGTATAAATCGGACGGGTGTAAATCGGGCGGGGTGTAAATCGGGCGGGTGTAAATTAGGTGAGGTATAAATCGGGCGGATGTAAATCGGGCGGCTGTAAATCGGGCGGGGTGTAAATTGGGCAGGGTGTAAATCGGGCGGGGTATCAATCGGACGGGGTGTAAATCGGGCAGGGTGTAAATCGAGCAGGGTGTAAATCGGGCGAGGTGTAAATCGGACGGGGTGTAAATCGGGCGGGTGTAAATCGGGCGGGGTATAAAACAGACGGGGTGTAAATCGGGCGGGTGTAAATCGGGCGGGGTATAAATCGGGGGGGGTGTAAATCGGGCGGGGTATAAATCAGACGGGGTGTAAATCGGGCGGGTGTAAATCGGGCGGTTGTAAATCGGGCGGGGTATAAATCAGACGGGGTGTAAATCGGGCGGTTGTAAATCGGGCGAGGTGTAAATCGAGCGGGTTTAAATTGGGCGGGGTGTAAATTGGGCAGGGTGTATATCGGGCAGGGTATAAATCGGACGGGGTGTAAATCGGATGGGGTGTAAATCAGACGGGGTGTAAATCAGACGGGGTGTAAATCGGGCAGAGTATAAATCGAGCGGGTGTAAATCGGGCGGTGTGTAAATTGAGTGGGTGTTATTCGAGCGGGTGTCAATCGGGCGGGTTGTAAATCAGACGGGGTGTAAATCAGACCGGGTGTAAATCGGACGGGGTGTAAATCTCGTGGGGTGTAAATCGGGTGGGGTATAAATCGGGTGGGGTATAAATCAGGTGGGTATAAATTGGACAGGGTATAAATCGGGCGGGGTTTAAATCGGGCGAGGTGTAAATCGGGCGGGTGTAAATCGGGTAGAGTATAAATTGGGCGGGTGTAAATCCGACGGCGTATAAATCGGGCACAGTGTAAATCGGGCGGAGTATAAATCGGGCGGGTGTAAATCGGGAGGGTGTAAATTGGGCGGGTGTAAATCGGGCGGAGTATAAATCGGGCGGGTGTAAATCGGGAGGGTGTAAATTGGGCGGGTGTAAATCGGGCGGAGTATAAATCGGGCGGGCTGTAAATCGGGCAGTGTGTAAATCGGCAGAGTGTAAATCGGGCGGGGTATTAATCAGGAGTGGTATAAATCGGGCGGGTGTAAATCGGGGGGAGAATAAATCGGGCGGGTGTAAATCGGGTGGGTGTAAATCGAGCGGAGTATAAATCGGGCGGGGTATTAATCAGGAGTGGTATAAATCGGGCGGGTGTAAATCGGGGGGAGTATAAATCGGGCAGGGTGTAAATCGGGCAGAGTGTAAATCGGACGGGGTGTAAATCGGGCGGGGTATTAATCAGGAGTGGTATAAATCGGGCGGGTGTAAATCGGACAGGGTGTAAATCGGGCAGGGTGTAAATCGGACGGGGTGTAAATCGGGCGGGGTGTAAATCGGGCGGGCTGTAAATCGGGCGGGGTGTAAATCAGACAGGGTGTAAATCGGGCAGGGTGTAAATCGGGCAGGGTGTAATTCGGGCGGGTAAAAATCGGACGGGGTATAAATCGAGCGGGGTGTAAATCGGGCGGGGTGTAAATCGGGCGATGTGTAAATCGGGCGGGTATAAATCGGATGGAGTATAAATCGAGCGAGGTGTAAATCGGGCGAGGTGTAAATCGGGCTGGGTGAAAATCGGGCAGGGTGTAAATCGGGCGGGCTGTAAATCGGGCGGGGTGTAAATCGGGCAGGGTGTAATTCGGGCGGGTAAAAATCGGACGGGGTATAAATCGAGCGGGTGTAAATCGGGCGGGGTGTAAATCGGGCGAGGTGTAAATCGGGCGGGTATAAATCGGACGGGGTATAAATCGAGCGGGGTGTAAATCGGGCGAGGTGTAAATCGGGCAGGGTGCAAATCGGGCGGGGTGTAAATCGGACGCGGTTAATCAGGCAGGGTGTAAATCGGGCGGGGTTTAAATCGGACGAGGTGTAAATCGGGCAGGGTGCAAATCGGGCAGGGTGTAAATCGGACGGGGTATAAATTGGGCGGGGTGTAAATCGGGCGGGGTGTGAATCGGGCGGGGTGTAAATCGGGCAGGCTGTAAATCGGACAGGGTGTAAATTGGGCACTGTGTAAATCGGACAGGGTGTAAATTGGGCAGGGTGTAAATCGGACAGGGTGTAAATTGGGCAGGGTGTAAATCGGACAGGGTGTAAATCGGACAGGGTGTAAATTGGGCAGGGTGTAAATCGGACAGGGTGTAAATCGGGCAGGTTGTAAATCGGGCGGGGTATTAATCAGGAGTGGTATAAATCGGGCGGGTGTAAATCGGACAGGGTGTAAATCGGGCGGGCTGTAAATCGGGCGGGGTGTAAATAAATCGGACTGGGTGTAAATCGGGCAGGGTGTAAATCGGGCAGGGTGTAATTCGGGCGGGTAAAAATCGGACGGGCTATAAATCGCGTGGGGTGTAAATCGGGAGGGTGTAAATCGGGCGGGGTATAAATCGGATGGGGTGTATCGGGCGAGTGTAAGTCGGGCGGGGTATAAATCAGGTGGGTGTAAATCGGGCGATGTGAAATCGGACGGGGTGTAAATCGGGCGGGGTATAAATCAGGTGGGTGTAAATCGGGCGATGTGTAAATCGGACGGGGTGTAAATCGGGCGGGGTGTAAATCGGGAGGTGTGTATCGCACGGGTGTAAGTCGGGTGGGATATAAATCGGACGGGGTACAAATCGGGCAGGGTATAAATCGGACGGGTTGTATCGGGCGGTTGTAAATCGGGCGATGTGAAATCGGACGGGGTGTAAATCGGGCGGGTGTAAATCGGGTCAGATATAAATCTGGCGGTGTATAAATCGGGTGTGGTATAAATTGGGCTGGGTGTAAATCAGGTCAGGTATAAATCGGGTGGGGTGTAAATCGGGCGGGGTGTAAATTGGGCGGGGTGCAAATCGGGTCAGGTATAAATCAGGCGGGGTGTAAATCGGGTGGGGTATAAATCGGGCGGGGTGTAAATCGGGCGGCGTATAAATCAGGCGGGGTGTAAATCGGGTGGGGTATAAATCGGGCGGATATAAATCGGGCAGGGTGTAACTCGGGTGGGTTTCGGGCAGGTGTAAATCAGGTGGGTATAAATCGGGCGGGTGTAAATTGGGCAGGGTGTAACTTGGGCGGGGTATAAATCGGGCAGAGTGTAAATTGGGCGGGGTATAAATCGGGCGGGGTGTAAATCGGGCGGGTGTAAATCGGGCAGGGTGTAACTTGGGCGGGGTATAAATCGGGCGGGGTGTGAATCGGGCGGGGTGTAAATCGGGCAGGCTGTAAATCGGACAGGGTGTAAATTGGGCACTGTGTAAATCGGACAGGGTGTAAATTGGGCAGGGTGTAAATCGGACAGGGTGTAAATTGGGCAGGGTGTAAATCGGACAGGGTGTAAATCGGACAGGGTGTAAATTGGGCAGGGTGTAAATCGGACAGGGTGTAAATCGGGCAGGTTGTAAATCGGGCGGGGTATTAATCAGGAGTGGTATAAATCGGGCGGGTGTAAATCGGACAGGGTGTAAATCGGGCGGGCTGTAAATCGGGCGGGGTGTAAATAAATCGGACTGGGTGTAAATCGGGCAGGGTGTAAATCGGGCAGGGTGTAATTCGGGCGGGTAAAAATCGGACGGGCTATAAATCGCGTGGGGTGTAAATCGGGAGGGTGTAAATCGGGCGGGGTATAAATCGGATGGGGTGTATCGGGCGAGTGTAAGTCGGGCGGGGTATAAATCAGGTGGGTGTAAATCGGGCGATGTGAAATCGGACGGGGTGTAAATCGGGCGGGGTATAAATCAGGTGGGTGTAAATCGGGCGATGTGTAAATCGGACGGGGTGTAAATCGGGCGGGGTGTAAATCGGGAGGTGTGTATCGCACGGGTGTAAGTCGGGTGGGATATAAATCGGACGGGGTACAAATCGGGCAGGGTATAAATCGGACGGGTTGTATCGGGCGGTTGTAAATCGGGCGATGTGAAATCGGACGGGGTGTAAATCGGGCGGGTGTAAATCGGGTCAGATATAAATCTGGCGGTGTATAAATCGGGTGTGGTATAAATTGGGCTGGGTGTAAATCAGGTCAGGTATAAATCGGGTGGGGTGTAAATCGGGCGGGGTGTAAATTGGGCGGGGTGCAAATCGGGTCAGGTATAAATCAGGCGGGGTGTAAATCGGGTGGGGTATAAATCGGGCGGGGTGTAAATCGGGCGGCGTATAAATCAGGCGGGGTGTAAATCGGGTGGGGTATAAATCGGGCGGATATAAATCGGGCAGGGTGTAACTCGGGTGGGTTTCGGGCAGGTGTAAATCAGGTGGGTATAAATCGGGCGGGTGTAAATTGGGCAGGGTGTAACTTGGGCGGGGTATAAATCGGGCAGAGTGTAAATTGGGCGGGGTATAAATCGGGCGGGGTGTAAATCGGGCGGGTGTAAATCGGGCAGGGTGTAACTTGGGCGGGGTATAAATCGGGCGGGGTGTAAATTGGGCGGGGTATAAATCGGGCGGGGTATAAATTGGGCGGGGTGTAAGAAATGGGGAAGTAGGAGGAAATGTGCAAAGAGCAGATTGGTGATGGCAGGGCAAGGGAGCATATAGTTTGTTTCAGCTTCATATGGAATATCAAAGTATTTAAACAGCCCTTGACTCAGTCACTCTTTCTTCAAAGAGTCAAGATTTTGACACAGCTAAATACATTTTGAGTATTGAACGTCTTGAGGGATGGCTTAGGGAAAGCGGAAACCCTGCCAGAAGAACAGCTGGGCACTTGAATTGCGCAACTCATGCTCCATCTTCACCAACACTATCGTATGTATTCGACCATCAGCCCTCAAAAACCCATTGAGAATGAAGTAGTTAGTGAGCCAGAATAGGGAGGTGCATTTAATACAGAGAAGGACTTCAACAAAATACAACATTAATAAAGTTGCAGAATGGCATGTAATTGGCAAATCAACTTTAATATAGATAAGTGTGAGGTAATAAATTTTGGCAAGAAGAATAAGGAGGCCACATACTCCTTTTAAAATAAATGTCTAAGTGGGGTTGAAGAGTAGAGGCATCTGGGGATACAGTTACACAGATCATTAAAGTAGCAACACAGGCTAATAAAGCCATAAAAAAGCAAACAAAGCCTTGGGTTTCATTTATTGGGGGATAGATTTGAAAAACAGAGAAATGATGCAAAATGTTTTTAATAATCTTGGTTAGACCACACTTGGGGCCCGGAATTGATGGCCTGACCGCCCACTGCTGCTGACTGCCGTTCACTGCCGCCGAGATTCCTCCTCAAGTTCCGCCCAGTGCCACTTTCATTTTGGACTGGAGTGGGCGGGAGGGAAGAACCGTCGGGAACCGCCCGCTGACGGCTGTGGACGGCCGAGTGGGGTAAGTGGATTCCTGCCCGCCGAGATGCCATATTGATGTGGGTGGGGTCGGTGCCAGAATGGGGAAGGACCACTGGCTGGAGGCTGGTTTGTTTCCGACAGTGAGTATGAAGATCTGAAAAAAAGGTGAGTAAACATTTTATAATATTTTTCTTTACAGGGACTTACCAGGATTGAATCCCGTGAAGGTGTTCCGATGTTTTTTTTAATGCTTTTCCTTTTCAGGCCTTCGACCCCCCGTGGGCCCGACTCCATCCTCGGCGGCAATTGGGTGGCAAGCGCCTTTGCCGTCGAGATTGGGAGTTCCTGCCGTCTGCCACCCAGATTGGTGACGCAAGTCTCTCTTTTGTCGCTCGCCGACCTTTGAAGGACCTTTTCGATGAAAACTCCGCCCAAAGTACCGTCAGGTACCTCGGTGGCCATCGGTAGTCCTTTGGGTGACACTTGGGTGGGCGGGGGCCTTCACCACTTTCGGCTCCTTGGACTACTGTAAACAGTTCTGTTCTCCATATTATAAAAAGGCATAGAGGCACTGGAGAAGGTGCAAAAAAAATCTCCGAACATAATACCAGAACTGAGAGGTTATACCTATCAACCTTGTATGGGTAGTGGAGATGGTTTCCAAAGTAAAGTTGATGGATAAATGGGAGAAATCTACTACACATATCTACAAAACAATTTACGACGTTTTTCAATGTGCTGAACACTCTGGATAGGCCATGAGATATCAGCAGCAACAGTTACCAAGATGAGGTACTCAGGACATTGGTGGTTTCCAGAGTGGCAGATACCAGTATTCCAATAGATCCCTTACAGGTCAAACCTGAATATGACGCTTTCGCAGGGCTTCCGGTAATTAATTAGAATTATTTGGTCTGTTCTCACACTGACTAGTAGCATCTTTAAGCCTGTGCCCAGCACAGGTGGGCTACAGGGAATTGTAGCAAATATTCTATCTTTCATGAGAGTGATTATAATCTTACTTCCTTGCCAGCACATGAAGGAGCTTCAGACCTGGACCCAGCACATAGTAAGAGAAAGGCTATGAGAAGTATAACTCACAGGGACAGTAGCTTCACTGAGACAAACGTCATCTCAACCCTCGAAAGCTTCAGTGGATATGTCCCAGCCACTTATCGCTCAACCTCCTGTCACTCAAGGAATATCATGTAGAAGTCGGAGGTTAGGAGCATCAGTTAATAAGAGTTAAGGCATATGGAGTAGACATGGTGGTAAGAAATAATAGCAGTTAGTAGTCTTTGAAATTATTGTTATAATTTTGGAAAATGTTATCCTAAAACGTGAAAATTGTTTGACTGCATAGAATTCAGAGTTTGTTTTCTGGATTGAAACTTAGTGGACTGAGTAGATGAAATATGAGGATCTGAGATTTCTATTACTGAGGGAAGGTACAGATGCCTTTGGCCATGGAAGTCTTAATGAGCTAGTGTGGAGGTGACCAGTCATGAGAGAAGGATTTATATTTCTCAGCATAACTTTTGTTTTATTGAAAGCAATAAGCAATAATATGCTGCCTTCATTTGTCTGGCGGTGTGCTGATGGATCTCTTGCTCCACATCATCTCCCAACTATGCAACCTTGTCTGCTGTTTGGACGGAGGGTCACCTCCCTCTTCTTCATTTTCATCCTATTATGAAGCAAGCTACTATAACTGGGCTGCACTGCAGGGTGCCAGAATTGTCAAGCACCTTCTACAAGACTTCAGAATACCAATGGTCTGCTCTATCGTACTTCTTGTAATCCCATGGGCCTCATTATATTTGTTCTACCCTCTGCCTGTGGATGCCTTACTGGAGTCATTAGCCATGACTGTAAGGAATATCCCTGATTACCAGCAACCATCCTGAAACATGATTTTGAATCAGAATTGGTATGGTGGATTGTCATATGATAAAAACTTGATGACATGCAGGATAAGGGGTTTGGTACTGTGCATTAACTGGATGCCAATAAAATGAAACACTTCCCTATTAATGACATTGAGTGATTGTCATATGAGGCATTCAAGAACATATGTGGTTCATCAATTGCAACCTGTACCTGTGGAAATGTTGCCAGTCTGTCGAATGGACTGCTCGTTCTCATCATTTTCCATTGAGCAGTTTATGACCTTTGAGGCTCACCCGAAAAGAACATAATTGATCTTGTTAATACAATGATGAACTGCTGCCTGACGAATGTGACAAAGGCCACATGAGGCTGCCAGGAAAGATCCAGTGGCAAAATAAAATTTAAAAAATCAAGGCAGTGGTCACTTTCACTGCTACAGATAATGCTGTGTCCCTCAATGAAATGGGCTGCAAGTCTTCAGCCAGTAGAAAGATAAAAGAAAAACCTGTATTTATATAGCACCTTTCGTGACTACCGGACATCCCAAAATGCTTTACAGCCAATGAAGTATTCTTTTGAAGTGTAGTCACTGTTGTAATGTAGGAAATGGGGCAGCCAATTTGTGCACAGAAAGCTGCCACAAACAGCAATGAGATAATGACCAGATAATTTGTTTTTAGTGATGTTGGTTGAGGGATAAATATTGGCCAGGACACCAGAGATAGCTCCCCATTACTTCTTTGAAATAGTGCTTATGGGACCTTTTACATCCACCTGAGAGGGTTTCACGTCTCATCCAAAAGACGGCACCTCCAACGGCACTGGAGAGTCAGCCTAGATTTTGGTAGGATAGCTCCCCATGAAGAGATGCAAATTATGAAGCATTGAGGGAGAGAAAATTCTAAGTTAGACTTTCTGGGGGAGAAATTGGGCTCCTTTCTGCCGGGAGGTGCTAACAGGGTACAAAATCTCACGTGGGTGCAGCAAGAACAGTGGCTCCACAAAACTGTGCAGGAAGTTTTGCATGTGCACTAAGTAGCGTATTGCTCTTGCCGGTAGTTGGCTGTGCCCAGCGATGATGACATAATCACCGTGCACAGCACCCCGTCACCGCCCCAGAAGAGAAATTCAGCCATCCCCCCTCACTTCACACTTGGTGCTGACAAAGACAGCTTCAGCTGTCAAGTTGCAGTCGGGGGTCGGCTGGAGGAGCGCTATTTACAGGCACCATCTTTACTAACAATTTTTGTCAGCCATTAATCTGTGCTGATCTAATCTTGGCCTCAACTCCACTTTCCTGCTCACTCCCCATAACCCTTGACTCCCCTATCATTCAGAAATCTGTCTATCTCCACCTTAAATATATTCAATGACCCAGCCTCCACAGCTCGGTTCAAAGGCTGCGCTTCAGCAATGAAGTGGTCGGAGAGCTCTGCAACCAGCCCTCGAGCCTCAGACCAGATGAGGACGTCTGTCTCAGTGGCAGTCAAGGTCACCATTGCGCTCAATTTCAAAGCCAATGGATTCTTCCAGGGTACGACAGAAGACATCTCCACAGCTCCCAGTTTTCCATCCATCGCTCGATCTGCAAGGTCACAGACACTCTGTACAGAAGGACAAGGGATTACCTTTCCTTCCCCATGAGCAGAGAGAAACAACACAAGCGTGCATGTGGCTTCGTCAGTACAACGGGCTTCCACATGGTGCAAGATCCCTTTGCGGGCACCGTATAGCAACCCTGAGATATTCCATAACCACAAAGGCTACCACTCACTGAATGTGTTTGTCATGTATGTACTTTTGAGATCACTAGCAACTAGATGGCGTCACTGTTGGAGGCCATTGGCAGGTGTGCAGCCCAAGTATAAAAGGCCAGCCATTTTGTATATTAGTCACTTTGGGCCTTAATAAAGCAGAGCCAAGGTTATACCTCTTGGAGTTAAACAGTACTCAGTCTAACAGTTATTGCATACACAACATTTGGCAACGAGGCAACAAGAACCTTTGCATGCAAAAATGAGCACAATTGGATTGTTGGAACGATTTGTGGAAGGAGAACATTGGGCAGACTTTGTGAGCTGTTTGAGCCAGTTCTTTGTAGCCAACAAAATGGAGGGGTTTGGCGATGCAGATCGGCACCGGGCGGTGTTCCTCACGGTTTGCGGTCCAAAAATTTATGGTCTGATAAAGAATCTACTCCTGCCTGTGAGTCCAACAGAAAAGACGTATGAAGAATTGTGTACACTGGTACAGGACCACCTTAAGCCAGACGAAGGCATCATCATCTCGAGATACAGATTTTACACGTACGTTCGCTTAGAGGGCCAGAATGCAGCGGAATTTGTTGCCGACCCGAGATGTCTAGCAGGACCATGTAAATTCGGGGCTGTGTTGGCAGACGTACTGCGGGACTTCTTTGTAATCGGCATCAACCATGAGGTGATCCTGCATAAACTACTGGCAGTGGAGACGTTGGACTTGAACAGGGCCATCACGATCGCTCAGTCATGCATGACGACGGATAGAAGTCTGAAGCAGATATCAGTGAAAAATCAAAACTCGGCAAGTACTATAATATGATTGATTCGGCGTTCGGCAGAGTGGCACATGGCAGGGCCTACCCGACTGCATATGTGAAACCTGTGGCTGCCCAAAGTCCACCAGCGGGAATGCATCCGATTTCTCCGTGTTGGCATTGTGGGGGAAATCACCGGCACCAGCAGTGCCGATTTAAGCAATATAGTTGCAAAAGCTGTCTGAGAGTGCGACATCTCCATCTGCAAGTATCCGCAAATGAGCAAGCATGCTGCGACACACCACGTGGAGGATGAAGGTCAGACTAGCATGGATCCGGATACATAATCCGAGATACCAGAGAAGGAAGTGTATGGATTGTACTCATTAAAGATGTAATAACAGCGCATTTGGAAAGCAGTGACCGGATCAATCCAAGTCAGCATGGATTTATGAAAGGGAAATCATGCTTCACAAATCTTCTCGAATTTTTTGAGGATGTAACTACTAGAGTGGACAAGGGAGAACCAGTGGATGTGATGTATTTGGACTTTCAAAAGGCTTTTGACAAGGTCCCAAACAAGAGATTGGTGTGCAAAATTAAAGCACATGGTATTGGGGGTAATGTATTGACGTGGAAAGAGAACTGGTTGGCAGACAGGAAGCAGAGAGTCGGGACAAACGGGTCCTTTTCAGAATGGCAGGCAGTGACTAGTGGGGTGTCGCAGGGATCAATGCTGGGACACCAGCTATTTACAATATACATCAATGATTTAGATGAAGGAATTGAGTGTAATATCTCCATGTTTGCAGATGACACTAAGCTGGGTGGCAGTGTGAGCTGTGAGAAGGATGCTAAGAGGCTGCAGGGTGACTTGGACAGGTTAGATGAGTGGGCAAATGCATGGCAGATGCAGTATAATGTAGATAAATGTGAGGTTATCCACTTTGGTGGCAAAAACATGAAGGCAGAATATTATCTGAATGGCGGCAGATTAGTAAAAGGAGAGGTGCAAAGATACCTGTGTGTCATGGTACATCAGTCATTGAAAGTGGGCATGCAGGTACAGCAGGTGGTGAAGAAGACAAATGGCATGTTGGCCTTCATAGCTAGCGGATTTGAGTATAGGAGCAGGGAGGTCTTACTGCAGTTGTACAGGGCCTTGGTGAGGCCTCACCTGGAATATTGTGTTCAGTTTTAGTCTCCTAATCTGAAGAACGACATTGTTGCTATTGAGGGAGTGCAGCGAAGGTTCACCAGACTGATTCCCGGGATGGCAGGACTGACATATGAGGAGAGGCTGGATCGACTGGGCCTGTATTCACTGGAGTTTAGAAGCATGAGAGGGGATCTCATAGAAATATATAAAATTCTGACGGGACTGGACAGGTTAGATGCAGGAAGAATGTTCCCAATGTTGGGGAAGTCCAGAACCAGGGGTCACCATCTAAGAATAAGGGGTAAGCCATTTAGGACCGAGATGAGGAGAAACTTCTTCACTCAGAGAGTTGTTAACCTGTGGAATTCTCTATCGCAGAGAGTTGTTAAATATATTCAAGAGGGAGTTAGATATGACCCTTACGGGATATGACCCTAAAGGGATCAAGGAGTATGGAGAGAAAGCAGGAAAGGGGAACTGAGGTGAATGATCAGCCATGATCTTAATGAATGATGGTGCAGGCTCGAAGGGCCGAATGACCTACTCCTGCACCTATTTTCTATGTTTCTATTCCTAATTAAGAGCAAACTGATAATGATCAACGTGAAATTTAATGGGGTGCCGTTATCGATGGAACTGGACACAGGGGCGAGTCAATCGATAATGAGCCAGAGGGCATTCGACAAGCTGTGGGATACTAGGGCTGTGAGGCCCAGGCTGAGTCCAGTCAAAGCCAAGTTGCGTACGTACACCAACGAACTCATAACGGTGATTGGCAGTGCCACAATTAAAGTGTCGTATGACGGTGCGGTTCCCGAGTTAGCGCTATGGATTGTCCCAGGCAATGGCTCAACGCTGTTCGGCAGGAAAAAAATCAGATGCGATTGGAACGAGGTCAAGGCATTGTCGTCAGAGGAAGATATATGTGCCCAAGTACTGAGCAAGTTCCCCTCGCTGTTCGAACCAGGCATCGGCAACTTCATGGGAGCCAAGGTGCAGATCCACGTACATTTGGATGCAAGGCCCATCCATCATAAAGCTCAGTAGTTCCGTGTATGTTGAGGTTGAAGATCGAAATCGAACTGGACAGACTCCAGCATGAAGGGATTATATCACCGGTTGAATTTAATGAATGGGTCAGCCCCATTGTTCCTGTGCTGAAAAGTGATGGTACAGTTAGAATCTGTGGAAACGACAAGGCTACGATCAACAGGGTTTCGAAACAGGATCAGTACCCGTTACCGAAGGCTGATGACTTGTTTGTAATGCTAGCCGGGGGGGAGTCGTTCACCAAACTGAACTTGACGTCGGCCTACATGACACAGGAGCTTGTCGGAGAAGTCGAAGAGACTTACGTGCATTAACATGCATAAAGGACTGTTTATTTATCACAGGTGTCCATTTGGAATTCGCTCAGCTGCAGCAATATTTCAGAGGAACATGGAGAGTCTACTGAAGTCCATTCCCAGAACTGTCGTGTTCCAAGATGACATCCTGATCACAGGTCGTGACTCCGAGGAACATCTGAACAACCTGACAGAGGTACTACATCGTCTGGACAAAGTGGGACTCGGACTGAAACGCTCGAAGTGCATCTTCATGGCACCAGAGGTCAAATTCCTGGGGAGGAAAATTGCTGCTGACGGCATCAGGCCCACGGACGCGAAAACCAAGGCCATCAAGAATGCACCCAAACCATAGAATGTGACGGAGCTGCGTTCGTTCCTGGGTCTACTCAAATACTTCAGTAATTTCCTACCTAAAATGAGCACCTTATTAGAACCACTGCACATGCTGCTAAGAAAAGGCAACAACTGGGTGTCGGGTGCGTCTCATGACAGAGCTTTGCTCTAACAAGCTGCTGGTACATTATGACCCATGTAAACGTTTAGTATTGGCCTGTGATGCTTCGTCATATGGAATTTGTTGCGTACTCCATCAAATTAATGAGTCGGGTAAACTTCAACCAGTCGCTTATGCTTCAAAAAGTTTGTCTAAAGCGGAAAGAGCCTACAGCATGGTGGAGAAAGAAGCACTAGCCTGTTTGTATGAGGTAAAAAAGATGCATCAGCACCTGTTTGGTCTTCGGTTTGAACTGGAGACAGATAACAAGCCGCTCATTTCATTGTTCTCTGAAAACAAAGGTATCAATACAATGCTTCATCCCGCATTCAGAGATGGGCGCTGACATTATCCGCTTATGATTATGTCATTCGCCATCGAACTGGCACAGAGAATTGTGCCGATACTTTGAGCAGTCTGCCGTTGCCCACACCAGAAGTGGAAATGCCATTACTGGCGGACCTATTGTTAGTTATTGTTAGCTTTTGAGAGTGAAGGAACCCCTGTCACGGCTCAACAAATTAAGACCTGGACCAGCCAGGACACGATTTTATCGGTGGTGAAAAGTTGCATCCTCAAAGGTGATTGGTCTGCCATACCCAAGCAAATGTGCAAGGAAACCAAACATTACATTCATCGCAAAGACGAACTGTCTATTCAGTCGGATTATATACTGTGGGGCAATCGTGTTGTTATGCCCCCGAAAGGGAGAGAGAAATTTGTACGTGAGCTACATAGCACACATCCTGGCATTGTAATGATGAAAACTAGCGGCAGGTCTCATGTATGGTGGCCGGGAATTGACTCTGAGCTGGAATCATGTGTGCATCAGTGCAACACTTGCATGCAGTTCAGCAAAGCACCAGCGGAATCGCCGCTGAGTCTGTGGTCGTGGCCGTCCAAACCATGGTCCAGGATCCACATCGACTTTTCAGGTCCCTTCCCGGGGAAGATGTTTTCAGTTGTGGTGGATGCATATTCGAAGCAGATAGAGTGTATAATCATATCATCCAGCACATCCACAGCTATCATTGAGAATCTCAGTGTCATGTTTGCGACACATGGTCTGCCTGATATCGTTGTTAGCGACAATGGATCGTGCTTCACCAGTCGGGAGTTTCAAGAGTTCATGAAAATCAATGGTATCACAATGGTCTTAGACTGGAAACACAGACTAAACGGTGGCACAATTGAGGAACAGTGGAGGACTTTTAAGGAGCTCTTTCATAGTGCTCAACAAAAATATATTCCAGTGAAAAAGAAGGGCGGTAAGAGAAGGGATAACCAGCCGTGGATAACCAAGGAAATAAGGGAGAGTATCAAATTAAAAACCAATGCGTATAAGGTGGCCAAGGTTAGTGGGAAACTAGAAGATTGGGAACATTTTAAACGACAACAAAGAATGACTAAAAAAGCAATAAAGAAAGGAAAGATAGATTACGAAAGTAAACTTGCGCAAAACATAAAAACAGATAGTAAAAGCTTTTACCGATATATAAAATGGAAAAGAGTGACTAAAGTAAATGTTGGTCCCTTAGAAGATGAGAAGAGGGATTTAATAATGGGAAATGTGGAAATGGCTGAGACCTTAAACAATTATTTTGCTTCGGTCTTCACAGTGGAAGACACAAAAACCATGCCAAAAATTGCTGGTCACAGGAATGTGGGAAGGGAGGACCTTGAGATAATCACTATCACTAGGGGGGTAGTGCTGGACAGGCTAATGGGACTCAAGGTAGACAAGTCCCCTGGTCCTGATGAAATGCATCCCAGGGTATTAAAAGAGATGGCGGAAGTTATAGCAGATACATTCGTTATAATCTACCAAAATTCTCTGGACTCTGGGGAGGTACCAGTGGATCGGAAAACAGCTAATGTAACGCCTCTGTTTAAAAAAGGGGGCAGACAAAAGGCAGGTAACTATAGGCCAGTTAGTTTAACATCTGTAGTGGGGAAAATGCTTGAAACTATCATTAAGAAAGAAATAATGGGACATCTAGATAGGAATAGTGCAATCAAGCAGACGCAACATGGATTCATGAAGGGGAAATCATGTTTAACTAATTTACTGGAATTCTTTGAGGATATAATGAGCATGGTGGATAGAGGTGTAGCGATGGATGTGGTGTATTTAGATTTCCAAAAGGCATTCAATAAGGTGCCACACAAAAGGTTACTGCAGAAGATTAAGGTACGCGGAGTCAGAGGAAATGTATTAGCATGGATCGAGAATTGGCTGGCGAACAGAAAGCAGAGAGTCGGGATAAATGGGTCCTTTTCGGGTTGGAAATCGGTGGTTAGTGGTGTGCCACAGGGATCGGTGCTGGGACCACAACTGTTTACAATATACATAGATGACCTGGAAGAGGGGACAGAGTGTAGTGTAACAAAATTTGCAGATGATACAAAGATTAGTGGGAAAGCGGGTTGTGTAGAGGACACAGAGAGGCTGCAAAGAGATTTAGATAGGTTAAGCGAATGGGCTAAGGTTTGGCAGATGGAATACAATGTCGGAAAATGTGAGGTCATCCACCTTGGGGAAAAAAACAGTAAAAGGGAATGTTATTTGAATGGGGAGAAATTACAACATGCTGCGGTGCAGAGGGACCTGGGGGTCCTTGTGCATGAATCCCAAAAAGTTAGTTTGCAGGTGCAGCAGGTAATCAGGAAAGTGAATGGAATGTTGGCCTTCATTGTGAGAGGGATGGAGTACAAAAGCAGGGTGGTCCTGCTGCAACTGTATAGAGTATTAGTGAGGCCGCACCTGGAGTACTGCATGCAGTTTTGGTCACCTTACTTAAGGAAGGATATACTACCTTTGGAGGGGGTGCAGAGACGATTCACTCGGCTGATTCCGGAGATGAGAGGGTTACCTTATGATGATAGATTGAGCAGACTGGGTCTTTACTCGTTAAAGTTTAGAAGGATGAGGGGTGATCTTATAGAAACATTTAAAATAATGAAAGGGATAGACAAGATCGAGGCAGTGTGGTTGTTTCCACTGGTCGGGGAGACTAGAACTAGGGGGCACAGCCTCAAAATTCAGGGGAGCCAATTTAAAACCGAGTTGAGAAGAATTTCTTCTCCCAGAGGGTTGTGAATCTGTGGAATTCTCTGCCCAAGGAAGCAGTTGAGGCTAGCTCATTGAATGTATTCAAATCACAGATAGATAGATTTTTAACCAATAAGGGAATTAAGGGTTACAGGGAGTGGGCGGGTAAGTGGAGCTGAGTCCACGGCCAGATCAGCCATGATCTTGTTGAATGGCGGAGCAGGCTCGAGGAGCTAGATGGCCTACTCCTGTTCCTAATTCTTATGTTCTTATGTTCTATGTAAGGTCAGCACCTTTTCAAACCTGCATCCAATGGGCAAGCAGAACGTGCTGTCCAAATCATAAAGCAGAGTATGAAGCGAGTAACCCAAGGGTCATTGCAAACCCGCCTGTCATGCATACTGCTTAGTTACAGGACAAGACCACACATGCTTACCGGGGTCTCGCCTGCTGAACTAATGATGATAATAATGATGAACTAATGATGTATTTACTGGAGTTCAGAAGAATGAGAGGGGATCTCATCGAAACATTTAAAATTCTGACATGTTTAGACAGGTTAGATGCAGGAAGAATGTTCCCAATGTTGGGGAAGTCCAGAACCAGGGGCCACAGTCTAAGGATAAGGGGTAAGACATTTAGGAGCAAGATGAGGAGAAACTTCTTCACCCAGAAAGTGGTGAACCTGTGGAATTCTCTACCACAGAAAGTTGTTGAGGCCAATTCACTAAATATATTCAAAAAGGAGTTAGATGTAGTCCTTACTACTAGGGAGATCAAGGGGTATGGCGAGAAAGCAGGAATGGGGTACTGAAGTTGCATGTTCAGCCATGAACTCATTGAATGGCGGTGCAGGCTAGAAGGGCCGAATGGCCTACTCCTGCACCTAGTTTCTATGTTTCTATGTTTCTATGTAAGAGAGGTCTTAAGACCAAGCTATCTCTTGTACACCCTGACTTGAATAATCATGTTGAATGTAGAAGACAAAGTCAGCAAGGGTATCACGATCGCACAGATGTGTAACGCGATATTTCTGTAAATGATCCTGTATATGTTCTGAATTATGGTCAGGGTCCCAAGTGGTACTGTCATGGCCAAGGAGGGCAACTGAGTATTTACTGTCAAGCTCAAAAATGGGCAAACATGCAGGAAACATATGGATCAGACAAAGCTGCGGCACACAGACGAACCGGAACAGTCGGAGCAAGAGACAATCAACGACCAACCAATCTACCCCCAGTTATCAGAGGACTCAGTGGTCATCAGTGAATCGGGACTTTCAATCACTGACATGTTCAATGAAAATGGACTTTCAATCCCTGACATGGCCATTGCCACTCCCACCAGGTCAGTCTCCCAGCCACCAGTCACCACAGACTCTGAACACTCACCCAAGGCTGGAGTTGAACTGAGACGGTAAAACACCGGACCGTCTCAATTTGTGAAAGACTGTGTTAATATCTGAGAGGGGAGTATTGGCATGTATGTAATTTTGGGATCACTAGCCACTCGATGAAGCCACTGGTGGAGACCATTGGGCTGCATGCACGTGTGTGCAGCCCAAATATAAAAGACCAGCCATTTTATATATTAGTCACTTTGAGCCTTAATAAAGCAAAGCCAAGGTTATACCTCTTGGAGTTAAACAGTCCTCAGTTATTGCCTACACAATAGTGCTGTTAGTGCACGACCACACATGCCGAATCCTTACCGTCAATGCACGCGATCCTGGCAGCAAGCATGATTCCTTCATCCTGCGCCAGATCGGTGTGCCAGATCTCTGCCAGCCACCACATCAAGCTCATGGCTGGCTGATCGGAGACAAGGGCTATCTGCTCTCCACCTGGCTCATGACTCCTATCCGCAACCCTATCAATCTTGTCCAGCACTCATACAATGAGAGCCATGCCGCCACCAGGAACATCATTGAGCAGACCATCAGAGTGCTCAAGCAACAGTTCTGCTGTCTTGACCACTCGGGAGGAGCCCTGCAGTACTCGCCTGAGCGGGCGTCCCTATTCTTCATTGTCTGTTGCATGTTGCACAACCTGGCCATCATGAGGGCACAGCCATTGCCACCAGGCATAGCCGCACCACCTGAGAAGGGGGAGGATGAGGAAGAGAAGGAGGAGAAGCAAGAGGAGGGGGAGTACAAGTAGAAGGAAGACGAGGAGGAGAACGAGGATGAGCAGGAGCAGGAACACCAGCGATGGAGGAGGCAGCCACTCAATCACCGTGGCAGTGGTGGGCTCAGGAATGTTATCATCCTGAGAGAGGACAGCAGGTTCCTGCTCCACTGACCCACTGTCATTCCACCCGGGGCAGCACTTCAGCATCCCCACCAATCTGCTGGAGCACAGTTGGGTGGGCTGCTGCGACACCGTGAGATTCCTGGTGGACTGTGGTGGACCCAGCGATGATGGTCGCAGTCAAAGCTTGCGTGGCATCCAGCTGAGATTGCATGAGAGCACTCCGAGACTCAATGATACCAACCATGCTTTGCATCACAGCACTAAGATGTTGCATTGCTTCTGCCTGGGCTGCAATGGAAGCTGCCACATCGCCCATGAGACATGTCATGAGGTCTGGTCCATGCAGTCTCTCTGGGTCCATCATCGTCTGCAGATTGGCAATAATGGGCTCCACGGTGTGTGCAAAGCTCTGTGCAGTGCTGGTGTGGAGTCCTCCATGGGCCGTACCATTGCAGAGAGGCTTTGGGGCACCCTTGCCATTGCTCCTATGATGTCAGAGACCATGGCCATCAGCATTTGAGTACAGTGCAGCAGAACTCGCCCTCCGGGGAGATGGCTCCCAAGGTTCTCGTTCCCTTTGCTGCAGCCCACTAGGCTCCGGTGTATCACCCAGTGCAGACCCCTCTACGAACCTAACCTCTAATGAACGCGTAGTGCCAGTAGCTGAGCTGGTGCCTGCGGGTGACAGAAGCAATGACGCAGTGCTCGGATCCTCCTCCGCTTCCTCTCCATCCTGACTGTGCGAGGGATGGGGGTGTTCAGGTGCAGGCTCCACATCTGCTGGCTGGTTACCGGATAGTATAAATGGCACAAGACTCGTGTTAAGGCGAAGGCAGGGGGCAGGAATGGAGCAAGGAATGCAGACAGTATCAAGAGTTGGAAAGTGAGAAAGCCTTCTGGTGTGAGTGGGAATTGGGATGAGAAAAGGAGAGGGGATAAAGATACTTTTGTTACCCCCAGCCAGCAACGATGCGCACCAACTGCGGGCCAATGAGCCACAGCACTCACTCCTCCAGGTTGGACAGCTCGCACAGTTGAGGTTCCCCTCCTCCAGTCCACTGTTGCTCCATCCTGTTAAGTGCCATCTTGGCCTGCAAAAGAAAGGAACTTGTGAGAGTAAGAGTCCAGGTGCCCAAAATTCAGTATCGCTGGAAAGCTGGTGCTCCCCTCACCTTTTTGTGCCCATTAGCACCAAAAGATTTTCGTGGCTGGACCACGCCATATTCAGCTCCAAAAGTGAACAAATGCATTCCAAAGCTAAGGAACCCTTCCAAAGTGAATTTTTCAGCAGTGTGGCTGTCTTAATTTGAGTGTTATCACCACTGAGAAATTCATCATGCAGGTAAGGGTTTTTAACGAGCCAGTTGTTCCTTGGCCTATTTAAAGGCCAGGGTTTGCAGCAAGGCCCTGAGGGGGGGAAGGAGTTTTGAACGATGGCTGGTGTAAGAGGTGCAAGGAGAGCCAACTGATATGGAGCTGGAGACTCTGATGGACAGTGTGGAAGACAGAAGAAGAATACTGTTTCCTGACGTGGGGAGACCTGGCAGACAGGCAGTCATCATCATCATCATCATCATTATAGGCGGTCCCTTGAGCGAGGATGACTTGCTTCCACATAGGTTCACAGATGTTTCAATGGAGGACCCGGTGTTCCAGTCCTGAACTCCAGGGGTGGAAGATGCTTCTGTGTGGATTTTTTAACGTGTGGTGACCATTGCACATCAGCCACCACACGGACTTGACAGAGCGAGGCCTTTATCCAGTGGCACAGGTTAACCAGGATGACTGGAGATCAGCTCTGCTGCACGGACCGAGTGCGCACATATATTGCAGTGTGGGCTGACCCGAGCTGGGCCCTCGCCTCTTCTGGACACTGTGCCCTCATTTGCCGCACCTCTGCCACGATCTCTCGCCGTTCCTCCACCAGAAACATTTGCCGCACCTCCACCACAATCCCTCACTGCTCCTCCACCACAAAAACACTCACCACATCTCTGCCGTGATCCCCCGACGCACATCCGCACCAAACATTTGCCGAACCTCCATCACGATCACCCACCAAATCTCAGCCACGATCCCTCATCACTCCTCTGCCCTGATCACTCATCGCAAGTCCGCCACAACCTTCCCGCTCCTCTGCTGTACCAGGGCCCTGCTGATGTTCCTGTCCACGCTCCAAACAGCGACATGGATCCTGATGATGTCACCCAGTCGTCTACCTCGAAGCCATCGCACACTTGTGTCAGCTCGCGCTGGAAGCTGCAGTGGCACGCTCCAGCTCTTTTTATAGCCCCAACCTTCAGTATACTGGGCATCTCAACTCACATTTAAACTTCCAGTACATAATGCATGGAGGGAGTTTGAAGGGAAGGTGTCAGGCACTTCCAAATATGTGAGGACGCACCCTTCCAGGGTGGCGATAGGTCAACGCCTCCTAGCTCTGGAGCAACAGGGATCCTCCTCCTCCTCCTGCGCTGCCTCCTCCTCCTCCTCCTGCGCTGCCTCCTCCTCCTCCTCCAGCGCTGCCTCCTCCTCCTCCTCCTGTGCTGCCTCCTCCTCCTCCTCCTGCGCTGCCTCATCTTCCTCCTCCTGTGCTGACTCCTCCTCCTACTGCACTTCCTCCTCCTCCTCCTCTTCAGACGGTACTGCTGGCCCGACCTCCAGCGGCTGTCCCCTCATGATGGCCAGGTTGTGCAGCATGCAGCAGACCACGACAATTAT
The DNA here is from genome assembly GCF_044704955.1 of Pristiophorus japonicus. Classification (NCBI taxonomy): domain Eukaryota; kingdom Metazoa; phylum Chordata; class Chondrichthyes; family Pristiophoridae; genus Pristiophorus; species Pristiophorus japonicus. The sequence continues at coordinate 156,970,206 of NC_091983.1, forward strand.
GGAGACCTGTTGAGGAGAGTACTGCAAGGTGCCACCAGAGCACTGGAACCTCTGCTTAAGGATGCCTATGCACTGTTTAATGATGCACCTGGTGGCACAATGAGTGTCATTGTATGTGTTATATATGTGGACATGTACTTACTCTGTACAGCCACCAGAGGGCTCATTCCCTGGAGTCCCAAGGGATCCCATAATCCCTTGGGAGCACAGGTATTTAAGAAGGCTTCACAGATTGGAGAGGCACTCTGGAGACCTGCAATAAAAGACTAAGGTCACACTTTACTTTGAGCTCACGGTGTCCAGTCTGACTCTTTCTCCATACACAACAAATCGCGACGAGATACAGATAGCGAACCCAAAGATGCAGAGAATAGTGGGTATCCTGGAGAAATTTTCAGAGGGAGATGATTGGGAAACTTTTGTGGAGCGACTCGACCAATACTTCGTGGCCAATGAGCTAGATGGGAAAGAGAGCGCTGCCAAACATAGATTGATCCTCCTCACCGTCTGTGGGGCATCAACGTATGGCCTCATGAAGAATCTGCTCACTCCAGCGAAACCCACGGAGAAATCGTACGACAATTTGTGCACACTGGTCCGAGAGCATTTGAACCCGAAGGAAAGCGTTCTGATGGCGAGGTACTGGTTCTACACCTACAAAAGGTCTGAAGGCCAGGAAGTGGTGAGTTATGTCGCCGAGCTAAGACGCCTTGCAGGACATTGCGAATTTGAAGAACATTTGGAGCACATGCTCAGAGACTTTTTTTATACTTGGCATTGGCAACGAAACCATACTTTGCAAACTTTTGACTGTAGAGACCCCAACCTTGAGTAAGGCCATAGCGATAGACCAGTGACAATACGAAGCAAATCTCTCAGCACATAAGTGCTGCTACAAGTACTGTGAACAAAGTGATGTTGTTTTCGAATCGTAACGTACAGGGCAGGTCACACATACCTGCAGTTACATGTCTGCAGATGTCTGAGTCCACCATCAAGGGTGATGAATGCAAGGCCATTAACACCTTGTTGGCGCTGCGGGGATGATCATCGTTTCCATTCATGCCGATTCAAAGGATATGTTTGCAAGGGCTGTGGAACAATGGGACACCTCCAACGAGTGTGCAGGCAAGCTGCTGGGCTTGTTAAACCTGCAAACCATCATATTGCAGAGGAGGACAGATCCACGGAGGATCACGTCGAACCAAAGCCTCAGATAGAGGAGGCAGAGGTACATGGGGTGCACACATTCACCATGAATTGTCCCCCAATAATGCTGAATGTTGAACTAAATGGACTCCCGGTGTCAATGGAGCCGGACATGGGCACGAGCGAGTCCATCATGGGCAAAAAGACTTTCGAAAGGTTGTGGTGCAACAAGGCCTCAAGGCCAGACTTAACTCCAGTTCGCATGAAACTAACAACTTACACTAAAGGACTGATTCCTGTAATCGGCAGTGCTACAGTAAAGGTCTCCTACGATGGAGCAGTGCACAAGCTACCATCCTGGGTGGTACCGGGTGATGGTCCCACGCTGCTCGGCAGGAACTGGCTGGGAAAGATACGCTGAAACTGGGATGACGTCCCGCTGACGAGACTGCCCAGGTCTTAAACAAATTTCCTTCACTTTTCGAACCAGGCATCGGAAAAATTCCAAGGAGCAAAAGTGCAGATCCACTTAATTCCAGTGGCACACTCCATCAATCACAAGGCGAGAGCAGTACCGTACATGATGAGAGAAAGGGTAGAGATCGAGCTAGACTGGCTACAACGAGAGGGCATCATTTCACCGATCGAGTTCAGCGAGTGGGCCAGTCCTATTGTCCCAGTTCTCAAGGGAGACAGCACTGTCAGAATCTGTGGTTATTACAAAGTAATTATCAATCAATTCTCCCGGCAGGACCAATACTCACTACCAAACGCCGACGACCTCTTTGCAATGCTGGCGGGAGGAAAGACGTTCATGAAGCTGGATCTGACTTCAGCCTACATGGCGCAGGAACTGGAGGAATCATCGAAGGTCCTCACCTGCATCAACACGCACAAAGGTCTTTTTTGTTTATAACAGATGCCCATTTCGAATCCGATCAGCGGCGGCGATAGTCCAGAGAAACATAGAAAGTTTACTGAAGTTGGTCCCGCACACCGTGGTCTTCCAGGATGACATCTTGTTCACAGATAAGAACATAGTCAAGCACCTGCAGAACCTGGAGGAGGTTCTTAGTCGACTCAACCGCACGGGGCTCAGGTTAAAATGCTGAAATTGCATTTTCCTGGTGCCTGCAGTGGAGTTCCTGGGAAGGAGGATTGTGGCGGATGGCATCAGGCCCACCAACGCGAAGACGGAGGCAATCGAGAATGCACCGAGGCCACAGAACGTGACGGAGCTGCGGTCATTTCTGAGATTCTTGAACTACTTTGGGAACTTCTTACTGGGTCTCAGCACACTGCTAGAACCATTGCATGTCTTATTATGAAAAGGGGGCGAATGGGTTTGGGGCAAAAGCCAAGAAAATGCCTTTGTAAAAGCGAGAAAATTGTTATGCTCAAACAAATTGCTTGTGTTGTATGATCCATGTAAGCATTTGCTACTAGCATGTGATGCATCGTCATATGGCGTCGGGTGTGTATTGCAACAAGCTAATGATTTTGGGAAACTGCAACCGGTTACTTATCCAAGAGTCTGTCTAAGGCCGAGAGTGCCTACAGCATGATTGAAAAAGAAGCGTTAGCATGTGTCTATGGAGTAAAGACAATGCATCAATACCTGTTTGGGCTAAAATTCGAATTGGAAACTGACCATAAGCCACTTATATCACTGTTTTCCAAGAGTAAATGGATAAATATCAACACATCCAGAGATGGGCACTCATGTTGTTTGCATACAACTATGCCATCCGCCACAGGACCGGCACAGAAAACTGCGCCAATGCTCTCAGTAGGCTGCCATTGCTCATTAGGGGTTGGAAATGGCGCAGCCTGCAGATCTAGCCATGGTCATGGAAGCATTTGAGAGTGAGCAATCACCCGTCACTGCCCGGCAGATCAAAACCTGGACAAGTCAGGACCCTTATTATCTCTAGTCAAAAGCTGTGTGCTTCACGGGAGCTGGTCCAGTGTCGCAGTGGAAATGCAGGATGAGATAAAACCGTTCCAGCGGTGCAAAGATGAAATGTCTATATAGGCAGACTGCCTTCTGTGGGGCAATCGAGTAGTGGTCCCCAAGAAGGGCAGACACACCTTCATCAATGACCTCCACAGTAACCCCCAGGCATCGTAATGATGAAAGCGATAGCCAGATTCCACGTGTGGTGGCCCAGCATCGATGCGGACTTAGAGTCCTGCGTTCACAGATGTAATACATGCTCGCAGTTAAGCAATGTACCCAGGAAGGTGCCACTAAGTTTATGGTCTTAGCCCTTCAAACCATGGTCTAGGGTACACGTCGACTATGCAAGCCCGTTCTTGGATAAAATGTTGTTTGTGGCTGTAGACGCATACTCCAAGTGGATTGAATGTGAGATAATGTCGGCTAGCACGTCCGCTGCCACCGCTGAAAGTCTGCGCGCCATGTTTGCCACACACGGCTCACCCGATGTCCTGGTGAGTGACAATGGGCCATGTTTTACCAGTGCTGAGTTAAAAGAATTGATGACCCGGAACGGGATCAAATCTGTCACATCTGTCCCGTTTAAACCAGGGTCCAATGGTCAGGCAGAGAGAGCAGTGCAAACCATTAAGCAAGGCTTGAAGAGGGTAACTGAAGGCTCACTGCAGACTTGTCTATCCCAAGTCCTGCTTAGCTACCGCATGAGACCCCACTCACTGGGATCCCACCTGCTGAACTAGTTATGAAAAGAGCACTTAAGACAAGGCTCTCGTTAGTTCACCTTGATCTACATGAACAGGTAGAGAGCAGGCAGCTTCAACAAAGTGCATATCATGATAGCGCAGATGTGTCATGCGAGATTGAAATCAATGATCCTGTATTTGTATTAAATTATGGCCAAGGTCCCAAGTGGCTTCCCGGCACTGTCATGGCCAGAGGGGAGCAGGGTGTTTCGGGTCAAACTTTCAAATGGACTCATTCACCGGAAACACTTGGACCAAATCAAACTCAGATTCACGGACTATCCTGAGCAACCCACCTTGGACCCTACCTTTTTTGATCCCCCCAACATACACACCAGTGGCAACCGACACCACAGTTGACCAGGAAGCAGAACCCATCATCCACAGCAGCCCTGCAGGGCCCAACACACCAGGCAGCCCAGCAAGGCCAGCTGCACAGCAGCCCAATGGGGTCCCAACAAATGATTCAACAACATCAGCTTTCAAACCGAGATGATCAACCAGGTCAAGAAGGGCCCCAAATCGACTCACATTGTAATAGTTACACCATTGACTTTGGGGGGGGCGGGGGGGCAGTGTTGTTATATATGTATATTTGTATTTACACTGTACAGCCACCAGAGGGCTTATCCCCAAGAGTCCCAAGGGGATAAGCCGTGGGGGCCTATAAACTACGCCCACTAGTGACTTTTTCCTTTACTATCTCTAATCTCCACCCACAATGATTCAACATTTTGTTCATTAGAGCCAATATCGTCTCTCACAACTGCCCTGATATCATCCTTTATTAACAGAGCTACCCCACCTCCTTTCCCTTGTCTATCTTTCCGAATTGTCAGATACCCCTGTATGTTTAATTCCCAGTCTTGGACACCCTGCAACCACGTTTCTGTAATGGCCACCAAATCTTACCCATTTGTAATGATTTGTGCCGTCAACTCATTTACTTTATTTCAAATGCTGCATGCGTTTAGATAGAGTGTTTTAATACTAGTTTTTAAACCATGATTTTTAGTTTTGACCCCTCCTGCAGCCCCTTTATATTCATACATATTGTCCATTCCTATCACCTTGTGGTTTACACTTACTCCAGTGCTACTCTGCTCTGTTGCCTCATGCCTTTTGAATTCTTTCTTGGGGTCCTGTTCATCTGAGCTCTCATCCATTCTAACTAGCTCAGAGCCCTCTCCTGGGTTCCGAATACTCCTTGCATTGAGGCACCGAGCTTTCATGCTTGCCTTTTTATTACACTTTGACACTTTAGAATTTTGCTGTACAGTCGCCCTTTTTGTTTTTTGCATTGGGTTTCTCTGCCCTCCACTTTTACTCATCTCCTTTCTGTATTTTGCTTTTGTCTCCATTTTGTTTGCCTCTGTCTCCCTGCATTGGTTCCCATCCCCCTGCCATGTTAGTTTAACTCCTCCCCAACAGCACTAGCAAACACTCCCCCTAGGACATTGGTTCCAGTCCTGCCCAGGTGCAGACCGTCCGGTTTGTACTGGTCCCACCTCCCCCAGAACCAGTTCCAATGCCCCAGGAGTTTGAATCCCTCCCTGCTGCACCACTGCTCAAGCCACGTATTCACCTGAGCTATCCTGCAATTCCTACTCTGACTAGCTCATGGCACTGGTAGCAATCCCGAGATTACTTTTGAGGTCCTACGTTTTAATTTAGCTCCTAGCTCCTTAAATTCGTCTCATAGGACCTCATCCCTTTTTTTACCTATATCGTTGGTACCAATGTGCACCACGACAACTGGCTGTTCACCCTCACTTTTCAGAATGTCCTGCACCCGCTCCGGGACATCCTTGACCCTTGCACCAGGAAGGCAACATACCATCCTGGAGTCTCGGTTGCGGCCGCAGAAACGCCTATCTATTCCCCTTACCATTGAATCCTCTATCACTATCGCTCTCCCACTCTTTTTCCTGCCCTCCTGTGCAGCAGAGCCAGCCACCATGCCATGAACTTGGCTGCTGCTGCCCTCCCCTGATGAGTCATCCCCCTCAACAGTATTCAAAGTGGTGTATCTGTTTTGCAGGGGGATGACCGCAGGGGACCCCTGCACTACCTTCCTTGCACTGCTCTTCCTGCTGTTCTTCCATTCCCTATCTGGCTGTGGACCCTTCACCTGTGGTAAGTGCAGCTCGTGTCATTCTCAGCATCGTGGATGCTCCAGAGTAAATCCACCCTCAGCTCCAATTCCGCAACGCGGACTGTCAGGAGCTGGAGGCGGATACACTTCCCACACACGTAGTCGTCAGGGACACCGGAAGTGTCCCTGAGTTCCGACATGGTACAGGAGGAGCATATCACATGACCGAGCTCTCCTGCCATGACTTAACTCTTAGATACACTTAAATTGGCAACAACAATGCTAAAGTTTACTCACTGTTATAGAAGAGAAAAAAGAAAAACTACTCACCAATCACCAGCCAATCACTTACCCCCTTGGCTGTGATGTCACCTTTCTGTTTCTTTCTACTTCTTTTTTGCCTTCTCCTTGTAGCTGCACAAGCCTCTCCACGCACCTCCGATGTTGCTCCCAACTGCCGCCATGTTGGGCCTTTTATACATATATAACAACAATGCCCCCCCCCCAAAGTCATAGGGTCTGACCAATGACATAAGTCCAACCTCTTTTGATTTGCATCCTATGGGGTGAATTTTCCAAGTTCATGCCACCAAAGTGTAACCTCACTGATTGGCTGCACACAGCGGATAAATTCCAGGGACACTGCCCATCATTTTCCAAACATTAACTGGAAAATTTACCCCTTATCTGTCTGCTTACATTTTTGGCCTTTTTATACCACAGTTAAACATTGTGCTGATCGATTAATTCTCTGTAATACAATCTTTCCTGATCAACAAGCTGTGTTCCACTGTCCCATTTAACGCGCACTCCTTCTTTTAGCTCCTTGCTCCCATTCTAATTAGTTACACCTATCCACATCTAACTGCATCTGCTGTGTATTTCTCCAGTCATCTAAAAGATCTAAGCCGAGAAAGTACCATGCTATTCGTTTGTGAATGCTTAATGCATTTGTGTACTATTTTAATGGAGCTGTTACCCATTTATTTTAAATTGTATTCAGGTCACAAATGGTTATCTCTGAGTTCTAAATCATTTCTGGGTCTGAAGAATCGTTCCTTATTATTTGCTCTGCTTCCTATCTAGGCATCTACTAGGATGAGGAATGTAAAAGACTAGATTGGAAGAATTTAAAGTGAGGTAGCACAAAAAGCATTTGTTTCCAAAAAGTCAATACTCCCACCACGGGGCCGAAATTCAGCCTCCTGATAAGGCCTGTTACCGCCGGTAAGCGGCAGCCACGTGGCGGTGTCGTGTGGCCGCCGATTTGTGGTCGAATAGCTGCTGCCATTTGCAAAATTCTCCTCGGGGATTTTTGCAGCAGTATGGAGATCCGCCCCGCTCCTCCCACTTCCGCCCCGCTCCTGAAGGTGCGTCGTTAAAGACGTCATCAGAGCGGGTTCTGCAGCCTTTCCGTCCCAGAAGCTAAATTCATTTTTTAAAGGTCAACCTTTTTTAAAGGTGCCCGCGACAGTTTTTTGTGTCGGTGCACTGTGCCGGCTCAAGACCGGCAGTGGATTTAAAGGCGTGTTGCGTGCATCTCCATTTTTTTGTCTGATAATTTTTCGCAGTTCTCCAAACTTTGTCACTCGCCCTTTTCATAGCGGCATTGAATGCTAGTGGGCTGGGGGCCTCAATCTGTGCTCCACAGAGGCCTCATTGTGGAGGTTGAGCTTGCAGAGGCAATGGGCTCAATTCTGGCAGCGGAACGTCTCCTGCACATTGTGCACGGCACACAGGAGAAGACAGCGCCGTCTGCAACGGCTTCAGAGGCAGCAGGCAAGGGAGGAAGCAGACATGGATGCCCAATGTAGAGAAGGGCCTGGGAATGGCGACAGAGCTCTATGCAGAGAGGTTGCCCAGGAAGGACCTGCCGTGAGGAAGAGGGTCCGATATACTGACCCCCCGCACCAGATAATGGGCGAGATAGAAAGAAGGCAGGATGCACAGGAGGCAGATGCTTACCAGCAGCAGGCTGCAGAGGCCAAGGAGCATGAAGAGCATGAGGGAGAAAGCAATGACCATAGAGTTGGGGGAAGAAGGCCCTGTTATACAAAGCCCCTTACAGGCAGCAGTTTTCCTTCATTTATCTTACCGATGACCAATGTCTCCGCAGGCTTAGATTCAGGAAGGATATCGTCAGGGAACTGTGCAATCTCCTGCGGCCAGATCTGCAGCCTCAGACAAGGCTGAGGGCAGCTCTGAGCATCACAACCAAAGTGACCATAGCACTCAATTTCTATGTGCCACTGCAGACATTTTGAAAATTTCTCAGTTCTCCACCCATCGTTCCATCCGTCAAGTTAGAGATGCTCTCTATAAGAGAAGGGGTGAATACATTTCTTTCCCTATGAGCAGGGAGAAGCAGATGGAGCGGCAGACTGGATTTTTATGTGCATTGCGGGCTTCCCCAGGGTTCAGGGCGCCATGGAAGACACCCACGTTGCATTGAGGGCGCCACAAATCCATGCGGAGATGTTCATCAACTGAAAGGGATTCCACTCCCTCAACGTTCAGTTTGTGTGCGACCACCACAAGATCATGGAAGTTGATGCCCGGTATCCTGGCAGCAGCCACGATATCGTCATCCTGCGTCAGACTGGTGTGCCCGGCGTGTTTTCTGACCCGGCATATTTTCTGACCCAAATCAAAATTGTGGCTGGCTGCTTGGTGACCATGGCTACCCACTGTGCACTTGGCTGCTGACTCCCCTTCGCAACCCCAGGACTGCTGCACAACATGCCTGCAATGACTCCCATTCAGCCATCAGGTGCATAATTGAGCACTGCATTGGGATCATTAAACAGAGGTTCCATTGCCTGGACCGCTCTGGTGGAGTGTTGCAGTACTCGTCTGGGTGGGTCTCCATCTTCGTGATCGTCTGCTGCTTGCTTCACAACCAGAGGGCTTATTCCCCGGAGTCCCAAGGGATCCCATAATCCTTTGGGAGCGCAGATATTTAAGAAGGCTTCACAGGTTGGAGAGGCACTCTGGAGAACTGCAATAAAAGACTTTACTTTCAGCTCACAGTGTTCAGTCTGACTCTTTCTCCATACACAACATGCTGTTGCGCTGTCCTGGGGTTCCGCAGTGGAGTGAGCAGCCAAAAGGGCAGGGGATACGCAATCCCGATTCGGGCCGGTGAAGACGGCGGGAACACTGGTCTGGTGCAGAATGAACGAATCATGACTGCTGCCTTGCTTGCTCGCTGCCTGTCTGCACGGTGCTGACAGCAACACCTTCTCCTGCATGCCACCCTGCGTCTGAGCAGGTGTACCAGGTGTCGCCTTCCTAATATTTCTCCAATCCTCAGGCTGAACCCTGCCAAGCAGGTGTCTGCAGCCCACAGGCCTTCACTAAAGAGTCAGACCTGAAAGTTGTACTAAGGTATAGGGGTATGTGCAAACCTCTGAGCAGCACTCAGCAGGTTGAATGGAGGAAAAACAATAAAACTTTTAAAAGATAAATACAGTGGATACTGTAATCGTAAATAACAACACTAAGAATGAAACTATTAAAAGATAAATACAGTGGATGCTGTAATCTCAAATACAAATACTAAAATTAATAAAACTATTTCCCTGCCAAAGGGCCCCAATCGCAGCAACTCTCCAGCGATGTCCAATTCGAGCACCCACTTGAATACTGCTGGGAAAACGCTTACCATTTTGCAGCTGTAAATCCCTGTCCTTGCCACTTTCCAGCGGCTCACACACTGCAGAGCTCACCGCTGGAATGTCTTCTTTACAGCGCCTTCACCGCGCCATTTCTGGCAGAAGTGCACACCGCTCAAATACCCCTGAGCTGAATATGACGCGGGGAAGGAAAATCATCCGACCGCGGCAGCCGATCGATTTTATCGGTCACACGCCCAAACTCCACGATAGCCATCCCTTCGGGGACAGTGAACTTCGGCCCTCAGCTATGTATGTGGAAGATATGCCTGACGTGGTTGAATAGCTGTGAGTGTAGGCAAGACATGAGATGAGGATGTGAGTGTGAGTAGCTGCAGATGCTTGGTGGTTGAGTGGTGTGGAAGTGGTGGCTTGCATAATGACATCTTGGTACACCCTTGCCACTGGACCAAGACCTAGCTCTGTCAAGCCCGTGTGGTGGCTGGTGTGCAACGATCACCACATGTTAAAAAAATTCACGCACAAGCATCTTCCACCCCCTCAATTGGAGTTCAGGACTGGACCATCGGGTCCTTCATCGAAACACCTTGAACTCGTGGAAGCCAGTCATCCTCATTTGAGGGACCGCCTATGATGATGATGACAGACAGAGGTTCTGAGGCTGGTGTATCGGGAGTGTGGAAGCATGCAATGACTATTTGTCCCACCTGTGACAGAGACTGTGGTTCTCGTATCGGACTGTACATCATCATCATAGACAGTCGCTCGGAATCGGGGAAGACTTGCTTCCACTCCTGAAGTGAGTTCTTTGGTGGCTGAACAGTCCAATATGAGAGCCACAGACTCTGTCACAGGTGGGACAGATAGTCGTTGAGGGTGAGACTGGTTTGCCGAACGCTCTTTCCAATGTCTGCGCTTGATTTCTGCATGCTCTCGGTGTTGAGACTCGAGGTGCTCAGCGTCCTCTCGGATGCACTTCCTCCACTTAGGGCGGTCTTGGGCCAGCGACTCCCAGGTGTCAGTGGGGATGTTGCAATTTATCAGGGAGGCTTTGCTGTGCAGCCACTCATGTTAAGAGTGGAAGCAAGTCTTCCTCGATTCCAAGGGATTGCCTATGATGATGGAAGCATGTACTCACCTTTATCACCCAACTGAGGTCATTGAACTTCTTTCTGCACTGTGTGAGGGCTCTGTCTACGACTGTGCTGGCAGACACCTCCTCAGCCATGGCCCTGAAAACCTGTGGAGATGGGCTCCTTCCAGCTGGAGGAAACAGCGACTCCCTCCTCTCCACTGCCCCCACCAATGTCTCCACCACCACATCATCAAACCATGTGGGCCTCTCCCTTGAAGCAGGATTTGCAACAGCCATTGTCAAAGGTGTCTCAGCTGCTGAGATGACTGACTCAAGTGCAGCAGTTCTGAAAATGAGCAGCAGCATATTGAAATGACCTCCCCTTTAAGAGCTAGATTGTGCTGGAGATAAGGATTGAAGGATGATTGCTCAATGAAAGTCAGCTGAAATTGGGTAACTCTCTGTTAACTCTTTTGGGGGGGGGGGAACAAAATAAACATTAGATTAGGTGCCCCCAATCTGGGGGACACTCCAAACACTTTTCAACTGCCCTTACTTTGTTTTTTTTTGGGGGGGGGGGGTTTTGACTTTTTTTTGGGGCAATAAAATCATAAATTTTACAAGTGCCCCCTATAAAAGGGGAGGGGGACACTAAAAACACCGGCAATTAAAACAAATTAAACTTTAAAACATAAAATCAAATTAAAATTTGGTTGCCGGGGGTGATGATGCACTCCAGTCCCTCCGGCGACCACCTCTCGCGGAAGGCCGCGAGCGTACCAGTGGACACCGCGTGCTCCATCTCCAAGGATACCCTGGCGCGGATGTACGCGCGGAAGAGAGGCAGGCAGTCAGGCTGAACGACCCCCTCGACCGCCTGCTGCCTGGACCGGCTGATGGCATCCTTGGCCGTACCCAGGAGCAGTCCTACGAGGAGGCCCTCAGACCTACCCGCTCCCCTCCGCACAGGGTGCCCAAAGATCAGGAGCGTGAGACTGAAGTGCAACTCTCTGTCAATAGCACCTCTGCAGCATCCACCTGAGGCCATTAGCACCTCATTTACAGCCCCCGTTCACTCCTGGGGAGAAAACATCCAATTTCCCACACTTTTGCAAGCCATTTCACCGGGCCCTAAATTTTCAAAAAGTTAAAAGTTACAATCCCAAATGGGGCGCTATTGAATTTCGCCCCCAGTCTGTAAAACCTGCATGGTATAGAAATTCACTTCTGCCTGAAATGGTCATTACACCACAATGGTTGCAGCGGCCATTGGATCGAAATGCAGCATTTTTGCTGAAAAAATGTAGCAGAGCAGTATTGGTTGGCAGGAATCAGCAGTTTGCAGCAGTCTGGGTGCGGAGTGACATTTGGACCGTGAAATTCACCTATTGTTGATTTACTACTAGGGGACCAGCTGCTCCCTGGCCTTCTGAAAGGGCAGGATTTGCATCTAGGCCCTGAGTAGGGAAGCCATTTAAATGCAGGCCATGGCTAATGCACCAGTAGCAAGGAGGGCCAACAAGCTTTCCGATGCTGAACTGGAGACCCTCATGGAGGCTGTGGAGGGAATGAGGTGCATCCTGTACCCCGTTACAGGCAGACCGACTCGCAAAGTGTTCACGAATGCCTGGAGGGAGATTGCTGAGGGAGTCACGGGACCTAATGCTGCAATAGGCTGAATGACATCATTCGCCTGATGAAAGTGAATACATGTTCCCCCAACTCCTGACCTTCCATCTGCGAGCCTCTCCTTCATCTCTTATTTCCCACCTTCACTATATAGTCACTGAAGCAGCATTTAATTGTTGAGGCCTGTTTTATATATATATATGTGTGTGTTCTCAGAATGGGGGCTCCCTTTCATATCACAGTTACAGCTGCATGTCAGGGACACACAGGGTCACAGGGGCTATTCAGCAAGCCTTCTTTGTCTTGCAGGCCAAGGTTGCTCACAATAGAATGGAACAAAGGAGGACTGGTGGTGGCAAGGTTGATTTCCAGCAGCTCACTCCCCTGGAAGAAAGGGTCCAGACACTAGTGGGCCCATTTGTTGCCTTCCCTGTGGCCGCTGGTTGTGTCAATCCCGCTGGGAGCAGCATGGGTAAGTGAAGGCCTTCCTTTAATGCCATCTCTTTGTGAAAGCGGCAGCGCCTACCGCCGTTTGCTTATGATAGTGTGCAAGTTGTTAGCAGCATGCGTCAATGCCCTACCTCCCCCTCACAGCAGCCCTTGTGCTATTTATGCTTGCAGAGGAGAGCCTGAGTGTGAGCCAAGGCCAGGGACATAGCGCTGATGCGGGTGGGATGGCAAGCCAAGAAGACAGCCTTGAGGGCACTGGGAGTTGCAGACATGTAGAGGCTCATGATGATATTGGGAGGCCAATCCAGGAAGACATCCTTGACGGCAGTGGCAGCTGTGGCCATGAGGAGGCTGATGATGACATTGGGAAACAGAACCTGGACGAGAGCCAAGAGGGCACTGGCAGCCATGGCCATGCCAACACCCCAGAGGCCATTGGGAGTATGAGCTTGGAGGACACCCTGGAAGCCACTCCATATGTTGGCGTGATGTCCGATGAGGCGGAGGAAAGGGGAGACACTGCTGGCAGCACCGTGTCACTGCTTCCTACAGTCACACATGCGAGCTCAGATACTGGGAGTACGCGGTCCAATCAGTTAGAGATAGCAGACAGGGGGTCTGCACTGGGTGTTGCACTAGGGCCTAGCGGGCTGCATCATGGTGAGGGGCCAAGGGAACCTCGGGTGCCATCTCTCCGGGGGGCGAGGTCGCACATGGGTTCTGCTGAAGACTCAGACGAGCCCCTTGATGTTGGGACTTATGAAAGAAGGGTGTAGGCCATACATTCCCAGATGTTGGGGGCAGTGGCAAGTGTTCCCGAGAGCCTGTCCCGTGGTGAGGAGCGTGGCGAAGTCCACCTCCCGCATAGTCGACAGCTCTGCACACACCATCGAGCTCATCATTGCCAGTGTGCAAGCGATGGTGGGCTCCCAAAGTGACCGTACGGATCCAGCTGCGGTGACACGTGTTGTGCGCGATGTGGCAGCTGCCATTACAGCACAGGTGCAAGGGAACGAATGTCTGAGTGCTGCTCTAGAGAGGATGGCTGCTGGAAGCTCAGAATGCTCTCATGCACTCTGGGCAACAGGCCACGGAGCATCTTACTGCTGTCCTCTCGGGTGGCTTCGAGACTGTGTCTGCTCTGATGCAGTCTCAGCTGGATGTCACGCGAGACCTGAGTGTTGCCATCGTGGCTGGGTCCACCACGGTCCATGGGGGACCTTCTGGTATTGCACCACACCATCGACCCGTGCTCCAGCAGATTAGAAACATAGAAACATAAAAAATAGGTGCAGGAGTAGGCCATTCGGCCCTGCACCACCATTCAATAAGATCATGGCTGATCATTCACCTCAGTACCCCTTTCCTGCTTTCTCTCCATACCCCCTGATCCCTTTAGCTGTAATAGCCATATCTAACTCCCTATTGAATATATCCAATGAACTGGCATCAACAACTCTCTGCGGTGGAGAATTCCACAGGTTAACAACTCTCTGAGTGAAGAGGTTTCCCCTCATCTCAGTCCTAAATGGCTTATCCCTTATCCTTCGACTGTGTCCCCTGGTTCTGGACTTACCCAACATCAGGAACATCAAACCTGTCCAGTCCCATCAGAATTTTATATGTTTCTATGAGATCCCCTCTCATCCTTCTAAACTGAGGGATACTGAGGGAATGATCAGCCATGATCTTATTGAATGGTGGTGCAGGCTCGAAGGGCCGAATGGCCTACTCCTGCACCTATTTTCTATGTTTCTATGTTTCTATGTAACTCCAGTGAATACAGGCCCAGTCGATCCAGTCTCTCCTCATATGTCAGTCCTGCCAGCCCAGGAATCAGTCTGGTGAACCTTCACTGCACTCTCTCAATAGCAAGAACGTCCTTCCTCAGATTAGGAGATCAAAACTGAACACAATATTCCAGATGAAGCTTCACCAAGGCCTGTACAATTGCAGTAAAATCTCCCTGCTTCTATACTCAAATCCTCTCGCTATGAAGGCCAACATACCATTTGCCTTCTTCACCACCTGCTGTAGCTGCATGCCAACTTTCAATGACTGATGTACCATGACACACAGGTCTTGTTGCACCTCCCCTTTTCCTAATCTGCCGCCATTCAGATAATATTCTGCCTTCGTGTTTTTGGCACCAAAGTGGATAACCTCACATTTATCCACATTATACTGCATCTGCCATGCATTTACCCACTCACCTAACCTGTCCAAGTCACCCTGCAGCATCTTAGCATCCTCCTCACAGCTCACACCGCCACCTAGCTTCGTGTCATCTGCAAACTTGGAGATATTACACTCAATTCCTTCATCTAAATCATTGATGTATATTGTAAAGAGCTGGGGTCACAGCACTGAGCCCTGCGGCACCCCACTAGTCACTGCCTGCCATTGTGAAAAGGACCCGTTTATCCCGACTCTCTGCTTCCTGTCTGCCAACCATGTCAGTACATTATCGCCAATACCATGTGCTTTAATTTTGCACACCAATCTCTTGTGTGGGACCTTGTCAAAAGCCTTTTGAAAGTCCAAATACACCACATCCACTGGTTCTCCCTTGTCCACTCTACTCGTTACATCCTCAAAAAATTCTAAAAGATTTGTCAAGCATGATTTCCCTTTCATAAATCCACGTTGACTTGGACTGATCCTGTCACTGCTTTCCAAATGCGCTGCAATTTCATCTTTAATAATTGATTCCAACATTTTCCACCCTACTTATATCAGTCTATCCGGTCTATAATTACCCGTTTTCTCTCTCCCTCCTTTTTAAAAAAAATGGGGATACATTAGCTACCCTCGAGTCCATAGAAATTGATCCAGAGTTAATAGACTGTTGAAAAATGATCACCAATGCATCACTATTTCTATGGCCACTTCCTTAAGTACTCTGGGATGCAGCCTATCAGGCCCTGGGGATTTATCAGCCTTCAATCCCATCAATTTCCCTAACACAATTTCCTGACTAATAAGGATTTCCTTCAGATCCTCCTTCTCACTAGACCCTCGGTCCCCTAGTATGTCCGGAAGGTTATTTGTGTCTTCCTTCGTGAAGACAGAACCAAAGTATTTGTCAACTGGTCTGCCACTTCTTTGTTCCCCATTATAAATTCACCTGATTCTGACTGCAAGGGACCTACGTTTGTCTTCACTAATCTTTTTCTCTTCACATATTTATAGAAGCTATTGCAGTCAGTTTTTCTGTCCCCGGCAAGCTTCCTCTCATACTCTATTTTTCCCCTCCTAATTAAACCCTTTGTCCTCCTCTGCCAGTTTCTCCCAGTCCTCAGATTTGCTGCTTTTTCTGGCCAATTTATATGCCTATTCCTTGGATTTAACACTATCCTTAATTTCCCTTGTTAGCCACGTTTGAGCGATGGTGATGTGCTGCCCCCGGGGAGTGGCGCAGGCTCCGCCGACCAGGATGATGATGAAGTGCTCTCTCTGGATCACACCATTTCTGACCCCAGATCTGTCACTCCGCCTTTGCCGAGAAATGGCGTCGCCCGAGCCAAGACCGACTGAACACACCGAGGAGGGTGCTGATCAGTCTGCAGCTGACCCTTCTAGGGGCAGAACTGGTCAAGGGCATCTTGAAGGACATTTGTATCTTCTACACATAAAAGACAGCAGCCTTCACAGACCCATGAGGCAGCCACAGGGGAGACAACTGCGGCACAGTACCAGATTAGGCTTGCGTAAGAGGGTTTATAAGGAGATGCACAAGGGTGAGAAATGATTATGTGTATGTTTTTTGCACCTTTCTTTATTCTGTAATAAACCTTTATTTTGTTTTCCCATATCTGTGCAAGGGTGTCATTTCACTTTGGGCAATGATGTGTGAAAGGGCTCATTGGGATGGCCATGGAAATGCAAAGATGAAGTGACCTTTAACTCACCGGAAATGAGCAGCAATGGGTCTGCACTTACCTTGTAGGGTCTGGATGGCGACGACGCTTCATGCTTGGCCGCCGACTGCATCCTACTCCTCCTCCTCCTGCGTCTCCTCCTCAGGTTCTACTGCTGTCTCATCCTCCAATGGCGTACCCCTCATGATTGCCAGGTTGTGAAGCAAGCAGCAGACGATCACGAAGATGGAGACCCACCCAGACGAGTACTGCAACACTCCACCAGAGCAGTCCAGGCAACGGAACCTCTGTTTAAGGATCCCAATGCAGTGCTCAATTATGCACCTGGTGGCTGAATGAGAGTCGTTGCAGGCATGTTGCGCAGCAGTCCTGGGGTTGCGAAGGGGAGTCAGCAGCCAAGTGCACAGTGGGTAGGCCTTGTCATGAAGCAGCCAGTCGCAATTTTGATTTGGATCAGAAAAAACGCCGGGCACACCAGTCTGGCGCAGGATGAAGATATCGTGGCTGCTACCAGGGTACCGGGCATCAATTGCCATGATCTTGTGGTGGTCGCACACAAACTGCACGTTGAGGGAGTGGAATCCCTTTCAGTTGATGAACATCTCCGCATGGGTTTGTGGTGCCCTCAATGCAACGTGGGTGCCTTCTATGGCGCCCTGAACCCTGGGGAAGCCCGCAATGCACATAACAATCCAGTCTGCCGCTCCATCTGCTTCTCCCTGCTAATCGGGAAAGAAATGTATTCACCCCTTCTCTTATAGAGAGCATCTCTAACTTGACGGATGGAACGATGGGTGGAGAACTGAGAAATTTTCAAAATGTCTGCAGTAGCACATAGAAATTGAGTGCTATGGTCACTTTGGTTGTGATGCTCAGAGCTGCCCTCAGCCTTGTCTGAGGCTGCAGATCTGGCCGCAGGAGATTGCACAGTTCCCTGACGATATCCTTCCTGAATCTAAGCCTGCGGAGACATTGGTCATCGGTAAGATAAATGAAGGAAAACTGCTGCCTGTAAGGGGTTTTGTATAACAGGGCCTTCTTCCCCCAACTCTATGGTCAGCTGCTCCTATGGCAGCTGGCTCATTGCTTTCTCCCTCATGCTCTTCATGCTCCTTGGCCTCTGCAGCCTGCTGCTGGTAAGCATCTGCCTCCTGTGCATCCTGCCTTCTTTCTATCTCGCCCATTATCTGGTGCGGGGGGTCAGTATATCTGACCCTCTTCCTCACGGCAGGTCCTTCCTGGGCAACCTCTCTGCATAGAGCTCTGTCGCCATTCCCAGGCCCTTCTCTACATTGGGCATCCATGTCTGCTTCCTCCCTTGCCTGCTGCCTCTGAAGTCGTTGCAGACGGCGCTGTCTTCTCCTGTGTGCCGTGCACAATGTGCAGGAGACGTTCCGCTGCCAGAATTGAGCCCATTGCCTCTGCAAGCTCAACCTCCACAATGAGGCCTCTGTGGAGCACAGATTGAGGCCCCCAGCCCACTAGCATTCAATGCCGCTATGAAAAGGGCGAGTGACAAAGTTCGGAGAACTCTGAAAAATTATCAGACAAAAAAATGGAGATGCACGCAACACGCCTTTAAATCCACTGCCGGTCTTGAGCCGGCACAGTGCACCGACACAAAAAACTGTCGCGGGCACCTTTAAAAAATGAATTTAGCTTCTGGGACGGAAAGGCTGCAGAACCCGCTCTGATGACGTCTTTAACGACGCACCTTCAGGAGCGGGGCGGAAGTGGGAGGAGCGGGGCGGATCTCCATACTGCTGCAAAAACCCCCGAGAAGAATTTTGCAAATGGCAGCAGCTATTCGACCACAAATCGGCGGCCACACGACACTGCCACGTGGCTGCCGCTTACCGGCGGTAACAGGCCTTATCAGGAGGCTGAATTTCGGCCCCGTGGTGGGAGTATTGACTTTTTGGAAACAAATGCTTTTTGTGCTACCTCACTTTAAATTCTTCCAATCTAGTCTTTTACATTCCTCATCCTAGTAGATGCCTAGATAGGAAGCAGAGCAAATAATAAGGAACAATTCTTCAGACCCTGAAGTGATTTACAACCCAAAGATAACCATTTGTGACCTTAATAGAATTTAAAATAAATGTGTAACAACTCCATTAAAATAGTACACAAATGCATTAAGCATTCACAAACGAATAGCATGGTACTTTCTCGGCTTAGATCTTTTAGATGACTGGAGAAATACACAGCAGATGCAGTTAGATGTGGATAGATGTAACTAATTAGAATGGGAGCAAGGAGCTAAAAGAAGGAGTGTGCTTTAAATGGAACAGTGGTACACAGCTTGTTGATCAGGAAAGATTGTATAATAGTGAATTAATCGATCAGCACAATGTTTAACTGTGGTGTAAAAAGGCCAAAAAGATACTGGGCTCATAAGCAGACAGATAAGGAGTAAATTTTCTCGTTAATGTTTGGAAAATGATGGGCAATGTCCCTGGAATTTGTCCGCTATGTGCAGCCAATCAGTGAGGTTACACTTTGGTGGCATGAACTTGGAAAATTCACCCCATAGAATGCAAATCAAAAGAGGTTGTACTGTTGTCATTGGTCAGACCCTATGTGTGCTGTTTTGCTTACGTAATTATAAGAACGATTTTTTTGACCTTATTAAGGCACTGAAGTGAACAACAAAGATTATTTCTGTAATGTATGGAGAAAGAGTCAGACTGAACATTGTGAGCTCAAAGTAAAGTGTGACCTTAGTCTTTTATTGCAGGTCTCCAGAGTGCCTCTCCAACCTGTGAAGCCTCCTTAAATACCTGTGCTCCCAAGGGATTATGGGATCTCTTAGGACTTTAGGGGATGAGCCTTCTGTTGGCTGTACAGAGTAAATACAAGTATACATATATAACAACACTCCCCGCCCAAAGTCAAAAGTGTAACTATTTACAATGTGAGTCGATCTGGGGCCCTTCTTGCCCTGGTTGATCGTCTCGGTGTGAAAGCTGATGTTGTTGAATCATTTGTTGGGCCCTCGCTGGGCTGCTGTGCAGCTGGCCTTGCTGGGCTGCCTGATGTATTGGGCCCTGCTGGGCTGCTGTGGATGATGGGTTCTGCTTTGTGGTCAACCGTGGTGCCAGTTGCCACTGGTGTGTGTGTTGGGGGATCAAAAAAGGTAGGGTCCAAGGTGGGTTGATCAGGATAGTCCATGAATCTGAGTTTGATCTGGTCCAAGTGTTTCTGATGAATTTGAAAGTTTGACCCGAAACACCCTGCTCCTCTCTTTGGCCACGACAGTGCTGGAAAGCTACTTGGGACCTTGTCCATAATTTAATACAAATACAGGATCATTGATTTCAATCTCACGAGACACACTTGCACTATCATGATATGTACTTTGTTGAAGCCACCTGCTCTCTACCTGTTCATGGAGATCCGGGTGAACTAACGAGATAGCCTTGTCTTAAGTGCTCTTTTCATGAGCAGTTCAACAGGTGGGATCCCAGTGAGTGAGTGGGGTCTCGTGCGGTAGCTAAGGAGGACTCGGGATAGGCGAGTCTGCAGTGAGTCTTCACTTACACTCTTCAAGCCTTGCTTGATGGTTTGCACTATTCTCTCTGCCTGACCATTGGACGCTGGTTTAAACAGGGCAGATGTGACATGTTTGATCCTGTTACGCGTCATGAATTTTTTGAACTCAGCACTGCTAAAAAATGTCCCGTTGTCGCTCACCAAGACAAATGGTAGGCTGTGTGTGGCAAACATGGCCCACAGGCTTTCAGTAATGGCAGCGGACATGCTAGCCGACTTTATCTCACATTCAATCCATTTGGAGTTCGCGCCTACAACCACAAGAAACATTTTACCCAAGAACGGGCCTGCATAGTCGACGTGTACCCTAGACCGCGGGTTGGAGGGTCAAGACCATAAATGTAGCGGCGCCTCCCTGGGTACATTGCTTAACTGCGAGCATGTATTACATCTGTGAACGCAGGCCTCTAAGACCGCATCGATACCGGACCACCACACGTGGGATCTGGCTATCGCTTTCATCATTACGATGCCTGGGTGAGTACTGTGGTGGTCATTGATGAAAGTATCTCTGTCCTTCTTGGGGACCACTACTCGATTGCCCCACAGAAGGCAGTCTGCCTGTATAGACATTTCATCTTTGCGCCGCTGGAATGGCTTTATCTCTTCCTGCATTCCCACTGGTACACTGGACCAGCTCCCGTGAAGCACACAGCTTTTGACTAGAGATAATAAGGTGTCTTGGCTTGTCCAGGTTTTGATCTGCCTGGCAGTGACGGGTGATTGCTCACTCTCAAATGCTTCCATAACCATGGCTAGATCTGCAGGCTGCACCATTTCCACCCCCGTGGTGGGCAATGGCAGCCTACTGAGAACATTGGTGCAGTTTTCTGTGCCTGGCCTGTGGCGGAAGGCATAATTGTATGTGGACAACGTGAGCGCCCATCTCTGGATGCGGGCCGATGCATTGGTATTGATCCCTTTACTCTCAGAGAACAGGGATATAAGTGGCTTATGGTCAGTTTCCAATTTGAATTTTAGCCCAAACAGGTATTGATGCATTTTCTTTATCCCATAGACACACGCTAATGCTTCTTTTTCAATCATGCTGTAGGCTCTCTCGGCCTTAGACAGTCTCCTGGATGCATAAGCAACCGGTTGCAGTTTCGTGAAATTATTACCTTGATGCAATACATACCCAATGCCATATGATGATGTATCACATGCTAGTACCAAACGCTTACATGGATCATACAACACAAGCAATTTGTTTGAGCATAACAATTTTCTCGCTTTTACAAAGGCATTGTCTTGGTTTTTGCCCCAGACCCATTCGTCCCCTTTTTATAATAAGACATGCAGTGGTTCTAACAGTGTGCTGAGACCCGGTAAGAAGTTACCAAAGTAGTTGAGGAGTCCCAGAAACAATCGCAGCTGCGTCACGTTCTGTGGCCTCTGTGTGTTCTCGATTGCCTCCGTCTTCGCGTTGGTGGGCTTGATGCTGTCCGCCGCAATCCTCCTTTCCAGGAACTCCACTTCAGGGACCAGGAAAACGCGTTTTGAGTGTTTTAACCTGAGCCTCATGCGGTTGAGTCGACTAAGAACCTCCTCCAGGTTCTGCAGATGCTCGACTGTGTTCCGACCTGTGACCAGGATGTCGTCCTGGAAGACCACGGTGTGCGGGACCGACTTCAGTAAGCTTTCCATGTTTCTCTGGAATATTGTCGCCGCCGATCGGATTCCAAATGGGCATCTGTTATAAACAAAAACACCTTTGTGCGTGTTGATGCAGGTGGGGGCCTTTGATGATTCCTCCAGTTCCTGCGCCATGTAGGCTGAAGTCAGATCCAACTTCGTGAACGTCTTTCCTCCCGCCAGCGTTGCAAAGATGTTGTCGGCCTTTGATGGTGGGTATTGCTCCTGCAGGGAGAAACAATTGACAGTTACTTTGTAATCGCCAGAGATTCTGACAGTGCCGTTTCCCTTGAGGACTGGGAAAATAGGACTGGCCCACTCATTGAACTCGATCGAGAAAATGATGCCCTCTCTTTGCAGCCACTCTAGCTCAATCTCTACTCTTTCTCTCATCATGTACGGTACTGCTCTCGCCCTGTAATGGATGGGTCGCGCCCCCGGAATTGGGTAGATCTGCACTTTTTCTCCTTGGAATTTTCCGATGCCTGGTTCGAACAGTGAAGGAAATTTGTTTAAGACCTGGACACACGAAGTGTCGTCAGCGGGCGATAGCGCTCGGATGTCGTCCCAGTTCCAGCGAATCTGTCCCAGCCAGCTCTTGCCGAGCAGTGTGGGACCATCGCGCGGTACCACTCAGAGTGGTAGCTTGGGCACCGCTCCATTGTAGGAGACCTCTACTGGAGCACTGCCGATTACAGGATAAGTTCTTTCATGTAAGTTCTTAGTTTCGTGCAAACTGGAGTTAAGACTGGCCTTGAGGCCTTGTTGCATCACAACCGTTCGAAAGTCTTTTTGCCCATGATGAACTGGCTCGTGCCCGTGTCTAGCTCCATTGACAGCGGGAGTCCATTTAGTTCAACATTCAGCATTATCGGGGGATAATTCGTGATGAATGTGTGCACCCCATGTACCTCTGCCTCCTCTATCTGAGGCTCTGGTTCATAGTGATCCTCCGTAGATCTGTCCTCCTCTGCAATATGATGGTTTGCAGGTTTAACAGGTTTTGCAGCTTGCCTGCACACTAGTTGGAGGTGTCCCATTGTTTCACAGCCCTTGCAAACGTACTCTTTGAATCGGCATGAATGGAAACGATGATCACCCCCGCAGCACCAACAAGGTGTTAATGGCCTTGCATTCATCACCCTTGATGGTGGACTCTGAGACATCTGCGGACGTGTAGCTGCAGGTATGTGTGATCTGTCCTGTACGTTACGATTCGAAAACAGCATCACTTTGTTCACAGTACTTGTAGCAGCACTTGTGTGCTGAGAGATTTGCTTCATATTATCACTGGTGGCAATGAACGCCTGGGCTATCTCTTTGGCCTTACTCAAGGTTTAGGTCTCTACAGTCAAAAGTTTGCAAAGTATGGTTTCGTGGCAAATGCCAAGTCTGAAAAAAGTCTCTGAGCATGTACTCCAAATTCGCAATGTCCTGCAAGACGTCTTAGCTCAGCCACAAAACTCACCATTTCCTGGCCTTCAGACCTTTTGTAGGTGTAGAACCGGTACCTCACCATCAGATGCTTTCCTTTGGGGTCAAATGTTCTTGGGCCAGTGTGCACAAATTGTCATACGATTTCTCCGTGGGTTTCGCTGGAGTGAGCAGATTCTTCATGAGGCCATACGTTGGTGCCCCAGAGATGGTGAGGAGGATCGCCCTTTGTTTGGCAGCGCTCTCTTCCCCATCTAGCTCATTGGCCATGAAGTATTGGTCGAGTCGCTCCACAAAAGTTTCCCAATCATCTCCCTCTGAGAATTTCTCCAGGATGCCCATTGTTCTCTGCATCTTTGGGTTCACTATCTGTATCTCGTCACCAGTTGTAGTGTATGGAGGAAGAGTCAGACTGAGCACTGTGAGCTCAAAGTAAAGTGTGACCTTAGTCTTTTATTGCAGATCTCCAGAGTGTCTCTCCAACCTGTGAATCCTCCTTAAATACCTGTGCTCCCAAGGGATTATGGGATCCCTTGGAACTCCAGGGGATGAACCTTCTGGTGGCTGTACAGAGTAAATACAAGTATACATATATAACAATTCCAATATCACAAATGTTAAATTATGGAGAAAGTTAAAGTTGATGAAGATCCTTCAGGTGACCAAGAGGAACTGCTAACCCGATTGAAGAAAAGAAAGAAAGAAAGAAAGAAAGAAAGAAAGAAAGAAAGAAAGAAAGAAAGAAAGAAAGAAAGAAAGAAAGAAAGAAAGAGACTTGCATTTATATAGTGCCTTTCATAACCACTAGACTTCTCAAAGCGCTTTACAGCCAATGAAGTATTTTGGAGTGTAGTCACTGTTGTAACGTCGGAAACTAGGGTTAAAAGTTTGAAGTTAGCAATAAAAGGAGAAGTCAGGTGGAACTTTTTCAACCAAAGAGATGCGTGGAATAAGTTAGCAGGAATGACCATTGAAGTCGATGGTATAAATGGATTCAAGGGATAATTAGCTACATTTCTGAAGAAAGAAGGGATTAAGGATTATTTTGGGATGACTGGTATGGGAGATGTGGTCTACGGAAAAGTGACATGGCATTTTCAACTTGTTGTCATCTACTTTAATGTTCCAAAATTTAATAAATGCTCCAAAAATAATATCTTGATACAATCACTATAACTAAAGAAGTAGTACTTGGTAAAATAATGGGACTAAAGGCAGATAAGTCCCTTGGACCTAATGACTTCCATCCTAGGATCTTAAAGGAAGTGACTGCAGAGATAGTGGATGTATTGGTTGCAATCTACCAAAATACCCTGGATTCTGTGGCGGTCCCAGCAGATTGGAAAACCACAAATGTAATGCCCCTATTTAAAAAAGGAGGCAGACAGAAAGCAGGGAACTATCAACCAGTTAGCCTAAGACCGGTCATTGGGAAAATGCTGGAGTCCATTATTAAGGAAGCAGTCACAGGACATTTGGAAAAGCATAATTTATTCAAGCTGAGCCAGCCTGGTTTTATGAAAGGGATATCATGTTTGACAAATTTGCTGGAGTATGTAACAAGCAGGGTGGATAAGAGGAACAAGTGGATGTGGTGTATTTGGATTTCCAGAAGGCATTCGATAAGGTGCCACATAAAAGGTTACTGCACAAGATAAAAGTTCACCGGGTTCGGGGTAATATATTAGCATGGATAGAGGATTGGTTAACTAACAGAAAACAGAGAGTCGGGATAAATGGGTCATTTTCTGGGTGGCAAACAGTAACTAGTGGGGTGCTGGGATCGATGCTGGGGCCTCAACTATTTACAATCTATATTAATGATTTGAATGAAGGGACCAAGTGTAATGTAGCCAAGGTTGCTTATGATATAAAGATGGGTGGGAAAGCAAATTGTGAGGAGGACATAAAAAATCTGCAAAGGCTAAGTGAGTGGGCAAAAATGTGGCAGATGGAGTATAATGTGGGAAAATGTGAGGTTATCCACTTGGGCAGACACAATATAAAAGCAAATTATTATTTAAATGGAGAAAAATTGCAAAGTGCTGCAGTACAGAGGGACCTGGGGGTCCTTGTGCATGAAACACAAAAAGTGAGTATGTAGGTACAGTAAGTAATCAGGAAGGCAAATGGAATATTGGCCTTTATTGCAAGGGGGATAGAGTATAAAAGCAGAGAAGTCCTGCTACAACTGTACAGGTTATTGGTGAGGCCACACCTGGAGTACTGCGTACAGTTTTGGTCTCCGTATTTAAGGAAGGATATACTTGCATTGGAGTCTGTTCAGAGAAGGTTCTCTAGGTTGATTCCGGAGATGAGGGGGTTGACTTATGCAGATAGGTTGAGCAGGTTGGGCCTCTACTCATTGGAGTTCAGAAGAATGAGAGGTGATCTTATCGAAACATGTAAGATAATGAGGGGGATCGACAAGGTGGATGCAGAGAGGATATTTCCACTCATAGGGGAAACTAAAACTAGGGGACAGGTGGCCCCGAACTTGGTGGAAGCTAAGCTCCGTCTAAGTGCCGCCCAAAGGACCGCTGAGATCCTGACAGTACTTTGGGCGGAAAATTCATGAAAAAGTCCTGGAAAGACAGCCCAGTGGCAAAAAAGCAACTTACGCCCTGAATATGGGCAGCAGCGGGCGGGAGTTCCCAATCCCGGCGGCAAATGCAATCCTCGGCAAAGTACCACCGAGGATTGAGTTGTGCCCAGGGAGAGGGGAACAGATAAAAGTAAACATTTCCAGGAAAAAAAAAACACTAGAAAACCTTCAGGGGACGCCATCCACCTGAATCACTGGAAAAATATTAAAGAAAAGAAGTGTACTAACCTTTTTTTGAAGGTCTTCATGCTTTCCGTTGAGATTAGACCTGCCTCCACATGGCGGTCTTTTCATTTTCTGCCCAGACCAAACTGGCAGTTTGACGGGCAGGAGGACACTTACACGCGTTGTGTGCTAGCGGAAGTCAGCGGGCGGTCACCAGCGGTCTTCCCTTCCCACCGGCGGGAGGCCTCCATCAAACTCGCTCGGAGGGGAGACCGGCCAGAAAACTCGGCAGTAAGTCCACCAAGTTCAGCCCCACAGTCTCAGAATAAGGGGCCGTCCATTGAGAACTGAGATGAGTAGGAATTTCTTCTTTCAGAGGGTTATAAATCTGTGGAATTCTCTGCCCCAGAGAGCTGTGGAGGCTGGGTCATTGAATATATTTAAGGCAGAGATAGACAGATTTTTGAGCGATAAGGGAATAAAGGATTATGGGGAGCGGGCAGGGAAGTGGAGCTGAGTCCATGATCAGATCAGCCATGATCTTTTTAAATGGCGGAGCAGACACAAGGGGCCAATTGGCCTTATCCTGCTCCTAGTTCTTATGTTCTCATGGTCTACTCACAGGGCACAGATTGGAAGCTCCTTTTGTGGCTGGAAAATCAGGAGTCCTGAAAATTGGGCATTATAACCTATAAGGCCTGTACACCGATCAGTTCTTGTCGAATATGACGGGAGTCAATATCAGCGGCACGCATCTGTCGCAAAGCCATTTGTGCCCATTAGCCCCCTCTGGGGGCACTAACAGGAGGCACAAAGGCACCCAATTTCTCCCCCCAAGAATCTGATGTATGCAGAGCTGCACTGCAGATTGGTGACTTGACAGATGTCATCAGGTTGAAAGCAACCAATTGCACAGCAGTTCAAGGCAACAATGTTGAATAGTGGAAATATGAAAGTGAATGAAGAATCTGGAACTTTTCTTGATTACCTTAGGAGATCTGGGAGCATTTATGCAGAACTTCCCTCATTAGGTAGAGTCCATAATAGTTTTTATATGGTCTGTGAGAGTAGAGAACTGGATAAGTGAAATAGCCCTTTCTTGTTTTATGAAAGGAACATAACTGCAGACCTTGGTTTTGATCCAAAGCTGATTGACTGAAGTCGGAGGAGTGACTCCACTTTGGTCGTGTAAAGTCCAAAAGTGCAAGCATCTTGGAAGCTGCATCTTGCTCTCCAACAAAACTAGGGAGCAATCAGTCATTTAAAGCACAAACCTTCACTGTCAATCTGTGATCATCAATGATGATAAAATCCCTTGCTGCAGAATGCCGACTGGCTGAATCTGCTGCTTCAGATAGATTAAGGTCAGGCTCTCCCTCTGCACTCAAATTTATGAAACTAAGGCAGCCAGTGACAATAATAATGTACTTCACAGCTCTTGCCAGTAGTCTATAATTCAGCTGTTAATGATATACAGTCCAGGTGTATTGCCCCTGGCTAGGGCGGGAGATCTAGAGAATACCATCTCCTTTTGTTTTACATGTTTCTGTTGGGTAAGCTGTCATGAAAGTGCCTACATGTATGCATGAAAACAGAGATAATCCAATTAAGAATCTGTCTACTGAATTTTCCTCAAAGTTCTCAATCCTATGGCCACTTTAGGACAAAGGGCATATTTACAGCTTTAATTTAAGGGCATCTCAGAAAATCAGTCAATCAAGATTCAAAAGTAAGGTAACACTATTGGGTTTGAGTTTAGGCAGCACAACAAGCTTAACCAGGTCTGCCTTGACCTTTACAGCTCCTTTTGATTTTTGATCCCTTTCAAAATGGATCAGACACCCCAGTATAATCCAATCAACTGCACCACAAACTAACATTTATTTTCTCTTTCAAAATAACTCAAGTTCTTTGGAGGAAATTTATTTTCTAATGGAAACAATTTACTTCAGCAAAATAATTGATGGGTGTACATCAACTTAAACACAGACCAATGGCCTATATTTTAAACAGATGGTATTACTGATTTACTAATTACTAATACTAATTATTTCTGCTATAAAAAAAACAAGCCACAAATGAAGTCTTTTATAGTTATGAAGGATGTCTTTTCTTGTTAACAAAATACTTCTGCTTTTATGCCTCTTAGATTGTACCATTATTGCCTGTGGAGGAAATCGGCTTTCAGTGTTTTAACCAGTTTCTTTTTTACAGAGGGTTTCAGTGTTAAAGATTTGTGTGTCCACAGAGCTGAAGAAACTTTGAAACAAATTTCTGTCAATAGCATCCATTAAGGATTACTAGTATTGGTTGATCCTTTTTAGATTTGCAATGCTTCAAGATACTTGTGTATTTTACAATGATTTGATTGTTAAATTGTGGGAATTGAAGCTATGTTTAAAATTGTTACAGCTTTCTAACCTTTTGCCTTGTGACATTTCCCCAGTGGCAACTTTGGCATGAACAGTGTTACTTAACGGTGAGTTGGCACCCAAAGGCACTTTGCTGCCTTTTCTGATGCACCATTCTTATAGGAAAGAAGTTATAGGGTGAGTACTTTCTGTTCAAAGCAATCTCCTACTGTCAATCTAAATGAAACATTTATGTAATCTGCATTAACAACATATTATTTTCATCACCTCAAAGGGACCTACCATTTTGGACCTCTTTTTGTTTTCATGCACTCCAGTAAGGTTAGCTTCAGAGAGGGGTCATTTGCATCCATTTGTAGCTCCATTCGATTGACCTGGGAGCTGATCTACAGTGATCTGACCCCAGATGAAAAAAATACAGTTAGCTGGGTATTGCAGCACAGTCAGGTGGTAGAGTGCTTTCCCGGCTCCGATCTTTTAAACTTTTCTAAACCATCTACTCTGTCAGTTGTGACTCAGTGGGTAGCACACTTGCCTCTGAGTCAGAAGGTGGTGAGTTCAGGTCCCACTTCAGGGACTTGAGCACATAAATCTAGGCTGACACTCCAGTGCAGTACTGAGGGAGTGTTGCACTGTCGGAGGTGCCAGCTTTTGGATGAGATATTAAACCGAGACCCCGTCTGCCCGCTCAGGTGGACGTAAAAGATTCCATGACACTGTTTTGAAGAAGAGCATGGGATTTATCCACGGTGCCCTGGCCAATATTTATCCCTCAATCACCATAACAAAAACAGATTATGTGGTCATTATCACATTGCTGTTTGTGGGAGCTTGCTGTGCGCAAATTGGCTGCCATGTTTCCCACATTACAACAGTGACTAGACTCCAAATAAGTACTTAATTGGCTGTAAAGCACTTTGATACGTTTGCTGGCCGTGAAAGGCGCTATATAAATGCAAGTCATTCTTTCTTTCTTTCTTAATGGGTGAATAAGAGATTTTATGATCAATTTTCTTGGATTTCATCTGTCCCAGTGTTGGACAGGAGCAGCACACCTGAAATATGCTGTGCTTGTCCAGGTCGAGGTGTCTCACTATTTCCTTTACCTGCCCCATTAACATGGCCCAGGGCATCCCCAGCACAAGCTCATCTCCTAACTGGGTTGATACTGGAAAGTAGGGCAGGAAACAGTCCAGTCCACCAGCATTGGGGTTTTCTAGCTGCTGCTGGAGATCGGCAGCTAGCCGCCCTGAGGCCCTAAATTGTCTTCACCCTCCTCTTGCTCATCAGATGTGAACTCCTGTTTACCTTCTTCCTCCTACAGCTCCAGTCCTCTTTGTTGTGCTATATTATGAAGGACACAGCTTTCCGCAAAGATTCGCGAGACTCTGGCTAGAGAATAATGCAGGAAGCTCCCAGAGCTGCCAAAGCACCTGCATCTTAGTTTGAGGATCCCGATGGCTTGCTCAGTGACTCTTCTTGTGGTGGCATGGCTGTTGTTATGTCTGTTCTGCTCAGGAATGGTGGGGCTTTGAAGGGGTGTCATCAACCATAGTAGAATGGGCTATCCCTTGTCCCCAAGCAACAGTGGGTGAGGGTGCGGCGGGGGGGGGGGGGGGGTATTAGCATGCTCGTCATAAAGGCTCTAATAACTACATGCGTGCAATCAATTGTGCCCTGCAGTCTGGGAAAGCTATCCATAGCAGCGAAGCCTTAGTCTTTCTCATTCTAATTGTTTTCATCCATCCTGAAAGAGCTATCAGCTGGCCCTGGCAAATAGTGCACCTCTGACCTTCCTGATGCACTTGTGGACAGGTGACTGAGATACCCTCAAGGGGTCCCCCTTGGCAGCATGGGAAGGTTGAGGGTGGTGGTTACTTTTACTACCACTGGCAGGGCATTCCCCCTCCCCACAGTCCAGCAGGCAGCAGGTCTTCTTCCCAAGAGGCTGCAGAAATCAGCATCTACCTGCAGGGCAATCTTAGCCTCCTTGAGGCACTGTTCCGCAGACAGGTCCAGTAAGGTGACCCTTGACCTGTGAAATGGGCAAGGCATTCGGCAAGCAGGCCCCCTCACCTGCTGTCCTCTCTGAGGCCCTCCCTCCGGCTTCTTATTGTGTCCTCTGTTGCTGCATGTGCTGCTGCTCATGTTCTTCCTCCTCCTCTTCTGTCAAGTACAGAGCCGCTGAAGCAGCATCCATGCTTACTTTTTCTGGCTGCAGTGGTGTAAGGATGCAAAATAATGTGTAGAAATTCAATAAAATTCACTAACAACAAATTCCTAGCCCAAAATTGCAAGTTACAGCATTTGCAGCAAATCTGAGTTGGTGCTGGTCATGGACCCTTTAAATCTGTCAGCCTGTGCAGTGGAGAGCCAATCCAGCCAGGGCTTCAGCTGGCTTGCCAATGGTCTGGAACTTGCTCTACTAGTTAAATTTACATCAGGGTCTTGAATGAATGGTAGGACCTCGATTTACATAGCATTCGTGAGGCTCCCGCCTGCCTGCAGCGAGAGCCTCGTCCATGAAGGAACTGGGAAGCATAAAACGCAGCTAGATGAAAATGGAGTGACTTGTGGCTGCTAAGTACACTCAGCCCACTGTAAATCCCTCGCTTATGTTTTCCCACCCAGCAGGAGTTAAATTCGGGGCCCACATCTCTAAAGATTAGAGTTCCCTCAGATAATGCTCTGTAATAAATTATGCTTTCAACTACATTAAAAATATCTTTTGGTGCATGGGAAGGTTGCCCTGTTGTAAATAATTTCTGTGCCCTGCTTTGCAACTAATATAGATTAGTCCCACATTCATTTGATCGCAGTGAATATTATCTTCACTGCCCAGACAGGTGGAAAATATTTTGACCCGAGGGGAAAAAGAAAAATAATTCTTGACTACAATTAATTGTTACTTTCCCAGTTTTCACATATTCATTGCATGTGTTGCCAATTGCTTGAGAAATATCTACCCTGTACCTTTTTTGCCATCTTTAGAATTCCTCTTTTTACCACACATCATTCCCAGACACAGAAATCCTGTCGTGCAGCCTCTGCCAATGTACCCTGCAGCCTAGCATTAGAAAAATTGCCCTGCCTCCCACTTGGAACCTCTCACTAGATTGATGTTAACCATGATAGAGTTGTTTAAATGCACCATGCAGTGTGGTACTCATATACACAGACCGGAGAGATCCACCATTCAATTCTTGCTCCATGATGAATTAGCTCATCTCAACCAAGGCAGGGATGAAAGCACAACAGTAATTCTGCTCTTAAACCCAGGGCCGATGACCCCTGCTGGCTGCACTTGTGCAGGAGTGATAAGAATTACATGGAAACTACAATAGAGAAACAGGTCATTCGGTCCAATCAGTCCATAACGGTTTTTATCCTCCACACTGGCCTTGGCGGGGGTGTCCCCCGCCCCTGCTCCTGCTCCCACCCTATTCTACCCGGATCAAGTCGCCTGCTGACACTCATTAGGTGTGATTCTGTGATCCAATGCTACCAGCATATGGTGCTTGAAGGAAGCACATCTCAGGGAAAATTCAAATTAATGGATAGAAAAGCATGGTTTGCGCATCTGCAATGCACTCCCTGAGAAAGGGGTAATTCCCAAATCTGGCTAATATCTCAGCTGGTACAAAAAGAAGTACTATTTTCCACATAGAAACATAGAAAATAGGTGCAGGAGTAGGCCATTCGGCCCTTCTAGCCTGCACCGCCATTCAATTAGTTCATGGCTGAACATGCAACTTCAGTACCCCATTCCTGCTTTCTCACCATACCCCTTGATCCCCCTAGTAGTAAGGACTTCATCTAACTCCTTTTTGAATATATTTAGTGAATTGGCCTCAACAACTTTCTGTGGTAGAGAATTCCACAGGTTCACCACTCTCTGGGTGAAGAAATTCCTCCTCATCTCGGTCCTAAATGGCTTACCCCTTATCCTTAGACTGTGTCCCCTGGTTCTGGACTTCCCCAACATTGGGAACATTCTTCCTGCATCTAACCTGTCTAACCCCGTCAGAATTTTAAACGTTTCTATGAGGTCCCCTCTCATTCTTCTGAACTCCAGTGAATACAAGCTCAGTTGATCCAATCTTTCTTGATAGGTCAGTCCCGCCATCCCGGGAATCAGTCTGGTGAACCTTCGCTGCACTCCCTCAATAGCAAGAATGTCCTCCCTCAAGTTAGGAGACCAAAACTGTACACAATACTCCAGGTGTGGCCTCATCAAGGCCCTGTACAACTGTAGCAACACCTCCCTGCCCCTGTACTCAAATCCCCTCGCTATGAAGGCCAACATGCCATTTGCTTTCTTAACCGCCTGCTGTACCTGCATGCCAACCTTCAATGACTGATGTACCATGACACCCAGGTCTCTTTGCACCTCCCCTTTTCCTAATCTGTCACCATTCAGATAATAGTCTGTCTCTCTGTTTTTACCACCAAAGTGGATAACCTCACATTTATCCACATTATAATTCATCTGCCATGCATTTGCCCACTCACCTAACCTATCCAAGTCGCTCTGCAGCCTCATAGCATCCTCCTCGCAGCTCACACTGCCACCCAACTTAGTGTCATCCGCAAATTTGGAGATACTACATTTAATCCCCTCGTCTAAATCATTAATGTACAGTGTAAACAGCTGGGGCCCCAGCACAGAACCTTGCGGTACCCCACTAGTCACTGCCTGCCATTCTGAAAAGTCCCCATTTACTCCTACTCTTTGCTTCCTGTCTGACAACCAGTTCTCAATCCATGTCAGCACACTACCCCCAATCCCATGTGCTTTAACTTTGCACATTAATCTCTTGTGTGGGACCTTGTCGAAAGCCTTCTGAAAGTTCAAATATACCACGTCAACTGGTTCTCCCTTGTCCACTCTACTGGAAGCATCCTCAAAAAATTCCAGAAGATTTGTCAAGCATGATTTCCCTTTCACAAATCCATGCTGACTTGGACCTATCATATCACCTCTTTCCAAATGCACTGCTATGACATCCTTAATAATTGATTCCATCATTTTACCCACTACCGATGTCAGGCTGACCGGTCTATAATTCCCTGTTATCTCTCTCCCTCCTTTTTTATAAAGTGGGGTTACATTGGCTACCCTTCACTCCATAGGAACTGATCCAGAGTCAATGGAATGTTGGAAAATGACTGTCAATGCATCCGCTATTTCCAAGGCCACCTCCTTAAGTACTCTGGGATGCAGTCCATCAGGCCCTGGGGATTTATCGGCCTTCAATCTCATCAATTTCCCCAACACAATTTCCCAACTAATAAGGATTTCCCTCAGTTTCTCCTCCTTACTAGACCCTCCGAACCCTTTTATATCCGGAAGGTTGTTTGTGTCCTCCTTAGTGAATACCGAACCAAAGTACTTGTTCAATTGGTCCGCCATTTCTTTGTTCCCCGTTATGACTTCCCCTGATTCTGACTGCAGGGGACCTAGGTTTGTCTTTACTAACCTTTTTCTCTTTACATATCTATAGAAACTTTTGCAATCCGCCTTAATGTTCACTGCAAGCTTCTTCTCGTACTCCATTTTCCCTGCCCGAATCAAACCCTTTGTCCTCCTCTGCTGAGTTCTAAATTTCTGCCAGTCCCCGGGTTCACTGCTATTTCTGGCCAATTTGTATGCCACTTCCTTGGCTTTAATACTATCCCGGATTTCCCTTGATAGCCATGGTTGAGCCACCTTCCCTTTTTTATTTTTACGCCAGACAGGAATGTACAATTGTTGTAGTTCATCCATGCGGTCTCTAAATGTCTGCCATTGCCCATCCACAGTCAACTCCTTCAGTATCATTCGCCAATCTATCCTAGCCAATTCACGCCTCATACCTTCAAAGTTACCCTTTTTTAAGTTCTGGACCATGGTCTCTGAATTAACTGTTTCATTCTCCATCCTAAGGCAGAATTCCACCATATTATGGTCACTCTTCCCCAAGGGGCCTCGCACAACGAGATTGCTAATTAATCCTCTCTCATTACACTACACCCAGTCTAAGATGGCCTCCCCCCTAGTTGGTTCCTCGACATATTGGTCTAAAAAACCATCCCTTATGCACTCCAGGAAATCCTCCTCCACCGTATTGCTTCCAGTTTGGTTAGCCCAATCTATGTGCATATTAAAGTCACCCATTATAACTGCTGCACCTTTATTGCACGCACCCCTAATTTCATGTTTGATGCCCTCCCCAACATCACTACTACTGTTTGGAGGTCTGTACACAACTCCCACTAACGTTTTTTGCCCTTTGGTTTTCTGCAGCTCTACCCATATAGATTCTACATCATCCAAGCTAATGTCCTTCCGAACTATTGCCTTAATTTCCTCCTTAACCAGCAATGCTACCCCACCTCCTTTTCCTTTTTATTCTATCTTTCCTGAATGTTGAATACCCCTGGATGTTGAGTTCCCAGCCCTGATCATCCTGGAGCCAGGTCTCCGTAATCCCAATCACATCATATTTGTTAACATCTATTTGCACAGTTAATTCATCCACCTTATTGTGGATACTCCTTGCATTAAGACACAAAGCCTTCAGGCTTGTTTTTTTCACCCTTTGTCCTTTTAGAATTTTGCTGTACAAAGGCCCTTTTTGTTCTTTGCCTTGGGTTTCTCTGCCCTCCACTTTTCCTCATCTCCTTTCTGTCTTTTGCTTTTGCCTCCTTTTTGTTTCCCTCTGTCTCCCTGCATTGGTTCCCATCCCCCTGCCATAATAGTTTACATGATACAGGAGAACTGCCAGTGCTTCTGGAACCGTACTCTGTCATCACTTTCAGGAAAGGAGAGGTAGAGAGAATGTCAAATGCGATAAAAAACTGAAAGCCACAATATGGAAGATGTTTAGCAAGAACCCACGTCTTATTGCTCAATAATGTAACATGTTGGAACACAACTGTTGCGTTCCTCATTATCTGGAATATTACAATCCAAACCTATTTGTGTCATAATATTTCTCAGCAGATTTGTTCAGAACAATGGCAAACGAATGTATTGTAACAAGGTTATCATTTTTACAATAACTGACATCTGACCATCTCATACATTGCATTTATCAAACAGGGAAGAACAACTACAGTCACCATCAAAGATTCAACTTTTTTTTTAACACTAAACTTTTTTAAGCCTTTATTTTGAATCTGGATGTCCTCCCCCACCCCACAACCCCAAGTTTTTAGATTTAAAAAAGACTCCAGATGAATTGAAATCAGAAAAAATAATATGTGATTGTATTTCATTTATGAGTTAATTGTGTCTATAATTTGATGTGCAGATACAGAAACCTGAATAAGAGCAGGAAGTGCTTAGGGCCTCTTCCCACTGTGCAGGCTCAAAATCTTACTACCAGCAGAAATGAGTCTGCTCTGGTGGCTGGTCAAAGTGGTTTATTTAAATGTTCAAATTTACTACTGCTGGAATATCATATTTTGTGACAGCAGTGAAATTAAGCACATACATCTGGTCCAAAGTATTAACTTTGTGCTGCATGTTTCTTGTAAATAAATAAATGAATAAATGCTCTGGAAAAAATATTAAGGACAAGACTGCTGCTGACTATAGGCTTTAAAAAAATCAAGACATAAATGTAAAACAAAACATCCAAAATCAATGGAAATAAAATGTGCAAAGGTATGTTAAGCCCTGTGGGCACAGAGAGAAATATGTTGTAAGGGCAGTTATTGCCTAGTGTTAATGAGGCAGCAAACTCACTGGCAACCCAAAGACTATAGGCAATTACTGTCAAAGTTGTCATGTAACGGTGGCCTGTCTCCATGCTCTGCATGAAGCCTTGATACATGTTGGAGCTGGACACCTCCATGTTCTGAACTTATGTGCAAGCCCGCTGGCACACTGCCCACTGCACCTAGCATTTCCTGGTATATGCCTAATAGTCTTCTTCAGTAGCCTAAGCCCTCAAAGTCAGCATCTGAATCATTTGCAGCAGAGCTAATATGTGATCCTGACCTCTGGCAAGCTAGTACTTGTGGCTCCTATTCCTCTGCCCTAACTCCAGTGATTCATCACTCTAAAGTGCACGTGGTGTCAATATCTGGACTGATGCTTGTGAGTGTGCGATCGAATGATGCTGTATCTTCAGGAAGACTGACCTCCTAGTCCTTCACTGGCATAGTGGTGTCCATGTTCTCAGCATCTGAAATGAGAAGATTTCGCTGTTTGTGTAATGGGAGAGCAGAGAGAGAGAGAGAGAAGTGAAAGCATCTGGAGTTTGCTGTGCAGAGTGGTAGGGGAAGATCGAAGTAAGAAGGGAAAAAAATGTATAAACTGTGAAGAAACCCTACACAACATCTCCAGTGTTGGCAGTTGTCATGACCGTGACTCTGCTCATGCCCATGATGGCCAGCACCTTTCTTTGAGAGTGTGCAGGTGGGCTCGGTGTTCTCCTCGGCAGCTTCCTGTCTAAAGTTGTGTGTGACCTTCTCCTGCAAGAAAGAAGGGAGTGTGGTAGTGACAGCCGAGCGAGATGTTTAGAGAATGCACCCATCATGATTGAATAGCTGTTATGCAGTGTGTAAAGTGTGAGGTGTGTGGAAGAGAGAGTTGGAATAGCCGTGAGTGTGTGAGTCTGAGGAGGAGGTGGTGGAGTGAATGGTGGTTCTGTGAATGTAGAAAAGTGAGGCGAGAGTTCGGGAGGCGAGTAGCCTACAAGAGGCCCGTCAGTGAGCAGTTCAGGGAGCATCGAGAGGCGGGAGTTCGGGATGCGAGCGGCCTACAAGAGGCCCGTCAGTGAGCAGTTCAGGGAGCATCGAGAGGCGGGAGTTCGGGATGCGAGCGGCCTACAAGAGGCCCGTCAGTGCAGCTGCAGCAGGGTGAGAAGACAAAAAAGAAATAGAAAGAAATCGAAAGGTGACGTCACAGCCAAGGGGGTAAGTGATTGGCTGGTGATTGGTAAGTGGTTTTTCTTTTTCTTTTCTATATCAGTAAGTAATCTTTTAGCCTTGTTGCCAAATTAAGTTTATCTAGTGGGTAAGTCATGGCAGGACAGCTCGGACATGTATTATGCTCCTCCTGTACTATGTGGGAAGTCAGGGACGCTTCCGG
Organism: Pristiophorus japonicus; assembly: GCF_044704955.1. Lineage (NCBI taxonomy): Eukaryota > Metazoa > Chordata > Chondrichthyes > Pristiophoridae > Pristiophorus > Pristiophorus japonicus. The sequence continues at coordinate 157,007,671 of NC_091983.1, forward strand.
TGTCCCTGATGACTACGTGTGCGGGAAGTGTATCCGCCTGCAGCTCCTGACGGACCACATTGCGGCACTGGAGCTGCGGGTGGCTGAACTCTGGAGCATGCACGATGCTGAGAATGACGTGAATAGCACGTTTAGTGAGTTGGTCTTACCGCAGGAAAAGGTTACTCAGCCAGATAGGGGATGGGAGACCGACAGGAAGAGCAGTGCAAGGAAGGTAGTGCAGGGTCTCCTGCGGTCATCCCCCTGCAAAACAGATACACCGCTTTGGGTACTGTTGAGGGGGATGACTCACCAGGGGAGGGCAGCAGCAGCCAAGATCATGGCACTGTGATTGGCTCTGCTGCACAGGAGGGCAGGAAAAAGAATGGGAGAGCTATAGTGGTAGGGGATTCTAAGTAAGGGGAATAGATAAACGTTTCTGCGGCCGCAACCGAGACTCCAGGATGGTATGTTGCCTCCCTGGTGCAAGGGTCAAGGATGTCTCAGAGCGAGTGCAGGGCATTCTGAAAAGGGAGGGTGAACGTGGTGCATATAGGTACCAATGATATAGGTAAAAAAAGGGATGAGGTCCTACAAGACGAATTTAGGGAGCTAGGAGCTAAATTTAAAAAGTAGTACCTCAAAAGTAGTAATCTCAGGATTGCTACCAGTGCCACGTTCTAGTCAGAGTAGGAATCGCAGGATAGCTCAGATGAATACGTGGCTTGAGAAGTGGTGCAGCAGGGAGGGATTCAAATTCCTGGGCCATTGGAACAGGTTCTGGGGGGAGATGGGACCAGTACAAACCGGACGGTCTACGCCTGGGTAGGACCGGAACCAATGTCCTAGTGCTGTTGGGGAGGAGTTAAACTAATATGGCAGGGGGATGGGAACCTATGCAGGGCGACAGAGGTAAGTAGAATGGGGGCAGAAGCAAAAGATAGAAATAAGAAAAGTAAAAGTGGAGGGCAGAGAAACATAAGGCAAAAAGGGCCACATTACAGCAAAATTCTAAAGGGGCAAAGTGTGTTAGAAAGCCTGAAGGCTCTGTGCCTCAATGCGAGGAGTATTCGGAATAAGGTGGCCGAATTAACTGCGCAGATAGCAGTTAACAGGTATGATGTAATTGGCATCACGGAGACATGGCTCCACAGTGACCAAGGCTGGGAACTCAACATCCAGGGGTATTCAACATGTAGGAAGGATAGACAGAAAGGAAAAGGAGGCGGGGTGGCATTGCTGGGTAAAGAGGAAATTAATGCAATAGTAAGAAAGGACATTAGTTTGGATGATGTGGAATCGGTATGGGTGGAGCTGCGGAATACCAAGGGGCAGAAAATGCTAGTGGGGGTTTTGTACAGTCCACAAAACAGTAGTAGTAAGTTTGGGGACAGCATCAAGCAAGAAATAAGGGATGCATGCAATAAAAGTACAGCAGTTATCATGGGTGACTTTAATCTACATATGATTGAACTAACCAAACTGGTAGCAATGCGGTGGAGGAGGATTTCCTGGAGTGTTTTAGGGATGGTTTTCTAGACCAATATGTTGAGGAACCAAGCAGGGAGCTGGCCATCCTAGACTGGGTGATGTGTAATGAGAAAGGACTAATTAGCAATCTTGTTGTGCGAGACCCCTTGGGGAAGAGTGATCATAACATGGTAGAATTCTTTATTAGAATGGAGAGTGACACAGTTAATTCAGAAACTAGGGTCTTGAACTTAAGGAAAGGTAACTTCGATGGTTTGAGGCGTGAATTGGCTAGAGTAGACTGGCGAGTGATACTTAAAGGGTTGACTGTGGATAGGCAATGGCAAACATTAAAAGATCACATGGATGAACTTCAGCAATTGTACATCCCTGTCTGGAGTAAAAATAAAATGGGGAAGGTGGCTCAACCGTGGCTAACAATGGAAATTAAGGATAGTGTTAAATCCAAGGAAGAGGCATATAAATTGGCCAGAAAAAACAGCAAACCTGAGGACTGGGAGAAATTTAGAATTCAGCAGAGGAGGACAAAGGGTTTAATTAAGAGGGGGAAAATAGAGTACGAGAAGAATCTTGCAGGGAACAAAAAAACTGACTGTAAAAGCTTCAAATGAAATGTGAAGAAAAAAAGATTAGTGAAGACAAACATAGGTCCCTTGCAGTTGGATTCAGGTGAATTTATAATGGGGAACAAAGAAGTGGCAGACCAATTGAACAAACACTTTGGTTCTGTCTTCATGAAGGAAGACACAAATAATTTCCGGAAGTATTCGGGGACCGAGGGTCTAGTGAGAAGGAGGAACTGAAGGATATCCTTATTAGGCGGGAAATTGTGTTCAGGAAATTGATGGGATTGAAGGCCGATAAATCCCTGGGACCTGATAGTCTGCATCCCAGAGTACTTAAGGAAGTGGCCATAGAAACAGTGGATGCATTGGTGATCATTTTCCAACAGTCTATCGATTCGGGATCAGTTCCTATGCACTGAAGGTTAGCTAATGTAACACCACTTTTTAAAAAGGGAGGGAGAGAGAAAGCGGGTAATTATGGACTGGTTAACCTGACATCAGTGGTGGGGAAAATGTTGGAATCAATTATTAAGGATGAAATAGCAGCGCATTTGGAAAGCAGTGACAGAATTGGTCCAAGTCAGCATGGATTTATGAAGGGGAAATCATGCTTGACAAATCTTCTGGAATTTTTTGAGGATGTAACTAGTAGAGTGGATAAGGGAGAACCAGTGGATGTGGTGTATTTGGACTTTCAAAAGGCCCCACACAAGAGATTGGTGTGCAAAATCAAAGCGCATGGTATTGGGGGTAATGTACTGATGTGGACAGAGAACTGGTTGGCAGACAGGAAGCAGAGAATCTGGATAAATGGGTCCTTTTCAGAATGGCAGGCAGTGACTAGTGGAGTGCCGCAGAACTCAGTGCTGCGACCCCAGCTCTTTTCCTTCATCCAAATCACTGATGTATATTGTATTGAGTGTAATATCTTCAAGTTTGCAGATGAAACTAAGCTGGATGGCGGTGTGAGCTGTGAGGGGGACGCTAAGAGGCTGCAGGGTGACTTCGACAGGTTAGCTGAGTGGGCAAATGCATGGCACATGCAGTATAATGTGGATAAAATGTGAGGTTATCCACTTTGGGGGTAAAAACACAAAGACAGAATATTATCTGAATGGTGGCAGATTAGGAAAAGAGGAGCTGCAACGAGACCTGGGTGTCATGGTTCATCAGTCATTGAAAGATGCAGCAGGTGGTAAAGAAGGCAAATGGTATGGTGACATTCATAGTTAGGGGATTTGAGTATAGGAGCAGGGAGGTCTTACTGCAGTTATACAGGGCCTTAGTGAGGCCTCACCTGGGATATTGTGTTCAATTTTGGTCTCCTAATCTGAGGAAGGATGTTCTTGCTATTGAGAGAGTGCAGCGAAGGTTCACCAGACTGATTCCCGGGTGGCCGGACTGACATATGAGGAGAGACTGGATCAACTGGGCCTTTATACATTGGAGTTTAGAAGGATGAGAGGGGATCTCATAGAAACATACAAGATTCTGACGGGAAATAGAAACATAGAAACATAGAAAATAGGTGCAGGAGTAGGCCATTCGGCCCTTCGAGCCTGCAGCGCCTTTCAATGAGTTCATGCAACTTCAGTACCCCATTTCTGCTTTCTCGCCATACCCCTTGATCCCCTTAGTAGTAAGGACTACATCTAACTCCTTTTTGAATATATTTAGTGAATTGGCCTCAACAACTTTCTGTGGTAGAGAATTCCACAGGTTCACCACTCTCTGGCTGAAGAGGTTTCTCCTCATCTCGGTCCTAAATGGCTTACCCCTTATCTTTCGACTGTGACCCCTGGTTCTGGACTTCCCCAACATTGGGAACATTCTTTCTACATCTAACCTGTCTAAACCCGTCAGAATTTTGAACATTTCTATTAGATCCCCTCTCATTCTTCTGAACTCCAGTGAATACAAGCCCAGTTGATCCAGTCTTTGTTGATATGTCAGTCCCGCCATCCCGGGAATCAGTCTGGTGAACCTTCGCTGCACTCCCACAATAGCAAGAATGTCCTTCCTCAAGTTAGGAGACCAAAACTGTAAACAATACTCCAGGTGTGGCCTCACCAAGGCCCTGTCCAACTGTAGTAACACATCTCTGCCTCTGTACTCAAATCCATTCATTATGAAGGCCAACATGCCATTTGCTTTCTTAACCGCCTGCTGTACCTGCATGTCAACCTTCAATGATGATGTACCATGACACCCAGATCTCGTTGCACCTCCCCTTTTCCTAATCTGTCACCATTCAGATAATAGTCTGTCTCTCTGTTTTTACTACCAAAGTGGATAACCTCACATTTATCCACATTATACCTCATCTGCCATGCATTTGCCCACTCACCTAACCTATCCAAGTCACTCTGCAACCTCATAGCATCCTCCTTGCAGCTCACACTGCCACCCAACTTAGTGTCATCCGTAAATTTGGAGATACTACATTTAATCCCCTCGTCGAAATCATTAATGTTCAATGTAAACAGCTGGGGCCCCAGCACAGAACCTTGCGGTACCCCACTAGTCACTGCCTGCCATTCTGAAAAGTACCCATTTACTCCTACTCTTTGCTTCCTGTCTGCCAACCAGTTCTCAATCCACGTCAGCACATTACCCCCAATCCCATGTGCTTTAACTTTGCACATTAATCTCTTGTGTGGGACCTTGTCGAAAGCCTTCTGAAAGTCCAAATACACCACATCAACTGGTTCTCACTTGTCCACTCTACTGGAAACATCCTCAAAAAATTCCAGAAGATTTGTCAAGCATGATTTCCCTTTCACAAATCCATGCTGACTTGGACCTATCATGTCACCTCTTTCCAAATGAACTCGGATCGCTGGATTCAGAGTCCAGAGTGCTCACCATTACACCTTGGAACCAACGATGGAACCATGGGCGGGACAGGTTAGATGCGGGTAGATTGTTCCCGATGTTGGGGAAGTCCAGAACCAGGGGACACAGTCTTAGAGTAAGGGGTAGGCCATTTAGGACTGAGATGAGGAGAAACTTCTTCACTCAGAGAGTTGTTAACCTGTGGAATTCCCTGCCGCAGAGAATTGTTGATGCCAGTTCATTGGCTATATTCAAGAGGGAGTTAGATATGGCCCTTACGGCTAAAGGGATGAAGGGGTATGGAGAGAAAGCAGGAAAGGGGGAATTGAGGGAATGATCAGCCATGATCTTATCGAATGGTGGTGCAGGCTCGAAGGGCCGAAAGGCCTACTGCTGCACGTATGTTTCTATGTTTCTATGTTTGTTTCTATGTTTCTATGAAAGGAAGCTGGAGTGGGTATAGTGAGGCTGGTGATGGTGGAGGTGTGAATAGATAGTAAGGCATCCTAGCTCCTGCACATTTGTGCAAGGTGATTCATCACATGAAGACACCTCCTCTAGCCTACACTTTTATGTATGAGTGGTGCGAGTATCTGGTCTGGCGCTTCAGAGGGTGAGACTGAGTAATGTTGGATCATCAGAAAGTCTGGCCGACTATTCCTGCATTGGCAAAGGGTGTCCTCATTCTCAGCAGGAGTTCCTCAGGGCAATTCCTAGGCCCAACCATCATCAGCTGTTTCATCAATGACCTTCCCTCCATCTTTAGGCCAGAGGTGGGGATGTTCATTGGTGATTGCACAGTACTCAGTCCCATTCGCAACTCCTCAGATAATGAAGCAGTCCATGCCCGCAAGCAGCAAGATGTGGACAAGAGTCAGGCTTGGGCTGAAAAGTACGATAAATAACAATCGTGCCACACAAGTGCCAGGAAATATGTATCAATGACCTTCCCTTGACAATCAATGGCATTACCATTGTCAAATCTGCCACCATCAACATCCTGGGGGTGACTATTGACCAAAAACTTAACTGGACCAGCCACATAAATATTGTGGATACAAGATCAGGTAGAGGTTGGTTATTTTGTGGCAAGTGACCTACCTCCTGACTCCCCAAAGCTTGTCCACCACCTACAAGGCACAAGTCAGGAGTGAGATGGAATACTCTCCATTTGCCTGGTGAGTGCAGCTCCATTAACATTCAAGAAACTCGACACCATCCAGGACGAAACAACCTGCTTAATCAGCACCGCATCCACCACTTTAAACATTCAGGCCGAGAAATGAATTATTACGGAAGTCCCGCCCCGCTCAATAAATTTGGGTTCCCGTTTCCGGAAGGAAGTGATAAGTGCTCCACTTCCTTCCTGGGGCAGTAACAGGGCATATGCATCAGCAGGCGCTACGCACTGGGCCACACAGTGCTCCCTCAATTAAAGGGAAGAGCCCAAGCTGCATACTGCCAAAGTAGAAGCCACCTACTTGGACCACCGGGGAGTGGGACTGCCACGCGATCAGCCCGGCACTCAAGCAGAGTGCCGGACTGAGCGATCGAGGCACCGACCCCGCGAGCAAATCGTGACTGGAGCGGCAATTAAATGTCACTCTTACCTCTGGACCAAAGCTGTGATAAGGTCTGGAGCGGAGTGGTCCTGGCGGAACTCAAACTGGACATCGGGGAGCAAGTGTCGCTGGATAGCACTGTCGATGACACCTTCCATCACTTTGCTGATGATTGAGAGTCGACTGATGGGGCGGTAATTGGCCGGATTGGATTTGTCCTGCTTTTTGTGGACAGGACATACCTGGGCAGTTTTCCACATTGTCGGGTAGATGCCAGTATTGTAGCTGTACTGGAACAGCTTGGCTAGAGACGCGGCTGGTTCTGGTGCACAGGTCTTCAGCACAACAGCCAGGATATTGTCGGGGTCCATAGCCTTTGCTATATCCAATACGCTCAGCCGTTTCTTGATGTCACGTGGAGTGAATCGAATTGGCTGTAGACTGACTTCTGTGATGGTGGGCACCTCAGAAAGAAGCCAATATGGATCGTCCACTCGGCACTTCTGGCTAAAGATGGTTGCAAACGCTTCAGCCTTGTCTTTTGCCCTCATGTGCTGGGCTCCGCCATTGTTGAGGATGGAGATATTCATGGAGCCTCCTTCTCCTGTTAGTTATTTAATGGTCCACCACCATTCATGACTAGATGTGGCAGGACTGCAGAACTTTGATCTGATCCATTGACTGTTGTCTATGACATGCTGCTTCCGCTTTTTAGCATGCATGCAGTCTTGTGTTGCAGCTTCCTCAAGTTGGCACCTCATTTTTAGGTACACCTGGTGCTGCTCCTGGCATGCTCTTCTACATTCCTCATTGAACCAGGGTTGGTCCACTGGCTTGACGGTAATGGTAGAATGAGGGATGTTCAGGGCATTGAGGTTACAGATTGTGGTGGAATACCATTCTGTTGCTGCTTTTGGCCCACAGCACCTCATGGATGCCCAGTTTTGAGCTGCTGAATCTGCTCTGAATCTATCGACTCTATCCCATTTAGCACGGTGGTAGTGTCACATAACACGATGGAGGGTGTCCTCAGTGTGAAGACGGGACTTCATCTCCACAATGACTGTGCGGTGGTCACTGCTACTGATGCTGTCATGGACAGATGCATCTGCAACATGTAGATTGCTGAGGACGAGGTCAAGTAGGTTTTTCCCTTGTGTTGGTTCTCTCACCACCTGCTGCAGGCCCTGTCTGGTAGCTCTTTCTTTCAGGACTTGGCCTGCTTGGTCAGTAGTGCTACCGAGCCACTCTTGGTGATGAACATTGAAGTCCCTCACCCAGAGTACATTCTGTGCCCTTGCTACTCTTAGTGCTTCTTCCAAGTAATGTTCAACATGAAGGAGTGCTGATCATCAGCGAAGGGAGGGCGGTAGGTTGTAATCAGCAGGAGGTTTCCTTGCCCATGCTTGACTTGAAGCCATGAGACTTTGCGATCCGATGTCAATGCTGAGGACTCCCAGGGCCACTCCCTCCTGACTCTATACCACTATGCCATCACCACTGGAGGAGTCTGGAACATTGGCAGAAAGGTATGATTCTGTGAGTAATTATGTCAGGCTGTTGCTTGACTGGTCAGTGGGACAGCTCTCCCAATTTTGGCACAAGTCCCCAGATATTAGTGAGGGGGACTTTGCAGGGCTGAGTGGGCTAGGTGTGCCGTTGTCGTGTCCGTAGCCAGTGTCGAGCTCAATGCCGTGTGGTCCATTTGGTTTTATTCTTCTTATTGTTTCTCATATGCGGTTCTGTTACAACTGAGTGGTTTTCTACGGCATTTCAGAGGGCAATTAAGAGTCAACCACATTGCTATGGGTCTGGAGTCACATATGGGCCAGACCAGGTAAGGACAGCAGATTTCCTTCCCTAAAGGACATTAGTGAACCAGATGGGTTTTTACAACAATCCGATAGTTTCATGGCCACCATTACTGATACTTACATTTTATTCCAGATTTAATTAATTAACTGAATTTAAATTCCCTAAACTGCTGTGGTCAGATTTGAACTCACGTCTCTGGATCATTAGTCCAGCCTTTGGATTACTAGTCAGTAACATTACCAACCATGTTAAGCTAAGCTCCTGCCATTGGTCTCAGCAATGTCTTCGCACTGGCAAAGGAGCTTTGTCTGGACGGCTTTCTGCCTCCTGGAGTGAAGAGGATGTCCCTCCTCCTGTTCACTGCCTGCACCATCATCATCATCATCACAGGCAGTCCCTCGAAATCGAGGAAGACTTGCTTCCACTCTAAAAGTGAGTCCTCAAGTGGCTGTACAGTCCAATGTGGGAATTATAGTCTGTGTAACAGATGGGGCAGACAGTGGTTGAAGGAAAGGGTGGGTGGGTGACTGGTTTGTCGCACGCACCTTCCGCTGTCTGCATTTGGTTTCTGTATGCTCTTGGTGATGAGACTCGAGGTGCCCAGCGCCCTCCCGGATGCGCTTCCTCCACTTTGGGCAGTCTTGGTCCAGGGATTCCCAGGTGCCGGTGGGGATGTTATACTTTATCAAGGAGGCTTGAAGCATTTCCTCTGCCCACCTGGGGCTCACCCGCACCAGTGCCTCCAAGGCAGCATCAGAGAAGCTTGATGCCCTCTCAGTGCTTGCTGCAGCCATTTCTCTGTTCACAACTATATGCTTCCTTCTGTAGCCAAAGTGTATCTCCCCTTTAAGAGGTGCTGGATGGCTTTAAGTGGCATCAGAAAGGGTTGATATCAGTCCCCCCCAAAAGGGTGTGCAGCCAGCGCTACCCGCGGTATTCATTGGTCATGATAATTAGCAGGCAGTATGAACATTACGTGCTGCCTGGGAGAACAGTTACAGGCACGTGCAGTGCGCCCCATGTCCCCGTCCCAACTGCATGCCCAGTTTTAGTTGCAATCGAATTCCTGGACCAACTCCTTCATGAGGGAGCTGAACATTCATGAGAAAAAATAAGTCAAAGTAAGAAAGAAGTGCATGAACTGTAAAGACCTATAAGGGTTTTGATTGCAGAACGCTCCCTAGAGACTTTGTGCCTGTGATGAGCTGCCGTCTTTCCTGTGTATAATAAACTATCTCCCAATAACTTTTTGCAGCACAGTTTCGATATCTACAATGTCACTCTCATTGTTTGACTAAATCGTTCTAACAGATTACAGAAGCCAGTGATTGCTAATTAAATAGTTAATTATTCATTGTGCTTTTCTATTTGCATAGCAGACACATGTTGGGATATGAGTTATTTGAGGTTTATGAATCTTAAAAAATAAGGATTCCTTGATAAATTAATAAAGGGGCCCAGGGGTTTCATTAAAAGGTGGCTGGAGGCTGCCAGTTCCAGAGAAACTATAGGTGGCTCTTTTTCTTTTTTTTTAACCTGTTTGGGCCAAATGACTAGGGCCTTGTGCATGCTATTCTTTCCTCAGGCATCTACTAGAACAAATTAATGAAACCACTGTTGTCTGCTGCACTGCTTTCATCCCATCCTGCATTCTCTAGTGGTTTATATGGGCAGTTCAGGATGGGGGAGGGGAAGAGTGGGGTCAAGCTCCATCCCTTCAGAAATAAGAATGGAATTGAGCAAAAAAATAAAACAAGTAGAGGCATTTGGAATGAAGAAAGATCAGTAAAGAGAAGGGAGAACAGAAGGATGTCAAATCTCACTCATTCTAATCTCCTCTGATGGGTTCTGGTCCATAAAATAAACACAGCTCTATGTTTAAAAAGGTTTACGGCCCTTCTCACTCTTCCTGATCATAATCTCACTCCTAGTTGGGCCCCACCTTTGTCATCTCTGCTGATGCAGAATATTCAAAATCCCAGATCCTTTGAGAACTGTGTATCATTGGACAGGATTCAGAAATCATTCTCAAAGTTTTATATAGGCTGCATCCTTTTATTGCTGAAATTTTGCAGATAGCCACACCTGAAATTTTACACAATTTATAAAATAATTCTCTAATAAGTTAGTCATAGTCTTCTCCCCATACCATAGAGTTACTAGGTGTTACAGAAAGGCCGACTCCACAACAATACTAGCAGGAGAATGCAAGATGTGTTTATTTAGCACCTGTAATTTACTAAAACGTCCCAAGGTGCTTCACAGGAGTGTAACAGACAAAAATTCACATCGAGCTAAAGATGGAGATATTAGGAGGGGCAACTAAAAGCTTGGTCAAAGAAGTAGATTTTAGGGAGGGTCTTTAAGGAGGAGAGAAAGTTGGAGAGGTTTAGGGAGGTTTCTCACCTAAGACAATGACCTCAGTATTCTCAATATTTTATTGGAGGAAATTGAGGCTCATTCAGAACTGGATATCAATCAAGCAGGCGGACATCACAGTGGCAGTGGAGGGGTCGAGAGAGCTGGTGGTGAAGTAGAACTGAGTATCATCACTGTGGATGTGGAATTTGACATGGTTCGTGGCTGTAATATATGCACCTGTGAGTTCACAGGTTTGTAGAGCTGTTGAAAAAAAAAGAGGGCAGTTCTAAGTGTCTGGAGTGTACCCCAGATCGGGGAGCACTCGATCTAATGTTTATTTGTACTCCCCAAAAGAGTTGTAGAGCTGTTGTTCAGCCCGACTGCCTGCCTCTCTTCCACGCGTACATCAGAGCCAGGGTGTCCTTGGAGATGGAGCATGCGGTGTTCACCGGTACGCTCACGGCCGTCCCCGAGAGGTGGGCGCCAGAGGGACTGGAGTGCATTATCACCCCCGGCAACTAAATTTTAATTTGATTATTATTGTTTAAAGTTTAATTTGTTTAATTGCCGGTTTTAGTGCCACATCTCCTTTTAACCAGGGGGCACTTGTAAAATTTGTGTGTTTTTTTTTTTAGTACCCTCAAAAAAAAAAGGGGCACTTGTCTGAAAATGTTTGGTGTGTCCCCTCCTTTAATCAGGGGGCACTTGATTTATTGTTTTACAACAAAATAGTTGTAGAGCAGTTGTTCAGCCCGACTGCCTGCCTCTCTTCCGTGGTTACATTTGAGCCAGGATGTCCCTGGACATGGAGCACGCGGTGTCCACCGGTACGCTCACGGCCTTCCCCGAGAGGTGGGCGCCGGAGGGACTGGAGTGCATCATCACCCCTGGCAACCAAATTTAAATTTGATTATTATTGTTTAATTGTTTAATTGCCGATTTTATTGCCCCCCCACCCTTTTAGCCAGGGGGCACTTGTATAATTTGTGCTTTTAGTGCCCTCAAAAAAAAAAAAAAAGCAAAACAAAAAAAGCAAGGGGGCACTTGTTTTAAAGTGTTTGGAGTGCACCCTCCCCCCCCCCCCCCCCCGCTTTAATCAGGGGCACTTGATTTAAATGTTTAATTTGTTCACAACAAAAGAGTTGTAGAGCTGTTGTTCAACCCGACTGCCTGCCTCTCTTCCGCGGTTACAATTTGATTTAAGTTTACGGTCAAAAGTTTAATTTGTTTAATGTGTCAGTTTAGTGCCCCCTTTAATCAGGGGGCACTTGTATTAATGTTTCTGCCCAAAAAAAATAGTTGTAGAGCTGTTGAATTGAGAGTGCTGAATCAGTTACGTGATGTTCACAAGACTCAATAAAACCCCAGCTAATTGGGTTCAGGGGGTCCATGATGAGGCAGATGGTTTTGAGCCTGGTGGATGAACTAGTAACGTGTAGTGTGATTGTCAAACCTTTGCTAATAAACCAACTAGTTCTTAAACCAAGAACCCATTAAGCAAATACATTATGGTGCGTTTGATTTTGACATGGTTCATGGCAGAAATCAGCAGGGAGGCAGTTAAAATGGAACGGGCAACTTACCCACTTCTTTCCGGCCCTGATCTGGCCACCTGCAATTTTAGGCAGCAAGGACACCTGCCCGAAGATGACCAGCTCCTCTTTAAAGCAGATCGGGCTCTGATGATGTCACAATCTGCCAGGCATAGCAACCAGGGATACAAGCACAGTAAGTTTTTAACATTTTGTTTAATTTTGTTGTGAGCCAAGTGTAGCAGGAGAGCATTTCTGGAAGCAAATAAAGGAAACTTTAAGCATCTCCTGGCCTGGGCTTCCACTCCCCCTTGACTGGAATTCTCCTCCCACAGCACAAACTTTGTGTCAGAACCTTACCCCAGGGTCTCGGGCATTAGCCTCTTGGTGCTTGACTTTAATGGCAGGGCAGCTGCCTTCTGCTGACTTCTAGCTACTTTGGTTGGGAAGTGAGGAAACGGCAGGCTAATGAGGCCTGGCTGTTAAAATTAGTGGTGTCTGCCTGCTGCCAATTCTGGATGGGCATTCACTTTGCCGTCTTCCCGTCCGAGAGTTAAAATCGAATCCTTTGACTTTGGATGATGTCGCCGAGAGGCAGCATGTAGATCAGAAATAGGAGGGCGGCAAGAATAGATCTTTGGGGACTCCAGAGATAATGGTATGGGGACCGGAGGAAAAACCATAATCTCTGGGTATGACTGGATAGATAAGATTGGAAATTGGCGAGGGCAGTCCCACTCAACTGGACAACGGGGAGGCAGCTGAATGGACAGTCTCAAGCTTAGTGACAAAGACGTTCAGGAGCTTTGTTGGAGGTGAGTGTGGAGGGGTCAGAGGAAAGGAGTTTAAGAAGATGGTTGCTGTTTCAGTTAAGAAGCTGGGAGTTATTCCCAGATGATCCTGGAGTAATGAATAGTTATTCCAGAGGATAGCAGAGCCTGATACTGCATGATGTGATCCAACATTCATCTCTCTATTAGACTAACAGATTTGTTCTTTTTTTGTCCTGCACAATTCATTTTTATGCTGTTCTTGTGTTTCTCTCATGTGTGGTCTGATGTATAGTGATATTAAATGGTTGGATATGAATCCCACCACTCATGTGGTTTCAATTAATTTGCTACATGTAAATATCTAATAAAGTATTTAATTTTTTAACATTTTCTAAATAAAATAAAAATGTAGCGAAAGATACAAAATACAGGAGCCACTAGACTATTCAGTTACAGGGGGTTAAATAATGGATTTTTATCTTTTTAAAATATTGGACAGTCACATTATATAGAAATTACTCAATAAGAAAAAGCAAAGTAATTAGCATTTTTAGGGCTAGAAATTCCCGAGCCTGTCATTATTTGATAAATATCGACAAAATAGTGAATAATAAAAATAAAAATGTTGCCAATTTTTTAAAGGGATAAATCTAGCCACAACATACACCTGTTCTTAAAAAATGGTGTTCCACGACGATTCGCGTTAACAATTGCAATGTCGCCAACTTTAGCCCAAGGCCTATCAGCGCGGGAGGGGGGAGAAAACACAAAAAAAAAATTGCAAAAAACAAAAAAAATCAAATCACAAAACATTTACAAGACCCTTAACTAAGTAATTGCTGCAAAAAATGTTTAAAATAACAACTATAACTTACCTTTTTTGCAGGTCTTCCTACTTACCGACGTTTCTGAGGCTGCAACGCCTGCTTTTCTTTGCATTTTTTTTTCTTCTAAAAACGGGTTCGCCGAATGGCCAAACTTAGGCGATGCATTTTTTTTTTCGCGGTGCACCAGGGCGATCCGTTTTTTGCCGATATTTTGAAGAGCGATTCTTAAGGTTTGGGGAACTTTGAGCAATTCAGTTTAAGGACAAAAAAGCACTTTTAACGTGAATAAATTGCATTAAAACGTGCATTAGGCTGGGGAAGTTCCAGCCCTTAAGTCTTTCAAATAACATTCTACACATATCTTTACAAGAACATTATGGTGCTGAAATGGCTTTGTGGAAGAGCAGCCTAAGAACACTTCATGTGTTTGAAATTCTTCTCAGAACCGTTATAGAGGAAACGTGAATTCATTTATTTTAAACCAATTAATCAGCCTCTGATTAAAATAGCAAATGAATGAATTTTAACAATGGGTTAAGCATTCATTCACTGTTATCCCACAGTGTAACTTCAAGTTTTATACGGTAGAAATTCTCATTGGCAATTTTACCATCTGAACTGTCCTTCTATTAAACTCCTCTTTCTGCTACTTTAATAGAGGCATTACCGATTTATTTTAAATTGGTTAACAGCTCTCTTAAAATAGCAAAGGCATTTGATCTGAGCGTATTAAGTATTCTTATTATCACTGACAGTTATTCTACCCTTAAACTTCTATTCATAGCTTTTTAAAATAAACTTCCCATCAAGCAACATATCTTTTGTTCTTGAACTGATTTCAAATAAAATCAAATTTTAGTTGTATTATGATGATTTTCACTAGCTGGGAGAAATTCAAATCCCACTTTTGGCTGCATTTTGTTGATCCAATCTGGAATGCAGATCTCTTAGGCGAACACTGGTTCTGGTTATTTAAAGTGACGTGGCTGTAAGCTGTGGGCACTGCTTAAAATAAAGCCCAAATAACCTAGGTGCAAGTTTATGCCTTCCATTAAATTATATTTTTATTGGTAGCTAGACAGGTTCCATTAGGCAAGTCTCTCCTGTGAAGTATCTTAAACACTGTTACATTAAATGGCTGAAAAAGAAACAGTTTTACAAGGTCTGCTATTTCAGCCTACCGTAATGAGGAAACAAGCTATTGGGCACTGGCGCTGAACTTGCAGTGAACATAATTTTCATCACATGAGTGTACAAGTTAGATTTTGCGTCCAGATGCCTCAGACATTACCCATACCTAAAAAAAAAGGTTATAGTGAATTCACACTGAGCTCTGCTAGATTATCACCGGTGTCTGGTAAATTTGTACCAAACAGTGCTTGCTGTATTATATAGCAGGTTATAGTGTGTTGTGCTGAGGTTAGATACATTATCATTTTGTGGTGAGTTACTGTCACATTTACTTTTCCCTTACAATGTTTTAAGATTCACAAGAATTACATGGCAAATATGATTAACAAATTTGCTCCAGTAAAAACCTTTCTGGTGTGTATCATTTTATGAAGTTCATGTAAACATTCTTTGATGGGGCAGCTTCCTTTGTATAAATAGCTTAATTATTTTCAACATTTGCAGACAAATACTTTATTAATTTCACTTAGGGAAACTGTGAATCGGCAAGCTTGTAGCACTGGTGTCAACACAGTGGAAGAAAAACATTTCTCCTTTCATTTCCAGGTGATTTCACAGAATTGTTCTCTCCCAAAAATCTTTTCTATGGTTCCTGTGGCTAATCTCTATGATTAATTTGAAATTTCATGCTGGCTTTACTGAATCAATCACAAGCCTTTGCACATTTCTGTCTGCTCCTCAAATCTTTTGTCCCTTTTCTTGTTAGTGACATTTGCCCCCAACTGTGTGGATGGACATCAATTTCTCCCATTTTTAATGCCATACACGATTTGAATAAATTGATAAGATCAGATAAATAAGATTAGTATCCGCTTCTTTAAGCTGCTTTTACATGCTGCAAGCTTTATGAGTATTTGTGGTGTCACAACAAGAGATCTGCTGATACAGGTAATTCCTGCTTCTCTCCAGTCGAAACCAATATTTGTGCGTATTTATTAATGTATAGAAGTTGTGCATTATTAAGCACAGAAAGATATAACGCTGAATAGTGTACAATGATATTAAAAAATCTACAAGCTATTCTCAGGAAAGATAACAAGTCAAGCTAATACCTGGCAATCACAAACTGTTTGATTCTACGTATTCCAGTTCATTGCAATGTTTGTATTAATGCCCAGAGTGGTAAACTCACTCATAAAACCAATCTGCGACCAACTGAAAATGCAAGTTGCAAGGTTCAGTCCTAGAGAAATAGCACGGTGACCCGCAAACTCCATGGGCTCAATTTTCCCCAGTGATTTGCGCCTTTTTGTTTGGAGCAGGCTGCTCTTTTTGGCCTAAGTTGAAAAACCACAGTTTCCCCAATCAACTTGCACCAGTGTAACTCAGTTAGTTACAATGTTTTTTAGGTCAGTTTTTTTTTTCAGCCAAAGGGGGCGTAACCAGCCACTTACACCACTTCTGGCCATTTAGGGAAGTTTGGCCAGCTGAGAGTTACTCCAGTTCTGATTAGGCCAGCGTCTGTGGCCTCTCCAGAAAAACCTTCCGGAGAGTTAAGGAAATCGGCGCAGGTATGGAAATCGGCGTAGCAGATGTCCGGACACGCTAAAAGAATTGAAAAATACATAGCAGCAACTTACCTCCAACCCCGCCCGAAAGGCTTGCTGGTCCGATCCCATTCTTGGTCCCCGGTTCTCAGACACACACACACGGACAGAGAGAGAGAGAGAGGAAGAATGGGGACCGAGAATGGGACCGGACCGGCAACCTTTCGGGCGGGATTGGAGGTAAGTTGTTGCTGCTATGTGTTTTTAATGTGTTGGGAGCTGGCTGTATGCTTCACTTTGTAGCCTCAGCTCACATGGTGTCCCTGATTACCATGGCAGCCTGATCTTTTTGGCACAGATCAAGGCTCCACCCCCAAAACTAAAGATCGGGTTACGCCACGCCAAAATGAAGAAATCCAACAGGGAAACTTAGAATTTATTTTTGGCGTACTTAGGCCCCCAAAAATCGGACGTAACTCTTCAAGTACGCCAAAAAAGTGTTTTGGGGAAAATTGAGCCCCGTGTCCTATTTCTCCTGTTTACCTTTAATACTTGCTGTCACATCAGACTAAAGCTCACCAGTAAGAGAGGAAATGCATCTTTCTGCATTTAGTTTTGAGTGGAGAGTCAATGGCAGCTGGCCAGACTCACAAAAATGTTGTCTCCATTGATATTGGGTCTCACTAGTTTCTGCACCTGAAGTTGCAGGGTGTAATAGAAGAATTATACATCTGTCATCCTGGCACTCTGCTAATGCAAAACCGCCTTGAATTTATACTGCTGCAGATATTAATTTTTTCTAATGTCATTAAGCTAGCATTGAGCAAGTTGCCATCTTCATGACCAAGTTTCTGCTACCTGAAGACATTTAGGGAAAATCATCGGCTGATGCTGTCATGAAAATAGGTCTGTATTTATTTAACAGGAATCTTAAGACCTTATGCATGACTCTCAGGGAAAACCCTAACCCCCTTTTCGTCCCCAAACTCGGGGCGCTGCGTACAACAAAAGCAGTTTATTGTAGCACAGTAACCAGGTAGAGAGACAAGCCATATGCTATTCTGGAATCAAGCTCAACACCATACACTTAGACTTATTTCACCAAGCCCCATTCTATGTACTCCTGAGCAAAGAAACTCAAAACCAATAAATAGTTCTATTCCAAAAGCAAAATACTGTGGATGCTGGAAATCTGAAACAAAAACAGAAAAAGCTGGATTTACTCAATAGATCAGGCAGCATCCATGGAGAGCGAAACAAAGTGTTTCAGGTCGATGACCTTTCACCTGCTGAGTATTCCCAGCATTTTCTGTTTTTGAAATAGTTCTGTTCCATAAACAGTATGTTACTGGAAAGCAAACTATTTGTTACAGAGCTACACATGACGAAACATGGCAACAATGCATAAGTTCGTAGTCTCCATCAAACTCTATTAGGATAGCCCTGCATATATAGCTGCCTTCCCCATAGCCCCTTTTCCCCAGGATCCAGGGCAACAATGAAATGACCTTAGAGGCGTAATAGTCCTCTTGGGAAAGCTACTTGTTCCCCTTCCACAGGGGCTGGCGTGGTCATCTATCTGTAAGCCTGTTTATTTCAAGTCATATTTTTCTCTGACTAGGCCAAGATAGTCATGCTGCTATAGCAGCAGTTTGAACATTCATGAGAGATGTGGGGGCTGAAATTCAAGTCCGCCCGAAACGGGGTGCACCTACCGCTTTTTGGCCGCCATTACCGTCGCAATGTTTGAGGTGGGATTCTGACCGAAATTCAGCAATTTTTCCAAAAGAATGGCGCCGGGTGGTATTGGCTGGCGGGAATCGGCACTTTGCAGCTGTGTGGGTGGGGAGCTTGGAGCGGAGTTTGCACGGGGAAATTCAGTTTCTTACTGAGCCAGCTGCTTTCTTAAAGGCCAAGGTTTGCAGCTAGGCCCTGAGGAGGGAAGGCATTGTAGTGAAGGCCATGGCTGCTGGACCTGTAGCGAGGAGGGCAACCCGTTTTGCAGATGCAGAACTGGAAACACTGATGCAAGCTGTGGACAGAAGAAGGAGAGTGCTGTACCCCGACAAAGGCAGACCGACTTGTGAGATCTTCACCAATTCCTGGAGACAGATAACTGTGGAGGTGTCGGAGATCTCCATTCATGATCGGACTGCCATCCTGTGCCGAAAAAGGATGATCGACATCATCCATCTGATGAAAGTGAGTACCTATTCTATCAACTGCTGACCTTCCATCAGCGAGCCTCTCCTTCATCCCTCTCTTATTTCCCACCTTCACTATATAGTCACTGAAGCAGCATTTCACTGTTGAGGCCTGATATATGTATATGTATGTATGTTCTCGCAATGGAAGCTCCTATCATGTCACAGTTACAGCTGCATGTCAGGGATACACACTTGTGCACTCATTTCTGAGGCCTCATAATACTGCTACTCAGCAACCATTCTTTGTTTTGCAGGCCAAGGTTGTGCACAACCGCATGGAACAGAGGAGGACCCCCAGTTACAACTCCTTACACCATATGAGGCCTCTGTGGAGTACAGAATGACACCTCCAGGCCACTAGTAATCACGGCAAGTGACGAACTTTTCAAAAGTCCAAAAAAGTTCTCACAAATCTGCAAATGTTTTTGGAACTCCCAACAATTTTTTTACAACTCCGCAAAATTTAAGTGAACAAAAATCCCGATTCCACCAAAACTCCTTTCTCCTCCGCTGGTGATCTTGAGCAGCCCGGACCAGGGCTCCAACACAAAAAAGCTGTCGGGGCACCGTCAGGCAGCAGGTTGGCTTTTTTATCCTGAATATTTGTTCCGGGGCGGAGAGGCAGCGGTGCGCGCTCTGATTGCGTCATTACGGCCACATCTACATTACCACAGCGGAAGTCGGGGTAGCGGAGTGGAAGTGAGCACCGCTGCAAAAATGGTCTAGCTAAATTTCTATCATTGGCAGTCATTGTAACGGAAGACTCCATCACCTGGCTGATGCTTTCCGGCTGTAACCGGCCTTTTTGTGGAGCTGAATTTCGGCCCTGCAATATCTGACGTTAAAGCCTCTGTTAGTGTGGGCTCTGTTGCAAATTTCTATCAAGCTGCTGCACGCCCCATTGAGCTCTGCAGTTCTGCAAATCTGTTCATCTAGACTGTGTACATATAAATACTAGATGCGGCCACACTATCAGCTGCTGTAGGTTAGCCAGCCCAGTCAAAAATGACAGGAGCAAACTTGTGTACTTAGCAAGCATCATTCATTTCAGGGCAGGACCCTTGAGATCTGAATCCCTGGGCTTAACAGGTGGGGATGGTCTTGAGTTGTGCATCACTTGATGAAACTGGCAAGCTTACTCATTATTCGTACCTATTAAATAAGTCTGCTTGAGCCGATGTACTGAACTGGGTGTTAGTGAAGGTAAGTGTGGGTAATGATGGATGGTATGAGGTGCTAGCCATATCTGGCCCACTGGACTGTTGCTGAGGTTCCTAGAGTGGACCAAGGGAAAGAGAAGAGCAACAACGTTTACAGTACTGTCATCAAGGTAACCTTTGAAAGATAGCTTACAGCACAATGATTCTTTGTGGGGCCTATTGTAGAGAGCCCCCCGACCTGCACAGACACATGAACCTTTGCTTTATCAGTCCCAGAATGTGCTCAATAAACATTGTAGTGAACCCTCTCTTTCATTACACCAGAGTTACTCAGGAGCGGTGGGATTGTGGAAGACTGTCATGAGTTATGTGTATGGGCATATCTCTTGTCCCCCAACAGCCACTCTGCCAGGTTCCTGGAAGGGTCAAATATTAATGGTAGACTGTTGCAGGATAACTGCATGGTGGCAGCTGCCTGGCTCCCTTGCACAAACTTGCAAGATCCTGTGCCTGTGATTGGAGCCTAATGCACATTAATGGAGTGATAGCCTTTCCTATTCACAAAGGCTGCTGGCTGGTGTTCAGATGTCCTGATGGCAGCACATGTGCAGTTAATGACTTCCTGGATGTGAGGGAAACCAGCTACTGCTTTCTGTACACCTGCTTCACGCATCAAAGGCAGAACTAGCAGCATTTTTGGCAGAGAATGTCCCACCTCTTTTAGTGACATTAATCTTTCACACACGCCCCATCAACATTTTGCAGAAAGGGGAGGAGACTCAGGGGAACGAAAAACCCCCTGAGATTATCCCCCGGCACTCAGACTGCATGATTTTTGCACACCAGAAACATTGAAAATGTGTTGCGCCCTCGGCTGTAGCTCGTGCTCCATTCCTCGGCTTGGCCACTCCCAGATCACAGTCTGCGCTTGAGGGCCAGGTAGATGCCCCAGACTGCTTCCAGCTCCAGTATTCTCTCGTTCCTACCTCCTCTCAGCATTCTAATGCTCCATCAATGTTGTTAGATCCTACTTAATGCTTCCCAAACTCATCTTCCCCTTTATTGCTCCTAAATTTAATTTATTCCTTAAGTGCTCCCTCAACCTAAGTCCACCAGTGCTCCCATATCTCACCTATTCCCAGTACACCTACATCGCAGCCCACCTCAATGCTTCATTGTTCCCTAGTTTCACGGTCCCATGAGATGCCCCCAGTGCACAAATCCCTTGCTCATAGGGCTCTCGTCCAACATACAAATATCCCCGCATGAAAATTCCCACCTGAGTGTTTCTAGAGTCCAAAGTTCTCCCAGGCTTTAGATCACCATCTCGACTGAGACATAAATAATAGGGTAAAAATTCTGTTCCTTGGCACTCAGCAGGAGCACATATGGCAAAAATAACTCTCTACCTGCCCATAATGTTCCATTCATTAACTTTAATGGAGAAAAATCACAGGCTGGAGCAATTTTGTAATATCCCCAGCATGCTCCTAGGGACATGCATCAGAATCTTTATCCCAAGGACAAAAAAGTTGGATCGGATTAGAAAGATACAGACACCACAATGAGTAAAGTGTGTGAAATAAATATCATGTTGTAACTGTAAAAACGACATTAAACATTTGAAATTAATTTGCTTTTTTGAAAATAAATTGCTGCCTGCAACCTTTTAAACAGATAATGCATTTTAAAGTCCACGACAGATGGATTTGATTTCTGATATACCTGAAAGGCATCCTGCGCCATCTCCTAAATCATTCCAAACATTCCCATTAAAAGTCCTCACCAAAGTACGCATGAAAAAGGCTGATTAAGGATGGCTACTGTCCGATCTGTGGAAAGTGTTTGATTTATTCAAAGGAAGCTTTTATAAGAAGCCTTCTCCATCCCTTTTATAGGCTTTCCTCAATAAACATATAGACAACTGTACAGTATTTGAAAATGGTGTTTATTTCCGCCCTCACATCTCTTTGAAGTGCCTTGTGACATTTTCTATATTAAAGGCGCTATATAAATGCAAAATCATTGTTGAAGGGGAGCTTGCCAGAGAGACAGTGGGAACCAAACATAAGACAATGAGATGGACAAAGAAAGAAATAGAGAGTGAGAAAGAAGCTGAGACACAGGAAGAGAAGGTGAATTTTACATCACTGAAGAGAGCCATAGGAAATCCATTATAATATGACACGGTACAGTGCTTCTGTCATGAAACTGTGTAGCCGGTGACTCATAAGCAATGCCATTAGAGATCCACTAGTGGGGGAATTTTCCACTTCTATGCCCATCAGTTTCTACCGATTTAAAATGGTGGGCTGGGAGCAATGAAGGAAAACATCCTAACTGTAATATTTAATTATATGTTACCTTGCACTTGGTCATGATGGGACCAATAAATGCTTTGACCCTGGTCCACCCCACCCTGGAGCATTGGCTATTTGCACACAGTTCTGCCTTGCCTGACTCATATCCGTTACAGACTAGCAAACATGCTGTGGAATAAAGTTTATGGGTCTAGGCCTCACGGAGTTAGCATGCATCTATTTATTTTATAGTAGCATTTTTGTTGTATTTTCTACAGAAATAGCAGCAATTAATGCGCAGTACACTTTTGTGAGGATAACCTTTTAGGGCTTCATTCAAACAAAGATTCAAATATTTTTCTCTATTCACCTAAGTTGAGGTTTGACACACCCATGGCTGTTGAATATAATTTTGTTCTGCTAGATATTCCGCGTGTACCAATATTTGTGCATCCTATTAAGCATCTTAATGTGCAATAAATATGTGGAAGTAGCCTGAGATGCCTTACTTGGTTCATGGTTACATTTTAGATGGCACATTATTATGCACATGACACGTGTATGATTCAAGAGGAGAACTAGCTGAATAGAAACCAATGTAACATGCCTCACTTTGATATTGAGCAGAAACGTTTAGTTGAGATGTTTAAAATGAATGGCAATTACTAAATTTTATACAAATATCATCAAAACTATGAGATCAAAGCTGGAGATCTTACAAAACACAGCATGTAACCTTGGACTAAAATAGTTTCAATATATTTTTCTACTACCTTTGGTTTAAGTTATCAACCCTTAAGCAATAACCTTGACAATTGCTGTGCATAGAAGGTACAGTTCCCACCACGTATATCGGGCAAGTTGGTGTTTACCAGTTTGCCTCTGGAATACATTATCAGCAGGTGTGGTGGGTGTTGTAAGAATAAAAGTGTTTATTAATGATTAAAATTGATCCTGTGTATGTATAAATGTTAAAAGTGTAGGTTATATGGAAAGGCCTATTTGTGTTGAAACAAAATAAAAGCTCACAGTTTGCCAGCATGGGTTGAGTTTTGAAATAAACAAAATGGAAGCCCACAGAGCTGCCGCATGGGTTTTGTGTATTGAAAAGCCATTTAAATTAATCAAGAGATGGCTGAGCTGGGCCAGACAGCCACATGTGTGAGGAGAGCCAATAAGGAACTGCCCTGGAACCAAGATCCAATCGTCAGGCTTTCAGAGGGACAATGGCTTTTGAGAGGTTTAAAAATAACTCAGCCAAAGACTTTTCTCTCTCTCCTGGACCAGCCAGCCAAAGGCAAGTAATGTATATCACTCTTAGTTACAACAGATACAATGAGGTTATAATAAAGGTGGATGTGCATGTGTGTGTGTTTTTTTAAATAAACTGTTCCAATTGTTTTAAAAGAATTGTCTCACATCAAATTTAAAGCCAGAGATTTAGAAATCCTACAATTGGTGGAGAACGCGGGCAACTGACGAGACAGCTTTTTGGTGATTCTTTTGAACAATTGGAAATCTCGGGAGTTGCGATTCTAACCGGAGTTGCGATTGTAATCTGTGTTGCGAATTATAATTGAAACGATTAAACGGACCGGGAGTTGTGTCTTTGGGGAGCAGTTGTCTCGATAGTTGTAACTGTTTAAGTGGAGTGGCTTGTAACTGTTTAAGTGGAGACCCACCAGTAGTTATATTCAAAAGACATAGGATGAAGGGATCAGTCATGGACAGAAAGCCAACAATAAAAAGAAATGTTGAGCTAGTTTATCAGAAGAAGTTGTTCAAAAAGTTCCTGATACAAGAGATAGAAGAGTTAAAGGCACAGGCACGGCACCTTCACGAGGGTCAACCTGAGTCATTTGGGGAGATGGTGAAACTTATCCAGGAGAGAGTAGATAGGGGAGAGCTAAGGCCAAAATGGGCAAACAGTCTCGTGGTGTTCAGCGCATCTTATTGTGCCCAGAGAGATGAGGAAATAATGAAACAGGACGCCAAAGTGATACAAGATTTGAAAGAATTGCAAGTAAAAGAGATTCAACTAAAAGAAAGAGAGATTGAAGGTGTAAAACAACAAAAAGAAGAAGGCCTCCAACTTGTGAAGCAGTTAAAAGAAGGAGAAATACAGCATTTAAGACAAGAAATTGGCCAATTAAACCACAGTATTAAGCAATTAGAAAGAGGGGCCGAACAGGCAGCTTCATTGCTACAACAACAAAGCATTGCAAATTTAAATGCCACAGCAGCCATTGTTGAAGCAAATAAAAACAAATTAGAGCTAAAAAAATATAAATTGCAAAACTTGAGGCTCCAGCAAGAGATAGAAGATGCTAGGGGTGCATTAAGGGAAGTAATTAAGAAGCCACATAGGGAGGCAGATCACTCCCAGTGCCAACTAGAAATAGTGAGGCTAAAAAGTAAGTTAGGGGAGCAGCGGGTCCTGGTATCTGCAGTAACACGGGGAGCCATAACAGAGACAGTAAAAGGGGATAAGGGGGAGACAGATTGGGAAGAGGAAGGAAGTCAGTATAATCTCCAGGAGAGTGGGGTGGTAGAATTGGATACTGTGGAGACACAAGAGCCACTTGTAGCCATAGTAACCACTTCTTCATGATGTAATGCGCAATACCACATCACCAGTAACCATACTGACTCATGGCCCATATCTGGTGCTGACCCCACGGCGTGTAGCCACGAGTTGGGGCCCAGTAATGATGGGGATGACCCACTGGAAGTTAATAGGCGGTGAGCAAATTTCAGGAGGGGTCACCCCGAGTTGGAAGAGAGAGACTTAGCACGAGTTCTCTTCTTGGCCTGTTCCACTTCCCTAAAAGATAATCTGCCAGAAGCAGTCCTCCAGCCTGCCGCAGTGGCCGATGTACTCATGACCGAGATCCTAAACCATTGAGGGATCCAAAACTTGAACTTAGTGGCTCTGCTTAATTAGATCAAGCAGCGCCCAGAAGAGACCCCTAGAGCCTTCAGTAATTGCCTGTACGATATCTATCAACGTATGCAGAACCAGGCACCCGCAAATACTACAGTAGGAAAGAATCAAGGAACAATTTAAATCGATGTTCCTGACCCAACTCCACCCTTTAGTTAAAACCACCCTGGGAATAGCCATGAGGCCCACCAATCAGTGGACAGATATAGTGTCCAATGCTCAAAGAGCCTGGGAGATGGTAAAAGACCAGTTAAAAGTGAAGTCACCACCCCCTGCAAATAAACCAATGTCAATGGTGGAGGTATCTCGAAACTATCCCTTTAAGGGACAGTGCTTTAATTGTAAGAAGGTAGGCCACCTAGCAAAAGTCTGCAGCAGACCCAGACCAGCACCGAACCATGTTGCAACGCATAGTTATCTCCCGAGGGACGAATCCAAGCCATCTGGGACAGATCAGCGATTGGATCAATTGATAACCTTCATACAAACCCAAATTGCCAAGGGGAGGATGAAAAATCATTTACCGGTGTACGCAATCGCCAATGCACACTCATTAGAGGGACCCATTCCAGGATCGACCCTATGACTGGGTTCGGCCCCAAAGATTGGTCGGAAGTGGGGTTCCGAGCGGGAGACCTTGTTGTCTTAAAAGGGAGCAGGCAACAGATTATGCTTATCGATACCGGCTCAGCCATTACCATCATCCACGCCCCATACCCTGAACGCCATGCAGCGGCGGGCAAGGGTTATATGACCCTTAAAGGGTTTAACGGTGACATAACCCCAGGGAAGGCCACTGAACTTCAGTTGGGAGGCCTCACCAGTAAGGTCCCAGCACCTATGCTGATGACCACCTCCGACAGAAGGGGAATTAAAGGGACTGATGTGTTGGATCAGTATGGCGCGGTGGTAGATTATGATCAGGACTGTGTTTGGATGGGAATGAGAGATAAGGCAGGAGTGATAGAAATTTCAGATGCTCACTCATTTTTTGCTATTAAAAAGCCATCTGAGTATGACGCTCCAGGGAACGAAAATGAAGCTGTGGCAAAACAAATTCAGAAACACCTAGCGGTGTTTGCCACATACAAGCATGATGTGGAGAAATGGCAGGCGAGGAATCTATTGAGGGACACCCCCCCCTCACTCATTCACTTAACAGTACCCCATCCCAAGGGAGAGTCACCCTTACATCCGAGATACCATAAAATCCCTAGTCGAGCAGGGTGTTCTTAGGACAGGCACTTTCACGACCAATTCACCCACATGGCCAGTTAAAAAGCCTGATAGCAGCTGGCAACTGATTATTGATTACAGAAAGTTAAATTCTGTAACACCGACCTGCTCACCGGTAGTAAGAGAAACTCCCACCATATTATCTCAAATTCCTGTTGGTTCCAAGTATTTCTCGACCTGCGATATCGCCAATGGGTTCTGGAGTATCCCTGTTAAAGGGGAAGACCAGTACAAATTTGCATTCACATTTGAGGACCAGAGCTACACCTGGACATGCTTGCCTCAGGGGTTCCACAATGCCCCCACAATATTCCACAAAAGAATGGCTGCAATTTTAAAAGACTTTTCCTGCCCTACCTGCTTGCTGCAGTACATAGACAACCTACTGCTGGCAACCGACAGCATGGAGGGGCATCTGTCCCTTTTGCACGAACTTTTAACGTTGTTGGCTCAGGCGGGACTAAAGGTGAATCCCCGTAAGGCTCAATTAGAAAAAGAACAGGTCACCTTTCTAGGAGTGCCCATTTCTCCAGAGGGATCATCCCCCGACTCTCATAAGGTGGAGATAATACAGCAACTGCCATTACCCACTTCCAAAACAGCCCTATGATCATTCTTGGGTTTGGTGTGGTACCAAAGGAACTTTATCCCAGGCGTTGCAGAGTGTGCCTACACCCAGCCTATGGCTAAATTAAAAACTGCAGCGATGCAGGCCACATGTCTGATCCCTCCTGATCCCACGCAGCCCTTCCATTTGGGGGTCGGGGCCACAGAACAAAGCCTAACTGCAATTCTGTGCCAAATGCGAGCTGATCAATTACAGCCCATTGCATATGCGTCTCGAATCCTGCAGGAGGCAGAAAAAGGTATACTGCATGCGAGCGCCACCTACTGGCCGTCTTCTGGTCGGTACTTCACTTTACTTTTATTCCTGGGTTACATCGAAACATAGAAAATAGGTGTAGGAGTAGGCCATTTGGCCCTTCGAGCCTGCACCGCCATTCAGTTACAGGCTGCAATCCTGCACAGCAGACACACACCCACCTCTGAAACTACTGATGAAACCTGGAGATTCGCTAATTTCCTCGCAGCACCTCAGCAAATAGATATTGGAATTTATGGAAAGAAACATTGATACCATTTCCAAACGCATCACCTTGCTGCCACAATTTCTGATCAATGAGGGGGACCCACATGAATGTCTGTTACCCCTGATTAAGATTGAGACCCATCCTATGCAGAAAGAGGCCATACAGGGTGACCCACATGTCGACATCGATGGGTCCTCATATCACATTGAAGGATCCCCTCACGCCGGATACACAGTGGTATTGCCAGAAAGAACCATCCAGCGAAGATGCAACAGACAGTCTTCACAATATGCAGAAATCCCTGCACTTCTAACTGCTGTAAAGGAGACCTCAGGTAGACCCGTGAATATTTGGTCCGATAGTGCCTATGCTATAAACACCATGCTCTCCCTGCCCCTATACCACAAAAATGACTATTGTACGATAGATGGCAAGGCCCTGTTCCATGGGCCCTGGTTACACCTGCTCTGGTCATACCTTAAACAGCGATCCCAGCCCTGCTTCACAGGAAAGGTAGCAGCCCATAGAAAAGGGGGTCCACATAGTGAGGGAAATTCCAGAGCAGACAGAGCAGCCAAGGACACTGCGATTGATGGGGAGATAGAGAATATAGTTATTGAGCCCTGCAATGCTGTTAGCAAGGCCTCCCCAACAGATCACCTAGATTTTAAATCCCTGCAGCAGCAATACTTGTCATATACTGTTGTAAGCACCTGGCACGAGGAAGGCAGACCCCTTCCTCAACCAACAGCCTGGGCTCCCAATACTAGCCACTGTCCCTGACTCAGATGAGCAGTTGCTGATGTTCAAAAGAAAGCCAAACGCCTGCCCGGTGGTGTGTGTTCCACCAGAGGTGGGTCAGGAACTGCTTTCCCTCTTTCACTCCCACCCCACTGTAGGGCACTATTCAGCCCTGGTAACCTTCTATAAGGTAACATCCACAGCTTGGTGTCCTTCCATGAGGGAAACAATCAATCAATACATGGCATGATGCCCACCGTGTCTGCAACACAATCCTCCCGCATGCACTAACCGAGCCTTGCTTCAAAGTGTACCCCACCTCAAGGGCCATGGTCTCACCTCCAGATAGACTTCATTGAGCCACTTCCACAGGCGCAAAGCAATTTTCAGCATGCCCTAGTGGTGGTGGATCAATTCACTAAATGAATCGAAGCATTCCCCTGCCGCTCCGACACCGCATTCACAGCAGCCAAAACACTATTGAATTGTGTGTTTTGTAGGTGGAGAGTGTTATGTATGCATATTAATGATGTACTGTAACACTAGGCCTGAATGTACCTTCATACTGTATACACCATACCTGTACACCAGAGGGTGCTGCTGCTGGAGACCTAAGGGTCACTTGTACACTGCAGGTAACCAAGTATAAAAGGGAGCTTACCTCTTGGTGCCCTCACTCTAGGAGCTGCAATAAAGGACTACAGTTCTGTACAGTTCAATACCCCTGCCTCATGGAGTCATTAAGAGAGTGCTTGCATATACAATAACAGGCGAAGAGGTTACAAATTTCCATGCACAACATGTCTAATCTAAGCAAATTCCAAAAATTCGCTGATGGGGAAGATAGGGATGCCTTTGTGGAAAGGTTAGAACACTTTTTCATCGCCAACAACCTGGCTGGGGACTCACTGATCTCGCTGGTGAACAAGCACAGGGTCATCCTGCTCAGCAGTTGTGGGACCACTATCCACGGCCTCGTCAGGGACCTGTTAGCACCAGCGAAGATGACAACCAAGAGCTATGTGGAGCTCATAACTTTAATACAAGAACAACTTAAACCCCAAAGAGAGCATCCTCACAGCCAGACCGGACCGGTTTTACACTCACCAGTGGCTCGAAGGCCAAGAAATTGCTAAGTATGCTGTAGATCTAAGAAGGTTGGCTGCACCGTGTGGTTTTGGCGACCACCTCACCGACGCACGAAGGGACATCCTCGTCATTGGAATTGGCCACGAGAGCCTCCTCCATAAACTGCTCTCTGCAGACACTACGGTCACCCTGCAGAAGGCAATCAAAGTGAGCCAGGCCTTCAGGATTTCGGTCTGTGACTCCAAACGGATGATGACCCACACCCAGGACTCTAACCCGATGAGTACAGTGAATAGAATGGTGACTTTCAGAGGCAAGAATGCTGCACCGAGTCCCGCAACCCTGAGTCCGCCACATGGGGCCAAACGGCTAGCCCCGTGCTGGCGGTGTGGAGTAAACCACAGGGCCCACCAGTGCCGATACAAAGACTATACCTGCAAAGGCTGCAACAATAAAGGTCACCTTCAGCAAATGTGTAGAAAAAGTTTTACTCACCGCGTCGCTGAAGAGTTGGCCAATCACCTGGGCTCCAACACTGATGAAGATGAAGCTGCTCAGCCCCTGGAAGAAGAGTACGGAATATATACCTGCTCCACCGAGAGTTCCCTGTGGAAAATGGAAGCGGAGATCAGCAGGGTTCCAGTCTCGATGGAGATCGACACAGGGGCGAGCCAGTCGTTGATGAATCAGACAGCTTTTGAGAAACTCTGGGACAATCCCACCAAACGACCAAAACTGTCCCCAATCCAGGCAAAGCTGCTCACCTGCACAAAAGGCACCATCCCAGTCATTGGCAGCGTGGACGTCCAGGTATCCCATGGCAGTGCGATGTACAAGCTCCCCTTGTGGATCATTGCCGGTGATGGTCCAATGCTGCTGGGAAGAAGTTGGATGAAACAAGTCCAAATCGCTCGGAGCAATGATGGCCTCCGGGCCCCGGTGATCAAGATCCCATGCAGCCCCAAACTTGGATCCATTGCAGCACCTAGAAATCCTACTGTCCAGCTCGACTGCGTGGCAACGACACAGACTGCACAACACCACCGCAAGATGATCCAACCCGAACGACCAGACCTCACCTTCCGGTCCATGGCAGGGGTTCGAGGGAAGAAGATCGGGGTAGAAGGTAGATTCCCGGCATCCGTGGCAGAACCCGAGGAGAAAAGGATCACCTCAGCCTACCTCGCGGAGAGAGAGAAGATGGCGGCCGCACCACGATGCAAAGAACCTGGAACCAAGATGGCCGCGATCAGACCATGAGGGGCAGCGTTGGAGGAGCAACATGTGGTACCGAGCGGTGAACTGGATTGGGGTAAAGATTGCAAGGCCCTCTTAAAGAGACCGGCAACCCAAGACAATTAAAGGGACAGTTCCACTCTAGGCACAGCGATGCCAGTGATGTTAAAGTTAAAAGTGCAATAATTGAATGCAGATATACAAATGTAATGTTAAATGGTGATGCCGGAAAAGCTAATCAGAAAAATGTAACGAATGCTTCAAAAAGTGATGTAAGTAACAAGTTTGTATCGTTGACTAGTGATGCCAGAAATGCTAATGTGATAAATGTAACCCTGTATAGAGATACCGATACACAAGAAAGTGTTGTAAGTGCAAAATGCGAAAGTGTAAAGAGTTATAACAATGTTGAATCGACTAGTTGGGATCGGAGCCAATGTGTCATGGATGCGAAAAGTAGAATGATAACTGATACAGGGTTCTACAGGTATAATGTCAATGCCAGAGGAAACCCCCCGTGGGAGACACCCAGGTCCAGCGGGCTACCCGACCATGTAGCCTGCGCATTCGGGATCAATGTGATGCCCCAGGAAGGGCTCACACACACGCAGTAGGAGTAGATCCACTGCAGGGACAGTGTTCAATGGGCAGCACAGCCACCACCACTGGAAACCTGCCCCAGATCGGCCCTACCCCCGCTGGCCAGCAGGGCCAGCACCGGGAGCGAGAGGCCAGTACCCTCCAGCTTTCCTGGCAGAACCTGGGATGACCAGACTTCCACCACCAATAGAGGACAAGGAGCCCACACAGCCCTGTGGTTGTGCCACCACCAAACGCCACCACATATCCATTCTACAATGTATGTACCTTACCCATTAAGAACATAAGAACATAAGAATTAGGAACAGGAGGAGGCCATCTAGCCCCTCGAGCCTGCTCCGCCATTCAACAAGATCATGGCTGATCTGGCCGTGGACTCAGTTCCACTTACCCGCCCGCTCCCCATAACCCTTAATTCCCTTATTGGTTAAAAATCTATCTGTGATTTGAATAAATTCAATGAGCTAGCCTCAACTGCTTCCTTGGGCAGAGAATTCCACAGATTCACAACCCTCTGGGAGAAGAAATTCCTTCTCAACTCCGTTTTAAATTGGCTCCCCCGTATTTTGAGGCTGTGCCCCCTAGTTCTAGTCTCCCCGACCAGTGGAAACAACCTCTCTGCCTCTATCTTGTCTATCCCTTTCATTATTTTAAATGTTTCTATAAGATCACCCCTCATCCTTCTGAACTCCAACGAGTAAAGACCCAGTTTACTCAATCTATCATCATAAGGTAACCCCCTCATCTCCGGAATCAGCCTAGTGAATCGTCTCTGTAGCCGCTCCAAAGCTAGTATATCCTTCCTTAAGTAAGGTGACCAAAACTGCATGCAGTACTCCAGGTGCGGCCTCACCAATACCCTGTACAGTTGCAGCAGGACCTCCCTGCTTTTGTACTCCATCCCTCTCGCAATGAAGGCCAACATTCCATTCGCCTTCCTGATTACCTGCTGCACCTGCAAACTAACTTTTTGTGATTCATGCACAAGGACCACCAGGTCCCTCTGCACCGCAGCATGTTGTAATTTCTCCCCATTCAAATAATATTCCCTTTTACCGTTTTTTTTCCCAAGGTGGATGACCTCACACTTTCCGACATTGTATTCCATCTGCCAAACCTTAGCCCATTCGCTTAACCTATCTAAATCTCTTTGCACTGGCTCCATCACTGAGGAATCCTCCAACAGTGACACCCACATGGTCTTTGTGTGAGGGGAGGGGAAATGGATGAATGCAGCCACAAGCACAGGGATCAATCACACCTGGCAGAGGGATCACAATTGTACATCCCTGTCTGCAGTAAAAATAAAACGGGAAAGGTGGCTCAACCGTGGCTAACATGAGAAATTAAGGATAGTGTTAAATCCAAGGAAGAGGCATATAAATTGGCCAGAAAAAGCAGCAAACCTGAGGACTGGGAGAATTTTGTAATACAGCAGAGGACGACAAAGGGTTTAATTAGGAGGGCGAAAATAGAGTATGAGAGGAAGCTTGCTGGGAACATAAAAACTGACTGCAAAAGTTTCTATAGATATGTGAAAAGAAAAAAATTAGTGAAAACAAATGTAGGTCCGTTGCAGTCAGAATCAGGTGAATTTTTCATGGGGAACAAAGAAATGGCGGACCAGTTAAACAAATACTTTGATTCTGTTTTCACGAAGGAAGACACAAATAACCTTACGGAAATACTAGGTGACCGAGGGGCTAGTGAGAAGGAGGAAATGAAGGATATCCTTATAAAGCGGGAAATTGTGTTAGGGAAATTGATGGGATTGAAGGCCGATAAATCCCCGAGGCCTGATAGTCTACATCCCAGAGTACTTAACAAAGTGGCCCTAGCAATAGTGGATGCATTGGTGATCATTTTCCAACAGTCTATCGACTCTGGATCAATTCCTATGGACTGGAGGGTAGCTAATGTAACACCATTTTTTAAAAAAGGAGGGAGAGAGAAAACGGGTAATTATAGACCGGTTAGCCTGACATCAGTAGTGGGGAAAATGTTGGAATCAATTATTAAAGATGAAATAGCAGCGCATTTGGAAAGCAGTGACAGGATCGGTCCAAATCAGCATGGATTGATGAAAGAGAAATCATGCTTGACAAATCTTCTGGAATTTTTTGAGGATGTAATTAGTAGAGTGGACAAGGGAGAACCAGTGGATGTGGTGTATTTGGACTTTCAAAAGGCTTTTGACAAGGTCCCACACAAGAGATTGGTGTGCAAAATTAAAGCACATGGTATTGTGGGTAATGCACTGATGTGGATAGAGAGCTCAATGGCAGACAGGAAGCAGAGAGTCAGGATATACGGGTCCTTTTCAGAATGGCAGGCAGTGACTAGTGGAGTGCCGCAGGGCTCAGTGCTGGGACCCCAGCTCTTTACAATATACATTAATGATTTAGATGAAGGAATTGAGTGTAATATCTCCAAGTTTGCAGATGACACTAAACTGGGTGCTGGTGTGAACTGTGAGGAGGACGCTAAAAGGTTGCAGGGTGACGTGAACAGGTTAGGTGAGTGGGCAAGTGCATGGCAGATGCAGTATAATGTGGATACATGTGAGGTTATCCACTTTGGGGGCAAAAACAGGAAAGCAGAATAGTATCTGAATGGCGGCATATTAGGAAAGGGGGAGGTGCAACGAGACCTGGGTGTCATGGTACATCAGTCATTGAAAGTTGGCATGCAGGTACAGCAGGCGTTGAAGAAGGCAAATGGTATGTTGGCCTTCATAGCTAGGGGATTTGAGTATAGGAGCAGGGAGGTCTTACTGCAGTTGTTCAGGGCCTTGGTGAGGCCTCACCTGGAATATTGTGTTCAGTTCTGGTCTCCTACTCTGAGGAAGGACGTTCTTGCTATTGAGGGAGTGCAGCAAAGGTTAACCAGACTGATTCCCGGGATGGCGGGACTGACATATGAGGAGAGATTGGATCAACTGGGCCTTTATACACCGGAGTTTAGAAGGATGAGAGGAGATCTCATTGAAACTTACAAGATTCTGACGGGATTGGACAGGTTAGATGCTGAACGAATGTTCCCGATGTTGGGGAAGTCCAGAACCAGGAAACACAGTCTTAGGATAAGGAGTCGGCCATTTAGGTCTGAGATGAGGAGAAACTTCTTTACTCAGAGAGTTGTTAACCTGTGGAATTCCTTACCGCAGAGAGTTGTTGATGCCAGTTCATTGGATACATTCAAGAGGGAGTTAGATATGGCCCTTACGGCTAAAGGGATCAAGGGGTATGGAGAGAAAGCAGGAAAGTGGTACCGAGGGAATGATCAACCATGATCTTATTGAATGGCGGTGCAGGCTCGAAGGGCCGAATAGCCTACTCCTGCATCTATTTTCTATGTTTCTATGTTTCTATGGCACCCACACAACCCTCATCACAAACTCCCACAGCCCCCTACTGATCACCTCCCCATATCATGGCAATAAGGACTTGGAAAAGGCTTAGTGTTGTTATGTATGCATGTTAATGATGTACTGTAACACTCGACCTGAATGTAACTTCACCCTGTATATACCATACCTGTACATCAGAGGTTGCGGCTGCTGGAGACCTAAGGGTCACCTTTATACTGCAGGTAACCCAGTATAAAAGGGAAGTCACCTCTTGGTGTCCTCACTCTTGGAGCTGCAATAAAGGACTACAGTCTGTACAGTTCAAATGCCATACCCTTGCTTGCATACACAATAGAGAGTACCAGTACAAGTGGACAGCGATCAAGGTTCACACTTTACCGGTAAAATTTTTCTCCACTTGCAAGAAATGTTGGGGATAAAACACAAATACGTCTTGTTCACCACCCCCCAGTTATCCGGAGGGATCAAAAGGGGGAACAGGACCCTCAAGTTAATGTTAAAAAAATTGTGCGCAGACCACCCCTCTCATTGGGCTAACATGCTGCCAATGTGCTTCATGGCAATGAGGTCCACCTCATAGAACAACAGGGGTCTCCCCATATCAGGCCATGACAGACCAATCGATTTGTGGCCATCAAATTGTGGAAGTCAAAAAGACAAATTAAAAAGTACTTTGACAAGAAAGTACGTCCCTTTGAACACAAGGTGGGAGACTCAGTAATGATTCCAAATTATAGGAAAAAGAAACATGTTTTTGAGCCCAGGTGGTGGGGACCGCTTAAGATTATAGACCGATTGAACCCCACGGGTTATTTGATTCAATTACCGGGGAAAAAGGGTGTTAAGTACAAGAAGTGGTTTCACATTAATCAGTTAAAAACTGCCAAAGTGTAAATACTGCACTGATCTTGTTTCCCACAGAACATGTTACAGATCCTCACGATTGTCAGGACGATACCGGCCACGACCGAAGCCGAGGGAAGATGGAGAAGCGACGGTGCACTGAAGATACAGGAAGGGGAGAGTCTCCACTGGAGATGTGATTGGACTATAATAAATCCCCTATGTGGCCTACACCTTACGAGGTGGGAACCAAGTCAGGCCATCCACTTTTCTCTCTCCCTCTCAATGTCTATGATATGTGATCCCTGAGGAGATAAACCATATGAGGGGTCAATAAGAATTTTTGCCCCTCAAGGTGGGGAGTTCGGAAGAATAAAAGTGTTTGTTAATGATTAAAATTGATTCTGTGTATGTATAAATGTTAAAAGTGTAGGTTATACGAAAAGGTCTGTTTGTGTTGAAGCAAAATGAAAGCCCACAGTTTGCCTGCATGGGTTGAGTTTTGAAAGAAACAAAATGGAAGGCCACAGAGCTGCCGCATGGGTTTTGTGTATTGTAAAGCCATTTAAATTAATCAATGGCTGAGCCAGGCCAGACAGCCACATGTGTGAGGAGAGCCAATAAGGAACTGCCCTGGAACCAAGATCCAACCGTGAGGCTTTCGGAGGGACAATGGCTTTTGAGAGGTTTAAAATAACTCAGCCAAATACTTTTCTCTCTCTCCTAAACCAGCCAGCCAAAGGGAAGTAACGTATAATCACTCTTTATTATAACCTCATTGTATCTGTTGTATCTAAGGTGGATGTGCATGTGTGTGTGTTTTTTTAATAAACTGTTCCAATTATTTTAAAAGAATTGTCTCATTATCAAATTTAAAGCCAGAGATTTAGAAATCTTACGGTGTTGACTCTGTACGTCTTCAAGAGGTAGCTGGAGTGGTTCTTGACTGGGGCAAAGAGAAGGCAAGTACCTTTATAGATAACATTTGGTCCATGCGATCTCCTGGAATGGTTTTGATCACCCGAGGGGGTTAGAGAGGAATTTTCCAGAGTAGGTTTTCCATTATTGGCCCTGTTTTTTTTTCCTCTCCCAGGAAATAATTACATGGCTACAGTGGGAAGGGCGGGGAGGGGGGCACGGGGGGGTGTTAAAATTGGCTGGCCAGCAGTTGAAAATCCGGGGAGAGAGGCACCTCAGCTGTCCCTTTAACACCCAAAGCCCGCCTGGAGTGATATTCAGGCGGGTCTGTAAATGGGCGACCAGGCGTAAAGCTGCTTAATTAAGCAAAACAGCGTGATTAGCTCCGTTATTTCACCTCCAGCAAGCAAATGAGGCCTGCTTACAAAAATAGATTGGGTCTCCAGCCGATTGTTGTTGCTCCGTCCACCACCTGCCTGATGTGCACTCAACACAAAGATGAAAACCATTGTAGGTTCCAGATGTACTTTACACATATTTAACTGGGTGTCCAAAAAAAGTGCAACTGCTCAGAATATTAACAGCTGTATTTGGTATTTTTGGAATTCAAGAATTCTCTTCTTTTCTATATGGTTGCATTTATTTATCAAAGAATTCTAGAATCACTAGTCGATCCCCTGTGATGTTGCACACAGACATTATGATCAAATGCAAGGTTAGAGCTCCCTGTCCTGCCCATCCATCACCACAGTCCTTGCCGACCTATGTTGGCTGCCGATTCTTCAATGCCTCAAATTTAAAATTCTCCTCCTTTTGTTTAAATACCTTTCATAGCCTCGCCCCTTTCTATTTCTGAAGCTGGATACTCTGGCAGGGAAACTACTCATTGCTTTTCAAGCTAGGTTCATTCTACCTGTCTGTATATTGGCTCGCAGGATGATAGGAAGCTAAATGAATAGAATTCTGGGCCTCAGAGTCATCCCAAGAGCTTTAGAAGAAACAAATCAGAGAGATTACTGAACCATGGATATACGAGTGCTTGTTATCATACCTGAACTGCCTTTCAATGGCTGTGGTCCCAAGTCTCAAAGCGCGATCAACAAATATGGAACAGACATCTGCTCTTAGTGTGGTAGAAGGACTTACACAGGGTAGCTTGCAATGTGCCTTCAATCTTTTAAGTCCTAGATGCTGACGTCCATCATCCATCATCATCATCATAGAGAGTCCCTTGGAATCGAGGAAAACTTGCTTCCACTCTTAAAAATTAGTCCTTAGGTGGCTGAACAGTCCAATATGAGAGCCACAGTCCCGGTCATAGGTGGGAGAGATAGTCGTTGAGGGAAAGGTTGGGTGGGACAGGTTTGTCGCATGCTCTTTCCGCTGCCTCCGCTTGATTTCTGCGTGCTCTTGGCGATGAGACTAGAGGTGCTCGGCGTCCTCCCGGATGCACTTCCTCCACTTAGGGCAGTGTTTGGCCAGGGACTCCTAGGTGTCGGTGGGGATGTTGCACTTTTTCAGGAGGCTTTCAGGGTGTCCCTGTAACATTTCCTCTGCCCACCTTTGGCTCATTTGCTGTGAAGGAACTCCGAGTAGAGCGCTTGCTTTGGGAGTCTCGTGTCTGGCATGCGAACGATGTGGCCTGCCCAGCGGAGCTGATCAAGTGTGGTCAGTGCTACAATGCTGGGGATGTTGGCCTGGTCAAGGACGCTAATGTTGGTGCGTCTGTCCTCCCAGGAGATTTGTCGGTTCTTGCGGAGACATCATTGATGGTATTTCTCCAGCGACTGAGGTGTCTACTGTACATGGTCCATGTCTCTGAGCCATACAGGAGGGCGGGTATTACTACAGCCCTGTAGACCATGAGCTTATTGGCAAATTTGAGGGCCTGGTCTTCAAACACTCTTTTCCTCAGGCAGCCGAAGGCTGCACTGGCGCACTGGAGGCGGTGTTGAATCTCGTCGTCAATGTCTGCTTTTGTTGATAAGAGGTTCCTGAGGTATGGGTAATGGTCCACATTGTCCAGGGCTGCGCCGTGGATCTTGATGTCTGGGAGGCAGTGCTGTGCGGTGAGGACAGGCTGGTGGAGGACTTTTGTCTTACGGATATTTAGCGTAAGGCCTTTGCTTTCGTATGCCTCAGTAAATACGTCGACTATATACTGGAGTTCAGCCTCTGTATGTGCGCAGATGCAGGTGCGTCCTCGTACTGTAGCTCGACAACAGAGGTTGGGGTGGTCTTGGACCTGGCCTGGAGACGGCGAAGGTTGAACGGGTTCCCACTAGTTCTGTAGTTTAGTTCCACTCCAGCGGGGAGCTTGTTGACTGTGAGGTGGAGCATGGCAGCGAGGAAGATTGAGAAGAGGGTTGGGGCGATGACGCAGGTCTGTTTGACCCCGGTTAGGCTGTGGATTGGGTCTGTAATGGATCTGTTGGTAAGGATCACTGCCTGCATGTCGTCATGGAGCAGGCGGAGGATGGTGACGAACATTTGGAGGCATCCGAAACGGAGCAGGACACTCCATAGACCCTCGCGGTTGACAGTGTCAAAGGCCTTTGTAAGGTCAAAGAAGGCCATGTACAAGGGCTGGTGCTGTTCCCTGCATTTTTCCTGCAACTGTCGCGCTGCCAAAATTATGTCCATTGTGCCCCGTACGGGACGAAATCTGCACTGTGACTCCGGGAGGAGCTCCTCAGCCACAGGGAGAAGACGGTTGAGGAGGACGCTAACGATGACTTTCCCAATGGCTGATAGCAGGGAGAATCCTCTGTAGTTGCCGCAGTCGGACTTGTCCCCTTTTTTAAAGATGGTCACGATCATTGCATCTCTGAGATCTCCTGGCATACTCTCCTCCCTCCAGATGAGAGAGATGAGGTCATGTACTCATGCCAGTAGTTTCTCTCTGCCATATTTCAGTGCCTCAGCAGGGATTCCACCCGCTCCTAAAGCTTTGTTGTTCTTAAGCTGTATTATGGCTTTTTCTACCTCGTGCAGTGTTGAGGTTTTACTGATGTGGTGGCAGGTAGCATGCTGCGAGATGGAGTCGAGGACACTCGAGTCAAAGGCAGAGTCTCGATTGAGGAGATTTTCGAAGTGCTCCTTCCAGCGGGCCCTGACTGCCTCGGTGTCCTTGATGAGTGTTTCCCCGTTCTTGGCCAGCAGTGGGGTGGGGCCTTGGGTATTCTAATGCTATTTATATTGACATTTCATATTTAATTCTGCACTGAAGTTAAATGCTACTTTTAATTTTTCTTTATTATTTTGCAAAAACACATAAAACATATATTTACCTTTTTATTAAACAATTGGTAAATTCAATTTTTCTTAATCACCGATGCACTCAGTGGTATTTTTGTCTTAACCATTTGCCATTTCTTGTGAAAAGGGAAGGATCAGGTTGCACAGTGGCCCGATGTCCAGTATTTTCAACGTTTGGACCATGCAGTAATCGTTCACCTTCTGTCTTTATTTCTTCTAATATATGAATGTAGAAGGCAGGTCTCAGGATTCGAATTTCTTTATTTAACATGTTGCATAGTTGAAAATATCAAATTCTGTTAATAATGTAATCGCTCCTTTAAATAATATGTATCATATAATTAAATCTGAATTGTAATTAAAAAAAAGTTCAACCTTTAATTAAAGTCACCATTGATGCATCATAGAAAGGGAGAATGAAAATGTTCTTTGAATGATTCACAACAGATTTATATTTAGGCAAAATATAATCTTATATTTGTCAACAAATGTAATTTGATACTGTGAGTTATTACACTCTACTCCTGTTTTAACAGTACATTTTTATCACACCAAACAATACGATAAGAAGAAATCATCATCATCATAGACAGTCCCTCGGAATCGAGGAAGACTTGCTTCCACTCTAAAAATGAGTCCTTAGGTGGTTGAACAGTCCAATACGAGAACCACAGTCTCTGTCACAGGTGGGACAGATAGTCGTTGAAGGAAAGGGAGGGTGGGACAGGTTTGCTGCACGCTCTTTCCGCTGCCTGCGGTTGATTTCTGCATGCGCCCGGCGATGAGACTCAAGGTGCTCAGCGCCCTCCCAGATGCACTTCTTCCACTTAGGGCGGTCTTTGGCCACCAAGCTCATGGTCTACAGGGCTATAGTAATACCCGCCCTCCTGTATGGCTCATGGACCATGTACAGTAGACACCTCAAGTCGCTAGAGAAATACCAGCAATGATGCCTCCACAAGATCCTACAAATAAGAAGAAAGACTTGCAGTTATATAGCATCTTTCACGACCTCAGGACTTCCCAAAGTGCTTTACAGCCAATGAAGTATTTTGGAAGTGCAGTCACTGTTGTAATGTAGGCATAAGACCAATCTGAGTTATTCAAATAATTTCTAACCCTTAATAACAGTTTTAAATGGTGTGTGAAGTAACTTGACTTATTCTAGTAAAGATGGGTTTGGGTTTGGGAAATTAAGTGGCACAGTAGCTGACCAGCCCTTCACTTTTAGGGCCTTGGTGTAGCATTAGTTTAGACTGATAAAAGTCTCTTTATCAGCTTTAAGGCTGGATTTTCAGGTTTGGGGTTTTTTGGGCAAAAACAGGAGCGATATGTGAAAATTACCGTTTTCACTGTGCTATCGATTTTAAGCCGAACTTTTGGCCTTTGGGGTCTGCATTGCAAAGGAAGTATTCCACGATTATTCGCGGCACAAAACGCGAGTTTCGCCAACTTTAGTGTGGGATCGTTTGCGCTGCGAGAGAGGCCTAGGGAGGGGAAAAAAATTCAAAAAAACATTCCAAAATCATTACCAAGACCCTTAACTAACTAATCGCTGCAAAAAAATCCTTTAACTTAACTTTTTTGCGGGTTTTCTAACTTACCGCTGCTGGCAGGGCTGCACCGATAGGTTTTACCTGTCGCTGTTCTGAGTACGGGGTACAGGTTGGGTGAGTGTCGAAACTCAGACGATAATGCAATCCGCGTTGTTACACGTCCGGCGCAGCTCTCCCCGGCGGTACGTCCTATCACCGCCGCAAACAAGGAGCTGAGCATTCCGCCCGGGCTTTGTGACTGGGTTTTTGCCGCAGAGGGACAAAACACGGCGAAAACCCAGTCGCAAACCCCTCGAAAATCCAGCCCCAAAGATGAAAAGGGTTTATGCAGTCCTATTGGGGCCAGTCCTTTTCCCCGACTATTGCAACCTTTCCCCATCACATGCAAATGATGGTGGGAAGGGGCGCAGCTTGGTGTTTGTTTCCCTACTGCCCCAGGCCCATATTGTAAAAAGAACACCTCATTAAAATGGATGGGACATTGAGGGCTGGCCAGAGCCACTGCAGACCCAAAGGCTACAAAGGACCGAAAGCAAGCTGAGAGTAAATTTTCTTAAAGTGTATTTGAAATGTATTTAATTATAATTAAGATTTTAAAAGTACATTAAAACTTTTCTAAAGTATATATTTTTTAAGTTTGCTTAAGCTTTTTTTTAAAGAAGTATTTGTAGAGGGTCTTTTTTGTAGTTTTAAGATAGCAGACTGAGCCACGGGCAACAATGATGCCTCGCTTAGGCTTTCTCCTGTTCCTCTGCTTTGAGGGGGAACAAGAGGAAGATCAACAGGATCACCATAGAAATGCTAGATTGCACTGGTACAGTTGGTGGCCTCCTATTCCTGCCCGCTGCCCACATCTCCCAGTCTGCAGACGCCATGGTTCCTCAGCAATGATTGCGAAGGCTGTGCTTCCCCACAAAGCAATAATTTTGATTTGTTGTTAGAAGGTAATCCCTCTTCCTAGTGAAATCATTAAAGATTGCATCCATGCCAATGGCATGGTGCTGGTGCTGTTCATGGCCTGAACCAGGCCCAGTGTGCCAGGGCCTTCATGACCTTTCTTCTCTGGCAGGAAACAGTGCATCCTCCTTTGCTCCACTTTGTGCAGAGGCTGCTCAGAGACTAATGCAACCTGTCCTCTTCAGCTGCACTCAAAAGGATTGAATTCTGGTTTATCCGCTCTGCAACAAAATCTCACTCCTTTGGCACAGCCAATTTAATAATTATCTGCTGGCCAAAATATTTTACTGCAAATATGGGCTTCCAAAATGTTCACCCACACTCAGGATCCACTGTTTCCTCCACAGGCTCTCCCAAGACCCCACCAGCTGCTTTTAACAGGTACAGGCCTTTAAGGCACTTTAATTTCCTATTTCCCCATGACTGCACCCAATAGGAGACCTTAGCAACTGAAATGGCCACAAAATGCCACAGTATTATAATTAGCTCCAGCAGAAAATCAAGATGCAAAGAAATGATGACAGGCACCGCACTATTTCTGTGCACTGCTTATGTCATGTATGTAACCTTTATGTAACAACACTGCAATACTGTATATATGTAAGAAATGCACACATTGACCACAGGGGTGAACTTGTGGGAGACACTCTTCACCTGGTCATCCAGGTATATAAAGGGAGGTCCCACGCAGGGTCATCACTTCCTGGTCCTGTGAATAAAGGTTCAGGTCATGGAGTAACCTTGTCCATAGAATGTGCCTCGTGTGGATTTGTGGTATTGTGTAAGGACTTTACATTGACGACGAGAAACGGGAATCAACGACCCACGAGAATGGCCACCGGCAGCACAGATGGACGGTACTGTGTTGGTGAAAACTGGGACGATTTCATTGAGAGGCTCCAGCAGAGTTTTGTCATGAAGGACTGGCTGGGAGACACAGCGGCTGACAAGCAAAGGGTTCATCAGCTGACCAGCTGTGGTCCTAAGTCTTACGCGCTCATGAAAGACCTGCTAGCACCCGAGAAGCCGGCGGACAAAACCTTTGAAGAGCTCAGCAAACTAATCGGTGAGCACCTCAAACCGACGAGCAGCGTACACATGGCTAGACACAGAATCTATACCCACCAACGTCGGGAAGGACAGAGCATACCGGATTTCGTTGCGGACCTCCGGGGCTTGGCCAGCCTCTATAAGTTCACAGATGCCTGCAGGGGGGAGATGCAAAGGGATTTCTTTATTGAGGGCATTGGTCATACTGGGATTTTCAGAAAGCTAATTGAGACCAAGGACTTGACCTTGGAAACGGCGGCGTTGATGGCTCAGACTTTTATGGTGGGGGAGGAGGAAACCAAGATAATATATGCGCGCAATTCTGCCTCCAACGTGGCGATGGATCAGGGAGTCAATATCATAAATGCGACACAGAGCCCCGCAGGCAGGCAAGGGCAGTTCGACACACCCCAGGCAGCAATAGACCCAAGAGTAAGTCTCCAACAGAGACAATGGCAGGCTGAACGGACATTTACGCCCCCCCCAGTGGACAATGTGGCCCGGGATGGGGCCATTGACACCCACTAACAGGTTGCTCAAGAGCAGTCAAAAGGACAATCAGTGAGGAATGCCTTGTAACAGTTCTTTTGTTCACAACAATGGGAATCTCAGTTCATGCTGGAGGTGTGGGGGCAAACATGCTGCCAGGACTTGCAGGTTTCAACAGTTCACCTGCAGAAATTGTAACCTCAGTGGCCATTTAGCCAGAATGTATAGAAAGCCTGTAACCAGGCTAATATACGAGGCGGATGAACCAGATCAGGGGTCTGCGAGGCAGGATGACGCTTGGGGCAAATCAATGGATGCTGAAGTTCAGCGGGTTCATGTGGCAAACATTCACTGCTCATATACCAAAACGCCACCTATGATAATGAAAGTCCCATTAAACGGCATCCCTGTATGCATGGAGCTGGACACGGGGGTCAGCCAGTCACTCATGAGTGTTCAACAATTCGAAAAGCTGTGGCCACTCAAAGCCAGCAGACCCAAACTAGGACGCATTGAGATGCAATTACGGATGTACACCAAATAAATCATTCCAGTGCTAGGCAGTGCAATGTTGGCGGTCACACACAATGGATCGGTGAACCGGCT
The DNA here is from genome assembly GCF_044704955.1 of Pristiophorus japonicus. Lineage (NCBI taxonomy): Eukaryota > Metazoa > Chordata > Chondrichthyes > Pristiophoridae > Pristiophorus > Pristiophorus japonicus. The sequence goes on from NC_091983.1 coordinate 157,051,741, forward strand.
GCCGCTCTGGATTGTCCCGGGCAATGGTCCCGCACTGTTAGGGAGGAGCTGGTTAGCTGAGATGAACTGGAAATGGGAGGATGTGCATGCCATGTCATCTGTGGAGCGAAGTTCATCCTCACAGGTCCTACAGCAATTTGAGTCACTATTTCAACCTGGCATCGGGATGTTCAAAGGTACCAAAGTAGTGATACGCATCCATCCGGACACCAGACCAGTGCACCACAAAGCCAGAGCTGTGCCGTATGTGATGCGGAAGAAAATTGAGAGCGAGTTGGACCGGTTGCTGAGAGAGGGCATCATCTCACCCGTTGAATTCAGCGACTGGGCGAGCCCCATCGTTCCCGTCCTAAAAGCGGATGGCTCGGTCAGGATCTATGGCGACTACAAGGCCACTATCAACCGGGTGTCCCTACAAGACCAATACCCGCTCCCGAGAGCGGAGGACCTTTTTGCCACGCTAGCAGGCAGCAAGCTGTTCACCAAGTTGGACCTCACTTCAGCCTACATGACCCGAGAACTGACCGACGAATCTAAACTACTGACCACCATCACCACGCACAAGGGACTGTTAGTTTACAACAGGTGTCCATTTGGTATTCGGTCAGCGGCCGTGATTTTTCAAAGAAACATGGAAAGCCTGCTCAAATCCATTCCTGGAACAATCGTATTTCAGGATGACATCCTCATCATCGGTTGTGACACCGAGGAACACCTCCACATCCTGGAGGAGGTGCTACGCCGACTGGATCGGGTAGGCCTTCGACTCAAGAAGTCTAAGTGTGTGTTTTTGGCTCCCGAGGTCAAGCAGGAGGGTTGCTGCAGATGGGATTCAGCCTACCGAATCCAAAACGGAGGCGATTCGACGAGCACCCAGGCCCTGCAACACATCGGAGTTGCGTTCATTTCTGGGACTCATGAACTATTTCGGGAATTTCCTGCTGAACTTAAGCACATTGTTGGAGCCGCTACATGTGCTCCTGCATAAGGGTTGTGATTGGTTTTGGGGGGACTGTCAGGAACGGGCTTTCAATCGGGCGCGGAACCTGCTTTGTTCAAATAAGTTGTTGACCCTGAACGACCTCCATAAGAAATTGGTTCTGACATGTGATGCATCATCCTATGGGGTTGGGTGCGTGTTGCAGAAGGGTAACGCTGAGGGCCAACTACAACCTGTGGCTTATGCCTCCAGGCCGCTCTCTCAAGCTGAACGGGGATATGGGATGGTTGAGAAGGAAGCACTTACATGTGTCTATGGGGTGAAAAAATGCATCAGTACCTTTTTGGCAGGAGGTTCGAATTAGAAACGGACCACAAGCCATTAACTTCCCTGCTGTCAGACAGCAAGGCTGTCAATGCCAATGCATCAGCTCTCATACAGCGATGGGCTCCCACGCTCGCTGCGTATGACTACACCATCCGGCACCAGCCCAGCACCGAAAACTGCGCTGACGCACTCAGCAGGCTTCCACTGGCCACCACTGAGGGGGCAGCGGAGCAAAGCGCTGAGATGGTCATGGCCGTTGTTGCCTTTGACAGTGCACGCTCCCCCATCACAGCCCGCCAGATCAAAATCTGGACCAACAGAGATCCCCTCCTCTCCTTGATTAAGAAATGTGTCCTGACTGGGGATTGGGCGCCCGCACACGGAGCATGCCCTGAAGAGGTCAGACCGTTTCACAGACGGATTTATGATGTTCTCTCCATCCAAGCCGACTGCCTACTATGGGGCAGCCGGGTAGTCGTGCCCCAGAGGGGTAGGGAAGCCTTCATCAGGGAACTCGACAGCGAGCACACAGGCATCATGTTGATGAAGGCCATTGTCCGGTCACATGTGTGTTGGCCGGGAATTGATTCAGACCTGGAACACTGTGTTCGCAGGTGCACGACGTGTGCCCAGCTAGGTAATGCCCCCAGGGAAGCCCCGCTCAGCTCGTGGCCCTGGCCCACCAGGCCATGGTCATGTATTCACGTAGACTACGCAGGCCCGCTCATGGGAAAAATGTTTCTCATTGTGGTTGATGCATACTCGAAATAGATCGAGTGCATCATTTTGAATTTGTGCACGACATCCATCGCCGTGGAGAGTCTGCGTGCGGTCTTTGCGACCCACGGCTTGCCGGACATCCTTGTTGGCAATAATGGCCCATGTTTCACAAGCTACGAATTCCGGGAGTTCATGTCAGGTAATGGCATTAACCACGTCAGGACAGCATCGTTCAAGCCAGCCTCCAATGGCCAGGCGGAACTTGCGGTCCAAATCATAAAACAAGGCATGTTCCGGATTCAAGGACCCTCCCTTCAATGCCGCCTATCGCGCCTCCTGCTGGCCTATAGGTCCCGACCGCACTCGCTCAAGGGGGTCCCACCCACGGAGCTACTGATGAAATGGACACTCAAAACTCGGCTGTCCCTCATTCATCCAGTCCTGTCCGACATTGTTGAGGGCAAGCGTCAGTCCCAAAATGAGTAACATGACCGAAATTCAAGGGGGAGATGTATAGAAATTGATGACCCCGTATTTGTTCTCAATCACGCTTTGGGGCCCAAATGGCTTGAGGGTACTGTAATAGACAAAGAGGGGAATAGGGTCATAGTGGTTAAACTTAACAATGGGCAGATATGCCGCAAGCATCTGGACCAAGTAAAAAAAAGGGTTCAGTATGGACACTGAGAAACCTGAGGAAGATCATGAGATGGTATTCACACCACCGCCAGTGAACGACCAACAAGAACATTCATGCACAGTCCCTGCGGTCAGCCCGGACAGGCCGGAATCACCATAGGTGACAGACACACATACCAAGGCTCAACAACCAGAGCCCTAACTGCGACGCTCCACGAGAGAGTGCAGACCATCCAAGCGACTTAACCTATGTTCCCAATAAGATGTTGAGGGGGAGGTGATGTCATGTATGTAACCTTTATGTAACAACACTGCAATACTGTATATATGTAAGAAATGCACACCTTGACCACAGGAGGTAAACTTGTGGGAGACACTCCTCACCTGTCATCCAGGTATATAAAGGGAGGTCCCACGCAGGGTCATCACTTCTTAGTCCTGTGAATAAAGGTTCAAGTCATGGAGTGACCTTGTCCACAGAATGTGTCTCGTGTGGATTTGTGGTATTGTGTAAGGACTTTACAGCCTACACGTTGCAATATTTTCTGTGGACTCTAATAATATGTGTTCATATAAAATGTTGTTTCTCAGTATTTCAAAGCAAATATTAATGCATTTATTTTAAACAAGCTGTTAAAAAGTGAACAAATGAAAACCACAGAGATGTGTTATTTGTTGATACACCAACCAATATCACACAGTATAATTTGAAGGCCATTGACTTAATGGAGTAAAGTGCCATGAAATACATAGAATTCTCAGTACATAGTGACATCGGAACAGACTTGGTTGAAATATTCCAAAAGGGAACCGGATCAATTCTTGATTCATTGGGGACCAGCAGGAAATTGGTCTGAATGGGAAAAATATGAAAGCATAGTCAGATTGGTTCTTGAAGCAGAGCAACAAATGAGAGTAAATTCAAAGAGTTGATTGTTTTTCTTTATTCTCTTATGTGTTATATGCAACTTTCTTACCTGTGAAAAGGCTGTGTTGCATGTATGTACATACACCAACTTTATAAATAATATACTACTGCAAGTAATTTCATGTAAGACACTTGTCAAGTAAGAGCAGATATATATTTGTCAGGTTAGTACACATATGTCTGTGGTATAAAAAATGTATGAAATTATGCAAACTAAACAGCTTGTAGAAAACTAAATCTATGTTTAAAATTTAATACTGCAATTTGTAAAATGAGCTACTGTAAGTAATGGAATATTAAATACACTCTCAAGGATAATAGAATGTCGTAGCTTATCAAGTGACAAGCTTATATGGCACATTTCTAGATAGCAAAGAACCTTACAGATATATATATATATTATTGTCGATAGGGAATAAAGCTTTCTATCAAAATGACTAGCAGGTTGAAAAATAATCTACCAGAATTTCTAGTTTTCTAAAACAAGAAAATTCAGATTAAAAAACAACTTATGCGCCGGCTTCTGTTTATGGGAGTGTAGTGTAAAGTTTTACTGAATTAATCTAACAGTTTTAATAGACTACTGCAAGTCAAAACAAGTGTCCCCAGCAACAAGTCAACACAGTTTGATTGTATGGCAAACATCACAGTTCTTTCTAAATTTGGCATCCAGTATAACATGCACAGTAACAATGATGATATGTGTCTCAGAGTGAATAATGCAACAGTACAAATTTGTAGACCAGCTAAATAAATTTCAGTTTTCAGTAAGTACCAAGCAAATTAGATTGGGGTAAGGTTAGCAAATACTTACCATAGCACAATAATTAACTTTTAATAATAGTTCATATTAATTTCACTTCATTCTGTGATTGTCAGTGGGTATGAGACTAGTTGCACTTTAAGATTAACACACAGTTCTAACTCACCCTAATGATTAAACAGGGCAAATTGTTTTATTGGTTAATTATTTTGCCGTTAACAATAGGACTGTTTGACCAGCTGCCTGAAAGTCGGGACAAAACAGGGTGAATTTCCATCGGGGGTCCTCCTGTTCATCTGCAGTAACTTGGGAGGAAGGTAAATGGTGTTTACACCATTTTTCCAGGGTACCTGCAGATATTCCACTGTAGTTACAGAGAATGAGCAAAACTCATGTGGAGATTCATCCCCATAAGGCAACAATCAGCAACTTTTTTAACATTCATCAGTTCGATTTAACTTTTGGTTTAACTTTTTTTTGGAAGTTTTTATTAGGTTAAGACATAGATCTTTTTTGATTATAGTAATTTTTCTGCAATTAATTGTTAAACAAATTAATTTATTTCATTAGGAAAAAATATAATTAGATTAAACAGAGTTGTAAACCTCTCTAAATGGGTGAGAGTGAAATGCAGTTTTAATTTGTGTCAAAATAACAGCTGTGATCAGCCATGATCTTATTGAATGGCGGTGCAGGCTCAAAGGGCCGAATGGCCTACACCTGCACCTATTTTCTATGTTTCTATGTTTTCTATGTGATCTCAAGAAAACAGGAAGCAATGCATACAAATTAAATATAACAACAATAAACACATAGGCAGATAAATTCATAGACTTACCACTCTCCGTTAAGGCCCATTTCTGGAATGGAAAGGGCAGCCATCTCACTATCACCCACCTCCGGCGCGGGACTTATCAGCCACCATTTTGGTGAGGGCCACAGCACTGCCATTAGCAGCGCTAACCCTAGAAATGTAAATCAGCAGTGTGTGACGTCAGTCAACCTGAAACACCGACTTGATGTCAGGCTCTGCAAAATTCAACCTTTTCGCTTACTGTGCCATGGGGCCTGAAGCATCTTCAGAAAAGCATGCGTACAACAGACTTGCAGATACGCTGTCAGCACTTCTTAAAGGGACACACCCATCTTTCAGGTTGAATTTAAGCTTCTGAACTTTGCAAAAAATATTTTATTGAAGTAATGTCTTGGTGCAATCAATGTTAAACGTTTTTAAAATGTGTAGTGAGTGCAGGGAATGTTGCTGGATGCTTGGACAGCTTCAGATTGTAAAGGAAGGCCTCTGAAAAGATAGAAAATGCTGTAAATACTCAGCAGGCCAGGCAGCATTCATGGAGAGAGAAACAGAGTTCACGTCTCAGGTCAAGATGCTGCCTGACCTGCTGAGTATTTCTAACACTTTCTGCTTTCATTTCGGATTTCCAGCATCTACTTGTGGAGGGAAGAAGAGGAAGATGCAGAAGAGGAGGAAGCGGAAGGAAGGATGTAACCTTTCGAGCTCCTTTCCAGTGCTGCCTGCACTATGGATTTGGGCTGCCGTTAACTTCGGTCCATGGTGGCACCGGCAGATTTCTGTAATTTCAAGGCTATTATCTGCCATCAATCATGATGAAGGGCCGTGGATCTGAAACATTAACACAACCTTCCTTTCTCCTCAGAGGCTGAGCATTTCCAGCATTTTCTGTTTTTATGTCAATCATGAGTTCCTTCACTATTATAAGCTTGCAATGTCTTTTACTTATGAAGCCTTAAATTATTTGTTTACATGCAGAAGTTGCGAACAGATAGACTCCTCATGAGATTCTGTCATTAGCAGCCATCTTGCAAAGGGACACATGGTAGAGAGCTGGGAAAATTCCAGAAAAGTTTAACCTGCATACAAAGTCAACATTTGAGAAAGGAAGGCTTCTTGCAGAAAAATGTATGAGGTGTTGTAAATAATATCCAATATAAAATTATTCACTAGCAGGAGTAAATTCTCATGATCTCATTTTTATGACATCCAATTTAGTACTTTATTTTGAATCATGGTGAAACAAAAGGGAAACAGAAGCAAAAATCTGATCTGCCCTTGTTCCCACAATCTATCTGGCAGAATCAAGCTGACTGAAGCTGTGTCCAAAGGTCCAAACAGCTCCTCCACTATGGTTGGCTGGTGAGATCAGCAAAATTAGTTTCCATTCAACCATTTCCTTCTCTCTGCAGAAACCATGGAAATTCAAGAACTAAATTGAAGTTGATTTGCAGCCAAAGTTTTGCATTGCTATTTCTCTGAAGGAGGGAGCAACTCTTTTGTCTGGTTGAAGCAGGTTTGGATCATTGGATTTGAAGCCAAGTAGATTGAAGGAATGTTAACAAGCATGAAATTATCATAATGCATTATCTTTAATAATAGGTTAATACTAATTGTACTTTATTTTGTGATTGTGTGTGGCCATGAGATGGTTGTGCAGTGGCTGTGAGTGGCTGCAGGTTAAAGCTGACACATGATATGAACAAGGTAAATTTGCTTTCTTGATTAACGACCTTTCCGTCACCAGTAAATCTGTTTGACTGTCTGCCAAAGAAATGTTAGACGCAAATATTTTATATTCCTGATTTATTACATTTATTATTTTTGGGAGGTGGTTTTCATAGCAACATAGAAGCATAGACAATAGGTGCAGGAGCAGGCCATTCGGCACTTCGAGTCTCCACCGCCATTCAATATCATCATGGCTGATCATGCAACTTCAGTACTCCATTACTGCTTTCTCACCATATCCTTTGATCTCTTTAGCGAAAGGGCCACATCTAACTCGCTTTTGAATATATCTAACGAACTGGTCTTAACAACTTTCTGTGGTAGAAAATTCCATAGGTTCACAATTCTCTGAGTGAAGAAGTTTCTGCTCATCTCGGTTCTAAATGGCTTACCCCTTATCCTTAGACTGTGACCCCTGGTTCTGGACTTCCCCAACATCGAGAAGAATCTACCTGCATCTAACCTGTCCTGTCCCGTCAGAATTTTATACATTTCTATGAGATCACCTCTCATTCTTCTAAATTCCAGTGAATATAAGCCTAGTCAATCCAGTCTTTCTTCATACGTTAGTCCTGCCATCCCGGGAATCAGTCTGGTGAACCTTCACTGCACTCCCTCAATAGGAAGAATGTCCTTCCTCAGATTAGGAGACCAAAACGGTACACAATATTCAAGGTGTGGCCTCACCAAGGCCTTATACAACTGTAGTAAGACCTCCCTGCTCCTTTACGCAAATCCTCTCACTATGAAGGCCAACATGCCATTTGCTTTCTTCACCATCTGCTGTACCTGCATGCCAACTTTCAATGACTGATGTACTATGACGCCCAGGTCTCGTTGCACCTCCCCGATTCCTAATCTGTCACCATTCAGATAATATTCTGCCTTCCTGTTTTTGCCACCAAAATGGATAACCTCACATTTATCCACATTATACTGCATCTGCCATGCATTTGTCCACTCACCTAACCTGTCCAAGTCCTCCTCACAGCTCACACTGCCACCCAGCTTAGTGTCATCTGCAAACTTGGAAATATTACATTAAATTCCTTCATCCAAATCATTAATGCATATTGTAAATAGCTGGGGACTCAGCACTGAACCTTGCGGTACCGCACTAGTCACTGCCTGCCATTCTGAAAAGGACCCTCTTATTTCTACTCTTTGCTTCCTGTCTGCCAACCAGTTCTTCATCCACATCAATACATTACCCCCAATACCACGTGCTTTAATTTTGCACACCAATCTCTTGTGTGGGACCTTGTCAAAAGCCTTTTGAAAATCCAAATACACCACATCCACTGGTTCTCCCCTGTCCACTCTACTAGTTACATCCTCAAAAAATTCAAGAAGATTTGTCAAGCATGATTTCCCTTTCATAAATCCATGCTGACTTGGACCGATCCTATCTCTGCTTTCAAAATTATTACATCTTTTATAATTGATTCCAACATTTTCCCCACTACCGATGTCAGGCTAACCGGTCTATAATTCCCTGTTTTCTCTCTCCCTCCTTTTTTAAAAAGTGGGGTTGCATTAGCTACCCTCCAATCGATAGAAACTGATCCAGAGTCTATAGAATGTTGGAAAATGATCACCAATGCATCCACTATTTCTAGGGCCACTTCCTTAAGTACTCTGGTATGTAGACTATCAGGCTCCGGGGATTTATCGGCCTTCAATCCAATCAATTTCCCTAACACAATTTCCTGACTAAAAGGATTTCCTTCAGATCCTCCTTCTCACTAGACCCTCGGTCCCCCAGTATTTCTGGAAGGTTATTTGTGTCTTCCTTAGTGAAGACAGAAGCAAAGTATTTGTTCAATTGGTCTGCCAATTCTTTGTTCCCCATTATAAATGTCATGGTGCATTGTAGTTTTGCAAATGCAAACATACCCTGTAGGCTTTATGGACGATCTTGGACCTTATTAATGAATATTTGAACTGGCTACAAGGAGATAGGAGAGCAGTTTGATCACGGCTTTCCCTCAAGATTCTGCTTTCTCTCATGGAGTGGTTTGCAACTACCATTCAGCAATTCCTGACAGCAATGCAACTGAGATTGGGAACTCAATAGATTCATGGGACTGCTGGTTGGTGCAGCATTGTCACACCATGCTTTCTTCAGCTGATGCCTATTAGTTGATTTCAAATTTTGAACAGTTATCCTTACATTTTTATTAATGTGACTTTTCCTGAAAATTAATAAAAATATAATTATTTTATATAGTCAAAAATCAACGGCCATAATTGTTTAAGAAGTATTGTATATCGTATTATACAAGTAAGCTTTGCATCAAAGCTGCTCCATTTGCTCAAAACTGCAGGAAGAAATGAATAAATTATATAATAAGCAATAAACATGCCCGTAATATATTAACCATACTACATCACAATGACCCAGTCAGATCCTTCACTGCTCGCGCCTTGAATTATTTGATCATATCCTGAAGATGCCAATAGGAAAACTCCAAGAGACGTTACTATTGGAAGGCATCCAATTGAAAGACCACAATGTCTGTATCATGGAAAAAATGAAGCTGCAAAGAATTACAACCATCTGGTAGAACACATGAGGAAACAATGCATCTGAGCGAAGATCATAGCCATCCAAAGATGCTGCAAAGACATTCAGAAAAAAACTGCATGTGGAAATAAATAAGTAATCGGGGGTAGAAAGAAGTCACCTTGCCTGGAGCCGTACATCATTTTTGGAGGTAAAATCAACCAAATAATGGATATTTACCACTGAGCTGTAAATATGATATCATCTCTATTCATGTATAGCAATTTATTGCAGCCAGTGAGTTTGGCTGTCCAATATTAAGTTAGATGATGTTGCATTGCCCCTTCAATTCAAATGTATCAAATAATGAAATTCAAAACTGTAATTTTAAAGAAAGCACAGCTATGGATTAAAGCAATGATGATGTATCAGATTCTTTATCATGGTGTGGGACAATGAGGATCTGAGGTTGAATGCCTTGCAGCTAAAGAAAAAATAATGTCAGCAAATCATGGAGCAAAACAGTGGGAAATATTCAACACAACTTTCAGTTTTACTTCGATAGCTGAAGTATTTGGCCTCAGAAAAAGTGACACAGTTTGGCATATGTAAATAAGAACTACTCTCAAATAATTGTCCTCGTTTGGTGCTTTAATCGGTTTTGTTTATTACTCAGTTCACGGTGTCCTTAACAGAATGTAACATTCAGCTACAGTTCTTACTCTAAGTGCTACTTTATTGCCAGTGGTAACACAATACAATACATTTCACAGTGATAACATTTCCCTATTTTCTCTACACGGAATGATACAACCTATTCAGCAATGAAATCTCCATACACCTAGTTTTTCCTATCACTCCATTTTATATCATGTTGAAGACGACGGGTAGTGTGCATGAAAATATAAACTTCACCCACACTTAACAAATGAATTAAGACTGAGCCAGACTGGCATTCCAACACTAATAATAAACACGCAAGATGGAGAACAGTCACAAGTCTGAACATCTTTCCCAACCTTAATTGCAATGATTTGAGGTAAATCCCAAATTTGCTTTTATTCATACAGATTTTTTTTTCTAATGAAACATGGACACCTACATGGGAACAAATTTTTACTGATTCTCCTTCACTGTCTCAGCCAGTTACGCAATGAGTAGCTGAATTACATAGGCCAGGAAGGTTCCACGTTTAATCCCTAATTGGTGTTAATTTCAGCTGGGACATTGCAACAACAATGCAATAGCATCCTGGAATTATTAATAAAGTATATGTCATGTATTCAACTGTCATTGTAATCCGTGTATAAACGGACCTAAGTTGTACACTGTGAGAACACTGACCACTAGGTGGTGAACTTGTAGGAGACACTCCTAACTTGGACTTTCAGGTATAAAAGGGGAAGCTCTACCCATCTTCTCCACTTCAGTGCTGGCTAATAAAGGTTATTGGTCACAGAGTGACCTTCTCTCTAGTATGGGCCTCGTGTGCATTTGTACTGTATAATAAGGACATATTATTGGCGACGTGAAACTGGGATTTAAACTACACGAGCATGGCCACGAGTAGCACAGACGAGAGGTACTGTGTTGGTGAGGATTGGGATGATTTTATTGAGAGACTACAGCAAAGTTTCGTCACTAAGGGATGGCTGGGACAGGATTCGGCCGACAAACGCAGGGCTCATCTCCTGACGGTTTGTGGATCCAGGACGTACTCCCTGATGAAGGACCTTCTAGCACCAGAGAAGCCGGCGGACAAGACTTTTGAAGAGCTCAGTCAGTTGATCGGGGAACACCTTAAACTGGCGAGCAGCATGCACATGGCGAGACATCAGTTTTACATGCACCGGCGGCGAGAAGGGCAAAGCATTCCAGACTTCATGGCAGACCTCCGGCGACTGGCGAGCCTATGTAAGTTCCCAGATGCATGCAGAGCGGAGAGGCTGCGAGACTTTTTTATTGAGGGCATTGGGCACGCTGGGATTTTCAGGAAACTGATTGAGACCAAAGACTTGACCCTGGAAACGGCGGCTTTGATGGGCCAGACATTTAACTCAGGGGAGAAAGAGACCAGAATGATGTTTGACAAAAATCTTGGTTTAAATGCAGCAAATGGACAGGGAGTCAACATTGTTAACGTGGCACACAGTTCTCCAGGCAGACAGGGGCAATCGGATATGCCCGAGCATGTAGTCGAACCCAAAGGGGGAATTCAACAGAGACAATGGCTAGCTGAATGGTGATTCATGCCATCGCAAGGGACAATGCGGCCAGTAATGGGGCCATCAACAACTGTCAATGGTGCGTTTAAGGACAGTTCCAGAGACAGTCAGAGACGATCGACTGGGAATGGACCTTTTGTTTCCAACAATGGCTCATGTTGGAGGTGTGGAGGCAAACACACAGCCAGAGCTTGCAGCTATCAGCAGAAATTGCAACATCAGTGGTCACTTGGCGTGGATGTGCAGGAAGCCTGCAGCCGGGTTGATGTATGAGGAGAACGGGCCCGTTGTAAGCCCTACGAGGCCAAATGGACACGGGGGAAATCGCTGGAAGCTGAAGTTCAGCGAGTTCATGTGGAGCACATATACAGTTCATACACCAGGACGCCACCGATAATGATGAAAGTGCTCCTCAATGGCATTCCAATATCAATGGAGCTAGAAACGGGGGCCAGCCAGTCCCTGATGAGTATCAAACAGTTCGACAAGTTGTGGGCGTCCAAGGCCAGGAGGCCAAAATTATTGCGGATTGACGCACAGCTACGGACATATACAAAGGAGATCATTCCGGTGCTGGGCAGCGCCACGGTAGTCGTGACCCACAAAGATTCGGAGAACAGGTTGCCACTCTGGATTGTCCTGGGGGACGGTTCCGCACTGCTGGGGAGGAGTTGGCTGGCTGTCATGAACTGGAAATGGGCGATGTCAATGCAATTTCTTCTGTGGAGCGAATATCATGCTCACAGTTCCTGGACAAATTTGACTCATTATTTCAACCCGGCATTGGCACTTTCATGGGGACCAAGGTAGAGATTCACATAAACCCGGACGCCAGACCTGTACACCACAAGGTCAGAGCAGTGCCGTACTTGATGCTGGAAAAGATAGAAGGCGAATTGGACCGCCTGCTGAGGGAAGGCATCATCTCGCCAGTCGAATTCAGTGACTGGGCAAGCCCGATTGTGCCGGTGCTCAAGGTGGATGGGTCGGTCAGGATATGTGGCAATTACAAGGTCACCATCAATCGGGTGTCACTCCAAGACCAGTACCCACTACTGAGAGCAGAGGATCTCTTTGCGACGCTATCCGGTGGCAAACTTTTTTCAAAATTGGACCTGACCTCAGCTTACATGACCCAGGAGCTGGTGAGTGAGTCGAAGAAGCTGACCACCATCACGACACACAAGGGTTGTTTGAGTACAACAGATGACTGTTCGGAATTCGCTCGGCCGCTGCGATCTTCCAACGAAATATGGAAAGTCTCCTCGAGTCGATTCCAAGGACGGTGGTTTTTCAAGACGACATCCTCATCATAGGTTGCGATACTGAAGAACACCTCCACAAACTGGAGGAGGTGCTACGCAGACTGGACCGGGTAGGTCTGCGAGTGAAAAAGGGGAAGTGCGTCTTTCTAGCTCCAGAGGTAGAATTCCTGGGGATGAGGGTAGCAGCAGACGGGATCAGCCCTACTGCGTCCAATACGGAAGCGATCCAGAGAGCACCCAGACTCCATAACACGACGGAGCTGCGTTCGTTCCTGGGGCTCCTGAACTATTTTAGTGACTTTCTTCCCAAATTGAACACGCTGTTAGAGCCGCTACACATGCTCCTACTCAAAGGTCGTGAATGGGTCTGGGGCTACAGGCAGGAAAGTGCTTTTGATAGAGCACGCAATTTGTTATGCTCCAAAAATCTGTTAACGCCATATGACCCATGTAAGAAACTTGTTTTAACATGCGATGTTAACATGTTGTCCAATGGGGTCGGGTGTGTGTTGCAGCATGTTAATGCCAAAGGTCAGTTACAGCCGGTAGCTTATGCCTCCAGAAGTCTGTCCCAGGCAGAAAGGGGCTACAGGATGGTAGAAAAGGAAGTGGTTGCATGTGTATATGCAGTAAAAAAATGCACCAGTAGCTGTTTGGCAGGAAATTTGAGATGGAGTCAGATCACAAACCCCTAACATCCCTTTTGGCCAACAACAAGGCCATGAAAGCAAATGCGTCGGCCCACATACAGAGGTGGGCACTCACGTTAGCCGCCTATGACTATATAATTCGGCACAGACCGGGCACTGAAAACTGCGCCGATGCACTCAGCAGGCTCCCACTAGCCTCCACCGAGGGGGCAACCGAGCATGCTGCTGAGATGGTCATGGCTGTTGAAGTTTTCAAAAGCGAAGGCTCACCTGTGACAGCCCGTCAAATCAAAGTCTGGACAAATAGAGACCCGCTACTGTCTTTAGTCAAGAACTGTGTCCTGAATGGGGACTGGGCAGCCACGCACGGGGCATGCCCTGAGAAATTTAAACCATTTCACAGGCGCGAGGATGAGCTCTCGATTCAGGCCGATTGCCTACTATGGGGAATCCGAGTAGTCATGCCCCAGATGGACAGAGAGGCGTTCATCCAAGAACTCCACAATGATCACCTGGGCATTGTCATGATGAAGGCAATTGCCAGATCACACGTTTGGTGGCCAGGGATCGATGCAGACCTGGAACTTTGTGTTCGCAGGTGCAACATGTGTGCCCAGTTGGGCAATTCACTCAGGGAAGCCCCCCTTAGCCCCTGGTCTTGGCCTGCCAAGCCATGGTCACGCATCCATGTGGACTACGCAGGTCCTTTCATGGGAAAAATGTTTTTGGTTGTAGTGGACGCCTACTCCAAATGGATCAAATGTGACATTCTCAATTCAAGCACATCCTCTGCCACAGTAGAAAGTCGACGGGCAATGTTCGCCACCCATAGTCTACCGCATGTCTTGGTCAGCGACAATGGCCCGTGCTTTACAAGCATTGAATTCCAGGACTTCATGGCAGGAAATGGTATCAACCATGTCAGAACGGCACTGTTCAAGCCAGCCTCAAACGGCCAGTCGGAACGAGCAGTGCAGATAATCAAACAGAGGATGCTCAGAATCCAAGGAGGTTCCCTACAAAGCCGCTTATCATGCCTCCTGTTGGTCAATAGATCCCGACCACACTCACTCACAGGGGTTCCACCTGCAGAGCTGCTAATGTAAAGGATGCACAAAGCCAGGTTATCCCTTAAACACCCCACCATGAAAGAAATTGTTGAGAGCAGGCGCCGGTCACAATGTGACTACCATGACGGGAATGCGAGGGCATGATGTATTGATGTAAATGATCCTGTCTTTGTCCTCAACTACGCTGCAGGGCCCAAATGGCTCGCAGGCACTGTGATTGCCAAAGAGAGGAATAGGATTCTGGTAGTTAAACTTACCAATGGACAAATCTGCCGCAAACACGTGGGTCAAACAAAAAGGAGGTTCAGCAACCCCATAGAAGAAGCAGAGGAAGAACACGATGTAGAGTTCACTCCACCACGGGTGACCGAACACTGGAACCAAGTGGAGAAGAGCCCAGTCACTGTGGGCAGTCCGGACAGGCCTGAGGCACCGCAAACAGCAGACACTCAGGCCAGCGCCCCCCACCGGAGCCCCAACTCAGGCGCTCTACAAGGAAGCGTAAACCACCAGAGAGACTTAACCTGTGATCCCAATAAGACTTGGCGGGGGAGGTGATGTCATGTATTCAACTGTCATTGTAATCCATGTATAAACTGACCTAAGTTGTACACCGTGAGAACACTGACCACTAGGTGGTGAACTTGTGGGAAACACTCCTAACTTGGACTTTCAGGTATAAAAGGAGAGGCTCCACCCATCTTCTCCACTTCCGTGCTGGCGAATAAAGGTTACTGGTCACAGAGTGACCTCCTCTCTAGTATGGGCCTCGTGTGCATTTGTACTGTATAGTAAGGACATATTAGTATACTTAAAGGCTTGCTAATTTGCATAAGTGTTCCCTTGAAGAAGCTCATGAAAAGCTAATGACTCAAATGCTACATTAACTTTTTTTTCAAAAATGATCATAAATTTAGTTATTTTAGCTTTTGAGATTTAAAAAAATATTCTTCTTTTCATAACTGGTCATCTATTTAATGAAAAAATTTGGTGCTTCACCAAAATTGTTTTGCAATTTGAATCATATGATGATGATAATTGAGTTCAGACATTTTGCTTTCCATGCTATATTTCTTGAGCCTTCGTAAATATGTGAATTTTTGACTTTGGTTTAACCATGTTGCAGTCTTAAATTGTGTTACTGTCCCAGTAGCAGTCTATTCTGATCTCCACAAGGTAGAACGTACTTTCCACTATTTTTTACCCCCGTGTCTAACAAAGCAGCTTAAAGTATTAATTCATTGATGATATTGAAGCAATAAAATCAATAGCTAACTCTGCTCCGAGCATTTCTTTAACAATGCAGAACACTCTGAGGGAGGAGGGTGAACAACCAGAAGTGGTGTTCCACCACGGTACCAACGACATAGGTAGAAAGAGGGGTGAGGTCCTTCAGACAGATTTTAGGGAGCTGGGAAAGAGATTAAAAAGCAGGGCCTCAAAGGTAACAATCTCCAGTTAACTCCCAGTGCCACACGCAAGTGAGTATAGAAAAATGAGGACAGAGCAGATGAATGCTTGGCTGGAGAGATGGTTCAGGAGGGAGGGCTTCAGATTCCTGTGGCATTGGGACCAGTTTTCGGGGGAGGTGGGACCTGTACAAGCTGGACGGCTTTCATCTCAACAAGGCCGGAACCAATATACTCGTGGGGAGGTTTGGTAGTGCTGTTGGGGAGGCTTTAAACTAATTTGGCAGGATGGGGTTGTGGGGGTGGCACCAGGATGTAACAGGATGTAACATTAGAAAGGTGAAATAAAGTGCTCAAAGTATTGGGAGAGACAGAGAGCACGAAAGTAAGAAATAGTAAGGTATTAGGTGGGGTCCAACTAAGAGAGAATACAGAAAAAGAAACAGAAAATGCTGGAAATCTCAGCGGGTCTGTGAAGAGAAAAACAGAGTTAGCGTTTCAGGTCGACGACCTTTCATCAGAATTGATGCTGCCTGACCCGTTGTGTGCTCTGGCCCTCGACTTGAGTGCCCAAAGCCCTTGCACTTTGTCTATGCTTGGGAATGGCTCTCTCCCTCTAGACCCCCAAGTCCTTATTGCCACGACATTGGGAAATGGTCAGCAGTGGATGGTTGGAGATTGCAGTGGGGTTTGAGTGAGTTCTGGGTGTGATCCATGTGTGTCCATACATCCAGTTCCCCCCCACCACCACTTACATAGACCATGTGTGTGGCTTGACATCTGCATTTGCATACATGTACAGAGAATAAAAAATAGGATTAGTTACATCACTGTTTGGGTTTAGCAGTAGTGGAACAAGTACATATTACAGGTAAGGTACATACATGGTATTACAGTCTTGCCCCTGGAGTGTGGGTGCAGGTGGGTGAGAGCGCTAGTTCCAGAGTAACCGGGTTGTCTGATGGCAGCGCTGTGCCCCCTGCCATTTGGGTGGGCTCAGATCGCTCCCCTGGCTGAGTCTCAGGGCCTTTGCCGTTGCCTAGTGGTGGGCAGAGCCACAGGAATGTGTGGCCTCCCTGTCCTCCTTTGAGGGCTGCAGGGTCTCCCTGGTCCCAGGTCCCGTCGGGAGGGCTTCTGTGTGCTAGCCTCTTGCTCCCGGTACAGGCCCTGGTAGCCAGAGAGGTAGGGCCGATCTGGGGCAGGGTGCCAGTAGTGCTGCCTGTGCCGTCCGAGGATCGCTGGCCCTGGAGTGGGTATGCTCCTGTAATGTCCTGTCCCCTCAGTACAGATTCACACGAGGCACGTTGCGGAATTGGAGCTGAAGGTGGATTCACTCTGGAGCATCCACGATGCTGAGAATGACGTGAGTATCACGTGTAGTGAGTTGGTCTTACCGCAGGAGAAGGGTCCACAGCCAGATAGGGAATGGAAGACCAACAGGAAGAGCAGTGCAAGAAAGATAGTGCAGGAGTCCCCTGTGGTCATCCCCCTGCAAAACAGATACACTGCTTTGAGTACTGTTGGGGAGGATGACTCATCAGGGGAGGGCAGCAGCAGCCAAGTTCATGGCACCGTAGGTGGCTCTGCTGCAAAGGAGGGCAGGAAAAAGAGTGGGAGCGCGATAGTGATAGGGGATTCGATGGTGAGGGGAATAGATAGGCGTTTCTGCGGACGCAACCGAGACTCCAGGATGGTATGTTGCCTCCCTGGTGCAAGGGTCAAGGATGTCTCGGAGCGGGTGCAGGACATTCTGAAATGGGAGGGAGAACAGCCAGTTGTCGTGGTGCACATTGGTACCAACGACATAGGTAAAAAAAGGGATGAGGTCCTACGAAAAGAATTTAAGGAGCTAGGAGCTAAATTAAAAAGTAGGACCTCAAAAGTAGTAATCTCGGGATTGCTACCAGTGCCACGTGCTAGTCAGAGTAGGAATCGCAGGATAGCGCAGATGAATACATGGCTTGAGCAGTGGTGCAGCAGGGAGGGATTCAAATTCTTGGGGCATTGGAACCGGTTCTGGGGGAGGTGGGACCAGTACAAACCGGACGGTCTGCACCTGGGCAGGTCCGGAACCAATGTCCTAGGGGGAGTGTTTGCTAGTGCTGTTGGGGAGGAGTTAAACTAATATTGCAGGGGGATGGGAACCTATACAGGGAGACAGAGGGAGACAAAAAGGAGGCAAAAGCAAAAGACAGAAAGGAGATGAGGAAAAGTGGAGGGCAGAGAAAACCAAGGCAAAGAACAAAAAGGGCCACTGTACAGCAAAATTCTAAAAGGACAAAGGGTGTTAAAAAAACAAGCCTGAAGGCTTTGTGTCTTAATGCAAGGAGTATCCGCAATAAGGTGGATGAATTAATTGTGCAAATAGATGTTAACAAATATGATGTGATTGGGATTACGGAGACGTGGCTCCAGGATGATCAGGGCTGGGAACTCAACATCCAGGGGTATTCAACATTCAGGAAGGATAGAATAAAAGGAAAAGGAGGTGGGGTAGCATTGCTGGTTAAAGAGGAGATTAATGCAATAGTTAGGAAAGACATTAGCTTGGATGATGTGGAATCTATATGGGTAGAGCTGCAGAACACTAAAGGGCAAAAATCGTTAGTGGGAGTTGTGTACAGACCTCCAAACAGTAGTAGTGATGTTGGGGAGGGCATCAAACAGGAAATTAGGAGTGCATGCAATAAAGGTGCAGCAGTTATAATGGGTGACTTTAATATGCACATAGATTGGGCTAGCCAAACTGGAAGCAATACGGTGGAGGAGGATTTCCTGGAATGCATAAGGGATGGTTTTCTAGACCAATATGTCGAGGAACCAACTAGGGGGGAGGCCATCTTAGACTGGGTGTTGTGTAATGAGAGAGGATTAATTAGCAATCTCATTGTGCGAGGCCCCTTGGGGAAGAGTGACCATAATATGGTGGAATTCTGCATTAGGATGGAGAATGAAACAGTTAATTCAGAGACCATGGTCCAGAACTTAAAGAAGGGTAACTTTGAAGGTATGAGACATGAATTGGCTAAGATAGATTGGCTAATGATACTTAAGGGGTTGACTGTGGATGGGCAATGGCAGACATTTAGAGAACGCATGGATGAATTACAACAATTGTACATTCCTGTCTGGCGTAAAAATAAAAAAGGGAAGGTGGCTCAACCGTGGCTATCTAGGGAAATCAGGGATAGTATTAAAGCCAAGGAAGTGGCATACAAATTGGCCAGAAATAGCAGCGAACCTGGGGACTGGGAGAAATTTAGAACTCAGCAGAGGAGGACAAAGGGTTTGATTAGGGTAGGGAAAATGGAGTACGAGAAGAAGCTTGCAGGGAACATTAAGGCGGATTGCAAAAGTTTCTATAGGTATGTAAAGAGAAAGAGGTTAGTAAAGACAAACGTAGGTCCCCTGCAGTCAGAATCAGGGGAAGTCATAACGGGGAACAAAGAAATGGCAGACCAATTGAACAAGTACTTTGGTTCAGTATTCACTAAGGAGGACACAAACAACCTTCCGGATATAAAAGTGGTCAGAGGGTCTATTAAGGAGGAGGAACTGAGGGAAATCTTTATTAGTCGGGAAATTGTGTTGGGGAAATTGATGGGATTGAAGGCCGATAAATCCCCAGGGCCTGATGGACTGCATCCCAGAGTACTTAAGGAGGTGGCCTTGGAAATAGCGGATGCATTGACAGTCATTTTCCAACATTCCATTGACTCTGGATCAGTTCCTATCGAGTGGAGGGTAGCCAATGTAACCCCACTTTTTAAAAAAGGAGGGAGAGAGAAAGCAGGGAATTATAGACCGGTCAGCCTGACCTCAGTAGTGGGTAAAATGATGGAATCAATTATTAAGGATGTCATAGCAGCGCATTTGGAAAATGGTGACATGATAGGTCCAAGTCAGCATGGATTTGTAAAAGGGAGATCATGCTTGACAAATCTTCTGGAATTTTTTGAGGATGTTTCCAATAAAGTGGACAAAGGAGTACCAGTTGATGTGGTATATTTGGACTTTCAGAAGGCTTTCGACAAGGTCCCACACAGGAGATTAATGTGCAAAGTTAAAGCACATGGGATTGGGGGTAGTGTGCTGACGTGGATTGAGAACTGGTTGTCAGACAGGAAGCAAAGAGTAGGAGTAAATGGGTACTTTTCGGAATGGCAGGCAGTGACTAGTGGGGTACCGCAGGGTTCTGTGCTGGGGCCCCAGCTGTTTACATTATACATTAATGATTTAGACGAAGGGATTAAATGTAGTATCTCAAAATTTGCGGATGACACTAAGTTGGGTGGCAGTGTGAGCTGCGAGGAGGATGCTGTGAGGCTACAGAGTGACTTGGATAGGTTAGGTGAGTGGGCAAATGCGTGGCAGATGAAGTATAATGTGGATAAATGTGAGGTTATCCACTTTGGTGGTAAAAACAGAGAGACAGACTATTATCTGAATGGTGACAGATTAGGAAAAGGGAAGGTGCAACGAGACCTGGGTGTCATGGTACATCAGTCATTGAAGGTTGGCATGCAGGTACAGCAGGCGGTTAAGAAAGCAAATGGCATGTTGGCCTTCATAGCGAGGGGATTTGAGTACAGGGGCAGGGAGGTGTTGCTACAGTTGTACAGGGCCTTGGTGAGGCCACACCTGGAGTATTGTGTACAGTTTTGGTCTCCTAACTTGAGGAAGGACATACTTGCTGTTGAGGGAGTGCAGCGAAGATTCACCAGACTGATTCCCGGGATGGTGGGACTGACCTATCAAGAAAGACTGAATCAACTGGGCTTGTATTCACTGGAGTTCAGAAGAGTGAGAGGGGACCTCATAGAAACGTTTAAAATTCTGACGGGTTTGGACAGGTTGGATGCAGGAAGAATGTTCCCAATGTTGGGGAAGTCCAGAACCAGGGGTCACAGTCTAAGGATAAGGGGTAAGCCATTTAGGACCGAGATAAGGAGAAACTTCTTCACCCAGAGAGTGGTGAACCTGTGGAATTCTCTACCACGGGAAGTAGTTGAGGCCAATTCACTAAATATATTCAAAAGGGAGTTAGATGAAGTCCTTACTACTCGGGGGATCAAGGGGTATGGCGTGAAAGCAGGAAGTGGGTACTGAAGTTTCATGTTCAGCCATGAACTCGTTGAATGGCGGTGCAGGCTAGAAGGGCTGAATGGCCTGCTCCTGCACCTATTTTCTATGTTTCTATGTTTCTATGTAGTGAAGTCAAGCTCACTCTGGACCTGCACCTTTATTTCACAGCTCTGGAATGCTGCACTTGCTGAGACCTCTTCTTATATGCCTGTCTCTTGCAAGTGCGCCTCTGGTGGTAAGGTATGCTGGTGGTTACAGGTCATATCTTATTACAGTCATGTATAGCATGTTAGGATACAGTTATATATAATAATGTAAGATACATGACATCACCCTCCCCCAAGGTCTTATTGTCTTTATAGGTTCAGTCTCTCAGGTGGTCTACGCTCTCGCGTGGAGCGTCTGAGTTGTGGTTCAGTTGTTTGCCTTGGTGTCTGTTTTTCTTTGGGTGTGGTTGCTGGTATCTTGCCTGGGCTGTCTGTTTCGCTTGGTGTGATTGTTGTTGACTCGCCTGGGCTGTCTGTTGGGATTGCCCTTTCCTCAGGCTGTTCCCTCTGTCTGTCCACCAGGTGTGGTACGAGTTCCATATTGTAGTCTGCCTCTGGTTCCGCAGCGTTATTGGTAAATGTGCTTTTGACTTGGTCTACATGCCTCCGGCAGGTTTTGCCATTGTCCATTTGTGCTACCTTCCTTGCCCGTTACTGTCCCTGCAAGCCATTTGGGACCCCTGCCATAGTTTAGTACAAACACTTTGTCCCCTATCTCATTCAATCTCCCCCTCGAATTTCTGTCATGGTATTCAGTCAGCTTACGGCGCTTTGCCTCAATGATTTCGTGCATGTCTGGGAGGATTAATGAGAGCCTTGTTTTTAAAGTCCTTTTCATCAACAGTTGCGCGGGGGGCATCCCAGTCAGTGAGTGCGGACGAGATCTGTATGCCAGCAGCAATTGCGACAGGCGACCCTGCAGCGTGGGACCTTGGATTTTAAGCATGCCTTGTTTAATGATTTGCACTGCTCTCTCCACCTGGTCGTTGGAGGCCGGCTTGAACGGTGCTGTCTTTATGTGATTTATGCTGTGGTCAAATATAAAGTCTTGGAATTCTGCGCTGGTGAAGCACGGACCATTGTCACTGACCAATATGTCAGGGATTCCGTGCGTTGCAAACATGGTTGCGAGGCTCTCCACAGTGGTGGAGGTTGTGCTCGAGTTTAGAATGGTGCATTCGATCCACTTTGAAAATGCATCTACAATTACGAGGAACATTTTGCCCATGAATGGGCCCGCATAGTCTATGTGCACCCGCGATCACAGTTTGGTAGGCCAGGGCCAGGGGCTCAGTGGAGCCTCCCTAGGGGCATTGCTGAGTTGGGCACAAATGGTGCACCTTCGGACGCAGAGCTCCAAGTCCGCGTCAATACCAGGCCACCAGACGTGGGATCTGGCTATGGCCTTCATGAGAATGATCCCCGGGTGCTCGCGGTGGAGCTCCCGGACAACTGCCTCTCTGCCTCGCAGAGGCATGACTACTCGGCTGCCCCACATCAGGGAGTCTGCTTGTAGTGATAGCTCATTCAAGCGCCTGTGAAAGGGTTTTAATTCCTCGGGGCAGGCATTGCGAGCCTCTGCCCAGTCACCGGTTAGGACACATCTTTTTACGAAGGATAACGTGGGGTCGCTGACCGTCCAGGCTCTGATTTGGCGAGCCATCATGGGCGAACCTGTGGACTCAAAGGCATTGATTGCCATGACTATCTCACAGTCCTGTTCGTCAGACCCTTCCGTGGTCACCAGGAGTAGCCTGCTGACCGCGTCGGCACAGTTGTCTGTGCCTGGTCTGTGCCTTATGGTATAGTCGTAGGACGCCAGCATGAGTGCCCACTGTTGAATTCGCGCCGAGGTGTTGCCGTTTATTGCCTTGCTCTTGGATAGGAGGGACGTGAGGGGCTTGTGGTTGGTTTCTATTGCGAACTTGGCCCCGAAAAGGTATTGGTGCATCTTTTAGACACCGTACACGCACGTGAGCGCCTCCTTCTCTATCATTCCGTACCCACGCTCCGCCCGCGAAAGTGACCTGGAGGCATAAGCTATGGGTTGTAATTTGCCCGCACTATTGACATATTGCAAAATGCACCCGACCCCATACGCTGACGCATCACATGTGAGAACTAGCTTTTTACCTGAGTCAAAGAAAGTCAAAACACTGTTGGAACACAGAAGGTTGCGTGCCTTATTGAAGGCGCATTCCTGGGCGTCCCCCCAAAACCAATCGCACCCCTTTCTGAGTAGCATGTGGAGAGGCTCCAGCAGCGTGCTTAAGTTCTGCATGAAGTTCCCAAAGTAATTGAGTAGCCCGAGAAAGGCGCGCAGTTCTGAGACATTCCGGGGCCTGGGTGCCATGCGAATTGCTTCTGTTTTGGACTCTGTTGGGCGGATTCCATCAGCGGCAATCCTTCTGCACAAAAATTCAACCTCGGGTGCGAGAAAGAGGCACTTCGCTTTCTTGACTCGAAGGCCTACCCGATCCAACCGCTTTAGTACTTCCTCTAAATTGCGGAGATGGGAGACGGTGTCCCTGCCCGTGATAAGTATGTCGTCTTGAAATACAACCGTCCCCGGGATGGACTTGAGCAGACTCTCCATGTTGCGCTGGAATATGGCAGCTGCCGACCTGATGCCGAATGGGCATCGATTGTACATGAAAAGGCCTCGGTGTGTGTTGATGGTGGTGAGTAGTTTGGATTCCTCGGTCAATTCTTGCGTCATATACGCAGATGTGAGGTCTAATTTTGAGAAAAGTTTACCTCCAGCCAATGTGGCAAATAATTCCTCCGCTCTGGGCAGCGGGTACTGGTCCTGTAGGGAGACTCTGTTTATGGTAGATTTGTAGTCCCCACAGATTCGTACGGATCCATCAGGCTTCATGACTGGGACGATGGGACTTGCCCAGTCGCTAAATTCCACAGGTGATATAATGCCTTCCCGCAGAAGCCTGTTAGTTCGTATTCAATCTTTTCCCTCATCACATTGGGTACAGCTCTGGCCTTGTGATGGACCGGTTTAGCATCCTGTGTGATGTAGATTTTGACTTTGGCCCCTTTGAAAGTGCCCACACCTGGCTGAAAGAGATGTTCAAATCGCTTTATAACTGTTGAGCAGGAGGTCCGTTCCTCTAATGACATGGCATGGACATCATCCCATTTCCAGTTTAGTTTTGCCAGCCAGCTTCTCTCCAGAAGTGCTGGGGGGGTCTCTGGGGACAATCCACAGGGGAAGTCGGTTCACTGTCCCTTTGTGTGTGACAGAGAGCATGACGCTGCCGAGGACTGGTACGATTTCTTTGATATAGGTCCTTAGTTTGGTGTCGACCCTTGTGAGTTTTGGTCTGTCTCTTTTACGCTGTTCAAATTGTTGAGCGCCCATGAGAGATTGACTCGCTCCCATATCCAGCTCCATGTTGACAGATATCCCGTTGAGTAGGACCCTCATCATTATAGGAGGCATCCTGTTGTAGGAGAGCGGCCATTGATCGTGTTGACCCGCTGTCCCGGGTACTGTCCCCACCACCTTCTGGTCCGCTTTCTCACCCATCCGATTCGTATACCAGCCGAGCTGCCGTTTTTTTGCACTTGCGGGCCAAATGCAAACAGCCTGCTGAAATCGACATCCCCTTGACGAGTGCCCACCCCCACACCTCCAGCACAGACCTGTTCCATTGTTCAAAGTGTTCCCAAAGAATGAGCTGCGTCTGGCTGATCTCTCTTGAGCTTCTCTCAGTTTGTAGTTGATTGCTCGCATTGTGGGTTGATGAGGTGTGAACGGCCATTCCTGTGGCCCTTGATGGCTTCTGCCTGCTGTTGAGAGCCTGTTCTCCCGGTTTTGTCTGTGTGTGGGGGTAGCAGCTTGTTTAGTGCTGTGAACTTCTTCTTCCGATATTTCGTTCGTTGTCGTACCTGCATTGTAAATCAACCTTGTTTCTTCTTCCCCTCCCAAGAATGTCTGTGCAACCAGTGCTGCTGCCTCTAAGGTCAGGTTCTTGGTCTCTATGGGCTTTCGGAATATGCCTGCATGGCCTATTCCTTCAATGAAAAAGTCTCTCAGCATTTCTCTCCTCAGTTCATCGGAGAACTCACATAAACTAGCCAACCTCCGAAGTTCCGCCACGAAGTTGGGTATGTTCTGGCCCACACAGCGTCTGTGGTTGTAGAACCTGTGTCTGGCCTTGTATAGGCTGCTCGCTGGCTTCAGGTGGTCTCTTACCAGTGTGCTCAATTCTTCAAACGACTTGCTTGCTGGATTCTTGGGTGCCAACAGATCCTTCATTAAAGCGTATGTTTTCGAGCCACAGCTGGTCAAGAGATGGGCTCTTCTCTTGTCTGCCTTATCATCGCCTAACCAGTCTTTGGTTACAAAGCTTTGTTGGAGCCTTTCTATAAAGTCCTCCCAATTGTCTCCCCTATTGTACTTTTTATCTGATCCATTTTTCGCCATTCTGTGGATTCTGTAATCCCGTAACTCATCACCACTGTAAAATCCTGTCCCCTCAGTACAGATTCACACGAGGCATGTAGTGAAGTCAAGGTCACTCTGGACCTGCACCTTTATTTCACAGCTCTGGAATGCTGCATTTGCCTGAAACCTCTTCTTATATATCTGTCTCTTGCAAGTGCACCCCTGGTGGTAAGGTGTGCTGGTGGTTACAGGTCATATCTTATTACAGTCATGTATAGCATGTTAGGATACAGTTATATATAATAATGTCAGATACATGACAGCTCCCACTGTGTGCGTCTGCACTCCCTGGGGCATGACAGTGGTCCCGAAGGTGCAGGCTACATGATCGGTTCACCCGCTGGACATGGGTGCTTCCCACGGGAGGTTGCCCTTGGTTTTGTCGGCGTACATGTGGAACACGGCATCACACATCATTTACAGTCATGATACATTGGCTCCGACCGCAATCACCCGATTCAACATTGTTAGTTGTCTTTACAAATTCACATTTGTCAATTACATCTTCACATTTGTCAATTACATCTTTTCTCTGTATACTATCGGCATCGCTGTACAATGTTACATTTAGATACTTGTATTTGTTAATTACATCTTTTACATGTGTATCACCGGCATCGCTGTACAAAGAGTGGAACTGTCCCTTTAATTGTGCTGGGTTGCCGGTCTCCTTTAAGAGGACATTGCAATCTTTACCCCAATCCAGTTCGCTGCTCGGCATCACGTGTTGTTCCTCAATGCTGCCCCTCGTGGTCTGGCCACGGCCATCTTAATTTCTGGCGCTTCACCTCATGGTGCGGGCAGCATCTTTTCTCTCTCCACGAGGAAGGCTGCGGTGATCCTTTTCTCCCCAGGTTCTGCCACAGAAGACGGAAATTTACCTTCTGCGCCGATCTTCTTCCTTCGGAGTCCTGCCACTTGAGCCCAGAAGGTGGCGTCTGGTCGTTTGGGTTGGATGATCTTGCCGTTGGTTAGTGTGGTCTGTGTCGTCGCCGCGCAGTCGAGCTGGATGGTAGGATCTTCAGCTGCTGTGATGGATCCAAATTTGGGGCCGCATAGGACGTCGATCTCCGGGGCCTGGAGGCTTTCCCAGCTCCAACAGACTTGGATTTGTTTCATTCATCTTCTTCCTAGCAGCGTTGGACTATCACCAGCAACGATCCACAAAGGTAGCTTGTGCATCGCATCACCGTAGGATACCTCAACACCCACACTGCCAACAACTGGGATGGTGTCGTTTGTGTAAGTGAGCAGCTTCACCTGGATCGGGATCATTTTAGGTTGTTGGGCGGGATTGTCCCAGAGTTTCTCGAAGGCCGCCTGGTTCATCAGCGATTGGCTTGCCCCTGTGTTGACCTCCATCAAGACTGGAACACCGTTGATTTTGACTTCCATTTTCAATAGAGAACTCTCAGTAGTGTAGGTAAACACTCCGAATAGGACTTCCTGGGGCTGAGCTGCCTCCTGGACTCTCTCTTTGTCTTCATCAGCGCTGGAGCTCGGGTGATCGACCAACTCTTCAGCGACTCGGTGAGTAAAATTTATTTTACACATTCACTGGAGATGGCCTTTAGTGTTACAGCCTTTGCAAGTATAGTCTCTGTATTGGCACTAGTGGACCCTGTGATTTCCTCCACAGCGCCAGCATGGGGCTGGCCGGTTGGCCCCATGTGGCAGACTCAGGGTTGCTGGACTCGGGGTAGCAGGCTTGCCTCTAAAAGGCGCCAGTCGGTTCACGGTACTTGCCGGGTTAGAGTCCTGGGGGTGAGTCATCATCCTCTTGGAATCACAGGATGAGGCCATGAATGCCTGGCTGACGTTGATTGCTTTCTGCAGGGTGACCGTGGTGTCCGCAGAGAGCAGCCTGTGGAGGAGGCCCTCGTGGCCGATTCCAATAACAAAGATGTCCCTCAGTGCTTTGGTGAGGTGGTTGCCAAAATCAAACGGTGCAGCCAATCGTCTCAGGTCTGCAGCATATTTTGCGATTTCTTGGCCTTCGGGCTGCCGGTGTGTGTAGAACTGGTGTCTGGCTGTGAGGATGCTCGCTTTAGGCTTGAGCTGTTCCTGTATCAACGTTACAAGCTCCACCTACATTTTGGTTGTTGTCTTCTCTGGGGCTAGCAAGTCCCTGACAAGGCCATGAACAGTGGGTCCACAACTGCTGAGCAGGATAGCTCGGCACTTATCAGCCAGTGAGGTCGGTGTGTTTCCAGCCAGGTCGTTCGCGATGAAGTAGTGTTCGAGCCTTTCCACAAAGGCATCCCAATCTTCCCCATCAGCGAATTGTTGAAAGTTGCCAAGGTTAGCCATTTTTCGCATGGAAATTCGGAATCTCATCACCAGTTATTGTGTCTATAAGCACTCTAGCAATGACTCCATGAGTTAAAGTATTGCACTTGACTGTTGTGACCTTAGTCCATTTATTGCAGCTCTTTAACGAGGGTACAGTAATGTGAACTCCCTTTTATACTTGGTTACCTGCAGTGTACAGGTGATCCCTAGGTCTCCACAGTTATACCCTCTGGTGGTACAGGCTTAGTGTATACAGTGTGAAAATACATTCAGTGGTCTTATGTAACTGTACATTGAGTGTACAGAGTATATACATACACAACAAGGAAGAATTTTTGAAGTATGCTCAGGAGAACTTTCTTGATCAGTATATTTCCGGCCCGATGAGGGAGGTGGTATTGCTGGATCTAGTTCTGGGGAAAGTGTCAGGAGATGAACATTTAGGGAACAGTGATCATAGTATCATAAGGCTTAGATTAGTTATGGAAAAGGACAGGGAGCAATCTAGAGTAAAAATGTTTAAATGGGGGAAGGCCAATTTCAGTTGGACGAGAACGGATTAGGCCTGGATTCAAAGATTGGCAGGCAAAACTATAATGCAACAATGGGCTACCTTTAAAGAGGAAATAGAAACATAGAAACATAGAAAAATAGATGCAGGAGTAGCCATTCGGCTCTTTGAGCCTGCACCACCATTCAATAAGATCATGGCCGATCATTCCTTCAGTACCCCTTTCCTGCTTTCTCTCCATACCCCTTGATCCCCTTAGCCATAAGGGCCTTATCTAACTCCCTCTTGAATATATCCAGTGAACTGGCATCAACAACTCTCTGCGGCAGGGAATTCCACAGGTTAACAACTCTCTGAGTGAAGAAGTTTCTCCTCATCTTATTCCTAAATGGCCTACCCCTTATCCTAAGACTGTGTCCCCTGGTTCTGGACTTCCTCAACATTGGGAACATTCTTCCCGATAGTGTGGGTATATGACAGATGTCAGATTGCAAATACATTTGAGAATCAGGCTATATATAGAAAGATCAGAGGAGAAGAGAAAAATAAAATAAGAGAGCCAAAAAGAGGTTATTCTAAGCATATAAATATTAAAGGGTAGTAAGAGGAGGGGTGAGGTCGATTAAGGACCAAAAAGGAGACCAATGCATGGAGGCAGAGGTATAGCTGAGGTACTAAATGAGTACTTTGTGTCTGTCTTCACCAAGGAAGAGGATTCTGCCATAGACATAGTGAAGGAGGAGGTAGTGGAGACCCTTGATAGGATAAACATTGATAAAGAAGAGGTGTTAGAAAGGATGGCTGTACTTAAAGTAGATAAATCACCATCTCCACCATGCTTCAGTACTTCAGCGGAGATTCCAGCTGCTCCTGAGGCCTTGTTGTTTTTCAGTTGTCGGATGGCCTTTTCAACCACATGCTGGGCTGGAATTGTGCCGAGGTGGTCACGGGTAGCATGCTGTGGGATGGAGTCAAGGGCACTTACGTCAAAGACAGAGTCTTGGTTGAGGAGATCCTCAAAGTGCTCCTTCTAGCGGCTTCCCTGTCGTTGATGAGCACCTCTGCATTCTTGGCTCTCAGTGGAATAGGACTTTCAGTGCTTGGGCCCTAGGTGGTATTGACTGCGCTAAAAAATCCACGAACATCATGATTTTCGGCTAGTTGCTGAATCTCCTGCACTTTTTCGACCCATCATCTGGTCTTTAGATGCCGAGTTTTTGTTGGATATTGGCCTTCAGTTATCTGTAGATTTGCTTTCTTTCACTCGAGTATTCTTTGCACAAATTTATGACCACATCTTTCTTTTCTGGAAGGAAGAGAGCATGCCAGGAAATCTCAGAGAATCGTGACCATCTTCAAGAAAGGTGACAAGTCCGACTGCGATAATTACATAGGTGTTTCCCTGCTGTCTGCCGCAGAGAAAAATCATCGCAAAAATCCTCCTCAATCGTCTCCTCCCAGTGGCTGAAGAGCTTCGCCCAGAGTCGCAACGTGGATTCCGCCCACTAAGGGGCACAACGGACATGATCTTCACCGTGCAACAAATCCAAGAAAAGAATAGGAAGCAGCATCAACCTCTGTACATGGCTTTCTTTCACCTCACAAAAATCTTCAACTTTGACAACTGTAAGGGATTATGGAGTGTCCTTCTCAAATTCGACTGTCCTCAAAAAATTGTCACCACCCTCCGCCTGCTTCACAATGACATGCAAGCCATGATCCTGACCAACGGATCCACCACAGACCCAATATAAGTGCAGATCGAGGTCAAGCAATGCTGTGTCATCGCACCAATGCTCTTCTCAATCTTCCTCGCTGCAATGCTTCATCTCACCTTACATAAGCTCCCCGCTGGAGTGGAGTTAATCTACAGGACAAGCGGGAAATTGTTCAACCTCCAAAGCCTCCAGTCCAGATTCAAGGTTATTCCAACCTCTGTCATTGAATGACAATATGCAGATGATGCTTGTCTTTGTGCACACTCGGAGGCCGACCTCCAAACTATCATTGACACATTCACTGAAGTATACGAGAGTCTGGGCCTTATATTAAACATCAGGAAGACAATGGTTCTCTCCCAACCTGCCCCCACCACACAGGACTGCTCCCCGATCATCAAGATCCATGACAAGACCTTGGACAATGTGGACCACTTCCCATACCTTAGGAGCCTATTATCAGCAAGGACAGGCATTGATGATGAAGTCCAACACCGCCTTCAGTGTGCCAGTACAGCCTTCGGTCGCCTGAGGGAAAGATTGTTCAAAGACCAGGATCTCAAAACCGGCATCAAATTCATGGTCTACAGATCAGTAGTGATACCCGCCATCTTATATGCGTCAGAGACATGGACTATATACAGTGGGCACCTCAAAGCACTGGAGAAGTACCACCAATGCTGCCTCTGCAAAATCCTGCAAATTCATTGGCAGGATAGATGCACCATCATCAGCATTCTTTCTCAGGCCAGCATCCCCAGCATCGAGGTATTGGACCACACTCGACTGGCTCTGGTGGGCGGGTCACATTGTTTGTATGCCCGATACTAAACACCCGAAACAAGCACTCTACTCTGGGCTACTTCACGGCAGGCGAGCCCCAGGAGGGCAGAGAAACTGATTCAAGGACAGCCTCAAAGCCTCCTTGAAAAATGCAACATCCCCACCAATACCTGGGAATCCCTGGCCCAAGACCGTTCAAAGTGGAGGATAAGCATCCGAGAAGACGCTGAACACTTCGCCGGGAGCATGCAGAAGCCAAGTACAAACAGCAGAAATAGCATATGACAAATCAAGCACCCCACCCACCTGTCCCTTCAACCACCATCTGCCCCATCTGCGACATAGAAACATAGAAAATAGGTGCAGGAGTAGGCCATTCAGCCCTTCGAGCCTGCACCACCATATCTAACTCCCTCTTGAATATATCTAACGAACTGGCATCAACAACTCTCCGTGGAAGAGAATTCCACAGGTTAACAACTCTCTGAGTGAAGAAGTTTCTCCTCATCTCGGTCCTAAATGGCTTACCCCTTATCCTTTGACTGTGACCCCTAGTTCTGGACTTCCCCAACATCGGGAACATTCTTCCTGCATCTAACCTGTCCAGTCCCGTCAGAATTTTATATGTTTCTATGAGATCCCCTCTCATTCTTCTAAACTCCAGTGAATGCAGAGATTGTAGATCCTGCATTGGTATCATAAGAACATAAGAACATAAGAAATAGGAGCAGGAGTAGGCCATTTGGTCCCTCGAGCCTGCTCCGCCATTTAATAAGATCATGGCTGATCTGATCATGGACTCAGCTCCACTTCCCTGCCTGCTCCCCATAACGCTTTATTCCCTTATCATTCAAAAATCTGTCTATCTTCGCCTTAAATATATTCTATAATCCAGCTCTCTGGGGCAGAGAATTCCATAGATTTACAAATCCCTGAGATAAGAAATTCCTCCTCATCTCAGTTTTACAAAATTCCTCCTCATCTCAGCCCATTATTCTGAGGCTATGTCCCCTAGTTTTAGTTTCCCCTTTGAGTGGAAATATCTTCTCTGCATCCACCTTGTCGAGCCCCCTCATTATCTTATATGTTTCGATAAGATCACCTCTCATTCTTCTGAAATCCAATGAGTATAGGCCCAACTGACTCAACCTATCTTCTTAAGTCAAACCCCTCATCTCCAGAATCAACATCGTGAACCTTTTCTGAACAGCCTTCAATGCAAGTATGTCCTTCCTTAAATATGGAGACCAAAACTGCATGCAGTACTCTCGGTGTGGCCTCACCAATACCCTGTACAGTTGCAGCAGGACTTCTCTGCTTTTATACTCTACCCCCCTTGCAATAAAGGCCAACATTCTATTTGCCTTCCTGATTACTTGCTGCACCTGCATACTAACTTTTTGTGTTTCATGCATAAGGACCCCCAGGTCCCTCTGTACTACAACACTTTGCAACTTTTTTCCATTTAAATTATAATTTGCTTTTCTGTTTTTTCTGCCAAAGTGATAACCTCACATTTTCTCATATTATACTCCATCTGCCAATTTTTTGCCCACTCACTTAGCCTGTCTATATCCCTTTGCAGATTTTTTGTGTCCTCCTCATAATTTGCTTTCCCACCATCTTTCTATCATCAGCAACCTTGGCTACATTACACTTGGTCCCTTGATCAAAATCATTAATATAGATTGTGAATAGTTGAGGCCCCAGCACCGATCCCTGCGGCACACCACTAGTTACTGTTTGCCAACCGGAAAATTACCCATTTATCCTGACTCTCTGTTTTCTGTTAGTTAGCCAATCCTCTATCCATACAAATATATTACCCCCAACCCTATGAACTTTTATCTTACGCATAAACCTTTTATGTGGTACCTTATCGAATGCCTTCTGGAAATCCAAAGACACCACATCCACTGATTCCCCCCTTTCCACCCTGCTCGTTACATCCTCAAAGAACTCCAGCAAATTTGTCAAACACGATTTCCCTTTCATAAAACAATACTGACTCTGCTTGATTGAGTTATGTTTTTCCAAATGTCCTGCTACTGCTTCCTTAATAATGGACTCCAGCATTTTCCCAATGACAGATGTTAAGCTAACTGGTCTATAGTTTCCTGCTTTTTATCTGCCTCCGTTTTTAAATAGGGGCATTACATCTGTGGTTTTCCAATCCACTGGGACCTCCCCAGAATCCAGGGAATGTTGGTATATTACAACCAATGCATCCACTATCTCTGCAGCCACATCTTTTAAGACCCCAGGATGTAAGTCATCAGGACCAGGGGACTTGTCTGCCTTTAGTCCCATTATTTTACTGAGTACTACTTCTTTAGTATTGTGATTGTATTAAGATCCTCCCTCCCTATAGCCCATTGATTCTGCACTTTTGTGATGTTTTTAGTGTCTTCTACCATGAAGACCGATACAAAATATTTGTTCAACATCTTTGCCATTTCCCTGTTCTCCATTATCAATTCCCCATCTCATCTTCTAGGGGACCAACATTTACTTTAGCCACTTGTTTCCTTTTTATGTAGAAACTCTTATTATCTGTTTTATATTTCGAGGTAGTTTATTTTCATAATCTATCTTCCCTCTCCTTATAATTTTTTTAGTTGTTCTTTGCTGCCTTTTAAATGTTTCCTAAAACTCTGACCTCCCATTAGTCACCTTCAAACTCATTTTAGTGTGGATACAAGTAAGTCATCCTCGACTCTGGGGGACTGCCTAAGAAGAAGAGAAGAGGGATAAATCACCAGGAGCAGATGGGATGCATCCTAGGATGCCGACGGAATTGAGGGCGGAAATCGCAGATCTACTGGCCATAATATTATAATCCTCCATAGATACAGGGCTGGTGCCAGAGGACTGGAGAATTGCAAATGTTACACCATTGTTCAAAAAAGGGAGTAAAGATAAGCCCAGCTGCTACAAGCCAGTCAATTTAATCTCGGTAGTGAGGAAGCTTTTAGAAACAGTAATCAGGTACAAAATTCACAGTCACTTGGTTAGGGGTGAATTAATTAAGAAAAGCCAGCATAGATTTTTTTATAGGCAAATCATGTTTAACCAACTTGATCAGGTTTTTTGATGAGGTAACAGAGAGGATTGATGAAGGTAATGCAGTTGATGTAGTGTACATGGATTTCCAAAAGACTTTCGTCAAAGGCTTGCCAGAAAAATTAAAGCCCATGGAATGAAAGGGACGTGGCAGCCTGGATACCAAATTGGCTAAGTGACAGGAAACAGAGAGTAATGGTGAACAGTTGTTTTTCAGAATGGAGGAAGGTTCGAGGACCATTGCTTTTCTTGATATATATTAATGACTTGGACAGTGCACAATTTCAAAATTTGCAGATGACACATAACTTGGAAGTATAGTGACCAGTGAGGAGGAGAGTGATAGACTTCAGGAACACATAGAAAGGCTGGTGAAATGGGCAAACACGTGGCAGATGAAGTGTAACTCAGAAAAATGTGAAGTGATGCATTTTGGTAGAAAGAATGAGGAGAGGACATATAAACTAAAGGGGGTGCCCAAATAGAGAGACCTGGGGGTATGTGTGCATAAATCATTGAAGGTGGCAGGGCAGGTTGAGAAAGCTGCTAAAATGGGTTACGGGATCCTGGGCTTCAAAATAGAGGTATAGGGGCCAATTTTCATCAAGGCCTCCGCCCACCCAAGTGCTGCCCAAAGTGCTGCCGATGGCCGCTGAGGTATCGGACAGCACTTTGGGTGGGATATTCATGGCCGAGGATCCTCTAATGTCGGCAAATGGATGACGTACACCACCAATCTGAGCGGCAGCGAGCGGAAGGTCTCATTCTCGGCGGAAGAAGCGCTTGCTACCCAAGTGCTGCCGAGGATGGAGTCGGGCCCATAGAGGGTCGAAGACCTGGAAAAAAAAATCCACAGTAAAAAATAAAAATACTATCTGAAATCCTTCAGGGGACCCCATGCAGGTAAGTCGCTGTTGAAAATTGTTTTTTAAATGTTCACTTACCTTTTTTTTAGGTTCTTCATACTTACCATCGGGGACAGACCAGCCTCCAGCCAGCTGTCCAGCCCTGTTCTGCCACCAAGTCCCGCCTGCAGGAATCTGGGAGCTCGGCGGGCGGGAGATCAGTTGCACCACTCGGCTGTCCGCTGACGTCAGTGGGCGGTTCCCGGCGGCTGTCCCCTCCCCACCTCTCCAGTCCACCTCGAAAGTGGCACTGGGCGGATCTTGACGAGGAATGTCAGCGGCAGTGAGCAGCAGTCAGCAGCAGCGGGAGGTGAGGTGATGAATTTCGGCCCCATTAATTACAAAACCGTGGAAATGATGATGAACCTGTATAAAACACTGGTTCGGCCCCAACTGGAGTATTGTGTCCAATTCTGGACACCGCACTTTAGGAAGGACGTGAAGACCTCAGTGAGAGTGCAGAAAAGATTTATGAGAATGATTCCAGGGGTGAGGGACTTCAGTTACATTGATAGACGGGAGAAATTGGGATTGTTCTCCTTGGAGCAGCAAAGATTGAGAGGCGATTTGATAGAGGTGTTCAAAATCATGAGGGGCCTGGACAGAGTAGATAGAGAGAAACTGTTCCCATTGGTAGAAGGGTCGAGAACCAGAGGACACAAATTTCAGGTGATTGGCAAAAGAACCAAGGACAACATTAGAAAAAAAATGTTTACGCAGCGAGTGGTTAAGATCTGGAATGCACTACCTGAAAGGATGGGTGGTAGGAGTAGACTCAATTTTATCTTTTAAAAGGGAGTTGGATAAGTATCTGAAGGAAAATAAATTGCAAGGCCACTGGTAAAGGGCAGGGAGTGGGACTAGCTGTGAGTCGGCACGGGCTTGATGGGCCAAATGGCCCTCTTCCTTGCTGTAACCATTCTATGATTGCCTATGAAACCCGACAAGAAGATTGTACTTTCTGGCCAATGTTCCCTGCAAGAACTGTTCTGAACTAGGAGCATTCCACTACAGAATCAAGCCTGAAATGTTATCCTGGTGTAATGGCACGCATCTCTTGTTACCAGCTTGTAATATGACGTGATACAGTGTCACTAATTATGCTTGCTGCTAAATGTTTTCCTCTTTATTGACATTTTATCTCAAAATTAATTTAGTCACATGAAAACAAGATTATATTCATTCGTTTCACAAACCGTGATTCCTCGGTGGCCATTCTGGCCGTTATGAAGCCAAGCTTTCAGATCAGACTGGTCCAGGAAATGAAAATACACAAATGTTCCCAAAAGTACCTCTTTATATATTTTTCTCAATAATTAATGAGGATATATAGCAACATAAACCGTGGGGCAAAAGAGTCCCAGAAGGGAAATCATTACTGTTTTGGAAAAGAAGATACAGTCATCCAAATCTGGAAAAGACGAGCATTATTTTTTACTATGAAGGCATTACATCAAGTGATATTGCATAACTAACATCAATAGCCCTCTTAACAACTTTACAGGAGCAATGCCAGTTATTTAACTGCATATGACTTTTGAAAACATTTACAGCTATTGATGTCAAACTCATTTGAATCATGTAAAGTTGGATCTTCATGTTGCCACTTGTCTGCACGTCAGCGGTGACAGCTTGGCTTGGCTTGACTTAGTCCCTCACACATCATTGTTTACTAGTCAACTTTCAATCTGCTGGCAGGATGATATCCTGTCAGTTTCCATTTAGTTTGATAGCTCAGCTTTCGTTGTGCAAGCTGAGGCAGTGTTGGACTGTCATCAGCTGTCAAACCATTAAAATCTCTTTGCTCATTGAGCTAGGAAGTGGAGGATTATTAATTTAAGCTTTTCCATCCTATTTTTAACTTTTTTACACCACCTAATAACTTCCGGCCTAGCTAATATAATTTACTTAGATTATAGTGCCTTTGTTTAACCTTAAGGAAGGTTTATATTTCACTTATATTTCAATACCCACATATAACTTGCAGATGAGTTTTTATACCATTTAATTATGCTTGACTGTACCATAACTGATGTTCAATATATAATGTTATTAATATATATTTTAATGCACCATACTTAACTTTAAGAGGGTTCTTTATGTGATTTCCTAACTCATATTTGAATGTTCAGCAGAGCTAATATAATTTATTTAAACTTTACTGCCTACGCTCTACTTTTCAGAATTTGAGTTTAATTTTTATGTTCATCGAAGAATGTGAATAGAGCAAAATTCTTGGTCCTTATTTTTAATTTCTATTTTTAAATGATTTATTATATTTTCTCCTCCTCCTCTATAAGCTTTTGACTCCTTTTTGAACTCAGGCTTTATGGGCACTAATTTTTTTAAAGTAATTAGTAGAGGATTAAAGGGGAGTTGAGAAGAAATGTTTTCACCCAGAGCGTGGTGGGGGTCTGGAATTCACTGCCTGAAAGCACGGTAGAGGCAGAAGCCCTAATTGCATTTAAAAAGTACTTAGATATTCACCTGAAGTGGCATTGCCTACAGGGTTTTGGACCAAGAGCTGGAAAGTGGGATTAGGCTTGATAGCTCTTTCAGCCAGCACTGACTCGATGGGCCAAATGGCCTCTTTCTGTGCCATAAATTTCTATGATTCTAGTGGTACCTACCACCGTAACTCTGGTATCTTTCCCAAGTGGCTATCATTCATGTATGATCCTTGATAATGAGTGTCGGTTACCTATTTGACTGTTGAAGGTGAATCTGGTCACCTCCAATATGCATACATATTCATTTGGAACAATGGTCATTGGATAGCGATCAGGAGCAGAAGCATGGCTCATTTATCTCTCTAACCCGGGACACTGAGGCCAATTGTAGCACCTGTATATAGAAATTAAACCAATATAACCAAGATTGCAGCTCTCTTCGAGAGGCATTTGTCTTCGATTGTTGAATTCCAAGAATCTAAGAAATACAGCACATATCCAGAAAATGGAAATCAGTTATCTCCTGTAGGCTACTTCTTCTTTTCCCACCAATTCTCTTCCCTCCACTCCTGTCATAGTAGATAGTCCAACAGATACAGTTTGCCCTCCAGTCCCTTCGAAGGCCATTATTCATGTATGAGCCTTAAAAATGTCTACGGATGACTAGACTTATACTGTCTTCACCTGATGCCCATACACATGTTTTCCCAGCAGGAGTTACTGAACACAGAACAGGAGTGGGAATTCTGATCAACATTCCTTTTGTAAGGACACCAAGGCTAATTGATGTGTCCTATCCCCTGCCCCCCATTATCACCGCAGCTGAGATAAGCTAATTCAATACTGTATGGAGTTGGAATCTGGCTCCTTACTGCTCTGTATGGCTCAGCTGCTTACTGGATAAACTTGCTGAGCCAATGAAAGTGCCTTCATTTTTTTTTAGGACCATCAAAGTGCAGGATTTAATTTCTGGGGAATAGAACAATTTTCAGGTTTTACCATTCATAAAATTGGAAACATTAGACCACAGATGGAAGTCATTCAGCTCTTTGATTCTTTGCCGGTGGGAAACCTTCAACTGATGCTATCTATTCTAATTCCATTTCCTGCTTTTTCCTGTATCCTTTTATATTTTTCCTTTTCAAATAACATCAGTTTCCATTCTAAACGATGTTCTACTCTCTGCCTCAATAGCCATTTGTGGTGAAGCATGCCATGGCCCAATGACCCTTTGTAAGAAAAAAGTTATTCTAACTTCCCTTTCCTTCTTGATGATAATTTCAAATATCCCAATATCTCTGATTTGCCAACCAGCTAAAACAATCTTTCATTGAATGCTCTCAAATCTTTTACCACTTGTAAAACTTCTCTTAAATTCTACCCTTGACCTTCTGTGTTTCAGTGCAAAAAGCTATAATTTCTCAAGCACTTTTTCATAACTAAAACCTGTAATTTATTTAATAAATGTAATGAATCATCATTTTACTCTTGCCATGGCTCTTATAGAAGTGTCATCTGTGGCTCAGTAGGTAGCACTTTCACCTCTGAGTCAGAAAGTTATGGCACTCCAGGGCCTTGAGCACAAAAATATAGGCTGACACTCCAGTGCAGTGCTGAGGGAGTGCGCCACTGTCGGAGGTGCTGTCTTTCAAATGAGATGTTAAACCGAGGCCTGGTCTGCTCTCTCAGGCGGACATAAAAGATCCCATGGCACTATTTCGAAGAAGAGCAGGGAGTTATTCCGGTGTCCTGGTCAATATTTATCCCTCAACCAACACATCAAAAACAGATTATCTGCTCATTATCACATTGCTGTTTGTGGGAGCTGGCTGTGTGCAAATTGGCTGCTCCGTTTTCTTACATTACAACAGTAACCAAAAGTACTTCAATAGCTGTAAAGCGCTTTAAGACGCCCAGTGGTCATGAAAGGCGCTGTATAAATGCAAATCTTTCTTCTTTCTTTCTATACTCCAGCAATTGTCTAACCAATATTTTGTAAAGAGTACATTTATGCAACATCTTCCATGACCTTAGGACATCTCAAAGTGCTTCACAGCCAATAAAGTATATTTGAAGCATAGTCACTGTCGTAAACGTAGGGAAACGCGGCTGTCAATTTGCACACGGCAAGGTCCCACATACAGCAATGAGATTAATGACCAGATAATCTGTTTTAGTGATGTTGGTTGAATGATAAATGTTGGTCAGGACACTGGGAAAATTCCTCTGCTCTTCTTCGAATAGTGTCATGGGATCTTTTACATCCAACTGGGAGGGCAGACGGGGACTCAGTTTAACATCACATCCAACAGTGCAGCACTTTCTCAGTACTGCAGGTTCAGCCGCGATTACATATTCAAGTCCCTTGAGTGGGGCGTGAGCCCATAACCTTCTGAGTCAGAGGTAAGAGTGCTACTACTGAGCCAAGACTGACACCTTGTCCAAAGTCAACATAACTTCTTTACTTTAAACTTAATGTCACGATGCAAAAAATTCCATTGGCCTTTTTATGGCCTCAGGACAAATCAAACCTGGCCAATTACCATCCCATCAGCCTACTCCTAATCATCAGCAAAGTGATGGAAAGAGTCATCAACAGTGCTATCAAGCAGCACTTACTCAGCAATAACCTGCTCACCAATACTGATTTTTGGCTCTGCTGGAACTATTCAGTTCCAGATCTCTTTACAGCCTTGATCCAAACATGGACATGAGCTGGATTTTAGAGGTGAGGTGTGAGTGATTGCCCTTGATATCAAGGCAGCATTCAGTCGAGTGTTGCACCAAGGAACCCTAGTAAAACTGAAGCCAATGGGGATGAGCGGGAAATTCTCCAGTTGTTGGAGCCCAATCACTTCAGTCCCAAGATATTGCTGCAATAATTACTCTAGTGTCCTCGGCTCAACTATCTTCAGCTGTTTCATCAGTGACCTTCATAAGGTCAGAAGTGGAAATATTCACTAATGATTGCACAGTGTTCATTCACAATTCTTCAGAAAATGAAGCAGTCCATCCCCACATAGAGCAAGACCTGGGTAAAATTCAGGCTTGGGCTGATAAGTGGCAAGTAACATTTGAACCACACAAGTGTCAGGCAATGACCATCTCCAACAAGATAGAGCATAACTACCTCCCCCTGTCATTCAATGGCATTACCATCACCAAGTTCATCAGCATCAACATCCTGGAGGTCACCATTGATCAGAATCGAAACTGGATCAGCTACATAAATGCACTTCTAGAACAAGTCAGAGACTGGGTAGTCTGCGACATGTGACTCACCTCCTGATTCCCCTAAGCCTCTCCATCACCTATAAGGCACGTCAGGAGTGTGATGGAATACTCACCACTTCCCTGGATGGGTGCATCTCCAATAACACTCAAGAAGCTCAACACTATCCAGGACAAAGCAATGCACAGGACTGGTATCCCATCCTTCGGTTTAAACATCCACCGCCTCCACTATCTACATACCATATCTGCAGTGTAAACTAACTACAGGATGCACTTCAACAACTCACCAAAGCTTCTCTTGCAGTACCTCGACCACTTAGAAGGACAAGAACAGCAGGTGCATGGGAACATCATCACCTCCAAGTTACACACCATCCTGACTTGGAAATATATTGCTGTTCCCTCATAGTTGCTGGGTCAAAATCCTAAACCATCCTACCGAACAGCTTGTGGGAACACCTTCACCATATGGACTGCAATGGTTCAAGAAGGCGGCTCACCACCACCTTCTCAAGGATAATAAAGGAATGGCAATAAATGCTGGCCTTGCCAGCGACGCCCACATACTGAGAATGAGTTTTTAAAAAGATCTCCTGTACCATCCCTCTGTTAAGTAACTTACCTTTTGGGGTATACTTCCTTTCACTGTTCTTTTTCCCAAAATGTACTACTGCACATTTCACTGCATTGAACTGCCCACTCCACAAAACTATCTACATACTCCTGCATTTTTCCTGACAGTTTCCTTGTACTTATATGCAAACCATTTATAGAAATGGAAAACAATAAGAGGTCCCAGCAGGGCCACTAACCTGAAAATATCATTTATCCTTACTCTTTGCTTCCTGTATTGTAGACATCTCCCTAATACCTGCCCTCCTGTATGGCTCAGAGATGTGGACCATATATAGTAGACACCTCAAATCGCTGGAAAAATACCAGCAGCGATGCCGCCACAAGATCCTGCAAATTCCCTGGGAGGATAAATGCACCAATGTCAGTGTTCTCAATCAGGCCAACATCCCAAGCATCGAAGCACTGATCACACTTGGCCAGCTCCATTGGGCGGGCTACTTTGTTTGCATGCCTGACATGAGACTCCCAAAGCAAGCGCTCTACTCGGAACTCCTACACAGCAAGCGAGCCCCAGGTGGGCAGAGGGAATATTTCAAGGACACCCTCAAAGCCTCCTTGATAAAGTGCAACACTCCCACCAACACCTGGGAGTCCCTGGCCAAAGACCGCCCTAAGTGGAGGAAGAGCATCCGGGAGGGCGCTGAGCACCTCGAGGCTCGTCGCCGATAGCATGCAGAAAACAAGCGCAGTCAGCGGAAGGAGTGTGTGGCAAACCAGACTCCCCACCCATTCTTTCCTCCAACTACCGTCTGTCCCACCTGCAACAGAGACTGTAATTCCTGTATTGGACTGTACAGTCACCTGAGAACTCACTTTTGGAGTGGAAGCAAGTCTTCCTAGACTTCGAGGGACTGCCTATGATAATGATGATGATGATGAATCAGTGTCAACTTTAAGCATTCTTGGTTTAGTTTAGGCAGTATGCTGCTCTTCCCCCAACATTTCCATCAACCCAAACTTGAGAATACCGTTGTCCATACTTTTTAGCTTCCCGCACCAACCGTTCATGTGGCTTCTCTCAGCAAGACTGACAATTTATGAAGAATTTTCTACTCGGTCGGAACTGGGCCATTTCAATTCATCTAAGAACTTTCCAGCAAGTAGAGATAGAAGATTTTTTATCTTATCAACCTGGATTCAATCTGAAAGTAATTTCAGAGGAAATTTAAGTCCAATGATAACAAATATAATTTGTTTTTGTGGTACAACACCACTTTGGTTGGTTCTAAACAAAAAGATGTCCCAGTGCTGAAGAACCCAGATAAACCACCCACATCTTACTTAACATTCACAGTTATATTCAGTTTGATGCAAACTAAAATGATGAATGACATTTTAATTTAATTTAAGTTATAATCACGGGTAACAAAGAAATGGCAGACCAATTGAACAAGTACTTTGGTTTGGTATTCACTAAGGAGGACACAAATAACCTTCCGGATATAAAAGGGGTCAGAGGGTCTAGTAAGAAGGAGGAACTGAGGGAAATCCTTATTAGTCAGGAAATTGTGTTGGGGAAATTGATGAGATTGAAGGCCGATAAATCCCCAGGGCCTGATGGACTGCATCCCAGAGTACTTAAGGAGGTGGCCTTGGAAATAGCGGATGCATTGACAGTAATTTCCAACATTCCATAGACTCTGGATCAGTTCCTATGGAGTGGAGGGTAGCCAATATAACCCCACTTTTTAAAAAAGGAGGGAGAGAGAAAGCAGGGAATTATAGACCGGTCAGTCTGACATCGGTAGTGGGTAAAATGATGGAATCAATTATTAAGGATGTCATAGCAGCGCATTTGGAAAGAGGTGGCATGATAGGTCCAAGTCAGCATGGATTTGTGAAAGGGAAATCATGCTTGACAATACTTCTGGAATTTTTTCAGAATGTTTCGAGTAGAGTTGACAAGGGAGAATCAGTTGATGTGGTGTATTTGGACTTTCAGAAGGCTTTCGACAAGGTCCCACACAAGAGATTGATGTGCAAAGTTAAAGCACATGGGATTGGGGGTATTGTGCTGACGTGGATTGAGAACTGGTTGGCAGACAGGAAGCAAAGAGTAGGAGTAAATGGGTACTTTTCAGAATGGCAGGCAGTGACTAGTGGGGTACCGCAAGGTTCTGTGCTGGGGCCCCAGCTGTTTACATTGTCCATTAATGATTTAGATGAGGGGATTAAATGTAGTATCTCCAAATTTGCGGATGACACTAAGTTGGGTGGCAGTGTGAGCTGCGAGGAGGATGCTATGAGGCTGCAGAGTGACTTGGATAGGTTAGGTGAGTGGGCAAATGCATGGCAGATGAAGTATAATGTAGATAAATGTGAGGTTATCCACTTTGGTGGTAAAAACAGAGAGACAGACTATTATCTGAATGGTGACAGATTAGGAAAAGGGGAGGTGCAACGAGACCTGGGTGTCGTGGTACATCAGTCATTGAAGGTTGGCATGCAGGTACAGCAGGCGGCTAAGAAAGCAAATGGCATGTTAGCCTTCATAGCGAGGGGATTTGAGTTCAGGGGCAGAGAGGTGTTACTACAGTTGTACAGGGCCTTGGTGAGGCCACACCTGGAATATTGTGTACAGTTTTGGTCTCCTAACTTGATGAAGGACATTCTTGCTATTGAGGGAGTGCAACGAAGGTTCACCAGACTGAATCCTGGGATGGCGGGATTGACATATCAAGAAAGATTGGATCAACTGGGCTTGTATTCATTGGAGTTCAGAAGAATGAGAGGGGACCTCATAGAAACATTTAAAATTCTGACGGGTTCAGACAGGTTAGATGCAGGAAGAATGTTCCCAATGTTGGGGAAGTCCAGAAACAGGGGTCACAGTCTAAGGATAAGGGGTAAGCCATTTAGGACCAAGATGAGGAGAAACTTCTTCACCCAGAGAGTGGTGAACCTGTGGAATTCTCTACCACAGAAAGTTGTTGAGACCAATTCACTAAATATATTCAAAAAGGAGTTAGATGTAGTCCTAGGGGGATCAAGGGGTATGGTGAGAAAGCAGGAATGGGGTACTGAAGTTGCATGTTCAGCCATGAACTCATTGAATGGCGGTGCAGGCTCGAAGGGCCGAATGGCCTACTCCTGCACCTATTTTCTATGTTTCTATGTCTAAAATTGTCCAATTTGGTAGAGGCAGTTTAGAGAATGGCAGCATCCTGGTACTGACATCTAATTCAGTCCAAACACTGGAAGACCCAAGGTTGGATATTGGGAGAGATATAACAAGGACTAAGAGTGGAATAAACACTCAGACAGTCGTGAGGAACCTTGCTTGATTTAGTCAAAA
Organism: Pristiophorus japonicus; assembly: GCF_044704955.1. Lineage (NCBI taxonomy): Eukaryota > Metazoa > Chordata > Chondrichthyes > Pristiophoridae > Pristiophorus > Pristiophorus japonicus. The sequence goes on from NC_091983.1 coordinate 157,096,209, forward strand.
TGGATGAAGCCCACTGCAGTTTTATATTCTGCACATCCTAAATCTAAATCACAATATTGTACAAGTACCTCACAGTATAGACACAAATGCTAATTTCCCCTCCCACCCCACCAACCTGAATCCCTAGGTGAATAACATTTTGCTTTGAACCGAAAATAGTCTAATGCTTTTTCTACAAAATTAGTAACCCACTAGTGAAATCATGGAAGCGTGCTGTTTTCAAATGGGCAATTTCTGGGAATGTGATTTTGTTAGCTGGTTATTAATTATGGAGAAAAAAGACCATTCTCTTATTTTAAGGCAAGGTGAATTTTATCAACTATAAATTCAGTCATTACTTGGTATTTTTCTGATCCCGTACAGTTGCTATCTATTCTTACTGCAGCATGAATAGTGTACAGTCTATTCAAAGATGCTTTAGCTTCTCACCGCACCTATCTTAATTATACTTTCCCTGAGCTCACTCGAGTAACCAGATTTCCACAATCAGGTTTCATTCGATCATATTTCTACAAATATGCCTCTCATTGCTAGAGCTTCCAAAAGTATATGGCATGTCTCCTCTGAACAGGCATTTTATTGTCTCCTTAACTGCGGCAAGTTCTATATTCTGCAGGGATTATGACAGGGTGACATCATTGATGTAAAATGATCTCACAAGAAAAGGCTGAATCATTCATGGTTTTAAGTAAAAATGAAATCCTATCACATCTTGTCTTAAATGATGAGGAGACTCTCGAGGATAAACCCTGATTTTGTTTCTGCCTATTTGGGTTGTTACAAATTTTGATATGTATTTATCCCTGCTCATATTCATGATCAGCATTTTTACAAAAAAAGTTGATTAAAACCAAGGATGAATCACAGTAAGTGATTAAGATTTTCCCATACTGGTTATAGAACTAATTTCTCATAAATTAAAGTATGAGCATGCATTGGAATGTTTCATGATTTTCTAATATCTGCTCATGATGTACAAAGACTCAGAAAATCTACCCTCAACAATCAAAAGGGGCACTTTTCATTCTGAGCGATTTTTGAGTGAGTGATGTGTATGCAGCTGTCACCCAGAGCAGTTGGCATGGGACCCGATTGATTTTGGTCCTGAGTGCTAAATTAGAATGTGGTCAGCAGGCTGCAACATGCTACCCAATAGGAAGCTCAACGTTCTGCAAAGAGGAATTTAATCAGAGCAGCTGAATGTTAAGGGTCTGCAACAGCATTTCAAAGAAGAGCCGTTATATCACTGGGAATAAAAATAAGCAGCACTTTACTGCAGCAGTCTGCATGGCCAGGATTTCGCCAACAGAAGCGAGTTCAATGCGGGCAGCATTGGTGCAACCTGGGAAACCTGCTCCGAAGTGCTGCCCACCGTCTCCCTTCAATCTTCCGTGGCTGGGGCTTGTTAAGCCCATCCTGCGAGTTTCCTGGCCAAGTAACTGGAAGCGGGTCTGATGACGTCATCTGATGATGCAGCATCAACCGGTTTCCTTAAAGGGACCATTCCCAACATTTTTTTGACAATTCTTCTGTCAGTCTTTAGCAGCATTGAGCGACTGCAAACACTGACAAACACTGCACAAGGGCGCACGGCTGCACCCAGACTCTCCCACCACTCCCTCCAGATGCTTATGGAGGGAGTCACAGAATGCAGGGAGGTTCTCTTCCCTTCCAATGGGCGGAAGGGACCTCACCAGGAGACCAATGCAGCCTGGTTGCACATTGCACAGAAGGGCACAAGCAAGGATGTCGCCAGGAGGAGCTGGCTGCCATGGTGCAAACCTTTCAATGATCTCAGTAGATCATGAAACGTTAATGCAGAGCAACACTCAACCTTATCCTGCTGTGCCACTCATCACATCCCCATCACTCTGCCTTCCCTACTCTACACCTGCACATCATTACTCACATCAACTTACCTTGCACCTCCACCCATCCCTCTCTCTCTCTCTCTTTCTCTCTCTATCTGCATTATCAGTTCCCCATTTCACTAGCCACCCATCACACTCACCCTCAACATTGTCTAATCATAGAAACATAGAAACATAGAAAATAGGTGTAGGAGTAGGCCATTCGGCCCTTCGAGCCTGCACCACCATTCAATATGATCATGGCTGATCATGCAACTTCAGTACCCCATTCCTGATTTCTCTCCATACCCCTTGATCCCTTTAGCTGTAAGAGCCACATCTAACTCCCTTTTGAATATATCTAACGAACTGGCCTCAACAACTTTCTGTGGCAGAGAATTCCACAGGTTCACAATTCTCTGAGTGAAGTTTCTCCTCATCTCGGTCCTAAATGGCTTACCCCTTATCCTTAGACTGTGACCCCTGGTTCTAGACTTTCCCAACATCGGGAACATTCTTCCTGCATCAAACCTGTCCAATCCCGTCAGAATTTTATATGTTTCTCGGCGATCCCCTCTCATTCTTCTAAATTCCAGTGAACATAAGCCGAGGCGATCCAGTATTTCTTCATATGTCAGTCCTGCCATCCCGGTAATCAGTCTGGTGAACCTTCGCTGCACTTCCTCAGATTAGGAGACCAAAACTGTACACAATATTCAAGGTGTGGCCTCACCAAGGCCCTGTACAACTGCAGTAAGACCTCCCTGCTCCTATACTCAAATCCTCTCGCAATGAAGGCCAACATGCCATTTGCCTTCTTCATCTGCATGCTGTACCTGCATGCCAACTTTCAATGACTGATGTATCATGACATCCAGGTCTTGTTGCACCTCCCCTTTTCCTAATCTGTCACCATTCAGATAATATTCTGTTTTCCTGTTTTTGCCACCCAAGTGGATAACCTCACATTTATCCACATTATACTGCATCTGCCATGCATTTGCCCACTCTCCTAACCTGTCCAAGTCACCCTGCAGCCTCTTAGCATCCTCCTCACAGCTCACACTGCCACCCAGGTTAGTGTCATCTGCAAACTTGGAGATATTACATTCAATTCCTTTGTCTAAATCATTAATGTTTATTGTAAATAGCTGGGGTCCCACCACTGAACCTTTCATTACTGCCTGCCATTCTGAAAAGGACCAGTTTATTCCTACTCTTTGCTTCCTGTCTGCCAACCAGTTTTCTATCCACGTCAATACATTACCCCCAATACTATGTGCTTTAATTTTGCACACTAGTCTCTTGTGTGGGACATTGTCAAAAGCTTTTTGAAAGTCCAAATACACCACATCCACTGGTTCTCTCTTGTCCACTCTACTAGTTACATCCTGTAGGATTCACAAAATTCTGAGACCCCGACTCAATGGACATGTGTCTGGAATTTAAAAGGGGATTGTGTTCGACTTTTGGAGGAGAAATGTGGACAGAAATATCTCACTATTAGGTGCCTTTGGACTAAACTAGGGCCTTTTAGATTGAGTTTGGACATTTTAAATTGTATACTGGGTCTGCATAGGGCTGCTAACTCACCTGGGAGGCAGGCCCCAGGGAGACATTAGCAGTCTAACAAAAGCCCACTTATTAGGGACCCAGATACATACATATTTTAATAGTTCTTAAAACGACTATACAGAAAAACCCTGGCATCAGAAAAACACACAATGGACAGTATCAAGACCTGAGTACATTCTAAAAGCACCATTCGAAAACCCCATCAACACCTTTGGGAATCTTGCATCATGTTAATGCTCAATCAGCCCACCAAAATTCTCACAAAGGGATCACATTAGAGTTGATCAGCCTGCCAAAATCACACAAAAGCAGTCATCAAAAATCAATTGTGCACCCGAGTTTGGTGCGAAAGTTTAAGCAGCCTCTCAGGGATAACTGGAGGCCTTGGTGGTAACTTTTGGGCTGTGGTAACCTTTGGGCTGAGGAAACACTTTTGAAGAAACGGACCCGAGGACACTCTGGAAAAACACTTGGACTCTGGGCTCTTTGACTCTGGCTTTAAAACATCTAACTTGCCACAGGAGATTACAGCAACACAACAAGAAGAACCTAACAAGAAGCCTCGGAGTCACTGAAAAACCAACAATCATCCAGCGCTGACTCAAGGAAAAAACTTATTTACCATCAAAACGTCGACCAGTGCTAATATCGAAGACACCGCAGCCAGCCAAAGAATCCACAAGATTGAGGAGAGAGAAAGCAGTGTGCAACTGGTCTAAACTGTGGAGAAATCCTTTGGTGAGCATAGTCCCTGCAATTTCAGAGTCTAACTTAGTTAGTGTAGTGGTGGGAGGTGTTTTTTTTTCACTGCATAATCTCTGCACCCATTGCGTATACGTTTTCCCCCTCTTTCTGTACATTTTGTTATATGCTATTAAGTCAATTAGTGCGGTGTGCTATTTTCTAAATAAAATATTTGTTTTTGCATCAAACATTTGTCTGTCTACATCTATCACATCCCCTAAATAATCCCAAGCCCTAGAACCAGGGAGTGGGACGACTCGAACCGTCAAGTTCAGAAAAGGCTGACAAACCCACCACCCACTATAATCCTCAAAAACTTCTAGAAGATTTGTCAAGCATGATTTCCCTTTCATAAATCCATGCTGACTCGGACTGATCCTGTCACTGCTTTCCAAATGCGCTGCTATTACATCTTTAATAATTGATTTCAATATTTTACCCACTACTGATGTCAGGCTAACCGGTCTATAATTCCCTGTTTTCTCTCTCCCTCCTTTTTTAATAAGTGGTGCTACATTAGCTACCCTCCAATCCATAAGAACTAATCCAGAGTCTGCAGGATGTTGGAAAATGACCACCAATGCATCCTCTATTTCTAGGGCCGCTTCCTTAAGTACTCTGGAATGCAGACTATCAGGCCCTTGGGATTTATTGGCCTTCAATCCCATCAATTTCTCTATCACCATTTCCTGACTAATAAGGATTTCCTTCAGTTCTTTCTTCTCGCTAGACCTTCAGTCCCCTAGTATTTCCGAAAGGTTATTTGTGTCTTCCTTAGTGAAGACAGAACATAAGAACATAAGAACATGAGAATTAGGAACTTGAGTAGGCCATCTAGCCCCTCGAGCCTGCTCCGCCATTCAACAAGATCATGGCTGATCTGGCCGTGGACTCAGCTCCACTTACTCGCCCGCTCCCCGTAACCCTTAATTCCCTTATTGGTTAAAAATCTATCTATCTGTGATTTGAATACATTCAATGAGTTAGCCTCAACTGCTTCCTTCGGCAGGGAATTCCATAGATTCACAACCCTCTGGGAGAAGAAATTCCTTCTCAACTCGGTTTTAAATTGGCTCCCCCGTATTTTGAGGCTGTGCTCCCTAGTTCTAGTCTCCCCGACCAGTGGAAACCATCTCTCTGCCTCTATCTTGTCTATCCCTTTCATTATTTTAAATGTTTCTATAAGATCACCTCTCATCCTTCTGAACTCCAACGAGTAAAGACCCAGTTTACTCAATCTATCATCATAAGGTAACCCTCTCATCTCCGGAATCAACCTAGTGAATCGTCTCTGTACCCCCTCCAAAGGTAGTATATCCTTCCTTAAGTAAGGTGACCAAAACTGCACGCAGTACTCCAGGTGCGGCCTCACTAATACCCTATACAGTTGCAGCAGGACCTCCCTGCTTTTGTACTCCATCCCTCTCGCAATGAAGGCCAACATTCCATTCGCCTTCCTGATTACCTGCTGCACCTACAAACTAACTTTTTGGGATTCATGCACAAGGACCCCCAGTTCCCTCTGCACCGCAGCATGTTGTAATTTCTCCCCATTCAAATAATATTCCCTTTTACTGTTTTTTTTCCAAGGTGGATGACCTCACATTTTCCAGCATTGTATTCCATCTGCCAAACCTTAGCCCATTCGCTTAACCTATCTAAATCTCTTTGCAGCCTCTCTGTGTCCTCTGCACAACCCGCTTTCCCACTAATCTTTGTGTCATCTGCAAATTTTGTTGCGCTACACTCTGTCCCCTCTTCTCGGTCATCTATGTATATTGTAAACAGTTGTGGTCCCAGCACCGATCCCTGTGGCACACCACTAACCACCGACTTCCAACCCGAAAAAGACCCATTTCTCCCGACTCTCTGCTTTCTGTTAGCCAGCCAATTCTCTATCCAGGCTAATACATTTCCTCTGACTCCGTGTACCTTTATCTTCTGCAGTAACCTTTTGTGTGGCACCTTATCGAATGCCTTTTGGAAATCTAATTACACCACATCCATCGGTACACCTCTATCCACCATGCTCGTTATATCCTCAAAGAATTCCAGTAAATTAGTTAAACATGATTTCCCCTTCATGAATCCATGTTGCGTCTGCTTGATTGCACTATTCCTATGTAGATGTCCCGCTATTTCTTCCTTAATGGTAGCTTCAAGCATTTTCCCCACTACAGATGTTAAACTAACCGGCCTATAGTTACCTGCCTTTTGTCTGCCCCCTTTTTTAAACAGAGGCATTACATTAGCTGCTTTCCAATCCGCTGGTACCTCCCCAGAGTCCAGAGAATTTGGGTAGATTATAATGAATGCATCTGCTATAACTTCCGCCATCTCTTTTAATACCCTGGGATGCATTTCATCCAAAGTATTTGTTCAATTGGTTTGCCATTTCTTTGTTCCCCATTATAAATTCACCTGAATCTGATTGCAAGGAAACTACGTTTGTCTTCACTAATCTTTTTCTCTTCACATATCTATAGAAGCTTTTGCAGTCAGTTTTTATGTTCCCTGCAAGCTTACTGTCATACTCTATTTTCCCCCTGCTAATTAAAGCCTTTGTCCTCCTCTGCTGAATTCTAAATTTCTCCCAGTCCTCAGGTTTTCTGCTTTTTCTGGCCAAGTTATATGCCTCTTCCTTGGATTTAACACTATCTTTAATTTCCCTTGTTAGCCACGGTTGAGCCACCTTCCCTGTTTTATTTTTATGCCAGACAGGGATGTACAATTGTTGAAGTTCATCCATGTGATCTTTAAATGTCTGCCATTGCCTATTCACCATCAACCCTTTAAGTATCATTCGCCAGTCTATCCTAGTCAATTCACGTCTCATACCTTCAAAGTTACCTTTCTTTACGTTCAGGACCCTAGTCTCTGAATTAACTGTGTCACTCTCCATCTTAATGAAGAACTCTACCATATTATGGTCATTCTTCCTCAAGAAGCCTCGCAAAACAAGATTGCTAATTAATCCTCTCTCATTACACAGCACCCAGTTTAGAATGGCCAGTTCTCGAGTTGGTTCCTCGACATATTGGACTAGAAAACCATCCCTAATAAACTCCTCCACCGTATTGCTACCAGTTTGGTTAGCCCAATCTATATGAAGATTAAAGTCACCCATGATAACTGCTGTACCTTTATTGCACGCATCCCTAATTTCCTGTTTGATGCAATCCCCAACCTCACTACTACTGTTTGGTGGTCTGTACACAACTCCCACTAGCGTTTTCTACCCTTTGCTATTCCGCAGCACTACCCATACAGATTCCACATCATCCAAGCTAATGTCCTTCCTTAGTATTGGGTTAATCTCCTCTTTAACCAGCAAAGCTGCTCCACCTCCTTTTCCTTTCTCTCTCTCCTTCCTGAATGTTGAATACCCCTGGATGTTGAGCTCTCAGCCTTGGTCACCCTGGAGCCATGCCTCCAAAATCCCAATTACATCATATCAGTTAACAACTATCTGCACAGTTAATTCATTCACTTTATTACGAATGCTCCTCGCATTGAGACACAGAGCCTTCAGGCTTGTTTTTTTGACACTCTTTGTCCTTTTAGAATTATGTTGTAATGTGGCCCTTTTTGATGTTTGCCTTTAATTTCTCTGCCCTCCACTTTTCCTTATCTCCTTTCTACCTTTTGCTTCTGCCTCCATTTTACATCCCTCTGTCTCCCTGCATAGATTCCCATCCCCCTGCCATATTAGTTTTAAAACCTCCCTAACAGCACTAGCAAACACTCCTCCTCGGACAACGGTGCCGGTCCTGCCGAGGTGCAGACCGTCCGGTTTGTACTGATCCCACCTCCCCAGAATCGGTTCCAAAGTCCCAGGAATTTGAATCCCTCCCTCTTGCACCATTCCTCAAGCCACGTATTCATCTTAACTATCCTGCTATTTCTACTCTGACTAGCACGTGGCACTGGTAGCAATCCTGAGATTATTACCTTTGCGGTCCTACTTTTTAATTTAACTCCTAGCTCCCTAAATTCAGCTTGAAGGACCTCATCCCGTTTTTTACCTATATCGTTGGTACCTATATGCACCACGACAACTGGCTGTTCACCCTCCCCCTCCAGAATGCCCTGCAGCCGCTCCGAGACATCCTTTACCCTTGCACCAGGGAGGCAACATACCATGCTGGAGTCTCGGTTGCTGCCACAGAAACATCTATCTATTCCCCTTACAATAGAATCCTCTACTGCTCTAGCTCTCCTACTCTTTTTCCTGCCCTCCTGTGCAGCCGAGCCACCCATTGTGCCATGAACTTGGCTGCTGTTGCCTTCCCCTGATGGGCCATCTCCCCAACAGTACCCAAAAATTGTATATTTGGAGGGGGATGACCGCAGGGGACCCCTGCACTACCTTCCTACTCCTGCTTTGTCTGATGGTCACCTATTTCCTATCTGCCTTTGTAACCTTTACCTGCACTGTGACCAACTCACTAAACATGCTATTCATGACATCCTCAGCATCGTGGATGCTCCAGAGTGAATCCATGCGCAGCTCAAGTGCCGCAATGCGGTCTGACAGGAGCTGCAGCTGGATACACTTCCCGCACACATAATGGTCAGGGACATTGGAAGCCTCCCTGATTTTCGACATAGCACAGGAGGAGCATAAGATGGGCCTGGGCTCTCCTGCCATGACTTAACCCTTAAATTAAGTTAATTTGGCAACAATGCCAAAGGATTCTTACTGATAAGAAAAAGAAGAAAAAAATAAAGAAAAAAGAAAAAATGCTCATCAATCAACAAGCCAATCACATACCCGCTTGGCTGTGATGTCACACTTCAATTTCTTTTTACTTCTTTGTTTTACCTTCAGTCTCGATCTCCCGCTCCCGAGCAACTGCTTATCTTCCCGAGCTCCGCGCCCTTTTATCAGGACCTTGATCTCCCGAGCTGCTGCTCCTCCTCCCGAGCTCTGCGCCCTTTTATCAGGGTCTCGATCTCCCAAACTGCTGCTCCTCCTTCCGACCTCCAACTAACATACCAACTAACATCACACAAGGGTAGCCACTTGGGTCCTTAAGCCAATGTTCAGGTATAGTTAATGTTGATGTGTTGTCAAATACTTTTCAGGACTTTTCGTTCTTGGACAGATTTGTGAACACCTTTGTAAGTGGTTTCATGAGTTGTGGTGAATGGTGAGGCATAAGGGTACCCCCCACAATGGTGATGAGTGTGAAAAGAGTGTGTTGGACATGGCAGGGATGCTTTATGGAGCTGGCGTAGGATGGTGCCAACTTGGCGCATCATGTGACAGTCAGGATGTACAGCAGGAAGTGAAGTAAATGTGGCCATGGTGAGACCATCACTGGCCTCCTGGGCGGCAATGTGGTGGGGTGCTGATGCCGTGTATACTGTGCAGCATCAGGTGATTGCGGAGAAGGTTGGTGTTGTTGGTGGTGTTGCTGGTGTGTTTCGTGATGTTGGTGTTCGGACTGATCATGGTGAGATTCTGAGGACCAAGTTGAGATTTTTTCAAGGGCACCAATGCTGCTGGAATAGATGGCAGGTGAGGTTGAGATGACAGAAGCAATCTGTCAATGGTGAGAGAGTTTGCTCTAAGTGAAGCTGACAGTGAATAGAGAGTTCACTGCAAACATTTCCAAAGTGCATACAGCTCAAAAGTCTCTTTCAAAACCTGAAGGCTTCAGCTTCTGACATTGGACAGTGAACAGCTGTGAAATGGTAGCTTTTATACCACTTCTGTAGCTGTCAACTAGCCAAAGCAATGGAGAGTCACTGAGAACCAGACTCCACTTACCTGGCGTGAAACCCAAAGGACGGCAAACCTGTCAAAAGGTCGGTAAAATTGTAAGTGCCTGCTTTAAAGCCTCTGAACTAGCATTTAAGTCCCTTTTACCTATCCCACCACTTACTGTCGGGTCTGCTATCTAAACATACATCTGACAGCTGAGAAACTCACACGGTGGTGGGTTCAGAGTGGAATCTCAACCTGCTGTAAATCAGGGCCATTTTGACAGCAGGTTTGACAGCACTCGCAGGGCTGGGAAGATTCTGAACATGCATATGTGCATAAAAACAGTGGCAGCCAACTTGTATTGTCCAATATTAGTGCGTGGGAACAGGAACTGGTGATCATCAGGCTGGTTAGGATTGAAATAACATCAGGGGTCTCAGTTGTCCCATGTGACCCCGACTTACACACACTTATGAGCCTCATGCCTGTTTCCAATGGGAAATTTGGCTACCGAAGTGAAGGCCGGAATTTTGCCGGCGTTCAGAGGACGAGATCGCAGGTGGGTTTGAAATGATTGACAGCATGTCAATACCCCACAGTCAACCCACCTCCATGATACTTTACAAGGTTTTGGATCTGTCAACGCTGAACAAACCCGACACACAGTGGCGGGGGAGGCAATTTAGTTGATTAATAGCTTGTTAAGAGGCTATTAAAGACAATTTTGAGCTCAACATCATTTTTTCAAGTTTTCCTCAAGGTTGCCGCTGCTCGGGGATCATGTCAGGTAAGGATGTCAGGAGTTGTGTGACCATGAATTCATTTTTTTTACCTGACAGCTGCAATTGTGCTACAAACGCTCCCATCTCATAGCTGTTCACTTTCCAAGATCAGTAGCTCTTGCTTACTGCATGTGGAAGGCACATTGAGCTTTATGCAGGTTGCAAGTCTTTGGAGCAATCTCTCCATCCAGTGTCACCTCATTGGAACAACCTCTCTCACCAATGACAGATCGCTTCTGTCATCTCAAGTTCACCTGCCATCTATTACATTAGCATCAGTGCCCTTGAAGATATTTCACCTTGGTCCTCAGAATAGAAACATAGAAAACATAGAAAATAGGTGCAGGAGCAGGCCATTCAGCCCTTCTAGCCTGCACCACCATTCAATGAGTTCATGGCTGAACATGCAACTTCAGTACCCCCTTTCTGCTTTCACGCCATACCCCTTGATCCCCTATTAGTAAGGACTTCATCTAATTCCCTTTTGAATATATTTAGTGAATTGGCCTCAACTACTTTCTGTGGTAGAGAATTCCACAGGTTCACCACTCTCTGGGTGAAGAAGTTTCTCCTTATCTCGGTCCTAAATGGCTTTCCCCTTATCCTTAGACTGTGACCTCTGGTTCTGGACTTCCCCAACATTGGGAACATTCTTCCTGCATCCAACCTGTCCAAACCCGTCAGAATTTTAAACGTTTCTATGAGGTCCCCTCTCACTCTTCTGAACTCCAGTGAATACAAGCCCAGTTGATCCAGTCTTTCTTGATAGGTCAGTCCCACCATCCCGGGAATCAGTCTGGTGAATCTTCGCTGCACTCCCTCAATAGCAAGAATGTCCTTCCTCAAGTTAGGAGACCAAAACTGTACACAATACTCCAGGTGTGGCCTCACCAAGGCCCTGTACAACTGTAGCAACACCTTCCTGCCCCTGTACTCAAATCCCCTCGCTATGAAGGCCAACATGCCATTTGCTTTCTTAACCGCCTGCTGTACCTGCATGCCAACCTTCAATGACTGATGTACCATGACACCCAGGTCTCGTTGCACCTTCCCTTTTCCTAATCTGTCACCATTCAGATAATAGTCTGTCTCTCTGTTTTTACCACCAAAGTGGATAACCACACATTTATCCACATTATACTTCATCTGCCATGCATTTGCCCACTCACCTAACCTATCCAAGTCACTCTGCAGCCTCATAGCATTCTCCTCGCAGCTCACACTGCCACCCAACTTAGTGTCATCCGCAAATTTGGAGATACTACATTTAATCCCCTCGTCTAAATCATTAATGTACAATGTAAACAACTGGGGCCCCAGCACAGAACCCTGCGGTACCGCACTAGTCACTGCCTGCCATTCCGAAAAGTACCCATTTACTCCTACTCTTTGCTTCCTGTCTGACAACCAGTTCTCAATCCACATCAGCACACTACCCCCAATCCCATGTGCTTTAACTTTGCACATTAATCTCCTGTGTGGGACCTTGTCGAAAGCCTTCTGAAAGTCCAAATATACCACATCAACTGGTACTCCTTTGTCCACTTTATTGGAAACATCCTCAAAAAATTCCAGAAGACTTGTCAAGCATGATCTCCCTTTCACAAATCCATGCTGACTTGGACCTATCATGTCACCTCTTTCCAAATGCACTGCTATGACATCCTTAATAATTGATTCCATCATTTTACCCACTACTGAGGTCAGGCTGACCGGTCTATAATTCCCTGCTTTCTCTCTCCCTCCTTTTTTAAAAAGTGGGGTTACATTGGCTACCCTCCACTCGATAGGAACTGATCCAGAGTCAATGGAATGTTGGAAAATGATTGTCAATGCATCCGCTATTTCCAAGGCCACCTCCTTAAGTACTCTGGGATGCAGTCCATCAGGCCCTGGGGATTTATCGGCCTTCAATCCCATCAATTTCCCCAACACAATTTCCCGACTAATAAAGATTTCCCTCAGTTCCTCCTCCTTACTAGACCCTCTGACCACTTTTATATCCGGAAGGTTGTTTGTGTCCTCCTTAGTGAATACTGAACCAAAGTACTTGTTCAATTGGTCTGCCATTTCTTTGTTCCCCGTTATGACTTCCCCTGATTCTGACTGCAGGGGACCTACGTTTGTCTTTACTAACCTTTTTCTCTTTACATACCTATAGAAACTTTTGCAATCCGCGTTAATGTTCCCTGCAAGCTTCTTCTCGTACTCCATTTTCCCTGCCCTAATCAAACCCTTTGTCCTCCTCTGCTGAGTTCTAAATTTCTCCCAGTCCCCAGGTTCGCTGCTATTTCTGGCCAATTTGTATGCCACTTCCTTGGCTTTAATACTATCCCTGATTTCCCTAGATAGCCACGGTTGAGCCACCTTCCCTTTTTTATTTTTACGCCAGACAGGAATGTACAATTGTTGTAATTCATCCATGCGGTCTCTAAATGTCTGCCATTGCCCATCCACAGTCAACCCCTTAAGTATCATTAGCCAATCTATCTTAGCCAATTCATGCCTCATACCTTCAAAGTTACCCTTCTTTAAGTTCTGGACCATGGTCTCTGAATTAACTGTTTCATTCTCCATCCTAATGCAGAATTCCACCATATTATGGTCACTCTTCCCCAAGGGGCCTCGCACAATGAGATTGCTAATTAATCCTCTCTCATTACACAACACCCAGTCTAAGATGGCCTCCCCCCTAGTTGGTTCCTCGACATATTGGTCTAGAAAACCATCCCTTATGCACTCCAGGAAATCCTCCTCCATCGTATTGCTTCCAGTTTGGCTGGCCCAATCTATGTGCATATTAAAGTCACCCATTATAACTGCTGCACCTTTATTGCATGCACTCCTAATTTCCTGTTTGATGCCCTCCCCAACATCACTACTACTGTTTGGAGGTCTGTACACAACTCCCACTAATGATTTTTGCCCTTTAGTGTTCTGCAGCTCTACCCATATAGATTCCACATCATCCAAGCTAATGTCTTTCCTAACTATTGCATTAATCTCCTCTTTAACCAGCAATGGTACCCCACCTCCTTTTCCTTTTATTCTATCCTTCCTGAATGTTGAATACCCCTGGATGTTGAGTTCCCAGCCCTGATCATCCTGGAGCCAAGTCTCCGTAATCCCAATCACATCATATTTGTTAACATCTATTTGCACAGTTAATTCATCTACCTTATTGCGGATACTCCTTGCATTAAGACACAAAGCCTTCAGGCTTGCTTTTTTAACACCCTTTGTCCTTTTAGAATTTTGCTGTACAGTGGCCCTTTTTGTTCTTTGCCTTGGGTTTCTCTGCCCTCCACTTTTCCTCATCTCCTTTCTGTCTTTTGCTTTTGCCTCATTTTTGTCTCCCTCTGTCTCCCTGCATAGGTTCCCATCCCCCTGCAATATTAGTTTAACTCCTCCCCAACAGCACTAGCAAACACTCCCCCTAGGACATTGGTTCCGGTCCTGCCCAGGTGCAGACCGTCCGGTTTGTACTGGTCCCACCTCCCCCAGAACCGGTTCCAATGCCCCAAGAATTTGAATCCCTCCCTGCTGCACCACTGCTCAAGCCATGTATTCATCTGCGCTATCCTGCGATTCCTACTCTGACTAGCATGTGGCACTGGTAGCAATCCCGAGATTACTACTTTTGAGGTCCTACTTTTTAATTTAGCTCCTAGCTCCTTCAATTCTTTTCGTAGGACCTCATCCCCTTTTTTACCTATGTCGTTGGTACCAATGTGCACCACGACAACTGGCTGTTCTCCCTCCCATTTCAGAATGTCCCGCACCCGCTCCGAGACATCCTTGACCCTTGCACCAGGGAGGCAACATACCATCCTGGAGTCTCGGTTGCGTCCGCAGAAACGCCTATCTATTCCCCTCACCATCGAATCCCCTATCACTATCGCTCTCCCACTCTTTTTCCTGCCCTCCTGTGCAGCAGAGCCACCTACGGTGCCATGAACTTGGCTGCTGCTGCCCTCCGCTGATGAGTCATCCTCCCCAACAGTACCCAAAGCGGTGTATCTGTTTTGCAGGGGGATGACCACAGGGGACCCCTGCACTATCTTTCTTGCACTGCTCTTCCTGCTGGTCTTCCATTCCCTATCTGGCTGTGGACCCTTCTCCTGCGGTAAGACCAACTCACGACACGTGATACTCACGTCATTCTCAGCATCGTGGATGCTCCAGAGTGAATCCCACCACGATCAGCCCCAACACCAGCAGCACTGGGCACACCAGCAGCAACAACAACACCAATCTTCGAACCAATCATCTGAAGCTGCACAGGACAACATTTCTGCCTGGGATGCCAGGGATGGCCTCACCATGACCAGATTTACTTCACTTGACACTGCATACCCTGGCTGCTACATGATGCGTCAGGTTGGCACCACCACTCATCAACACCATAAAGCATCCCCACAATGCCCAATCCATTCCTTTCACACTCATCAGCATTCCGGGGTTACCGTTATGTCTCACCATTCACTGCAACAACTAACTAGGCCACTTCCAAAGGTTCACACAAATTTGTCCAAGAATGGGAAATGTTGAAAATAAAGATTTGAATGTTTGACAACACATTAACAGAAACTTTACATGAACATTGGTGAAAACACACAAGTGCCTACCCTTGTGTGTTGTTAGTTGGTATAGTTAGTTAGTTAGTTGGTTAGTTAGTTAGTTAATCAGGAGCCTATTATCAGCAAGGGCAGACATTGATGACGAGTGTGCCAGCGCAGCCTTTGGCCACCTGAGGAAGAGAGTGTTCGAAGATTAAGCCCTCAAATCTGGCACCAAGCTTATGGTTGACAAAGCTATCGTGATGCCCGCCCTCCGATAAGGCTCAGAGATGTAGACCATATACAGTAGACACCTAAAATCGCTGGAGAAATACCACCAACTGTTATGTATGTAAACGTTAAAATAGTGTACGACTTGCCACCAGGGGCGCACCTGTTGGAGACCCAAGGGTCATCTGCACACATAGAAACATAGAAACATAGAAAATAGGTGCAGGAGTAGGCCATTTGGCCCTTCGAGTCTGCACCACCATTTAATAAGATCATGGCTGATTATTCCCTCAGTACCCCTTTCCTGCTTTCTCTCCATACACCTTGATCCCCTTAGCAATAAGGGCCATATCTAACTGCCTTTTGAATATATCCAATGAACTGGCATCAACAACTCTCTGTGGCAGGGAATTCCACAGGTTAACAACTCTCTGAGTGAAGAAGTTTCTCCTCATGTCAGTCCAAAATGGCCTACCCCTTATCCTAAGGCTATGTCCCCTGGTTCTGGACTTCCCCAACATCGGTAACATTCTACCCGCATCTAACCTGTCCTGTCCCGTCAGAATCATATATGTTTCTATGAGATTCCCTCTCATCCTTCTAAACTCCAATGTATAAAGGCCCAGTTGATCCAGTCTCTCCTTATATGTCAGTTCAGCCATCCCAGGAATCGTCTGGTGAACCTTCGCTGCATTCCCTCAATAGCAAGAACGTCCTTCCTCAGATTAGGAGACCAAAATTGAACACAATATTCCAGATAATGGCTCAGCAAGGCCCTGTACAAGTGTAGTAAGACCTCCCTGCTCCTACACTCAAATCCCCGAGCTATGAAGGTCAACATACCATTTGCCTTCTTCACCACCTGCTGCACCTGTATGCCAACTTTCAATGACTGATGAACCATGACACCCAGGTCAACTTTTCCTAATCTGCCACCATTCAGTTAATATGCAATCTTTGTGTTTTGACCACAAAGTGGATAACCTCACATTTATCCACATTATACTGCATCTGTCAGGCATTTGCCCACTCACCTAACCTGTCTAAGTCACCCTGCAGCCTCTTAGCGTCCCCCTGACAGCTCACACCACCACCCAGTTTAGTGTCATCTGCAAACTTGGAGATATTACACACAATTCCTTCATCCAAATCATTGATGTATATTGTAAAGAGCTGGGGTACCAGCACTGAGCCCTACGGCACTCCACTAGTCACTGCCTGCCATTCTGAAAAGGACCCGTTTATCCCGACTCTCTGCCTCCTGTCTGTCAACCAGTTCTCTATCCACGTCAGTATATTACCCCCAATACCATGTGCTTTGATTTTGCACACCAATCTCTTGTGTGGGACCTTGTCAAATGCCTTTTGAAAGTCCGAATACACCACATCCACTGGTTCTCCCTTGTCCACTCTACTAGTTACATCCTCAAAAAATTCCAGAAGATTTGTCAAGCATGATTTCCCCTTCATCAATCCATGCTGACTTGGACTGATCCTGTCACTGCTTTCCAAATGCGCTGCTATTTCATCCTTAATAATTGATTCCAACATTTTCTCCACCACTGATGTCAGGCTAACGACTCTATAATTACCCACTTTCTCTCTCCCTCCTTTTTTAAAAAGTGGTGTTACATTAGCTACCCTCCAGTCAAGAGGAACTGATTCCGAGTTGATAAACTGTTGGAAAATGATCACCAATGCATCCACTATTTCTAGGGCCACTTCCTTAAGTATTCTGGGATGCAGACTATCAGGCCCCAGGGATTTATCGGACTTCAATCCCATCAATTTCCCTAATACAATTTCCCATCCAATAAGGATATCCTTCAGTTCCTCCTTCTCACTAGACTGCCGGTCCCCTAGCATTTTCGGAAGGTTATTTGTGACTTCCTTCGTGAAGACAGTTCAATTGGTCTGCCATTTCTTTGTACCCCATTACAAATACACCTGAATCCGACTGCAAGGGAACCACGTTTGTCTTCACTAATCTTTTTCTCTTCACATATCTATAGAAGCTTTTGCAGTCAGTTTTTATGTTCCTGGCAAGCTTCTTCTCGTACTCTATTTCCCCCCTCTTAACTAAACCCTTTGTCCTCCTCTGCTGAATTTTAAATTTCTCCCAGTCCTCAGGTTTGCTACTTTCTCTGACCAATCTATATGCTTCTTCCTTGGATTTAACACTATCCTTAATTTCCCTTGTTAGCCACGGTTGAGCTACCTTCCCCATTTTATTTTTACTCCAGACAGGGATGTACAATTGCTGAAGTTCATCCATGTGATCTTTAAATGTTTGCCATTGCCTATCCACCATCAACCCTTTAAGTATCATTTGCCAGTCTACTCTAGCTAATTCATGCCTCAAAGCATCGAAGTTACCTTTCCTTAAGTTCAGGACCCTAGTCTCTGAATTAACTGTGTCACTCTCCATCCTAATAAAGAATTCTACCATGTTATGTTCACTCTTCCCCAAGGGGTCTCGCACAACAAGATTGCTAATTAGTCCGTTCTCATTATACATCACCCAGTCTAGGATGGCCAGCTCCCTGGTTGGTTCCTCGACATATTGGTCTAGAAAACCAGCCGTAATACAGTCCAGGAAATCCTCCTCCACCGCATTGCTACCAGTTTTGTTCGCCCAATCAATATGTAGATTAAAGTCACCCATGATAACTGCTGTACCTTTATTGCATGCATTCCTTATTTCTTGTTTGATGCTGTCCCAACCTTACTCCTACTGTGTGGTGGTCTGTACACAACTCCCACTAGCGCTTTCTGCCTCTTGGTATTTCGCAGCTCTACGCATACCAATTCCACATCATCCAAGCTAATGTCCTTTCTTACTATTGCATTAATTTCCTCTTTAACCAGCAATGCCACTCCGCCTCCTTTTCCTTTCTGTCTATCCTTCCTAAATGTTGTATACCCTTGAATATTGAGTTCCCAGCCTTGGTCACCCTGGAACCATGACTCCGTGATGCCAATTACACCATACCCGTTAACTGCTATCTGCGCAGTTAATTCGTCCACCTTATTCCGAATACTCCTCGCATTGAGGCACAGAACCTTCAGGCTTGTCTTTCTAACACACTTTTCCCCTTTACAATTTGGCTGTAATGTGGCCTTTTTTGCTTTTTGCCTTAGGTTTCTCTGACCTCCACTTTTATTTTTCTTCTTTCTATATTTTGCTTCTGCCCCCATTCTACTTCCTTCTGTCTCCCTGCATAGGTTCCCATCCCCCTGCCATATTAGTTCAACTCCTCCCCAACAGCACTAGCAAGCACTCCCACTAGGACATTGGTTCCGGTCCTGCCCTGGTGCAGACTGTCCAGTTTGTACTGGTCCCACCTCTACTTGGAACTCCTACACAGCAAGCAAGCCCCAGGTGGGCAAAGGAAACGTTTCAAGGATACCCTCAAAGCCTTGTTGATGAAATGCAACATCCCCATCGACACCTGGGAGTCCCTGGCCGAAGACCAGGAGTGGAGGAAGAACATCTGAGAGGGTGCTGAGCATCTCGAGTCTCATCGCCGAGAGCATCCGGAAAACAAGTGCAGGCAGTAGAAGGGGCATGCGGCAAACCAGACCCCCCACCCACCTTTACCTTCAATGTCTGTCTGTCGCACCTGTTATATATGTAAAGCTGTAAATACCTTGTTGAACCACCAGAGGGCTCATCCCCTGGAGTCCCAAGGGATCCCACAATCCCTAGGGAGCACCTGTACTTAAGGAGGCCTCACAGGCTGAGAGGCACTCTGGAGACGTGTAATAAAAGACTAATGTCACACTTTACTTTGAGCTCACAGTATCTGGTCAGACTCTTTATTCATACATAATAACTGGCGACGAGATACAGATGACGAACCCCACCGCAATGATGCAGAGAATAGCGGGCATCCTGGAGAAATTTTCGGAGAGAGATGATTGGGAAATCTTCGTCGAGCAACTCGACCAATACCTCGTGGCCAACGAGCTGGAAGGAGAAGCGAATGCTGGCAAACGAAGGACGATTCTCCTCACTGTTTGCGGGGCACCAACGTATGGCCTCATGAAAAATATGCTTGCTCCAGTGAAACCCACAGAGAAATCATATGATGATTTGTGCACACTGGTCCGGGAGCATCTTAACCCGAAAGAAAGCGTTCTGATGGCAACGTACCGGTTCTACACCTACAAAAGGTCTGAAGGCCAGGAAGTGACGAGCTATGTTACCGAGCTAAGACGCCTTTCCGGACATTGCGAATTTGAAGGACATTTGGAGCACATGCTCAGGGATTTCTTTGTACTTGGCATTGGCCATGAAGTGATACTTCACAAAATTTTGACTGTAAAGACCCCAACCTTGAGTAAAGCCATAGCGATAACCCAGGCGTTCATTGCCATCTGGGACAATACTAAGCTGCTGCAAGTACTGTGAACAAAGTAATGTTGTTTTCGAATAGCAACGTACGGGGCAGGCCTCACATGAATGCAGCTGCACATCCGCAGATGTCTCAGATTCCACCATCAAGGGTGATGAGTGCTAGGCCATTAACACCTTGTTGGCACTGCAGGGGTGATCATCATTTCCATTCATGCCGCTTCAAAGGATACGTTTGCAAGGGCTGTGGAACAATGGAACATCTCCGGCGTATGTGCAGGAGAACTGCAAATAATGCTAATCCTGCAAACCACCGTGTTGCAGAGGAGGACAGATCCACGGCGGATCACAGTGAACCAGAGCCTCAGGCCGAGGAGGCAGAGGTATATGGGCTGCACACATTTACCACAGAATGTCCCCCGATAACGCTGAAGGTTGAATTAAATGGACGACCGGTGTCAATGGAGCTGGACACGGGTGCAAGCCAGTCAAACGAGCGAAAAGACTTTTGATAAATTGTGGTGCAGCAAGGCCTCAAGACCAGTCCTGACTCCCATTCGCACTAAACTGAGAACGTAAGCAAAGGAACTGATTCCCGTAATCGGCAGTGCTACCGTAAAAGTCTCCTACGATGGAGCGGTGCACAAGCTACCACTCTGGGTGGTACCGGGCGATGGCCCCATGCTGCTCAGCAGGAGCTGGCTGGGGAAGATACGCTGGAACTGGGATGACGTCCGAGCGCTCTCATCTCTAGACGACACTTCGTGTGCCCAGATCTTAAACAAGTTCCCCTCGCTGTTCGAACCAGGCATCGGGAAGTTCCAAGGAGCAAAAGTGCAGATCCACCTAACTCCGGGGGTGGGACCCATCCATCACAAGGCAAGAGCAATATCATACATGATGAGAGAGGGTGGAGATCGAGCTGGACCAGCTGCAATGAGAGGGCATCATTTCGCCGATCGAATTCAACGAGTGGGCTAGTCCGATTGTTCTAGTCTTCAAAGGAGACGGCACCGTCAAAATCTGTGGTGATTACAAAGTAACTATTAATTGTTTCTCCTTGCAGGATCTATACCCACTACCAAAGGCAGACGACCTTTTTGCGATGCTGGCGGGAGGAAAGACGTTCACGAAGCTGGACTTGACCTCGGCCTACATGACGCAGGAGCTGGAGGAATCATCGAAGGGCCTCACGTGCATCAACACACACAAAGGTCTCTTCATTTACAACAGATGCCCGTTTGGGATTTGAAGACCCGCAGCGATTTTCCAGAGAAAAAAGTAAAGCTTTCTGAAGTCGATCCCGCGCACCGTGGTCTTCTAGGACGACATCTTGGTTACAGGTCAGGACACAGTCAAGCATCTGCAGAACCTGGAGAAGGTTCTTAATCGGCTTAACCGCGTGGGGCTCAGGTTAAAATGCTCAAAGTGCATTTTCCTGGCGCCTGAAGTGGAGTTCCTGGGGAGAAGAATCGCGGCGGACGGCATCAGGCCCACCGATTCAAAGACTGAGACAATTGAGAATGCACCGAGGCTACAGGACGTGAAAGAGCTGCGGTCGTTTCTAGGACTCCTGAATTTCTTTGGTAACTTCTTACCGAGTCTCAGCACACTATTAGAACCACTGCACACCTTACTGCGTAAAGGAGACGAATGGATATGGGGTAAAAGTCAAGAAATGCCTTTGTAAAAGCTAGAAAACAGTTCTGCTCAAACAAATTGCTGTGTTGTATGATCCATGTAAGCGCTTGGTACTAGCATGTGATGTCGTCATACGGTGTCGGGTGTGTATTGTAACAAGCTAATGAATCTGGGAAATTGCAACCGGTTGCTTATGCATCCAGAAGTCTGTCTAAGGCCGAGAGGGCCGACAGCATGATTGAAAAAGAAGCGTTAGCGTGTGTTTATGGGGTAAAGAAAATGCATCAATATCTGTTTGGGCTCAAATTTGAATTAGAAAGTGACCATAAGCCTCTGATGTTCCTCTTTTCTGAAAGTAAGGGGATAAATACGAATGCATCGGCCCACATCCAGAGATGGGCGCTCACATTGTCCGCATACAACTAAGCCATCCGACACAGGCCAGGCACAGAAAACTGTGCCGATGCTCTCAGTAGGCTGCCATTGTCCACCACGGGGGTGGAAATGGCACAGCCCGCAGATTTAGTCATGGTAATGGAAGCATTCGAGAGTGAGCAATCACCGTGACCGCCCGACTGATTAGAACCTGTACGAGCCAGGACCCCTTACTGTCCTTAGTAAAAAACTGTGTGCTTCACGGGAGCTGGTCCAGTGTCCCATTAGAAATGCAGGAAGAGATAAAGCCGTACAGGCAGACTGCCTCCTATGGGGTAATCGGGTAGTGGTACCCAAAAAGGGCAGGGGCACTTTCATCAGTGATCTCCACATTACCCACCCAGGCATTGTAATGATGAAAGCGATAGCCAGATCATATGTGTGGTGGCCCGGTATCGATGCGGACTTAGTCCTGTGTGCACAAATGTAATGCATGTTCACAATTAAGCAATGCACCCAGGGAGGCGCCACTAAGTTTATGGTCTTGGCCCTCCAAACCGTGTGGTCTAGGGTCTATGTCGACTATGCAGGACCGTTCTTGGGTAAAATGTTCCTAGTGGTCATAGATGCGTATTCCAAATGGATTGAATGTGAGATAATGTTGGCAAGCACGTCCGCTGACACCACTGAAAGTCTGCGCACCATGTTTGCCACACACAGCCTGCCTGATGTCCTTGTGAGCGACAACGAGCCGTGTTTTACCAGTGCCAAGTTCAAAGAGTTCATGACCCACAATGGGATCGACATGTTACATCTGCCCCTTTCAAACCAGCATCCAATGGTCAGGCAGAGAGAGCAGTGCAAACAATCACGCAGATCTTGAAGAGGGTAACTGAAGGCGCACTGCAGACTCGCCTATTCCAAATCCTGCTTAGTTACTGCACGACACCCACTCGCTCTCTGGGGTTCCACCTGCTGAATTGCTCATGAAAAGGGCACTTAAGACAAGGCTCTCTGTAAAGTCCAGTCCCCTCAGTACAAATTCACATGAGGCATGTAGTGAAGTCAAGGTCACTCTGGACCTGCACCTTTATTTCACAGCTCTGGAATGCTGCACTTGCCTGAGACATGTTCTTAGATACCTGTCTCTTGCAAGTGCACCCCTGGTGGTAAGGTATGCTAGTGGTTACAGGTCATATCTTATTACAGTCATGTATATCATGTTAGGATACAGTTATATATAATAATGTAAGATACATGACATCACCCTCCCCCAAGGTCTTATTGCCTTTATAGGTTCAGTCTCTCAGGTGGTCTACGCTCTCGCGTGGAGCATCTGAGTTGTGGTTCAGTTGTTTGCCTTGGTGTCTGTTTTTCTTTGGGTGTGGTTGCTGGTATCTCGCCTGGGCTGTCTGTTTCGCTTGGTGTGATTGTTGTTGACTCGCCTGGGCTGTCTGTTGGGATTGCCCTTTCCTCAGGTTGTTCCCTCTGTCTGTCCACCAGGTGTGGTGTGAGTTCCACATTATAGTCTGCCTCTGGTTCCACAGTGTTGTTGGTAAATCTGCTTTTGACTTGGTCTACATGCCTCCGGCAGGTTTTGCCATTGTCCATTTGTACTACCAGTAGCCTGTTTCCTTCCTTGCCCGTTATTGTCCCTGCAAGCCATTTGGGACCCCTGCCATAGTTTAGTACAAACACTTTGTCCCCTATCTCATTCCATCTTCCCCTCGAATTTCTGTCATGGTATTCAGTCAGCTTACGGCGCTTTGCGTCAACGATTTTGTGCATGTCTGGGAGGATTAATGAGAGCCTTGTTTTTAAAGTCCTTTTCATCAACAGTTGCGCAGGGGTGATCCCAGTCAGTGAGTGTGGACGAGATCTGTATGCCAGCAGCAGTCGCGATAGGCGACCCTGCAGCGTGGGACCTTGGATTTTAAGCATGCCTTGTTTAATGATTTGCACTGCTCTCTCCGCCTGGCCGTTGGAGGCCGGCTTGAACGGTGTCGTCTTGACGTGATTTATGCCGTGGTCAATAATAAAGTCTTGGAATTCCGCGCTGGTGAAGCATGGACCATTGTCACTGACCAATATGTCAGAGATTCCGTGCGTTGCAAACATGGTTGCGAGGCTCTCCACAGTGGTGGAGGTTGTGCTCGAGTTTAAAATGGTGCATTCGATCCACTTTGAAAATGCATCTACAACCACGAGGAACATTTTGCCCATGAATGGGCCTGCATAGTCTATGTGCACCCGCGACCACGGTTTGGTAGGCCAGGGCCAGGTGCTCAGTGGAGCCTCCCTGGGGGCATTGCTGAGTTGGGCACAAATGGTGCACCTTCGGACGTAGAGCTCCAAGCCCGCTTCAATACCAGGCCATCAGACGCAGGATCTGGCTATGGCCTTCATGAGAACGGTCCCCGGGTGCTCGGGGTGGAGCTCCCGGACAAATGCCTTTCTGCCTCGCAGAGGCATGACTACTCAGCTGCCCCACATCAGGCAGTCTGCTTGTAGTGATTGCTCATGCATGCGCCTGTGAAAGTGTTTTAATTCCTCGGGGCAGTAATCGCGAGCCTCTGCCCAATCACCGGTTAGGACACATCTTTTTACTAAGGATAACGTGGGGTTGCTGGCTGTCCAGGCTCTGATTTGGCAAGCCTTCATGGGCGAACCTGTGGACTCAAAGGCATTGATTGCCATGACTATCTCACAGTCCTGTTCTTCAGACCCTTCCGTGGTCAACAGGGGTAGCCTGCTGAGCGCGTCGGCACAGTTGTCTGTGTCTGGTCTGTGCCTTATGGTATAGTCGTAGGACGCCAGCATGAGTGCCCACCGTTGAATTCGCGCCAAGGCGTTGGCGTTTATTGCCTTGCTCTCGGATAGGAGGGACGTGAGGTGCTTGTGGTCGGTTTCTAATGCGAACTTGGCCCCGAAAAGGTATTGGTGCATCTTTTTGATACCGTACACGCACGCGAGCGCCTCCTTCTCTACCATTCCGTACCCGCGCTCCGCCCGCGAAAGTGACCTGGAGGCATAAGCTATGGGTTGTAATTTGCCCGCACTATTGACATGTTGCAAAACGCACCCGACCCCATACGCTGACGCATCGCATGTGAGAACTAGCTTTTTACCTGGGTCAAAGAAAGTCAAAACACTGTTGGAACACAGAAGGTTGCGTGCCTTATTGAAGGCGCGTTCCTGGGCGTCCCCCAAAAACCAATCGCACCCCTTCCTGAGTAGCACATGGCGAGGCTCCAGCAGTGTACTTAAGTTCTGCATAAAGTTCCCAAAGTAATTGAGTAGCCTGAGAAAGGCATGCAGTTCTGAGACATTCCGGGGCCTGGGTGCCAGGCGAATTGCTTCTGTTTTGGACTCTGTTGGGCGGATTCCATCAGCGGCAATCCTGCTGCCCAAAAATTCAACCTCGGGTGCGAGAAACAGGCACTTGGATTTCTTGACTCGTAGGCCTACCCAATCCAACCGGTTTAGTACTTCCTCCAAATTACGGAGATGGGAGTCGGTGTCGCTGCCCGTGATAAGTATGTCAGCTTGAAATACAACCGTCCCCGGGATGGACTTGAGCAGACTCTCCATGTTGCGCTGGAATATGGCAGCTGCCGACCTGATGCCGAATGGGCATCGATTGTACATGAACAGGCCTCGGTGTGTGTTGATGGTGGTGAGTAGCTTGGATTCCTCGGTCAATTCTTGCGTCATATACGCAGATGTGAGGTCTAATTTTGAGAAAAGTTTACCTCCAGCCATGTGGCAAATAAGTCCGCCGCTCTGGGCAGCGGGTACTGGTCCTGTAGGGAGACTCTGTTTATGATAGATTTGTAGTCCCCACAGATTCGTACGGATCCATCAGGCTTCATGACTGGGACGATGGGACTTGCCCAGTCGCTAAATTCCACAGGTGATATAATGCCTTCCCGCAGAAGCCTGTCTAGTTCGTGTTCAATCTTTTCCCTCATCACATAGGGTACAGCTCTGGCCTTGTGATGGACCGGTCTAACATCCTGTTTGATGTAGATTTTGACTTTGGCCCCTTTGAAAATGCCCACACCTGGCTGAAAGAGATGTTCAAATCGCTTTATAACTGTTGAGCAGGAGGTCCGTTCCTCTAATGACATGGCATGGACATCATCCCATTTCCAGTTTAGTTTTGCCAGCCGGCTTCTCCCCAGCAGTGCTGGGGGGTCTCCGGGGACAGTCCACAGGGGAAGTCGGTTCACTGTCCCTTTGTGTGTGACAGAGAGCATGGCGCTGTCGAGGACTGGTACGATTTCTTTGGTATAGGTCCTTAGTTTGGTGTCAACCCTTGTGAGTTTTGGTCTGTCTCTTTTATACGCCCACAGTTGTTCAAATTGTTGAGCGCCCATGAGAGATTGACTCGCTCCCGTATCCAGCTCCATGTTGACAGATATCCCGTTGAGTAGGACCCTCATCATTATAGGAGGCTTCCTGTTGTAGGAGCAGCGGCCATTGATCGTGTTGACCCGCTGTACACCGGTGTCCCGGGTACTGTCCCCACCATCTTCTGGTCTGCTTTCCGACCCATCCGATTCATATACCAGCCGAGCTGCTGTTTTTTTGCACATGCGGGCCAAATGTCCTGTATATTCACAATTTCTGCAAACAGCCTGCTGAAATCGACATCCCCTTGACGAGTGCCCACCCCCACACCTCCAGCACAGACCTGTTCCATTGTTCAAAGTGTTCCCAAAGAATGAGCTGCGTCTGGCTGATCTCTCTTGAGCTTCTCTCAGTTTGTAGTTGATTGCTCGCATTGTGGGTTGATGAGGTGTGAACGGCCATTCCTGTGGCCCTTGATGGCTTCTGCCTACTGACGAGAGCCTGTTCTCCCGGTTTTGTCTGTGTGTGGGGGTAGCAGCTTGTTTAGTGCTGTGAACTTCTTGTTCCGCTATTTCGTTCGTTGTCGTACCTGCATTGTAAATCAACCTCGGTTCTTCTTCCCCTACCAAGAATGTCTGTGCAACCAGTGCTGCTGCCTCTAAGGTCAGGTTCTTGGTCTCTATGAGCTTTCGAAATATGCCTGCGTGGCCTATTCCTTCAATGAAAAAGTCTCTCAGCATTTCTCTCCTCAGTTCATCGGAGAACTCACATAAACTAGCCAACCTCCGAAGTTCCGGCACGAAGTCGGGTATGCTCTGGCCCACACAGTGTCTGTAGTTGTAGAACCTGTGTCTGGCCTTGTGTAGGCTGCTCCTGGCTTCAGGTGGTCTCTTACCAGTGTGCTCAATTCTTCAAACGACTTGCTTGCTGGTTTCTCGGGTGCCAACAGATCCTTCAATAAAACGTATGTTTTTGAGCCACAGCTGGTCAAGAGATGGGCTCTTCTCTTGTCTGCCTTATCGTCGCCTAACCAGTCTTTGGTTCCAAAGCTTTGCTGGAGCCTTTCTATAAAGTCCTCCCAATTGTCTCCCGCATTGTACTTTTCATCTGATCCGTTGTTCACCATTCTGTGGATTCTGTAATCCCGTAACTCGTCGCTACTGTAAAGTCCTGTCCCCTCAGTACAGATTCACACGAGGCATGTAGTGAAGTCAAGGTCACTCTGGACCTGCACCTTTATTTCACAGCTCTGGAATGCCGTACTTGCCTGAGACCTGACCTTATATACATGTCTCTTGCAAGTGCACAACTGGTGGTAAGATATTCTGGTGGTTACAGGTCATATTTTATTATAGTCATGTATAGCATGTTAGGATACAGTTATATATAATAATGTAAGATACATGACACTCTCGTTAGTCCACCCTGATCTACACGAACAGGTAGTGAGCAGGCGGCTTCAACAATGTATATATCATCCGAGCACAAATGTGTCACGCGAAATTGAAATGAATGATCCTGTATTTGTGTTGAACTATGGACAAGGTCCCAAGTGGCTTCCCAGCACTTTTGTGGCCAAGCAGGGGAGTAGGGTGTTTCGGGTCCAACTTTCAAATGGACTCATCTACAGGAAATACTTGGACCAAACCAAACTCAGATTCACGGACTCTCCAGAGCAACCCACATTAGACCCTACCTTTTTTGACCCCCCAACACACACACACCAGTGGCAACCGACACAACGGTTGACCATGAAGCAGACCCCATCACCCGCAGCAGCCCAGCAGGACTCACCACACCAGGCAGCCCAACAAGGCCAGCTGCACAGCAGCCCAGCGAGGGCTCAACAAATGACTCACCAAAACCAGCATTTGCACCGAAACGATCAACCAGGGAAAGAAAGGCTCCAGATCGACTCACCTTGTAAATAGTTACACGATGGACTTTGCGGGGGGAGTTTTGTTATATATGTAAAACTGTAAATATCTTGTTTAACCACCAGAAGGCTCATTCCCTGGAGTCCCAATGGATCCCACAATCCCTTGGGACCACCTGTACTTAAGGAAGCCTCACAGGCTGGAGAGGCACTCTGTAAACCTGTAATAAAAGACTAAGGTCACACTTTACTTTGAGCACACAGTATCTGATCAGACTCTTTATTCATACATAACACCACTTGTGACAGAGACTGAAATTCCCGTATTGGACTGTTCAGTCACCTAAGAACTCACTTTTAAAGTGGAAGTAAGTCTTCCTCAATTTCGAGGGCTTGCCTATGATGATGATGATTGTACGAGGATGAGGGTGAGTGTGAGGGATGGCTAGTGAGATGGGGATGTGATAATGTAGATAGAGAGGGATGGGTGGAGGTGAAAGTTAAGCAATGGCAAATATTTAAAGATCACATGGATGAACTTCAGCAATTGTACATTCCTGTCTGGAGTAAAAATAAAACGGGGAAGGTGGCTCAACCGTGGCTAACAAGGGAAATTAGGGATTGTGTTAAAACCAAGGAAGAGGCATATAAATTGGCTGGAAAAAGTAACAAACCTGAGGACTGGGAGAAATTTAGAATTCAACAGAGGAGGGCTAAGGGTTTAATTAGGAGGGGGAAAATAGAGTACGAGAGGAAGCTTGCAGGGAACATAAAAACTGACTGCAAAAGCTTCCATAAATATGTGAAGAGAAAAATATTAGTGAAAACAAATGTAGGTCCCTTGCAGTCGGGTTCAGGTGAATTTATAATGGGGAACAAAGAAATGGCAGACCAATTGAACAAATAATTCGGTTCTGTCTTCACGAAGGAAGACACAAATAACCTTCCGAATGTACTAGGGGACAGTGGGTCTAGTGAGAAGGAGGAACTGAGGGATATCCTAATTAGGCGGGAAATTGTGTTAGGGAAATTGATTGGATTGAAGGCTGATAAATCCCTGGGACCTGATGGTCTGCATCCCAGAGTACTTAAGGAAGTGGCCCTAGAAATAGTGGATGCAATGGTGATCATTTTCCAACAGTCTATCGACTCGGGATCAGTTCCTATTGACTGGAAGGTAGCTAATGTAGCACCACTTTTAAAAAAAGGAGGGAGAGGGAAAACGGGTAATTATAGACCGGTTAGCCTGACATCAGTAGTGGGGAAAATGGTGGAATCAATTATTAAGGATGAAATAGCAGTGCATTTGGAAAAAATGACAGGATTGTTCCAAGCCAGCATGTATTTATGAAAGGGAAATCATGCTTGACGAATCTTCTGGAATTTTTTGAGGATGTAACGAGCAGAGTGGACAAGGGAGAACCAGTGGATGTGGTGTATTTGGACTTTCAAAAGGCGTTTGACAAGGTCCCGCACAAGAGATTGGTGTGCAAAGTCAAAGCGCATGGTATCGGGGGTAATGCATAGAGAACTGGTTGGCAGACAGGAAGCAGAGAGTCGGGATGAACGGGTCCTTTTCAGAATGGCAGGCAGTGACTAGTGGAGTGCCGCAGGGCTTAGTGCTGGGACCCCAGCTCTTTACAATATACATTAATGATTTGGATGAAGGAATTGAGTGTAATATCTCGAAGTTTGCAGATGACACTAAACTGGGTGGCGGTGTGAGCTGTGACGGGGACGCTCTAAGAGGCTGCAGGGTGACTTGGACAGGTTCGGTGAGTGGGCAAATGCATAGCAGATGCAGTATAATGTGGATAAATGTGAGGTTATCCATTTTGGGGGCAAAAACGCGAAGACAGCATATTATCTGAATGGTGGCAGATTAGGAAAAGGGGAGGTGCAACGAGACCTGGGTGTCATGGTTCATCAGTCATTGAAGGTTGGCATGCAGGTACAACAGGCTGTGAAGAAGGCAAATTATATATTGGCCTTCATAGCTAGGGGATTTGAGTATAGGAGCAGGGAGGTCTTACTGCAGTTGTACAGGGCCTTAGTAAGGCCCCACCTGGAATATTGTGTTCAGTTTTAGTCTCCTAATCTGAGGAAGGACGTTCTTGCTATTGAGGGAGTGCAGCAAAGGTTCACCAGACTAATTCCAGGGATGGCTGGACTGTCATTTGAGGAGAGATTTGATCAACTGGGCCTTTATTCACTGGAGTTTAGAAGGAGGAGAGGGAATCTCATAGAAACGTATAAGATTCTGACAGGACTAGACAGGTTAGATGCGGGAAGAAAGTTCCCGATGTTGGGGAGGTCCAGAACCAGGGGACATAGTCTTAGGATAAGGGGTAGGCCATTTAGGACTGAAGTGAGGAGAAACTTCTTCACTCAGAGAGTTGCTAACCTGTGGAATTCCCTGCCGCAGAGAGTTGTTGATGCCAGTTCATTGGATATATTCAAGAGGGAGTTAGATATGGCCCTTACGGCTAAGGGGATCAAGGGGTATGGAGAGAAAGCAGGAAAGGGGTACTGGGGAATGATCAGCCATGATCTTATTGAATGGCGGTGCAGGCTCGAAGAGCCAAATGGCCAACTCCTGCACCTATTTTCTATGTTTCTATGTTTCTATGTTTGGTGTGAGTAAGGATGTGCAGGGGTAGAGTAGGGAAGGCAGAGTGATGGGGATGTGATGAGCGGCACAGCAGGATGAGATTGAGTGTGACTTTGCAGTAATGTTTCATGATCTACTGAGACCATTGAAAGCATCCCTGCTTGTGCCCTCCTGTGCAATGTGCAACCAGACTGCGTTGGTCTCCTGGGAGATCTCTTCACCCTATTGGAAGGGAAGAAAAACTCCCTGCATGCTGTGACTCCCTCCATAAGCATATGGAGGGAGTCATTGGAGAGCCTGGGTGCAGCCGTACACCTGAGTGCATGCTTGTTAATATTTGCAGCACCTCATCATCATCATAGGCAGTCCCTCAAAATTGAGGAAGACTTGCCTCCACTCTAAAAGTGAGTTCTCAGGTGACTGTACCGTTCAATACAGGAATTACAGTCTCTGTCACAGGTGGGACAGACAGTCATTGAAGGAAAGGGTGGGTGGGGAGTCTGGTTTGCCGCACGCTCTTTCCTCTGCCTGCGCTTGTTTTCTGCATGCTCTCGGCATCAAGACTCGAGGTGCTCAGTGCCCTCCCAGATACTCTTCCTCCACTTAGGGCAATCTTTGGCCAGGGTCTCCCAGGTGTCCTCAATGCTGAAGAACACTGACAGCACAACTGTCAAAATAAATTTGCGCATGGTCCCTTTAAGAGAACCGGCTGATGGCGCATCATCAAATGACATCATCAGACCTGCTGCCTTTTAATTGGCCGGGAACCATGCTGGTTGGACTTAACAAGCCCAATCAAGGGAAAATCTTTGGAAAGCTGGCATGATGACAGCAGCAGGTTCGGACCCCGCTACCGATGTCGCCCGCCTTGCTCCTGCCTCGGTAATTGAAATCGCAGCCATAGGTTCACTTGAAAATCGAGACATACCACACCTACATCATGTTGGACCTCTTACTTTATAATCCCAAATAGGTCGGTAGTGATATGAATATCACTCGCAGATACTCTTAAACCTACATGATAATTTAAACCCATGCAGCCTGGCAAACAGAATTCTCCTACAATAGACAAAGACTGGCCTGTGATTAATTTTATCACATCTCTTGCTGCTCCATCTAAAGAGCAGAGGTGATATCTGAACAATAACTGGATGAACTGCCAGTCAAGAACAGCATCGAAGGATAAATCTAAACATAGATGATGAAATGTCATTTTGGAATACAACTGATCGGGATGAATAACTTGCATCATAATATCAGATACATTTCCATTCCTAGCTTTGCATTTTGCTGGAGTTCTGATGGGAGTGCAATGGAAGGTTTCTGGAGTTGTGGGGCCCTTGTGTAAGAAATGGGAAAATTCTTACTATGCAATGGAGGTATGGGACCGAAAATTCCACATGGACTTTTTTTGTCGCAGTTGTCGAGGTACGTTCTATTTTTTAGTGGCCCAACTGTGCCAAAAGAGAAGTCCCAAGTTTTGCCAGCATAACCTTTCAATTTGGAGTGGCACAGATTGTCCTTACGCTCTGTGGGTGGAGCTTAAGGTCTGTGCCAAAAAACTGAGATTGCCAGGGTAATGAGGGATGCTCTGAAGGGCTGAGACACAGCTAAAGCATTTTCCCTTTGTAAAATAGATCACTAAGTGAAACTTGGGACAACAGACTGAAATCTCAATATATGAAACAATATGAAAATCCTTTATTCCTTTTTAGCATTTATAGATTTTTTTCACCTCTACATTGTTGGTTCTGCTGCAATCCCAGGCCGAAAGGCCCCCGCATCGGCCCGCACCTATACCGGGCTGAAAGGATCCTACGCACCGGCCCACACCTATCCCGGCTTGAAAGGCCCCCGCACCAGCCTGCGCCTATCCCAAGCCAAAAGGTCCCCACACCGGCCCACACCTATCCTGGGCCAAAAGGACCCCACACCCCGCTCTCCCCAGCTGTGTCTTCAATTCTTCTGAAACAATGGCATCTTCGCTCCCTTGATAATCTCTTCTCTGCACCAATTTCCTTTAGTGTAGGAACGGCTTTTCAGAAGGATGCAGTGCGCCATTTTAGGAAAAAATCGTACTTGGCCAAACTCGCATAAGTGGCCAGAAATGGCACACCTGACAGGTTCTACCCTCAGTGGCATGAAAAAATAGGGAGCTAAAAAAAATCGGTCATACCTACTTTAGAATGGCGCAGGAACTTTGGCAAAATTTGCAGATTTTAAATCTGCTCCAAAAAAAAACAGCATAGGCCAAAAAAATGACACAGAATGGTGGCGAGAATTTAGCCCATGATCTTTTGAAATTAGTCTGTTGGAGTAGAGTAAAGCAGGCTCTAGTTCAAACAGTGACTAGGGAACACATTCAGACTCATCATTTAGAACTCATGGACATATAGGGTGCATTTTTAGTGTCACAGTGAAATGGTGTCAACTTTTCTGCATTGCTAAATTTAAAATGTAAACAAAGACTCAGATAAACTCAGATAAAATGAAAACCTTGAAGCTCAAAATGCAGATCCCTAATTGCAGTGTAAACACAGTCTTCATGTGTTCAGGTACCAAATTATTCTTTCCTATCATGATCAATCTTTCATCATTATGATGCCGTGACAACAAAAGCTAACAGTGTAAATCACCGTTTATCTTATTTCTGACCCTGTGGTATACCTGACCTGGAAGATCTTGATAAGAACAGCAGGTGCAAAAAAGGAAAGAATGTTCCATTCTCCAGTGCTAATATTCTTCACCTTAAAGAACACAAACTTCATCTCCCACCACAAAGTGATACATGATCGTGTTTTGAAAATTTAAGTAATATGGGAAAAGAGCGGCAGAAAAAGAACAGAGAAGTAGTTCCCTTTCAAGCAGCCAGAATTTCTCAGCATAAAGTATAATCTAATTTGGGACATAAGTTTTACTGGCGAAGATTGTCTGACAGGGGCTGAAATCAGACCTGTCAGTGTATAAGATCAATAGTTTGAGTTCTGTAAAGGTCTATAAACAACCATTAGGTAAACTTTGTTCCAAAGAGAAAGTTACCAATTTAATTGAAGGGTGCATTCGTTAGGGAAATGCATACCACAGTAATACAATTCATAGATGTGTCCCAAACCTTGGGCTGTAGTTGGTGGATAGATGTGATTCGGATGAATCACCTTGTTTCAAATAAGGCGATTTTTTTGTAATCTTGTTTTGATTATATATAAGTCGATCATTTGTGTTTTATTCAATCATTTTGCCTTTCTTCTATAAGGAGCAAAAGCTACATTAGACAAGTGATCAGGAAGATGCAGCATCACCCCATTTGCTGAAAATGAACCTTGCTCTCTAGCGTCATCCAGTTTTCCAGATGAGTGGACCCATCAGCAGCAAGCTTTCGGACCAAGGGATAACAGATGCCAGAGTTTGACCAACAACTGCTGCTCCTTCAAAAACAGCAGATTGATCTGCTGGAAGTTGTCCAGTAATTTATAGCCATTAGAATGAGCTAGCTCAGGATGTTGATGATTAGGCTCAGAAAACTGTGTATTAGTTTAGCACACCTAAAGTCAGAAAGGGTATGGATTAACCTGCAACTGGACAAGTTGCAAAACCTCATCCGCATATGTTATGTAGGATATGTGCTGAATTCTCAGTTCCATTAAAAGGGATAATTCAAAACTTCATTAAGTAGATATTTTACTAGATATTTCTCAGTTGTGCCTTTATATTTTAAGGACAGCTGCTGCTACCAGCTGAATTGATTACGAACAGAATTGTACCAGTACTTGGTTAATACCTCTATAATCCTCAATCGTCCTTCTCAACAGTTATCAATCCAGCTCTCATTTGATCCTGAATCAATTATTTTCACTGGGATGTCACTGGGATTCTGTTCCATAATCCTGCTTAATCTTGTTATCCCTTGGTCTGAAAATTTGCTGCTGATGGGTTCAGTCATCTGGAAAACTGGACAGCATATTTTCAACGAGTGAGACGTGATCCTGCACGAGAAGAAGCTTGCCGGGAACATAAAAACTGACTGCAAAAGCTTCTTATAGATATGTGAAGAGAAAAAGATTATTAAAGACAAACGTAGGTCCTTTGCAGTCGAATTCAGGTGAATTTATAATGGGGAACAAAGAAATGGCAGACGAATTGAACAAATACTTTGCTTCTGTCTTCACGGAGGAAGACACAAATAACCTTCCGGAAGTACTAGGGGACCGAGAGTCTAGTGAGAAGGAGGAACTGAAGGATATCCTTATTAGGCGGGAGATTGTGTTAGGGAAATTGATGGGATTGAAGGCCGATAAATCCCCGGGGCCTGATAATCTGCATCCCAGAGTACTTCAGGAAGTGGCCCTAGAAATAGTGAATGCATTGGTGATCATTTCCAACAGTCTATCGACTCGGGATCAGTTCCTATGGACTGGAGGGTAGCTAATGTAACACCACTTTTTAAAAAGGGAAGGAGAGAGAAAGCGTGTAATTATAGACTGGTTAGCCTGACATCAGTGGTGGGGAAAATGTTGGAATCAATTATTAAGGATGAAATAATAGCGCATTTGGAAAGCAGTGACAGGATCAGTCCAAGTCAGCATAGATTTATGAAAGGGAATTCATGCTTGACAAATCTTCTGGAATTTTTTAAGGATGTAACTGGTAGAGTGGACAAGGGAGAACCAGTGGATGTGGTGTATTTGGACTTTCAAAAGGTTTTTGAAAAGGCCACACACAAGAGATTGATGTGCAAAATCAAAGCACATGGTACTGGGAGTAATATACTGATGTGGATAGAGAACTGGTTGGCAGACAGGAAGCAGAGAGTAGGGATAAACGGGTCCTTTTCAGAATGGCAGGCAGTGACTAATGGAGTGCTGTAGGGCTCAGTGCTGGGATGCCAGCTCTTTACAATATACATCAATGATTTGGATGAAGGAATTGAGTGTACGATCTCCAACTTTGCAGATGACACTAAACTGGGTGGCTGTGTGAGCTGTGATGGGGAGGCTAAGAGGCTGCAGGGTGATTTGGACAGGTTAGGTGAGTGGACAAATGCATGGCAGATGCAGTATAATGTGGATAAATGTGAGGTTATCCACTTTGGGGGCAAAAACACGAAGACACAATATTATCTGAATGGTGGCAGATTTGGAAAGGGGGAGGTGTAACGAGACCTGGGTGTCATGATTCATCAGTCATTGAAAGTTGGCATACAGGTACAGCAGGCGGTGAAGAAGGCAAATGGTATGCTGGCCTTCATAGCTCAGGGATTTGAGTATAGGAGCAGGGAGGTCTTACTGCAGTTATACAGGGCCTTGGTGAGGCCTCACCTGGAATATTGTGTTCAGTTTTGGTCTCCTAATCTGAGGAAGGATGTTCTTGCTATTGAGGGAGTGCAGCGATGGTTCACCAGACTGATTCCCGGGATGGCTGGACTGACATATGAGGAGGAACTGGATCAACTGGGCCTTTTTACATTAGAGTTTAGAAGGATGAGGGGGGTTTTCATAGAAACATACAAGATTCTGACAGGACAGGACAGGTTGGATGTGGGTAGATTGTTCCCGATGTTGGGGAAGTCCAGAACCAGGGGACACGGTCTTAGGATAAGGGGTAGGCCATTTAGGACTGAGATGAGGAGAAACTTCTTCACTCAGAGAGTTGTTAACCTGTGGAATTCCCTGCCGCAAAGAGTTGTTGATGCCAGTTCATTAGATATATTCAAGGGGGAGTTAGATATGGCCCTTATGGCCAAGGGGATCAAGGGGTATTGAGAGAAAGCAGGAAAGGGGTACTGAGGGAATGATCAGCCATGATCTTATTGAATGGTGGTGCAGGCTCGAAGGGCCGAATGGCCTACTCCTGCACTTATTTTCTATGTCTATGTTTCTATTTTCCTGATCACATAGCCATTATAGCTTCTGTGGGAATTTCTACGTTGGAGGAGAGAAGAGCAACAGAATGATAGATTGACATTATTGTAGCAGCACAATGATATAAATATATCCTCATAAATAATCATGTATATGGTTCCGATTTTAAAGTGTCATTTCTGGCATATTGTTGCCACTAGAACGCACTTTAACTTTCTGAGACCTGCATGTTAGCACGGAGCCTGTTTCCGCCAGGTTTAGAAACATAGAAATTTACAACGCAGAAGGAGACCATTTAGGCCCATCGTGTCCACGCCGGCCGACAAAGAGCCACACGGCCCTCAGTCAGCAGCTCTGAAGGTTACATATAAACCTATGAACAATGAACAATGACAGATAGGTAAAGAGCATCTGGACCAACCAGTCCGCCTCACACAACTGCGATACCCCATGTATCAAAACATTTTACACTCCACCCCACCTGGAGCCATGCGATCTTCTGGCAGAGGCAAAAAAACACAAAAATCCAAGCCAAATGGGGAAAAAAATCTGGGAAAATTCCTCTCCGACCCATCCAGGCAATTGAAACTAGACCAGGAGATCACTCTGGCCGCATTAGATTCCCTGAAATACTTACCACCAAATCTGCACCAGCCAACAAGAGGTTATCCATTCTAATCCCACTTACCAGCTCTAGGTCTGTAACCCTGCAGGTTATGGCACTTCAAGTGTCCATCCAAGCACCTTTTAAATGTGGTGAGGGTTTCTGCCTCCATCACCTTTCCAGATAGTGAGCTCCAGACCCACACAAACCTCTATATGAAGAAGCTTCCATTCAAATCCCCTCTAAACCTTCCACCAACCACCTTAACCCTATGCCCCCTCGTAATTGACCCCTCCACCAAGGGAAATAGGCCCTTGCTATCCACTATATCCAGGACCCTCAAAATTTTATACAACTCAATGAGGTCTCCCCTCAGCCTCCTCTGTTCTAGCCTATCCAATCTATTCTCATAGCTAAGATTCTCCATTTCAAGTAAATCTCCTCTGCACCCTCTCCAGTGCAATCACATCCTTCCTATAATATGGCGAACAGAACTGCACGCAGTATTCCAGCTGTGGCCTAACCAGTGCATTATACAATTTAAGCATAACCTCCCTGCTCTTGTTTTCTTTGCCTCGGCTAATAAACTCAAGCATTCCATATGCCTTCTTAACCACCTTATCCACCTGACCTGCTACTTTCAGGGATCTGTGGACAGGCACTCCAAGGTCCCTTTGTTCATCTACACTTCTAAGTGGCCTACCATTTAATGTGTATACCCTTTCCTTATTAGCCCTCCCTAAGTGCATTACCTCACACTTCACCAAATTAAATTCCACTGTTCTGCTCACCTGACCAGTAGATTGATATCCTCCTGCAGTCCATGACTTTTCTCTTCATTATCAACCACACAGCCAATTTTAGTGTCATCTGCAAACTTCTTAATCATACCCCCTATATTCATCTAGATCATTGATGTATACCACAAAAAGCAAGGGACCCAGTACTGAGTCCTGCAGAACCCTACTGGAAACATCTTTCCAATCACAAAAACATCCATCAACCATTATCCTTTGCTTCCTACCTCGAAGCCAATTTTGCATCCAACTTTCCACTTTGCCCTGGATCCCATGCGCTTTTAACATCATGACCATTCTGTCATGTGGGACCTTATCAAAAGCTTTGCTGAAGTCCATATATACTGTCCTCATCGACCCTCCTGGTTATCTCCTCGAAAAATTCAATCAGGTTCGTCAAATATGATCTTCCCTTAACAAATCCGTGCTGACTGTCCCTGATTAATCCTTGACTTCCTAAATGTAGATTTATCCTGTCCTTCAGGATTTTTTCCAATAATTTTCCCACCACTGAGGTTAAGCTGACAGGTCTGTAATTACTCGACCTATCCCTTTCTCCCTTCTTAAACAAGGGTACCAAATTAGCAGTCCTCCAGTCTTCCGGCACCATGCCTGAATCCAAAGAGGACTGGAAAATGATGGTCAAGGCCTCTGCTATTTCATCTTTTGCTTCGCTCAACAGCCTGGGATGCATTTCATCCAGGCCTGGGGACTTATCCACTTTCAAAGCTGCTGAACTCCTTAATACCTCCTCTCTCACTATGTTTATTTGATCCAGAATTTCACACACCTCCTTAATAACAGTATCTACATTGCCCCTTTCCTTTGTGAAAACAGACCCAAAGTATTCATTAAGAACCATACCCACATCTTCCGCCTCCACACACAGATTACCCTCATGGTCTCTAATAGATCCCACCCTTTCTTTAGTTATCCTCTTACTCTTAATATATTTATAGAACATCTTTGGGTTTTCCTTGATTTTATTTGCCAAGAATTTTTCATGCCTAATATCCTTTTTAATTTCACCTCTGAACTTTCTATATTCCTCCAGAGATTCCACAGTATTTAGCCGTCGGTATATGACATAAGCTTCCCTTTTTTCTTTATCCTCCCCTGCCCTGTAAGTCCCTTGACATCCAGGGGGCTCTAGAATTGTTATTCTCACCCTTTTTCTTTAAGGGCACATGTTTGGCCTGAGCCCTCTGGATCTCCTCTTTGAATGCCTCCCATTGTTCCGACACTGATTTACCTTCAAGTAGTTGTGTCCAGTCCATTATGGCCAAATCACTTCGCAACTTAGCAAAGTTAGCTTTTCCACAATTTGGGACTTTTATTCCTGGTCTATCCTTGTCCTTATCCATAACTACCTTTAATCTGACTAAATTGTGGTCATTGGCACCCAAGTTCTCTCTCACTGATACCCCTTCCACCTGCCCAGCTTCATTCCCCAAAACTAAATCCAGATCTACCCCCTCCCGTGTTGGGCTTGTTACATACTGACTAAATAAGTTCTCTTGAATGCATTTTAGGAATTCTGCACACTCTATACCCTTCACACTATATTTGTCCCAATCAATATTAGGATAGTTGAAATCCCCTACTATTACTGCCCTATGGTTTTAGGACTTCACAGAAATTTGCCTACATTTCCACCCCACAATGCCTGTGCTGCTATTTCAGAGCAGTTCTGAGGCCTTCCCACATGCACACGCTGATGCTGCCTGGAGCTCGCCATACTAAATGGCAGTGAGGAAGATCATTACTTACAGTGTAGGAGTGCCTTAAGTACATGACTTGCAAGACCAATGTGTAATAAGAAGCTTACCTGTTGCCAGCATCAGCTGAAAACAGCAGAACTGCTTTACACTGCAGCCAGGAGAAACTTTCAAAAGTGATTACTTGGCTTGCAAAACAATTTGGGGGCATTTTTTATATGTTGTTCCTGAAGAAAACTGGCCTTTCCACTGACATCCTAAGAGCTTGTTAGACCACTGGACTATTCTTCTCCCTCCACCCCACCATAGTAAGAGGTTATGAGTGAATCTCATAGAATTCTCATTGGGCGCTAAAGTATTCTCTATTTTAATAGAGGATGAAGAAGAGTAGTACAGGATGAAGAGACAGAGGCAGCCTTTGAAGATAATGCACCCGACAAGATATTATCTCCCCACTTCAAAGAATTTACAGGCCATGCAGATCTTATGAAGATTTCAGTATAGAGCTCTGTGTGAGAAGCGTGTGGAAATCATCCAGTTTGGCATGACAGCAAAGCAGCAGCATGAAGAGCAAAACTAGAAGCCATCAATCAATGTTCCATCTTATCTTTTTGGGGTGCTCGGCCCCTTTAAGGGGCTGTGCAGCCCATTCACAGATTCACACAGAAACTTTACATTGAAAAAGCCAGTGCAGGGCATGACCGCGCACCTTATAGGGAATGTTGCCATCAATATAAGATAGTCACAAAGAAATCAAATGGAGAACTCAGAATAAACTTCATTACCCAGAGAGTGGTGAGAATGTGGAACATACTATCACATGGAGTAGTTGAGGCAAATAGTATAGATGCATTTAAGGGGAAGCTAGATAAGCATAAGAAGAAGGGAATAGAAGGTTATGCTGAGAGTTCCATAACAAAGGATGAGAGGAGGTTCGAGTGGACCTTAAACGCTGGCATGGACTGGTTGGGCTGAATAGCCTGTTTCTGTGCTGTATATTCTATATAATAGGGCCATTCAGTGTTACCACATTGCCTTTCTCAAAGTTCAAGGTGCAACAGATAGCACTCCTGTAGCACTGCTAGTGACTACAGTCAACTCGTTCAACTTTTGTAATGGAAAGAGGTGTCATTCGCTGAATGTCTTGGTTGTGTGTGGCCAGCAATGTTTGCCCTAAGGTGCGCGGCCACACACCAATCAGGAGTTCCAGCTGCAGTTGCTGGAAAAGACATCGCGCAGCTAATTTAAAAGGACTACGCACCCAAAAGAAATTAGAGGGAAAATTGGTGTTTCGATGCGGAGAATCTTCTCTGTCAGTGCCAGATTTGTCCTTAGGAATTCTGCCCTCTCTGAGCTCTTCAACAGAATAATCAGGTGAACTGATGGCTTGTTGGCGACAAGATGTACCTCTTGTTACCATGGATAATGCCCCCTCAGTGAAGGGCAAGAACAGCAGCTGAGGAGCACTACAATGAGGCACATGCTACATTCTAAGAACATAAGAATTAAGAGCAAAAGTAGGCTATACAGTCCCTTGAGCCTGCTCCACCATTCATTAAAATCATGGCTGATCTTCAATCACAACTCCACTTTCCCACCTGATCCCCTTGTCCCTTGATTCCCCTAGAGTCCAAATGTCTATCTATCTCAGCCTTGAATATACTCAATGACTCAGCATCCACAGCCATTTATGGTAGAGAATTCCAAAGATTCACAACCTTCTGAGTGAAGAAATTCCTCCTCCTCTCAGTCTTATCCTGATACTATGTCCCCTAGTTCTAGACCCTCCAGCCAGGGGAAACATCCTCTCAGCATCTACCTTATCAATTTCCTCAGAATCTTACATGTTTCAATGAGATTACCTCTCACTCTTCTAACCTCCAGAGAGAGAGGAGGAAGGGAGGAAGGGAAGGAAATTAAAGGGAAGGAAAGGGAAGGGAAGGGAAGGGAAAGGAAGGGAAGGGAAGGGAAGAGAAGGGGAGAGAAGGGACGGGAAGGAAGGGAAGACTTGAATTTGTATAGCACCTTTCAGGACCACTGGACATCTCAAAATGCTTTACAGCCAATGAAGTACTTTTGGAGTGTAGTTAATGTTGTAATGTGGGAAACGCAGCAGCCAACTTGTGCACAGCAAACTCCCACAAACAGCAATGTGATAATGACCTGATAATCTGTTTTTGCTATGTTGATTGAAGGACAATATTGGCCAGAACACTGAGGATAATGCCCCTGCTCTTATTCGAAATAATGCCAAGGGATCTTTTACGTCCACCAAAGAGGGCAGACAGGGCCTCGGTTTAATGGCTCATCCGAAAAGTGCAACCTCCGACAGTGCAGCACTACTTCAGCACAGCACTGGAATGTCAGCCTAGGCCCAATCTACTCAATCTCTCCTCAGAGGATAATTCTCTCATTCCAGGGATCAATCTAGTGAACCTTCATCGCCTCTAAGGCAAGTATACCCTTCCTTAGATAAGGAGATCAAAACTGCACAGTGCTCCAGGTGTTGTCTGACCAAAGCCCTGTACAATTTTAGCAAGACATTCTGGGGCTGAAATCTAGGTCTACCTGAAATGGCACACCTACCACTTTTTGGCCTACATTAACGCCGCTATTTTTGAGTTGGGAATCCAATTTTTTTTAAAATGGCGCCCAGCAGTATTGACCGACGGAAATCGGAACTTTGCAGCGGTGTGGGTGGGAAGGTTGGAGCGGCATTTCCACGGGGGAATTCACCTTCTGCTCATGAGCCCTTAACGAGCCAGCTGCTCCCTGGTCTTCTTAAGGACCAGGGTTTGCAGCTAGGCCGTGAGGAGGGAAGTCATTTGACTGGAGGACATGGCTGCTGGAGCTGCTGGAGGTGTAGCGAGGAGGGCTATCCGTTTTACGGACAGAGAGCTGGAGACACTGATACAGGCTGTGGAGGGAAAGAGGCGAGTCCTGTACCCCGATGCAGAGAGACCGAGATGGGAAGTGTTCAGCAATACCTGGCGCGAGATAGCAGTGGATGTCTTAGGGACCTCCATGCATGACCAGATGGCCAACCAGTACCAACAAAGGATGAGCAACATTATTCGTCTGATGAAAGTGTTTCACCAACTGCTGACCTTCCGTCTGCGAGCCTGTCCTTCATCCTTTTTTTATTTTCCACCTTCACTATATAGTCACTGAAGCAGCATTTCACTGTAGAGGCCTGTATATATCTATGTGTGTGTTCTCGCAATGGAGGCTCCCTTTCATGTCACCGTTACAGCTGCATGTCAGGGACACACACTTGTGCATTCATTTCTGAGGTCTCATGACACTGCTACTCAGAAACTATTCTTTGTTTTGCAGGCCAAGGTTGTGCACAACCGCATGGAGCCAAGGAGGACTGGTGGTGGCAAGCCCCAGCTACAACTCCTCACACTT
Source organism: Pristiophorus japonicus (assembly GCF_044704955.1). Classification (NCBI taxonomy): domain Eukaryota; kingdom Metazoa; phylum Chordata; class Chondrichthyes; family Pristiophoridae; genus Pristiophorus; species Pristiophorus japonicus. Next base: position 157,139,264 of record NC_091983.1, read on the forward strand.
TTGGAGGAAATGGTAGAGGCGCTAGTGGGCAGACATGCTGCATTCCTTGTGGCCACCGCTACTGGCGATGTCGATCTCCCTGTGGGCAGCATGGGTAAGTGAAGGCCCTCCTTTAATGCTATCTCTCCCTGAAAACACTAGCACCTACCATGTCTTTCCTTCTGAAAATGTGCTAGTTGCAGCCTCCATGCGTCCCTTCCTCCCCTTCACGGCATCCCTTGTGCCATTTATGCTTGCAAATGTGAGGTCGAGTGAGAACCAACGAGTGTGTCCTAGCGCTGGTACGAGTGAGAGGGCAATGGAGGAAGACAGCCTTGAGGGGACTGAAAGCCAAGACCAGGCAGATTATGAGATGGAGAGAGGGAGGTGAGGCCTCGACGAGAGCCTTGAGGGAACGGAAAGTCATGGTGATCCTGACACCCTGGAGGACATTCGGGCCTCGAGCCTAGATGAGACACTGGGGCCCCCTCCATTTGTTGGCGCTAACACAGATGAGGCAGAGGCCGAGGGAACATTGCTGGCAGCACCGCGTCACTGCTTCCACTCACACGCACTAGCTCAGATACTGGGAGTATGCAGTTGGATTTAGTGGAGATAGCAGCGAGGTCTGCACTGGGTGTTGCACCGGGGCCTAGTGGACTGCATCATGGTGATGGGCAGAGGGAACCTCATGTGCATTCTCTCCGGGGTGGGGGGGTGGGGGGCGAATCCGCACCAGAGTTCTGCTGAAGAGGACTCAGACCGAGCCCATCGATGTTGGGGCTTATAAAAGGGTGGAGGCCATGCATCCCCAGATTTTGGTGGCAGTGGCAAGGGTGCCGGACATGCTGTCGGACGTGGTCAAGAGCGTGGAGGAGTCCACCTCCGGCATTGTCGACAGCTCTGCGCACACCAAGGAGCCCATCATTGCCAGTGTGCAGGTGATGGTGGACTCCCAGAGAGACCGTGCGGATCCAGCTGTGATGCTGCAGCTCCGATGATATGGCAACTGCCATTACAGCACAGGTGCAAGGGAACGAGTGGAGAGGGGAGGATGGCCGCGGCCCTGGAAGCTCAGAATGCTCTTATGCACTCTGTGCCACAGGCCATGGAGCATCTAACTGCTGTCATCTCTCATGGCTTTGAGACTCGGGCTGCCCTCTTACAGTCTCAGCTGGATGCCACCTGACACCTCAGTGTTGCCTTCGCGGCTGGTTCCACCACGGGCCACGGGGGACCTTCCAGTGTGGCACCGCAGTACCGACCTGAGCTTCCTCAGGTTGGTGGTGGTGGTAACAGGGAGTGACGCAGGCTCCTCGGACCAGGATCCTGATGATGTGCTCTCTCAGGATCACACATTTCCTGAGCCCAGACCTGTCACTCCGCCATTGCCTCCAACCATGGACTCACCCGAGCCAAGGCCGACTGAACCCTCCAAGGAGGGTGCTGACCAGTCTCCAGCTGGCCAGAGCTGGTTGAGGGCATCCTAGGAGGACATCTGTAGCTTATACACAGGAAACACAGCAGCCTTCCCAGACCCATGAGGCAGTCACAGGGCAGACACTGCGGTATAGCAGTAGGATAGGCACGCAAGAGGGGTTATAAGGAAATGCACAAGGGTGAGAAATGATGTGTTACTTTTTTGCACCATTTTTTATGATGTAATAAATCTTTCTTTGTGTCCCTATAGCTGGGCAGGTGTATACTTTGATGGTGGGCAATGATGTATGAAGGAATTCATTGGGATGGCCATGGAAAAGCGAAGCTGAAGGGTGGTGTGGGCATTAGATCATGTGAAACGAGCAGCAATGAGATGGGTCTGCACTTCACTTGCAGGGTTGGGATGGCGACAATGCCTCCTGTGTGGCTGGCGATGCACATCCTGGTCCTCCTGCTGCTCTTCTTCCTCCTCCTCCTGCGTCTCCTCCTCAGGTGGTACTGCTGGATCGACCTCCAGCGGCTGTCCCCTCATGATTGCCAGGTTGTGAAGCAAGCAGCAGGCGACTACGAAGATGCAGACCCATTCAGGCGAGTACTGCAGTGTTCCCCCAGAGCCATCCAGGCAACAAAACCTCTGTTTGAGGATCCCGATGCAATGCTCAATTATACACCTGGTGGCGGAATGAGAGTCGTTGTAGGAATGTTCGCCAACAGTCCGAGGGTTGCGAAGAGGAGTCAGCAGTCAAGTGGACAGGGGATATATCTTGTCCCCAAGCAGTCATCCACAATCCTGGTTTGGGCCCGATAAGACAGCGGGCACACTGCTCTGGCGCAGGATGAAGACACTGTGGCTGCTACATGGATACTGGGCATCAACTGCCAGGATCCTGCACTGGTGGTCACACACTAGCTGGATATTTAAGGAGTGGAATCCCTTGCTGTTGATAAAAATCTCCGCATGGGTTAGTGGTGCCCTCAGACCAATGTGTATGCAGTCGATGGCCCCCTGCATCCTGGGGAACCCTGCAATGCAGACAAATCCGGTCTGCCACTCCACCTGCTTCTCCCTGGTCATCGGGAACGATATGTATTGGACTCTTCTCTTATAGAGAGCATCGGTCACTTATCGGATGCAGTGATGGGCGGAGAACTGTGAGATATTAGAAATGTCTGCAGTTGCGGACTGGAAAGAACCAGTTGCATAAAAGTTTAGTGCAATGATGACTTTTGTTTCAACGCTGAGAGCTGTCCTCAGCCTTGTATGAAGCTGCAGATCTGGCCGCAGGAGATTTCTCAGCTCCTCAGCCATGAACTCATTGAATGGCGGTGCAGGTTAGAAGGGCCGAATGGCCTACTCCTACACCTATTTTCTATGTTTCTATGTTTCTATGTCCTTCCTGAATCGGAGCCTTCGCAGACATTGCTCACCGGTTAGCTCCAGGAATGAAAACTGATGTCGGTTTACTCTTGCACAGTCGGGCCTACTTCCCCCAGGTCTGTGCTGCGCACCTCCGATGGCAGCTGCTTGATTACCTTCTCCCTCATCCTCTTGATGGTCCTCAACCTTTGCAGGCTGAAGCTGGCAATCATCTGGCTCCTCATCCACTATCTGGTGCAGGGGGTCAGCGTATCTGACCTTCCTCCTGACACCAACTCTTTCCTGGCCAACCTCTCTGCCTTGAGGTCTGCGCTCATGTCCAGGCCCTTCTCCATGTTGGGCAGCCATGCCTGCTGCCTCCCTTGCCCGCTGCCTCTGGACCCATTCGTGACGGCGCCGCCTTCTCCTATATGCCTCCCTCCTCTCACAATGTGGACAGGCGTTCCCCTGCTAACAATAAGTCCATTGCGTCTGCAGGCTCAGCCCTCACTAGGAGGCCTCTGTCGACTACAGAATGAGGCCCCAGGCCACTAGTAATCACGGCAAGTAAAAAACTTTCCAAAATTCGCCAAAAGTTCTCAAAAGCCCGTAACAGGTTTTGGAACTCCCAACAATTTGTTAGAAGTCTGCAAAATTTTAGAGCATAAAATCCCGAATCCACCAAAACTCCTTTCTCCTCTGTTGGCGGTCTCAAACAACCCGACACAGTGCTCTGACACAAAAAGCTGCCGGGGACACCGTCAGGAAGAAGGTAGTTTTTTTGTAGTGAATGTCGGTGGTGGGCCGGAACGGCAGCAATGTGCACTGTGATTGCATCAACACGGCCGCAACCACAGTACTGCGGCGGAAGTGAGGGGAGCGGGGTGGAAGTGAGCACCGCTGGAAAAATGGCCTTGTTAAATTTCGCTGGCAGCAGCCATTGGACCGGAAGTCGGCGGCCGCTCGATTCTGTCGCCTGCCCACCGCATTCCAGTGATAACGGGCCTTTTGGGGACCTGAATTTCGGCCCCCCTTATGCTTGTGCTCCAACCCCCTTGCAATCAAGGTCAACATGCCATTTGCCTTCCTAAATGCTTGCTGGACCTGCATGCAAACATTCTGGCTAGAATTTTGTTTAGCTGGGCTGGGCAGTGTGGGTGCAGGTGGTCACCCTGGCAGGTTGCGACCCATTGGTGATTCCATCCCGCTCCTGAGATCAACTTTCCGTTAATGGGGCCCTGCGCATTACCCGGTCCTAATAAATGGTGCAGGTCCCATAACATCATCGACGACGTGTTTTCAGCCGGGATATTTAATGGAGCCATGGACACATTGCATTTGACGGTTCAGCTAGGATTGTGCAGGTAGCACTCTGCGCAATTGCACTGCTGCAAACATTTCCAGAGATGACTGCACAGAGGCAGAGGACTGCACCCAGGTTACATAAGAACATAAGAAATAGCAGCAGGAGTAGACCATATGGCCCCTCGAGCCTGCTCCATCATTCAATAAGATCATGGCTGATCTGATCATGGACTCAGCTCCGCTTCCCTGCCCGCTCCTTATCTCCTTATCGATTAAGAAACTGTCTATTTCTGTCTTAAATTTATTCACTGTCCCAGCTTCCACAATTCTCTGAGGCAGCGACTTCCACAGAAGAAGTTTCTCCTCATCTCTGTTTTAAATGGACAGCCCCTTATTCTAAGATCGTGCCCTCTAGTTCAAGTCTCCCCCATCAGTGGAAACATCCTCTCTGCATCCACCCTGTCAAGCCCCCTCATAATCTTATATGTTTCGATAAGATCACCTCTCATTCTTCTGAATTCCAATGTAGAGGCCCAACCTACTCAACCTTTCCTCATAAGTCAACCCCCTCATCCCCGGAATCAACCTAGTGAACCTTCTCTGAACTGCCTCCAAAGCAACTATATCCTTTCATAAATATGGAAACCAAAACTGCACACAGTATTCCAGGTGTGGCCTCACCAATACCTTATATAGCTGTAGTAAGACTTCCCTGCTTTTATACTCCATCCTCTTTGCAATAAAGGCCAAGATACCATTGGCCTTCCTGATCACTTGCTGTACCTGCATACTATTCTTTTGTGTTTCATGCAGGTCCCGCTGTACTGCGGCACTTTGCAATCTTTCTCCATTTAAATAATAACTTGCTCTTTGATTTTTTTCTGCCAAAGTGCATGACCTCACACTTTCCAACATTATACTCCATCTGACAAATTTTTGCCACCCACTTAGCCTGTCTATGTCCTTTTGTAGATATTTTGTGTCCTCCTCACTCAGTGCTTTTCCTCCCATCTTTGTATCATCAGCAAACTTGGCTATGTTACACCCAGTCCCTTCTTCCAAGTCGTTAATATAGATTAAGTTGGGGTCCCAGCACTGATCTCTGCGGCACCCGGTAACTGGTTGCCAACCAGAGAATGAACCATTTATCCTGACTCTCTGTTCTCTGTTAGTTAGCCAATCCTCTATCTATGTCAATATATTATCCTCAACCCTGTGAACTTTTATCTTGTGCAGTAACCTTTTATGTGGCACCTTGTCAAATGCCTTCTGGAAGTCCAAATACACCACATCCACTGGTTCCCCTGTATCCACCCTGTTCGTTACATCCTCAAAGAACTCCAGTAAATTTGTCAAACATGACTTTCCCTTCATAAATCCATGCTGACTCTGCCTGACCGAATTTTGCTTTTCCAAACTTCCTGCTACTGCTTCTTTAATAATGGACTCCAACATTTTCCCAACCACAGATGTTAGGCTAACTGGTCTATAGTTTCCTGGTTCTCCGATGACTCCCTAAATATGCCTGTGGAGGGAGTTAGAGCATGCAGAGAGGTCCTCTTCATTACTAATGGGCAGAAGAGACCTCCCCAGCAGACCAAAAAAGCCTGGCTACATAAAGCTGAGGAGGTAAACAGCAGGGATGTTGTGAGGTAGGACCTGGATGCAGTGCCAGAAACAGTTCAATGATCTCATTAGATCAGGAAAGGTGAGTGCAAAGCTACTCTCAACTTCATCCTACTGTGCCACTCATCACATCCCCATCACTCTGCCTTCTCAGCCCTGCTGCTGCACATCCTTACTCCCACCAACATACCTTGCATGTCCACCATCCCTTTCTCTCTCTATCTACATTATCACTTTCCCATCTGACCAGCCACCCCTCACACTCACCCTCATCCTAATGAAATCATATCAACTAACAACACAGATGGAGGACACTTGGCCTTGTCTTCCCACTCCTTCATAGGCACCCTCTAAAGATGTAACCCATTTATTCCTTACACTCATTCTATTCTTTCTCTTCTCTTCTTTCCCTCCTTGCAGGAAAAGTGAGCCCATAATCAGAGGGATAGGGAGAGAACCAGAGGTGGAACGCCATCATTGGCGATCTTAACAACAGCAGAGGAGGCTGCCTTAGAAGTTTCAGGAGTTGCTGAGTTGCTGGAGATGGGAGATGGTGAGAGGGGGACATCTCAGCAACCTGGTGACAGAATTACATCACATACTGCTACATGGCATATATCAGTCACTCATAAGGGGACTGAAGTCAGCAGCCACTGAATGGTCATCATGTGCATAGTGGTATCTGTACCCATTCTTCATATGACATATCTAACTCATCTCTTTACTCTCCACAGGTCCATCAAGAGCTTCTCCACCTCCCCCGCCCCCCCACCCCCGTCTCCTCCACTGTCCAGGAGAAAGAGGAAGATGACTCCTCAGAGGAGCCTCCAGCCTCTAAGGGGGCACTATCACCAGACATAAGCGCACCTAGCACTAGCGCAGACACGCACACCTCAGTGAGTCCCACACAAGATAGAGTAGTGTTGTCACCTAGTGTCTCACAACTCACAAGTGAGCAAGCGCAGATGGTGGAGACATGGACAGCAGTGGAGGCTCCTCGCCGGAGGGTGCAGAACGCTCCCAGCGTGGCTGAGACGCTAAGCCTCAAGGGCCATCCAGAAAGAGGGCATTCCTGGAGGTGCAGCAAGAAGTGCAGGAGGCTCTGACAGGTTTTGCGGGCGTGATGTCTGCAAATGTGCAGCGATTGGAGGAGTCCATCTCTAACATTAACACCACTGTGTCACAGGTGATGGTGACTGTAGGTTCCTCCATGGATAGGATGGCCACCTGCATGGAGCAGTTAATGCACCACTCATAGGGGCACATGGTCTCTATGGAGAATAGATGGTTATCTATGGAGGATAGATGGCAGACACTCATTGACCTCCTCTCTAGGAGGAATGTCAATGTGGTCGTGGGTCCTCATGGTCCCACTGATGTGCATCAAGGTGCTCTCCAACTCCTTGTTAGCAGCGAAGTGTGGGTGGCCCATGAGAGGGATGATGGTGAGAGGGCGCATGGAAGTGGGGGCTCCTCTCAAAATGCTCACACTTCTCCCCGGTTGCCACCCCATCAGTCAGAGTCCCAGATGCCTCCTTGGATAGCAATGGCTGAATCTGCCCCTGCACAGTCGAGCACACCTACGAGTTGACATGAATGTCTTGAGCAGAACCCTGGAAGGAAGTTGAGGCAAAGACATTGAGGGCGCTGATTACTTTGACAGCCACAGGTAAGGCATGTCCACCAGCTCCTCTGGGCTGCAGGTCTTGCTCCAGCAAACTGCAAATGTCCGCGACGACCTGACGCAACACCCTGAGCCTCCTTTGGCACTGCTGTTCAGTCATGCTGAGGAAGCTCATCCTCTGCCTGTATACCCTGTGTTGGGGGTACTACTTCCAGTGCGTGCAGCCCTGCACTGATGCCCTCTGTCCTGTGCAGCATCAGGTGGTTGAGGAGAAGGTGTTGTTGTTGCTACTGCTGGTGGTGGGGCTGATCATGGTCCGATTCTGAGGACCAAGGTGAGACAGTATAGATGGCATCCACACTAATGGGATAGATGACAGGTCAAGTAGAATTGACAGAAGCAATCTGTCAATGATGTGATAGGTTCTAAAAATGAGTTGAAGAGAAGGAGACGTTAAATGTTTGCCACTGCTTATCTACTGTCATACCTTTTAATCTAATTTACCAATCTACCTACATTAACTCACCCCTCATACTTATGTAACCGGCTTTATTTAAGTTTAAGACTCTAGTTTTCACCATTACATATTTCACTCTCAACCCCAATATGAAATTCTATCATATTATGATCACTCTTCCCCAGAGTATCCTTTACTGTGAGAGTACTAATTAACCCTGTCTCATTACACAATACAAGATCTAAAATAACCTGTTCCCTGGTTAGTTCCACAAAGTATTGTTCGAGGAGACTGTCTCAAATGCATTCCATGAATTCATCCTCCAGCTTTCCTTTGCCAATTTGATTTGCTCAATTTGTATGAAGATTAAAGTCTCCCACAATTATTGCATTACCTTTGTTACAAGCTCCTATTATTTGTTGATTAATACTCTGTCCAGTGGTATAGTTACTTAAGAGCCCTATAAACTACTTCCCCGTGTGTTTTCTGCCCCTTGTTATTTCTTACCTCCACCCATACTGATTCTACTTCCTGATCTTCCGAGCCAAGATCGTTTCTCACTACTGTCCTTATATCATCCTTTATTATCAGGGCTGTCCGCTTCCTTTTCCATTCTGCCAGTCTTTTCGTTTCTTTTGGAGTCCATTCCATCTGCCTTGGCAACTGACATCTGATTCCTTACTAATCTAGTTTATATTAATTATATGCCTTATACGGTGAACATTGAACATTTACCACCTGCAGCAAAGGGTCAAGTGCCTTCAAACAGGGCACTTTCTAAAACATATACTACACAGGTAAGGGAGAGAATTCCTACATGTATGAAGAAACCATGCATGGTTAATTTCCCCATTAAATTAGTTTTTAAATATGATGACTGAATACTTTTTTTCTGTTTATTTTATATTGGCTTTATAAATTGGTCAACATTCATTTGTTAACCACAGTGATTTATGCTGCAACCTTTACTATTCCTTACATTTCATAATAAGAAAAAATATATAAAGTAGTGTTTTCATAATTTGCAGGTAAATCACAGGAACCAGAAACTACAGTAATTTGATTAATTGTGTCAATTCTCAAGTCACCAATAATTCACATAATTATTACTGAATAGCAAATATTTTGGAATTTGCATGTTCACACTTTAAATTTAAATACTTATCAGTTTTCAGCAAAATGTTCTTAGCCAAGTGAAATGTTAAATATTCCAAGATTCTGAATAACCTGGATTGACAAGAATTTTGTTTTAATTGCTAAATGTTTGCAGAAAATTTGGAAAGATTTTTTTTCAGTTCGACCAGATTTATGAATAATTGTCGGTATGAGAACGAGCATCCTCGAAAAGACAAATTGATCTCCTGTGGCATTGCTCTTGGGCAACATAAAAAATAAAATGGAATTGTCTGCCTTGGCAACTGACATCTGATTTCTTACTAATCTAGTTTATATTAATTATATGCCTTACACAGTATTGCCAACATTCATGATTTTATTAGCTTTTTATTCATTTTACACTGTTATTTTAATGTCTATGATTCACCAATATAGACGAGAAGGACGGAAAATCACCTGCCTCTATCCTTTCCATCCCGTTGAATTGCATGCATTAAAACAATAGCAAAACATTTATAAATATATAACAGATTCACAAATGTTGGCAACACTGATTAACATAGGACTGCTTATAAATCCAGTCTCAGACTACTGCAGGCCTAGATTTTTCAGGATGCCTTGTGGCTACTTGTTGGTTAAGATTTCAATCATAACATAACCTTTAAATTTTTGGCACAAAAACAAAATACTGTGCATGCTAGAATCTGAAATAAAAACAAAAAATGATGGAAATACTCAGCAGGTTCAGGCAGCATCTGTGGCGAGAGAAACAGAGTTAACGTTTCAGGTCGATGACCCTTTGTCATTTGGAATTTGCTTAACTTACTTAAACTTTCAGTTAAAACTTTTAAATGGTTAGAGTTATTTCAGCATATGTGTTAAACTGCAATGGCTGCCTGCATGTTTGTTATGGAATGTGATCTTTGGATCTGATCAGTTCCTACTATTCATGGGGGACAGACATATCAGAAAGCAAACAGGGACCGCATTTCAGTTGCCCATTCTGCTGTTCATTCTGCTCCTCCCTCGACAGATGATATGGTAGGGTGGCCATTCTAATTGATTCCCACCCTGTTGTCAAACAAATGCAAGCTATACCACAGTCCTTTAATTGTTGTTATGCTGTAAAATAAATGCCATCACCTCACAGTGCTGCAGCAGCTATTTGACATGAGCATTATACATGCATAACACCCGTGAAGACACTTGTAGATAAATTTGGATGGAAATCCCCGTAATTAATGTCATTTATTAGCTTTTGAACAAGGTGCAAGACCTTAATGCACATACAATATTGATAATATTATGTGCATGATAACTACAATTTCTGGCACAGCAATAAGTGCATAGAGTACAGGAGCAAAATTATTGCATATTACCACACAATGGGTATGTAGGGAAAGTGTGACACGCAGTATAATCCTGGGCTTTTGTTACCATCTTGATGCTGCAATTTTGGAAACCACCCACTATATTTTTAGCTAATTTTCAGCAAGCTTTGTGCAAAATAGAATAATTTTTGATTTTCAAGTTTGCATACTTAGATAGGTTCTTACTAACACAATATGAAAATGAGTGGGTGGAAGATTGCAAACTGTATTTAGACACAGTGGGTCCAAAATTGCCCAGGAATTGCTCCATTTTTTTTTGAGCAACTTGATTTTTCTGGAGTATCTTAAAAATCCCCATTTTGCACATTCAATTTGCGCCAGTGTAAGTGAGTTAATTAGGATTCTTTTAGTTTAGTTTTGTTTTGTTCAAAAAGGGGCATTACCAGCCACCTACGCCCGTTTTGGCCATTTAAGCCAGTTTGGACAGCTAATAGTTGCTCCAAACTAACTTAGGCCAGCGTATATGGCCACTTGTGGCCACACAGAAAACCCTTGCGGAGAGTTAAGAAATCAACGAAGGTAGGTACTAATGACTTGACTAAAGAATGTGAAAAGGATCAAACTGCTATACAGGACATCATATGACAAACTATGCAAAGTTAATTTACTATACAACAGAAGCATTCATTGAAGCTTAAACTATAAAAATAAAAGAAGTAAAGAGACAAAACATATTTACATAATTTTTTCAAAATATCCAAATAAAAAATAGAAGTATCCCCTGCTCGTAGGAAAGTATTTTCATCAACAGGGTTAAGGAAAGTCTTGAGTAAGCTCATTAAAATGACTGGCTACACGGTTATCACACCCTGTCCCCCGCCCTCCCCATCAAAACTCTCCTCTCATCCCCCCCCCGCCATCTGATACATCCTTACTATACAGTATAAATGCACACGAGGCCCATGCTTGAGAGAAGGTCAATCTGTGACCTGTCCTTTATTCTTTAGCACTCAAGTGATGGAAGTGGATGGAGCTTCCCCTTTTATATCTGAAGGACAGTCTCCCACAAGTTCACCACCTAGTGGTCAGTTTTCTCACAGTGTACAACTTAGGTCAGATTATACATGGGTTACAATGCTGGTTGAATACATGACATCACCTCCCCCCCAAAGTCTTATTGGGATCACAGGTTGAGTCTCTCTGGTGGTTTACGCTCTCTTGTAGAGCGCCTGATTTGGGGCTCCGGTTGTTGGGCGCTGGACTGAGTGTCTGCTGTTTGCGGTGCCTCAGGCCTGTCCGGACTACCCACAGTGACTGGGCTCTCCTCCCTTTGGTTCCTGTGTTCAGTCACCTGTGGTGGAGTGAACTCTACATCGTGTTCTTCCTCTGCTTCTTCTATGGGGTTGCTGAACCTCCTTTTTGTTTGATCCACATGTTTGCGGCAGATTTGTCCATTGGTAAGTTTAACTACCAGAATCCTATTTCCCTCTTTGGCAACCACAGTGCCTGCGAGCCATTTGGGCCCTGCAGCGTAATTAAGGACAAAAACAGGGTCATTTACATCAATACATCGCGCCCTCGCATTCCTGTCATGGTAGTCATATTGTGACTGGCGCCTGCTCTCGATAATTTCTTTCATGGTCGGGTGTATAAGGGATAACCGGGTTTTGAGCGTCCTTTTCATTAGCAGCTCTGCGGGTGGAACCCCTGTGGGTTCCACATGGATGCGTGACCAAGGCTTGGCGGGCCATTGCCAGGGGCGAAGGGGGGTTTCCCTGGGCGCATTGCCCAGCTGGGCACACGTGTTGCACCTGCAAACACAAAGTTCCAGATCTGCATCTATCCCTGGCCACCAAAAGTGTGACCTGGCAATTGCCTTCATCGTGACAATGCCCGGGTGCTCATTGTTGAGTTCTCGAATGAGCACCTCTCTGCCCATCTGGGGCATGACTACACGGTTTCCCCACAGTAGGCAATCGGCCTGAATCGAGAGTTCATCCTTGAACCTGTGAAATGGTTTAAATTTCTCAGGGCATGCCCTGTACGTGGCTGCCCAGTCCCCATTCAGGACACATTTCTTGACTAGAGACAATAGCAGGTCTCTATTTGTCCAGACTTTTATCTGACGGGCTGTCACGGGTGAGCCTTCGCTTCCGAAAGCTTCAACAGCCATGACCATCTCAGCAGCATGCTCGGTAGCCCCGTCAGTGGTGGCTAATGGGAGCCTACTGAGTGCATCGGTGCAGTTTTCGGTGCCCGGTCTGTGCCGAATTGTGTCGTCATAGGCAGCTAACGTGAGTGCCCACCTCTGTATGCGGGCCGATGCATTTGCATTCATGACCTTGTTGTCGGCCAAAAGGGACGTTAGGGGTTTGTGATCTGTCTCCAGCTCAAATTTCCTGCCAAACAGGTACTGGTGCATTTTCTTTACCGCATATACACATGCGAGTGCCTCCTTTTCTACCATGGGACAGACTTCTGGAGGCCCTTTCTGCCTGGGACAGACTTCTGGAGGCATAAGCTACCGGCTGTAACTGTCCCTTGGCATTGGCATGCTGCAACACACACCCGACACCATAGGACGACACATTGCACGTTAACACAAGTTTCTTACATGGGTCATATAGCGTTAACAGATTGTTGGAACATAACAAATTGCGTGCTCTATTAAAAGCCCTTTCCTGGCTGTCCCCCCGGACCCATTCGTGACCTTTGCGTAGGAGCACGTGTAGCGGCTCTAGCAGCGTGCTCAATTTGGGAAGAAAGTTACCAAAATAGTTCAGGAGCCCCAGGAATGAACGCAGCTCCATCGTGTTACGGGGTCTGGGTGCTCTCTGGATCGCTTCCGTCTTGGACGCAGTAGGGCTGATCCCGTCTGCTGCTACCCTCATCCCCAGGAATTCTACCTCTGGAGCTAGGAAGATGCACTTTGCCTTTTTCAGTCGCAGCCCTACCCGGTCCAGTCTGTGTAGCACCTCCTCCAGGTTATGGAGGTGTTCTTCAGTATCGTAACCCGTAATGAGGATGTCGTCCTGAAAAACTACCGTCCCTGGAATCGACTTGAGGAGGCTTTCCATATTTCGTTGGAAGATCGCGGTGGCCGAGCGAATCCCGAACGGACATCTGTTGTACTCAAACAACTCCTTGTGTGTCGTGATGGTGGTCAGCTTCTTCAACTCACGCGCCAGCTCCTGGGTCATGTCAGCTGAGGTCAGGTCCAATTTTTTTTAAAGTTTGCCACCGGATAGCGTCGCAAAGAGGTCCTCCGCTCTCAGTAGCGGGTACTGGTCTTGGAGTGACACCCGATTGATGGTGGCCTTGTAATCGGCACATATCCTGACCGACCCATCCGCCTTGAGCACCGGCACGATCGGGCTCGCCCAGTCACTGAATTCGACTGGCGAGATGAAGCCTTCCCCCAGCAGGCGGTCCAATTCGCCTTCTATCTTTTCCCGCATCACGTACGGCACCGCTCTGGCCTTGTGGTGTACTGGCCTGGTGTCCGGGTTTATGTGAATCACTACCTTGGCCCCCATGAAAGTGCCAATGCCGGGTTGAAATAATGAGTCAAATTTGTCCAGGATCTGTGAGCATGATACTCGCTCCACAGAGGAAATTGCATTGACATCGCCCCATTTCCAGTTCATGACAGCAAGCCAACTTCTCCCCAGTAGTGCGGGACCGTCCCCTGGGACAATCCAGAGTGGCAGCCTGTTCTCCGAATCTTTGTGGATCACAACTACCGTGGCGCTGCCTAGCACCGGAATGATCTGCTTTGTGTAAGTTCGTAGCTGTGCGTCAATCGCCGATAATTTTGGCCTCCTGGCCTTGGATGCCCACAAGTTTTCGAACTGTTTGATACCCATCAGGGACTGGCTGGCCCCCGTGTCTAGCTCTATTGATACTGGGATGCCATTGAGGAGCACTTTCATCATTATCGGTGGCGTCCTGGTGTATGAACTGTATACGTGCTCCACATGAACTCGCTGAACTTCAGCTTCCAGCGATTTCCCCCAGCGTTCATTTCTGCAATTTCTGCAGATATTTTGCTCATCTCTGCAAACTCCGGCTGAGTGTGTGCCTCCACGCCTCCAGCATGAGCTGCTGTTTGAAACAAAAGGTCCCTTGCCAGTCGATCGTCCCTGACTGCCCCTGTTATTGCCCTTGATTGCGCCATTAACAGGTGTTGATGGCCCCATTACTGACCGCATTGTCCCTTGCAATGGCGTGAATCGCTGTTCAGCTTGTCTTTGTGGAGCTCCCCCTCTGGGTTCGACTACATGTTGGGGCATGCCCGACTGCCCTTGTCTGCCTGGAGAATTGTGTGCTGCTTTAACAATGTTGAATCTCTGTCCCAACCATTCCTTAACACAGTACCTCTCATCTGTTCTGCTAGTGGCCATGCTCGCATGGTTTAAATCCCAGTTTCTTGTCGGCATTGTCGTCCTTACAGTTTAAATGCACATGCGGCCCATGCTTGAGAGAAGGTCAGTCTGTGACCTGTCCTTTATTCCTTCGCACTCAAGTGATGGAAGTGGGTGGAGCTTCCCCTTTTATATCTAAAGGTCCAGGTTAGGACAGTCTCCCACAAGTTCACCACCTAGTGATCAGTGTTCTCACAGTGTACAACTTGGGTCAGATTATACATGGGTTGCAATGCTGGTTGAATACAAGACACCATCAAAACTCTCCTCTCTTCCCCCCCACCATCAAAACTCTCCTCTCTTCTCCTCCCAAATCAAAACTCTCCTCTCTCCTCCCCCCTCGCCCCGATTCAAAACTCTCCTCCTTCCCCCCTCCCATCAAAACTCTCCTCTCTCCTACCCTCCCAGATCAAAACTCTCCTCCTTCCCCCCACAAATCAAAAGACTCCCCGCGCCAACCTGTGGCAGGCCACTCAGCCTGGGATAAGGACAGGACGCATTGGATCCCACGCTGCAGCACGCATCATCATCATCATCGGCAGGAGCTACTGCGCATGCGCGAACGCTCTACTGTGCATGCAGACAGCTGCCGACACTCTTTTAGGCACCGGGCCCTAGCCCAGCCCTCCCAATGGACTTGCCATGCCGTGCCAAGCCACGGGAGAGTCAACAGAGGGGCCAGAATCTGGGAACATCTTTTTGGCGCCGTTTTGATCCTAGGAAGTCCGGACATCTCACGTGAGTGCACCGAAAAAAGGGGTGGGCCAAATTTAGGCCCAGATAGTCCAATGGAATGTAGATTTGATTCAGGAAAATAGATTTCAAAGTTTAAAGTGAGCTTTTTGTTCTCATGCATTGCCTGTATGGAAAACTGGGATCCATTAATGATTTAGATGAGGGGATTAAATGTAGTATCTCCAAATTTGCGGATGACACTAAGTTGAGTGGCAGTGTGAGCTGCGAGGAGGATGCTATGAGGCTGCAGAGCGACTTGGATAGGTTAGGTGAGTGGGCAAATGCATGGCAGATGAAGTATAATGTGGATAAATGTGAGGTTATCCACTTTGGTGGTAAAAACAGAGAGACAGACTATTATCTGAATGGTGACAGATTAGGAAAAGGGGAGATGCAAAGAGACCTGGGTGTCATGGTACATCAGTCATTGAAGGTTGGCATGCAGGTACAGCAGGCGGTTAAGAAAGCAAATGGCATGTTGGCCTTCATAGCGAGGGGATTTGAGTACAGGGGCAGGGAGGTGTTGCTACAGTTGTACAGGGCCTTGGTGAGGCCACACCTGGAGTATTGTGTACAGTTTTGGTCTCCTAACCTGAGGAAGGACATTCTTGCTATTGAGGGAGTGCAGCGAAGGTTCACCAGACTGATTCCCGGGATGGCGGGACTGACCTATCAAGAAAGACTGGATCAACTGGGCTTGTATTCACTGGAGTTCAGAAGAATGAGAGGGGACTTCATAGAAACGTTTAAAATTCTGACGGGGTTAGACAGGTTAGATGCAGGAAGAATGTTCCCAATGTTGGGGAAGTCCAGAACCAGGGGACACAGTCTAAGGATAAGGGGTAAGCCATTTAGGACCGAGATGAAGAGGAACTTCTTCACCCAGAGAGTGGTGAACCTGTGGAATTCTCTACCACAGAAAGTTGTTGAGGCCAATTCACTAAATATATTCAAAAAGGAGTTCGATGAAGTCCTTACTACTAAGGGGATCAAGGGGTATGGCGTGAAAGCAGGAATGGGGTACTGAAGTTTCATGTTCAGCCATGAACTCATTGAATGGCGGTGCAGGCTAGAAGGGCCGAATGGCCTACTCCTGCACCTATTTTCTATGTTTCTATGTTTCTATGGTGCAGGTGTATGAATTGTGTAAAAATCTTTGTATGTGTGCAATGTGCACAGAAATATGCTACATTTATTTCAACAAATGAAATGGTAAGGTCTGCCTGATTAAAAAAAACTTTGATAGGTCAGCATTTTGACACAATCTTTTCAACAGATTGGCAGTAAAGTCGGAGGAATCAAACGGAGTGACAAACAGAACAATTATCAGGGAAAGGGGAAAAAAAGTGGGTACTAGAGGTAGACAGGTAAAAGGCAGAATGGTATCAACTTTCACTCTTTGATCATTTAAAATTATTGTATAATTAGGGCAGAAAGACAGACATGTGGAAATATTACATTTTAAGTAGCTGGAATCTAATACATCATCCCATGCTTTGCTAATTGCATAACTGCAGTTCTGAGTCATCATGTTTAGGTTATGTGTTTTGTGAAGCTTCATTTAGAAGTGAAGAATTACAAAGCCTGAAAAAACTGTGAACCACTGATACAGATCACAGCTTTACCAGTTTCATGTTCTCAATTATTATTTATATTATTTTTGTCCACATTTTATATGTTCTCAGTATTTTGTCATTTGAAAAAAATATTAAACAATTATTATAATTTTATAGCCTGCTCCAAAGTTGCTACCAATGCTGCTTTCTAACTAATCACTAAAAGAACTGCATTTGTTTAACTTCCTAACAACAAGTTAACTTATACTGAGAAAAGAACTAACTCTGATAAAAGTGCACTCCACCCTGATTACAACATGATCCTCAGGAGCCAAACATTTTGCAAGTTACAACAGGATGCAGGCATATATTATGCATAACATACCACAAGATGAAAACATTGAAGGCCAAGGTCTGGTAGCTTTAGAATGTTGACCAGCTTAAAATAAGGATATAAAAATTTCTGGCACAAACACAGGTACGAAACATTAGAATTCAAATAAGGAAGTACATTTTCTGTGGTTTTCTAAATATTTGAGTCAGAAAACAAGTGTATCATGTAGCATAATTGTTGGGTGTGTAGAAGTTTCAGAAATCATCAGCATGTCTGCAGGAGTCACTAATGATTTTTGATAGTCGCTGTATTTATGTGGGAGGATTTTTGTGGCCTTGGTAGTAAAGGACTTTGTTGTGGGAACTTGGAATGCGGTCAAGATTACGAGAAACTTGCTGAAGGTAGCTGTATTGTCGAGCAGGAAAGCAATTGTATGAGGACAAGACTGAATGTAAAGGAAGGCAATTTATCATGATATCTTCTTTGAGTGTCTTCACCTCTATTATAGCCTGTTTTGTATTATCAGAGGCAAAGGTCATCAATAAAGATTGTAGCAGGGAACATGGGGGAGCCGCCTGAATGAAAAGGGAACAGATAAAGTGATGTTAGAGGCAGATGAACTAATCTATCTGTCTCAATCAATTGTCCAAGAGTGGCAATCTTGGCAGCGCAGTGGCACTGATCATTACAGCAGTGAAAAGCAAAATACAGTAGATTCTGGAGTCAGAGATGACCATATGAAGGCGTAGGATAGGTAGAACTTGGAATCATAGTTATATTGAAGATATAACTATATATAAGTTTGGAACTGGTCATCAATGCTCCTTTAACCTTTTAACATCAAAGTTGTTTTTGGCTTTTTAAAATACTTTGTAAATGTAATTATAATTTTTAATTTAATTGTCAACCATGGGTAGACAATCTACCCTTGAAACTAAAAAGGCAAGCAGACAGCCTGCTCTCAGATTATCATGCCCTCTGTAGCTTGCCACCAGAAATGTCAATAACCTGGCTCACAATCCCTATCAGGAGAAGCAATTAAATACGTTGGGGGTGGGGGGAGGGGATCACCACTCCACTCCCATCAGGCTCAGTAGCTCCATGAGGCACGAACTGAAAATGGGAATACGCTGGCCTCATCATTGTGGCTGCTTGCTCGGTAATGCCTTGTCCACGCACCAACACTGAAAAAAACCACCTCCCCTTTAAGAACTGCAAACTGGTTTTAAGAAGCAGAAGTCCTGTCGGATTTCTCGTCCTTGCAAATTACATAGAAAATAGGTGCAGGAGTAGGCCATTCGGCCCTTCAAACCTGCACGACCATTCAATATGATCATGGCTGATCATGCACTTTAGTACTCCATTCCTGCTTTCTCTCAATACCCCTTGATCCCTTTAGTCATAAGGGCCACATCTGACTCCTTTTTGAATATATCTAACGAACTGGCCTCAACAACTTTCTGTGGTAGAGAATTCTACATGCTCACAACTCTCTGAGTGAAGAAGTTTCTCCTCCTCTCGGTCTTAAATGGCTTACCCTTATCCTTAGACTGTGACCCCTGGTTCTGGACTTCCCCAACATCAGGAACATTCTTCCTGCATCTAACCTATCCAATTCTGTCAAAATTTTATACGTTTCTGTGAGATCCCCTCTCATTTTTCTAAATTCCATTGAAAATAAGCCAAGTTGACCCAGTCTTTCTTTACATATCAGTCCTGTCATCCCAGGAATCAGTCTGGTGAATCTTTGCTGCACTCTCTCAATAGCAAGAATGTCTTTCCTCAGATTAGTAGACAAAAACTGTACACAATATTCAAGGTGTGACCACACCTGTACAACTGCAGTAAGACCTCCCTGCTCCTATACTCAAAAGAGGAACTGAAAGATAGCCTTATTAGGCGGGAAATTGTGTTAGGGAAATTGACGGGATTGAAGGCTGATAAATCCCCAGGGCCTGATAGTCTACATCCCAGAGTACTTAAGGAAGTGGCCCTAGAAATAGTGGATGCATTAGTGATCATTTTCCAACAGTCTATCGACTCTGGATCAGTTCCAATGGACTGGAAGGTTGCTAATGTAACACCACTTTTTAAAAAAGGAGGGAGAGAAAAAATGGGTAATTATAGACCAGTTAGCCTGACATCAGTAGTGGGGAAAATATTGTAATCAATCATTAAGGATGAAATAGCAGCACATTTGGAAAGCAGTGATAGCATTGGTCCAAGTCAACATGGATTTATGAAGGAGAAATCATGCTTGAGAAATCTTCTGGAATTTTTTGAGGGTGTAACTTGTAGAGTGGACAAGGGAGAACCAGTGGATGTGGTGTATTTGGACTTTCAAAAGGCTTTTGAAAAGGTCCCACACAAGAGATTGGTGTGCAAAATAAAAGCACATGGTATTGGGGGTAATGTACTGATGTGGATAGAGAACTGGTTGGCAGACAGGAAGCAGAGAGTTGGGATAAATGGTTCCTTTTCAGAATGGAGGGCAGTGAATAGTGGAGTGTCGCAGGGCTCAGTGCTGGGACCCTAGCTCTTTACAATATATATTAATGATTTGGATGATGGAATTGAGTGTAATATCTCCAAGTTTGCAGATGACACTAAACTGGGTGGCAGTGTGAGCTGTGAGGAGGACACTAAGAGGCTGCAGGGTGATTTGGACAGGTTAGGCGAGTGGGCAAATACATGGCAGATGCAGTATAATGTGGATAAATGTGAGGTTATCCACTTCGGGGTCAAAAACAGGAAGGCAGAATATTATCTGAATGGTGGCAGATTAGGAAAAGGGGGGTGTCATGATTCATCAGTCATTGAAGGTTGGCATGCAGGTACAGCAGGCGGTGAAGAAGGCAAATGGTATGTTGGCCTTCATAGCAAGGGGATTTAAGTATAGGAGCAGGGAAGTCTTACTGCAGTTGTACAGGGACTTGGTGAGGCCCCACCTGGAATATTGTGTTCAGTTTTGGTCTCCTAATCTGAGGAAGGATGTTCTTGCTATTGAGGGAGTGCAGCGAAGGTTCACCAGACTGATTCCTGGGATGGCAGGACTGACATATGAGGAGAGACTGGATCGACTGGGCCTGTGTTCACTGGAGTTTAGAAGGATGAGAGGGGATCTCATAGAAACATATAAAATTCTGACGGGGCTGGACAGGTTAAATGCAGGAAGAATGTTCCCGATGTTGGGGAAGTCCAGAACCAGGGGACATAGTCTTCGGAAAAGGGGTTGGCCATTTAGGACTGAGATGAGGAGGAACTTCTTCACTCAGAGAGTTGTTAACCTATGGAATTCCCTACCGCAGAGAGTTGTTGATACCAGTTCATTGGATATATTCAAGAGGGAGTTAGATATGGCCCTTGCGGCTAAAGGGATCAAGGGGTAAGAAAGCAGAAACGGGGTACTGAAGGAATGATCAGCCATGATCTTATTGAATGGTGGTGCAGGCTCGAAGGGCCGGATGGCCTACTCCTGCACCTATTTTCTATGTTTCTATCTTCTCGCTATGAAGGCCAACATGTCACTTGCCTTCTTCACCGCCTGCTGTACCTGCATGCCAACTTTGAATGACTGATGTACCATGACACCCAGGTCTCGTTGCACCTCCCCTTTTACTAATCTGCCACCATTCAGATAATAATCTGCCTTCCTGTTTTTACCACAAAAGTGGATAACCTCACATATATCTACATTATACCACATCTGCCATGTATTTTCCCACTCACCTAACCTGTCCAAGTCACACTGCAGCCTCTTAGCATCCTCCTCACAGCTCACACCGCCACCCAGCTTAGTGTCATCTGTAAACTTGGAGATATTACTTTCAATTCCTTCGTCTAAATCATTAATTTATATTATAAATAGCTGGGGTCCCGACACTGAATCTTGCGTTACCCCACTAGTCACTGCCTGCCATTCTGAAAAGGACCCGTTTATTCCTACTCTTTGCTTCCTGTCTGCCAACCAGTTCTCTATCCATGTCAGTACATTACCCCCAATAACATGTGCTTTAATTTTACACACTAATCTCTTGTGTGGGACCTTGTCAAAAGCCTTTTGAAAATCTAAATACACCATATCCACTGGCTCCCCCTTGTCCACTCTACTAGTTATATCCTCAAAAAATTCTAGAAGATTTGTCAAGCATGATTTCTCTTTTATAAATCCATGCTAACTTGGACCGATCCTGTCACTGTTTTCCAAATGCGCTGCTATTACATCCCCACCACTGATGTCAGGTTGACCCGTCTACAATTCCCTGTTTTCTCTCTCCCTCCTTTTTTAAAAAGTGGGGTTACATTAGCTACCCTCCAGTCCATAGGAACTCATCCAGAGTCTATAGTTGTTACGGGCTTAGCTATCCTTCTTCAGAAGATACAAAATAACAGTGTCATCTGCCATGTTAAACTGGACTAAATCCATAAGTATTAATAGTTGCCACGGATATTGTAGCTAAAAAACATTTGAAATATATTGACAACCAAGAATGAGCATATTGCGGGCTTTGGATAAATATTTAGAAGCATGTAGAATTCAAATATTCAGCAGTGAAAAATGGCACGGAGAGAGAAATCGAAGACGTATTCCTGTACCAAACCTTCAGACAACTGAGGATAAATCATCTTCATTATTCTGTGCTAGATCACCAAGGAAAGAGCCAATCGCCTACCTGGTTCAACCCCTCTGGCATTGTCTGTGGGGCTAAGTCCGCAGGTACCAGCAGCAAAAGAGGAAAACACCATATCGCCAAAGCATTAAAGGGCCACAGATTGATCATATGTATTCATTCTGATCCATTGTCTCAAAGGAACAGACAGGCCAAAAATAAATGGTGCAACTCAGGCCAAATTTTTGATTGTTCCTTAAATATAATTTTGTGAAAGATTAGAAATATGTGGAGTTTAATTTTGGCATTCATTGCAAGATTATTTGCAAGTTTTTACAAAATTAATCCATATGATTAGTCTATGCCCCTTTTATGTGAGAATCTTAATACAGGAATATTTCTATTTAAAACAAGGCAGCTTATGATATATCATTCTCTGTAACTACATAATTATAAATAAAGAAAACTTATTGCTCTTCCTGTCAAGCTAGTATGGGGCTCTGTTACTAAGAATTACAAGAGAGACTAATTGATTATGAGTTTTAAGACTCCAAGCGCTTTAAACTGACTCATTGTCATGCCTTGAAGCCCTAGTTTGCATCTTTTCTTTTACACTGTTGCATTTGACCTGACAACAATGAAAGAATAATGTGCTCTATTCTTGCTTTCCATCACTGCTTACAGAACTGATCCCGTGGCAGTAGTTTTGGACAGACATAATTAATCGCTCATCTTCCCTCTGCCACATCTATACATCAACCTGGCAGCTGGAACTGCCTCTTGCTTAAAAGGCATCACTTTCATGAGGCGCTTGTCTGATGTTCAGATATGACCACAGGCAGAGATTTGTGGTGTGTTGAATCATTTTAAATACTAGGGTGGAGATATTCTGTACACCCAGACTCCAACATACCTTCCCAGGAAATCAATAGACGTCTCTGTGAAAATCAGTCACCGAGAAAAAAAAGTGAAGCAGTTCTGCTGCAGCAAAGCAACTGAAGAAATAGGCATTGACATTACACCATGTAGTCTTTTTAAAGTGTGGAAAACTGATAAATTAAAAAAATTGTTGCAAATCAGCTAAGGTCATTATCATTCTGAAAACCTGTTTATAATCAATATTTCATAATGACTTTCCAGAAGAGTTACGTTTGCCATGATCAGCATTTAGATAGGACCTGCTCAGTAAGGCATTAATAATAAGAAACTTGTTTTGATTAAGTGCAACATTAGCAAAACTTTTCAATTACTTTCAGAAGATGTTAGCTTTTTTATTCCACTATTTAAGTGGGGTAGGCCTGTTTCCAGTTGTACTGCAGTTGAAAAGCATTTCCAACAAGCATTCTCCAACTCTACACTTTAAAAAAGATCATTTTCTTTCACATTTGGAATCTTTGGGTCTTTTCCATTTTGAAAAATGAAAAACCCACAGAACCAAGCTGAGCTGTTTGGCCATATTTCATGCATTACTAATTTGGCCATAACTCCAATTGTAATACTTCCTTTGAAAATATTCAAAGATGCAATGTTATTTGTTCCCATGGAGCTTCTGTGTTGTGCAACTTCATAATAGTTACTTCATATTTTCTGTGCTTCTTTGATCAACTCTTCTTTTCCCCACCTCTGCACAATTTTCTATTGTATTGATTATATTTTGGCGGTTTTCCATAAAATGGAATTTCAAACAGAACACAGAAGTAACTGGAAATACATCCCTCAACAATTCCGACAGATGCAGGGCCTTTAATTTGATTTCTAACTGCAAGGCTACTGTGCTACTAAGATATTTGGAAGGTTGAAGGGATAGAAGGAGACATGTTCAGAATGTTGCAAGGACAATTTCAATCTAGAGGAAATGAGAATTAAATTGAAGAGAACACAAGAATCTTTTGAAACAACAAAAAGCCATGAGGCTCAATGTTGATCTCTACCCTTCCTACCAGCCTTCTTGCCACATTCTTCAATGTTTTCTTTCTTCTGAAATATATCCTATTGCCGATTGAACCCATTTATACTGTCACCTTCACTGCCCTTTCCTGGTAATGGTCTATGGGTCTATTATCATTTGTTACCCCTAACTTCTTCATTTTGGAATCCCCACTTTTGGAATCCTTCACCATAGTGAACAATTTTCCTGAGCTAAAGAGTTAAGCAATGAAGGGAAGGAAACTTGCTTGTTCAAGGCAGAGTGAGACATCTCGTCTCAGGCTGCACAATAATGTAAGTGAAGAAGGCCTGGAGGCCGAAATTCAGCCTCCCGATAAGGCCTCTGGCTGCCGGAAAGCGGTGGACTGGCCAACGCTTGCAAAATTCTCTTCAGGGTTTTGTCCGGCGGTGATCATATCCGCCCCATGACCCACACTTCCACCCTGCTGCTGCCGAAGCCTCTTAAGTGCGTCATCAGAGTGTGCACCGCCGATGTCCCATCCTGGAAGTTAAATTCGGCTGGATAAGACTTTCGGCCACATGCCAGTGCCCGCGACAGCTTTTTCTGTTGGTGCACAGTGTATATAATGGCGGTGCAGACGCTATATTATTTTTTTTTGTTAGACGACTGCCAGGTCGGTCCGACAATTATGCCCCCGGGATTGGCAGAGCCTGGTACTGCCTCTGGTGGACCTAACTAAACTAGGTCACAGTGGCTCTCCCCTTTAACTGAAGGGGAGAGATGTGGTCACGTGCCAGCGCAATGACATCATCGGCTCGGCGCTGATGACTGACTGCGATGGAGACTCCTTTCCTGCCCCCACTTCCACCCCGCTACTTTTGGTCACTCCGTCCTGCCCCCATTCCGCCCCCATTATGAATGACTTCCACCCGACTCAAAATAAATGACAAAGAGTTGAATTTTGCAAGATGGGCCGCCGCATCCATTGTGGTGGCCAAAACACGACAAAAACAGTAGGTGCGACCTGTTTCCGGCGGGAGTGAATTTTGGTCCCCTTCATATAACTCGAGGCTGGTCTGAAATAACAGGCCAAAGACAAACTTGTCAAGATCTGATGGTAGTGGTAATGATGGTGAGTAGCTACCACCACCACATCAATATTTATGGTGCTAACTGTAAGGTCCTTATTCTACAGTATGAAACCACACGAGGCACATTCTGGGGACAAGGTCACTCTGTGACCTTAACTCTTTATTCACAAGACTCCAAAGATGATAACCCTGCATGGGACCTCCCTTTTTATACCTGTGTGATCAGGTAAGGAGTGTCTCCCACAAGTTCACCCCTTGTGGTCAAGGTGTACATCTAGGTTGAGTGTATACAGTAATACAGTGATGTTACATTGTGGTTACATACATGACATCACCTCCCCCCACTTCCCCCCCCAAAGTCTTATTGGGATCATAGGTTTAGTCTTTCAGGTGGTCTACGCTCCCTCGTGGAATGCCGCAGTTGGGGCTCTGGTTGTTGGACACTAACGTGAGTGTCTGTCACCTGTGGTGATTCCGGCCTGTCCAGGCTGACCGTAGGGACTGTGCATTCTTCTGATTGCTCTTGTTGCTCGTTCACTGGTGGTGTTGTGAGCTCCATCTCATGGTCTTCTTCAGGTTGCTCCGTGTCAATGCTGAACTTTTCTTTTACTTGGTCCAGATGCTTACGGCATATCTGGCCATTGTTGAGTTTTACCACAATGACCCTATTCCCCTCTTTGTCAATTACAGTGCCCTCAAGTCATTTGGGCCCCATGGCATGATTGAGGATGAATACAGAATCATTTATTTCTATACATCTCCCCCTCGAATTACAGTCATGGTACTCGTTTTGTGACTTGCGCTTGCCCTCAACTATGTCAGTCAGGACTGGGTGAATGAGGGATAATCGAGTTTTGAATGTCCGTTTCATTAGTAGCTCTGTGGGTGGGACCCCCGTGAGCGAGTGTGGCCGGGATCTATAGGCCAGCAGGAGATGCAATAGGCGGCATTGTAGGGAGGGTCCTTGAATCCTGAGCATACCTTGCTTAATGATTTGGACCGCACATTCCGCCTGGCCATTGGAGGCCGGCTTGAACGGCGCAGTCCTGACATGGTTGATGCCATTGCCCGACATAAACTCTCAGAATTCGTAGCTTGTGAAACATGGACCATTACCATTAACCAGGATGTCCGGCAAGCCATGGGTTGCAAAGATCACATGTAGGCTTTCCACGGTGGTGGATGACGTGCATGAATTCAGAATTATGCATTCGATCCATTTTGAGTACGCATCTACCACGATAAGGAACATCTTACCCATGAATGGGTCCGCGTAGTCAACATGAATGCATGACCATGGCCTGGTGGGCCAAGGCCACGAGCTGAGCTGCCACACAGTAGGCAGTCGGCTTGGATGGAGAGCTCATCCATCCATCTGTGGAACGGTCTGACCTCCTCAGGGCATGCTCCGTGTGCGGACACCCAATCCCCAGTCAGGACACATTTCTTAATCAGGGATAGGAGGGGATCTCTTTGCGCAGATTTTGATCTGGCGGACTGTGATGGGGGAGCCTGCGCTGTCAAAGGCACCAACAGCTATGACCATTTTGCCGCTTTGCTCCGCTGCTCCCTCAGTGGTGGCCAGTGGAAGCCTGCTGAGCACATCAGCGCAATTTTCAGTGCCAGGCCAGTGCCAGATTAGTAGTCATAAACAGCCAGCGTGAGAGCCCATCGCTGTATGCGAGCTGATGCGTTGGCATTGATAGCCTTGCTGTCTGACAACAGGGATGTTCATGGCTTGTAGTCCATCTCTAATTCAAACTTCCTACCAAAGAGGTACTGATGCATTTTTTTTACACCATAGACACATGCAAGCGTTTCCTTCTTGACCATCCCATATCCCCGTTCTGCTTGAGAGAGCGACCTGGAGGCATAAGCCACAGGTTGTAGTTGACCCTCAGCATTGCCCTGCTGCAAAATGCACCCAACCCCATAGGACGATGCATCACATGTTAGAACCAATTTTTTACAGAGGTCGTCCAGGGTCAACAATTTGTTTGAATAAAGTAGGTTTCGCGCCCGATCAAAAACCCGTGCCTGACAGTCCCCCCAAAACCAATCGCAACCCTTATGCAGGAGCAGTAGCGGTTCCAACAATGTGCTCAAGTTCAGCAGAAAGTTCCCGAAATAGTTCAACAGTCCCAGGAATGAATGCAACTCCGATGTGTTGGAGGGCCTGGGTTCTCGTCGAATCGCCTGTTTTGGATTCGGTGGGCCGAATCCCATCTGCAGCAACCCTCCTGCCCAGAAACTCAACCTCAGGAGCTAAGAACACACATTTAGACTTCTTGAGTCGCAGGCCTACCTGGTCCAGTCGGCGTAGCACCTCCTCCAGGTTCCTCGGTGTCTCGACCCATGATGAGGATGTCATCCTGGAATACGATCGTTCCAGGAATGGATTTAAGCAGGCTTTCCATGTTTTGTTGAAGAATCGCAGCCGCTGATCGAATGCCAAACGGGCACTTGTTATAAACGAACAGTCCCTTGTGCGTGGTGATGGTGGTCAGTAGTTTAGATTCGTTGGCCAGTTCCTGGGTCATATAGGCTGAAGTGAGGTCCAACTTGGTGAACAGCTTGCCACCTGCCAGTGTGGCGAAGAGGTCCTCCGCTCCCGGGAGCGGGTATTGATCTTGTAGGGAAACCCGATTGATGGTGGCCTTGTAGTCGCCACAGATCCTGACAGAGCCATCCGCTTTTAGGATGGGAACAATGGGGCTCGCCCAGTCACTGAATTCAACAGGCGAGATGATGCCCTCTCTCAACAACTGGTCCAATTCGTTCTCAACCTTTTCCCACATCACATACGACACCGGCCTGGCTTTGTGGTGCACTGGTCTGGCGTCTGGGGTGATGTGTATCACTACTTTAGTGCCTTTGAAAGGCTCGACGCCAGGTTGGAATAGTGAATCGAATTGTTGTAGGACTTGTGAGCACGAACTTCGCTCCACAGATGACATTGCGTGAACATCCCCCCATTTCCAGTTCATCTCGGCTAACCAGCTCCTCCCCAACAGTGTCGGACCATTGCCCGGGACAATCCAGAGTGGCAGCCGATTCACTAACCCATTGTGTGTGACAGCCAACATTGCACTGCCTAGCACCGGAATGATTTCTTTAGTGTAAATCCATAATTGTGTCTCAATACGTGCTAATTTGGGTCTACTGGCTTTAAATGGCCATAGCTTCTCAAATTGCTGAACGCCCATGAGTGACTGGCTGGCCCCAGTGTCCGGCTCCATGCATACTGGGATACCGTTTAATAAAACCCTCATCATCAATGGTGGCGTTTTGGTGTATGAACTGTGAATATTCGCTACATAGACCCGCTGAACCTCGGCGTCCATCGAATTGCCACAAAGGTCATCCTGCCTCAAAGAACCCTCTTCTGATCCGTCCACCTCATATATTAGTCTGGTTGCAGACTTCCTGCACATTCGAGCTAAGTGGCCATTGAGATTGCAGTTCCTGCAGACAAACTGTTGAAATCTGCAAGATCTAGCTGAGTGTTTTCCCCCACACCTCCAGCATGAGTTAAAGTTTCCATTGTTGGGAACAAAGGGACTATGGCCAGGCATTCCGCGCTGACTGTCCCTTTGACTGCTCTTAAGTACCCTATTAGTGGGTGTCAATGGCCCCATCCCGGGCCGCATTTTCCACTGTGATGGCGTGAATGTCCGTTCAGCCTGCCATTGTCTCTGTTGAAGTCCTACTCTGGGGTCTATTGCTGCCTGGGGGGTGTCGGACTGTAAGGGGTTTTCTCAGGGAGTGTTGTTGTGCCTTGGGTGTCTCTCTCTGGGCTTCTGTCCTCACAGCTTATGCCTGGCCTGTGAGGTACCCTGAGTGCTGCAAGAGCACCCCTGGAGAGACTGTGTCCACAGCTTATGAAGGGGGTTTTGAGACTCGTGCGTCCCCACAGCTTATGCCTAGCCTGTGAGGCACCTGTGAATGTCAAACACTCCTAACCCCTTCTTCCCTAGCCTGTGACACACAGTTGAGCGTTTTCGAGGCGCTCCTAGCTTCCCTTACACTGTTCTGACATAAGACTCACGATCAGGAGATGTAATACAATAGAACTGAGACAAGGTGATTCCAAGAGGAACTTTAGGCTTCTAATTTATTTGACAAGGTGTATCTCAACAAACAGCAATACACCAACAAAACAATCCCCCTAAATCCCACTAAACGGACACAACGAAAATCTTTACACAAGTTTAGCAGTACAATGCCCAACCTCCCACCTTTCCTGGCCTAACTGAGTTGGGAGTTCTGGGGACCAGAGGTTATACTCACTACTGTGCCTGGTTTGTTTCTTCTATCTTCGGTGTCTTCGGACACTGGTTTTCCTTCAGTGTCGAGAGTCTTGCTGGTTGTGGTTGTTGGATGACGAGGGCAGGGAACCACCCACACTACATCAGAAACCCCTTTTTATAGCCAGATTATCCAGTCCGCCTCTCCTGCTGAAATCGATTCTTCCCATTAGTGGGCTTTGTGATTTTGAAAAATGCAGCAGTTTTAGATTATTGCGGGTTTTTTTCCCACTGATGTTAACCTACTCAAGGTTTGAGTGGGGTGTTGATTGCGTTGGCCTCCTGTAGCCATTGTGTAGGCCCTTGGGTTGTTTTGGGTCCCCTGGTTTCTAAAGGTCTGCATAATTTTCCTTCAATTCAGTTTTTCTAACCTACTCAAGGTTTGAATGGGGTGTTGATTGCGTTGGCCTCCTGTAGCCATTGTGTAGGCCCCTGGTTTGTTTTGGGTTCCCTAGTTTTCTGAAGATCTGCATAATTTCCTTCCATAGTGTAAACATGGGGAAGACAATAGTC
The DNA here is from genome assembly GCF_044704955.1 of Pristiophorus japonicus. NCBI lineage: Eukaryota > Metazoa > Chordata > Chondrichthyes > Pristiophoridae > Pristiophorus > Pristiophorus japonicus. The sequence goes on from NC_091983.1 coordinate 157,168,957, forward strand.
CGATAATGGCTGTGAGTCAGTCCAACAGTTTGCGAGCAAGTGTTCTCCCATTGGCTTGAAAGCCCCATGCTTCGGGCTGACTCTGTCCCACCATTGGCCCTCCGGTGTCCTCCCCCGTCCAATCACTGCTCTGCCTAAGTCAAACTATATCGGTTTCAATTCACAGCACAGACTGATCCCACAGCCCTTTTCCTTCTGGGTAAAATGAGGGGGTTTTAGTCCTCCCCTACAGACTGCCCCTGCCTGCCTGCGGGGCTCTGAGTCGCATTGATGATGTTGACTCCCTGACCCATTGGCGCGTTAGAGTCAGAATTGCGCGCGTATATTATTTTCGTCTCTTCTTCCCCCGACCTGAAAGTTTGAGCTATCAACACCGCCGCTTCCAAGGTCAATTCCTTGGTCTCAATTAATTTGCAGAAAATTCCCGCATGACCGATGCCCTCGATAAAGAAGTCCCTTAGCATCTCCCCCCTGCAGGCGTCTGTGAACTTACAGAGGCTGGCCAAACGCCGGAGCTCCGCTACGAAGTCTGGTATGCTCTGTCCTCCACGACGTCGGTGGGTGTAGAATCTGTGTCGGGCCATATGTATGCTACTCGCCGGTTTGAGGTGCTCCCCGATCAATTTGCTAAGTTCTTCAAAGGTTTTGTCCGCCAGCTTTTCAGGTGCTAGTAAGTCCTTCATGAACGCGTAAGTCTTTGGTCCGCAGCTGGTCAAAAGATGAGCTCCTTGCTTGTCGGCGCTGCATCCCCCAGCCATTCTTTCATAACGAAGCTTTGCTGAAGCCTCTCAACAAAATCATCCCAGTCTTCTCCAACACAGTACCGTTCCTCTGTGTTACCGGTGGCCATTCTCGTCGGTCGTGAATTCCCGTTTCTCGTCGCCAATGTTAGGTCCTTACTCTACAGCATGAAACGACATGAGGCACATTCTGGGGACAAGGTCACTCTGTGACCTTAACTCTTTATTCACAGGACTCCAAAGACGATGACCCTGTGTGGGACCTCCCTTTTTATACCTGTGTGATCAGGTAAGGAGTGTCTCCCACAAGTTCACCCCTTGTGGTCAAGGTGTGCATCTAGGTTGAGTGTATACAATAATACAGTGGTGTTACATTGTGGTTACATACATGACACTAACAATGATTATGGCCCCATTTTTAACTTAACCTTCACAGGGCAGGTTCATGGCAGTTGTCAGTTATGCAAACCTCAGATTTTAGTCTCCATTGAAGTGATTGAGAAAATACAGCAGCCAGTTTGTGAACAGCAAGGTTACACAGACAGCTATGAGATAAATGACAAATAACAGACGAGATAATCTGCAGTGTTTGTCTACAACACATTAGTGACTGCACTTCAAAGAGTAATACATTGACTATGAAATGCTTTGGGACATAGAGAGCCCGTGAATGAAGTTATATGAGAAGAAGTTCTTGATTTCTTTATCACTTGCATTCTAGAAAGAACAGTTAAGAGAATTGTTTAATTATGCAGATACATTTTTCAAGGCTTTCCTCACAGCACAAAGCTTGCTAGGAAAGTGTGTGCGTCGGAAAATCAGGCTTTTGACCTCACACACTGCTGTCATCCTGCATCGGATTTTCCAATGACGTTTCTGCAGACAAAAAGTAGGCCTGACTGTATGCCAAGGAACCCTTCTTCAAATATGTTTATTTTGGTAATAAGATTCCACACTGGATTTTTTTTGTTGACATTTTTGTTCACAGTGAGCTGTTTGCCCTTAACAGGAAGTCCAGTTGAAAATGGACTGGCCTGCCTTGGAGCATTTCCTATGGCTGACTTGCTGTTTTATTTGTTGCAATTTCAGAAGGATTTTGTTGGTTAAACATATTTAGGGAGCTGTATTGGATTTTTTGTACACGGTGGGTAGTATCTAATATTGTTCATTTTTGTTTTGCTAAAGGGTTTCTGCAAGTCACACTTTGCTGCAGATCTGGCTGAGACTGATGATGTCCTAAGGGGAGGCCAGCAAGGTGGAAGGATGGGAAACCCTTGGCCCCTCCCTTGCATTCTCTTCCCGCTTGTATTCTCTCCCTCTTGCCCTTCACTTGTATCCTCTCCCTTTGCATTTATGCTTTGGAACATTTTACGACATTAAAGGCACTATAAAACTGCAAGTTGTTGGCTGGTTAGGCTGCATGCAGAATTGGTAATCCTGAGCAGCGCAAGTCCAGCACCTGATTTGCATATTCAAGAGGCCTAACACCTGTTTCAGGTGGGTATCAGGTGGAAAGTCGCCTATAGTAATATGGCGTCATCCCTAAAGCAGGCACAAATCAGACATGGGAAGTTGTGCCCAAAATTGGTCCTTTTTTCCTCATTTATTGCCCAGAAAATGTGTGCAAAGAGGACCAATTTCTTCCCCTTGAACGTATTGTTGCCTCCATACAACATAAAATTATACAGAAATTACAACATGGATACAAGCCATTTGATCCAACCAGTGTTGGTATTTATCCTCCACAGGAAGAGTAGTCTTAATCCCATGTGCCCACCCAATTCTTATACACCTTTTCTTCAACAATCTATCCAACCGATTCCACAACATCACAACTTTCTAAAAAAAAACATTTCTCCTGCTCTCTATCCTAGATTTCTTACATTTAATCTTACATCTATGCCTCCTCATTCTAGATGCCTCAATCACTGGAAACAGCCTGCCCCATCCCTTCAGGATTTTAAACATCTCTATCAAATCGCTCTGTAATCCCTGTTCTTACAAAAGCAGCCCCAATTTTATGTGCCTTTCTTCATATTTGTATTTCCTCATATCAATCACTCTCCTAGTGATTCTGTGCTGTATCCTCCGTATCGCCTAAATATTCTGTTTATAGTTTAGAGCCTAAATTGCAGACAGTACTCCAACTATAGTCCTACTAGGAATTAATATAGATTCACCTATTACATATCAACTTTAATATTCTACACCTCTTGCTATAGGTGCTGTTTTGAATGTCTAATGAACCTGAACTCCCAAATTTATTTGCTCTTCCACAGCACCCAAACCTCCCCCATTCAAATTATATATTTTTTTATAAGCATGTACCAGCTCACATTTACTACCATCTTCCATTTTTTTTCCACATCGGGTACCAAGTAATGGGGGGACAAGGATCGGAATACAAGGGAATGGAGGTCCCGGGTTCGGGGCCTGGGTCAGGTCAAGGGCTGGGTCGTGGATCAGAATCGGTGTGGGACATCACGGGAGTCATGGCCGGGACCGGGGATTTTGGTCGTCGCACAATTTTGATGCCATTTTTGAATTTCCTATGTTTGAATCATAGAATCGTGGAATCATAGAAATTTACAGCATTTCGGCCCATTGTGTCCGCATCGGCTGACAAAGGGCTAATCCCACTTTCCAGCTTTTGGTCCGTAATCTTGTAGGCTATGGCACTTCAAGTGCACATCCAAGTATTTTTTAAATGTGGTGAGGGTTTCTGCCTCTACAACCCTTTCAAGCAGTGAGTTCCAGACTCCCACCACCCTTTCGGTGAAAACATTTCCCCTCAACTCCCCTCTAAGCCTTCTACCAATTACTTTAAATCTATGCCCCCTTGTTGTTGACCCCTCTGCTAAGGGAAATAGGTCCATCCTATCCAGTCTATCGAGTCCCCTCATAATTTTATGTACCTCAATAAGGTCTCCCCTCAGCCTCCTCTGTTCCAAAGAAAACAAGTCCAGCTTATCCAATCTTTCCTCATAGCTAAAATTATCCAGTCCAGGCAACATCCTCATTAATCTCCTCTGTACCCACTCTAGTGCAATCACATCTTTCCTGTAATGTGGTCAACAGAACTGATTAGCGCTTTATACAGTTCAAGCGTAACCTACCTGCTCTTGTATTCTATGCCTCGGCTAATAAAGGTAAGTATTCTGTATGACTTCTTAACCATCTTATCTACCTGGCCTGCTACCTTCAAAGATCTGTGGACATACACTCCAATGTCCCTTTGTTCCTTTACACTTCTCATTGTCATACCATTTAATGTGTATTCCCTTGCTTTGTTAGCCCTCCCCAAATGCATTACCTCACAATTCTCCTGATTGAATTCTATTTGCCACTGTTCTGCCCATCTGACCAGTTCATTGGTATCTTCTTGCAGTCTACAGCTTTCTTCTTCATTATCAACCACACCGCCATTTTTTGTATCATCTGCAAACTTCTTAATCATACCCCCTACATTTAAGTTTAACTCATTGATGTATACCATAAAAAGCAAGGGACCTAGTACTGAGCCCTGTGGAACCCCACTGGAAACAGCCTTCCAGTCACAAAAACACCCATCAACCATTACCTTTTGCTTCCTGCCTCTGAGCCAATTTTGGATCCAATTTGCCACTTTGCCTTGGATCCTCTGGGATTTTGCTTTCATGACCAGCCTGCCATGTGGGACCATATCAAAAGCCTTGCTAAAATCCATATACACTACATAAAATGCACTAACCTCAATGTCCCTCCTTGTTACCTTCTCAGAAAATTTTATTATGTTAGTCAGACATGACCTTCCCTTAACAAATCCATACTGACTGCCCTTGATTAATCCATGTCTTTCTAAATGAAGATTTATCCTGTCCCTCAGAATTTTTTCCAATAATTTTCCCATTACCGAGGTTAGGCTGACTGGCATGAAATTACTCGGTCTATGAGTTTCTCCCTTTTTAAACTAGGTACAACATTAGCAATCCTCCAGTCTTCTGGCACCACATCTGTAGCCAGAGAGGATTGGAAAATGATGGTCAGAGCCTCTGCTATTTCCTCTTTTGCTTCTCTTAACAGCATGGGATACATTTCATCGAGGCCTGGGGGTTTATCCATTTTCAAATTTGCTAAACCCCTTAGTACTTCCTCTCTCACTATGTTTATTTCATCTAATATTTCACACTCCTCCTCCCTGATTGCAATGTCTGCATCACCCCTCTCTTTTGCAAAAACAGATGCAAAGTATTCATTAAGAACCATACCCACATCTTCTGCCTCCAGACACAGATTACCTTTGTGGTCTCGAATAGGCCCTACTCTATATTTAGTTATCATCTTGCTCTTAATGTATTTATAAAACATCTTTGGCTTTTCCTTGATTTTACTTGCCAAAATTTTTTCATGCTCTCTCTTTGCTTTCCTAATTCCTTTTTATTTTCACTCTTGCACTTTCTATACTTCTCTAGGGTTTTTGCAGTATTGAGTCCTCGGTATCTGTCAGAAACCTCCCTTTTTTTCTTTATCCTACCCTGTATGCCCCTTGACATCCAAGGGGCTCTAGATTTGTTAGCTCCACCCTTTTTCTTTAAGAGAAACATACTTGCTCTGAACCCTCAGGATCTCCTCCTTGAATGCCTCCCACTGCTCTGACACTGATTTACCTTCCAGTAGTTAGTTCCAGTCCACCATGACTTAATCACATCTCAGCTTAGTAAAACTGGCTTTCCCCCAACTAGGAGCTTTTATTCCTGGTCTATCCTTGGCCTTTTCCATAACTACCCTAAAACTAACTGAATTATGATCACTAGCACCAAAATGCTCTCCCACTGATACCCCTTCCACCTGCCCAGCTTCATTCCCAAAAACTAAGTCCAGAACCGGACCCTCCCTTATTGGGCTTGCTACATACTGGCTAAAAAAGTTCTCCTGAATGCATTTTAGGAATTCTACACCCTCTATACGCTTCACACTATATTTTTCCCAATCTATATTAGGATAGTTGAAATCCCCTATTATTACTGCCCTACATATTTTTTGCACTTCTGAGAAATTTGCTTACATATTTGCTCTTCTATCTCCCTCTCATTGTTTGGGGGTCTATAGTGCACAGTGTGATTGCTCTTTTTTTGTTCTTCAATTTAACCTATATGGCCTCATTTGATGATCCTTCTAACATATCACCCTCCTCACAGCTGTAATTGTTTCTTTAATCAATACTGCAACTCCCTCCTTTTTTATCCTCCTCTCTATCCCATCTGAAAACCCTGTAACCAGGAATGTTGAGTTGCCATACCTGCCCTTCTTTCAGCCATGTCTCAGTAATAGCTATAATATCGTACTCCCAAGTGTCAATCTATGTTCTCAGCTCATCTGCCTTATTCCCTAGACTCCTTGCATTGAAGTACCATTTACCGCTGCCAAACTCCCTTGTTGCTACTTTCTAGCCTTTGTTTTCTCTGCCTTCCAAATTTACTTTCTAATTTCTGTTTTCTAATTCCAGCTTTGCTTCTCTCACTTCTCAATCTACTCTCAAGTCCCCATCCCCCTGCCAAGCTAGTTTAAACCATTCCCAATAGCACTAGCGATCCCCACCCCTCGCCCTCCCCCCCCACCCCCACCCCCCATGAGGATATTGGTCCCGGCTCTGTTGAGATGCAATCCATCCTGTTTGTACAGATCCCACCTCCCCCAGAAATGGTCCCAATGCCTCAAGACTCTAAAGCCCTCCCTCCTGCACCATCTCTGCAACCACGCATTCTTCTGCTCTATCCTCCTATTTCTGTACTCACTCGCACATGGCAATGGGAGTAATCGGAGATTACTACCTTTGGGGTCCTGCTTTTTAATTTCTCTCCTAGCTCCCTAAAATCTGCCTGCAGGGTCCTCATCCCTCTTTCTACCTTTGTCTTTAGTACCGATATGGACCATGACCTCTGGCTGTACACCATCCCCCCTTAGAATGTTCTGCAGCCGCTCAGTGGCATCCTTGACCCTGGCACCAGGTAGGCAACATACCATCCTGGAGTCATGTCTGTGGCCACAGAAACGCCTGTATGTCACTCTGAAATCTAAATACACTTTAAAAGCAACTTTACATGCTCCAAAGATTGAATAAATATGACTGCTTAAGTTTACCTTTTCATCATCTGTATGTTTGTTGACGATGTAATTATCCTATTTAGCTTAACTGTTCCTTGTTACTCTCTTGCTTTATTCAAAACAATAACACATTTTTACTGATTTGCTTTGAATTTATGCTGTTTTTTTTAGCTCTAATTGTTCCCCCTGATTTTCAGATTTTGTTGCTGAAAATAAAAACTAACCCCCCCCCAAAAAAAACTTTACCGCCCTGCCGCCATTACCGTCACGAAATCATCAAAGCCGAAAACCCAGCCCCAAAAGTCCTTAATTCTCTATAGTTTATTGGGAGGAGTTCAGACACAACTAAACTGGTCTAAGCTACTTGTACCGGGTAAAAGCCACAAGTTAGCTTCAACTACCTGATAATCAAACTCATCTGAGGGTTTTATTTTCATTACCGCTCTAAAACCTGAGGAAATATTGTCATTTAATGTAATTCCTGAAAATTCAGCACCGACTCTAAAATCAGAAAAACTGATACAAAAGCAAAATACTGCTGATGCTGGAAATCTGAAATAAAAACAGAAAATGATGGAAATACTCAGTAGGTCAGGCAGAATCTGTGTGGAGAGAAACAGAGTTAAACTTTCAGTTATTCTACTATTTAAAACTCCCAAACTTGGGATGTCATCCATCCTCTTTAGACAGGTTATTTATTTGTATTGTATGCACATAACAGTCAGTTCAAATGGTCACGAACTACCAATGGGCAAATTCAAATAATGTTAAAGGACTCCCCATTACTCCAATTAATTGGGAATTTGATTCAAGTTGAATCTAGAATGAAGTTGAACTTGAGAAATGATATGATCACATGTATGACCAAAGTCTTTCCGGAATTAGAATATCACAAAATAAGTACTGAATGTACTGAAACAGACATGCTAAAAGTTGGAAGCCTAATTGTTTCATTCCTATGATCAAAATTGCACATTAGAAATATAAATTGGATCCTTAGAGATTGTTTTCACTAGAATTAGCTTTATGTTACTGATAATTCAGTTCCTTTAGCCTAGTTTACTCTCGTAACCATGGTTGTCTTTTCTGGTAACTTGTTTACCAAAATTCCAGTGTCAGAATCCATGCTGTGATAATTGGGATTAATTGGAATTGCGTTTAATGTTTGACATAAAATCTCTTATTTTCTTTCCTGAGGTTGTTTCTTTTTTTGTCTTTTGCTACCATGTCTTGTCATAACATCCTGTATTTCCACTATTTTTAAACAAGCAGAATTACGTAACATATATTGTAATAATATATCTTTCTAAATTTAAACAAAAAAAATCATACCTGAATTTTACAGCACAAAGATGATGCCATACTCTGATATTGTTTTAGGTTATTGATATTCCCAAGGTTCATGCTGATAGAAACATAGAAAATAGGTACAGGAGTAGGCCATTCAGCCCTTCGAGCCTGCACCGCCATTCAATATGATCATGGCTGATCATTCACCTCGGTACCCCTTTCCTGCTTTCTCGCCATACCCCTTGATTCCTTTAGCCGTAAGGGCCATATCTAACTCCCTCTTGAATATATCTAATGAACTGGCCTCAACAACTTTCTGTGGTAGAGGATTCCACAGGTTAACAACTCTCTGAGAGAAGAAGTTTCTCCTCATCTCGGTCCTAAATGGCTTACCCCTTATCCTTAGCCTATGACCCCTGGTTCTGGACTTCCCCAGTAACGGGAACATTCTTCCTGCATCTAACCTATCCAATCCCATCAGAATTTTATATGTTTCTATGAGATACGCTCTCATTCTTCTAAACTCCAGTGAATACAGGCCCAGTCGATCCAGTCTCTCCTCATATGTCAGTCCAGCCATCCCGGGAATCAGTCTGGTGAACCTTCGCTGCACTCCCTCAATAGCAAGAACATCCTTGCTCAGATTAGGAGACCAAAATGGAACACAATATTCCAGGTGAGGCCTCACCAAGGCCCTGTACAACTGCAGTAAGACCTCCCTGCTCCTATACTCAAATCCCCTAGCTATGAAGGCCAACATGCCATTTGCCTTCTTCATCGCCTGCTGTACCTGCATGCCAACTTTCAATGACTGATGTACCATGACACCCAGGTCTCGTTGCACCTCCTCTTTTCCTAATCTGTCATCATTCAGATAATATTCTGCCTTCCTGTTTTTGCCATCAAAGTGGATAACCTCACATTTATCCACATTATACTGCATCTGCCATGCATTTGCCCACTCACCTAACCTGTCCAAGTCACCCTGCAGCCTCTCAGCATCCCCCTCACAGCTCACACCGCCACCCAGCTAAGTGTCATGTGCAAACTTGGAAATATTACACTCAATTCCTTCATCTAAATCATTAATGCATATGGTAAATAGCTGTAATTTGATGCTGCTGAAATAAAGACTTTTATCAATTAAAAGTGCTGTAATCTATATTAATAAAAGAATATCTTCACACACAAGAAAAGCAGGGAGATCCTGCTGCAATTGTATAGGGTATTGGTGAGCCGCACCTGGAGTACTACGTACAGTTTTGGTCACCTTACTTAAGGAAGGATATACTAGCTTCGGAGGGGGTACAGAGATTATTCACGAGGCTGATTCCGGAGATGAGGGGGTTACTTTATGATGATAGATTGAGTAGACTGGGTCTTTACTCGTTGGAGTTCAGAAGGATGAGGGGTGATCTTATGGAAACATTTAAAATAATGAAAGGGATAGACAAGATAGAGGCAGAGAGGTTGTTTCCACTGGTCGGGGAGACTAGAACTAGGGGGCACAGCCTCAAAATACGGGGGAGCCAATTTAAAACCGAGTTGAGAAGGAATTTCTTCTCCCAGAGGGTTGTGAATCTGTGGAATTCTCTGCCCAAGGAAGCAGTTGAGGCTAGCTCATTGAATGTATTCAAGTCACAGATAGATAGATTTTTAACCAATAAGGGAATTAAGGGTTATGTGGAGCGGGCGGGTAAGTGGAGCTGAGTCCACGGCCAGATCAGCCATGATCTTGTTGAATGGTGGAGCAGGCTCAAGGGGCTAGATGGCCTACTCCTGTTCCTAATTCTTATGTTCTTATGTTTATGAGATCTACGACAATGGAGCTCATTTATAGTGAATTCAAAAATAACCAAACTCCATTTACAATGAAAATTCTCATTCCCATTTCCAATTCACTTGCCATGTGGCAGAATGGAACATCATTGCTGTTCTAATGAGATTACTGCTCATTCACATTGAAACTTTCAATGTTAATCTCCCATTGTTAAATCCTACGCAGAATGGCGTAACAACCCTAATGAACCAACTGCAAAAGAGGTAAAATATTTCAGTAACGGAAGAATTAGTTGTGCAAGGCAATCTATTTATGCACATACAAAAGGGAATCTTCTTCTTACTCCATCTTAGGCAACCCTCGGAGTCGAGGATGACTTGCATCCACACTAATATGAATTGTCAGGTGACTGATGAGTCCAATATATGGGACCTACAGTCTCTGTCACAGGTGGGGCAGATGGTGGTTGGAGGGACGGATGAGTGGGGTGCTTGGGTTGTCGTGCGCTCCTTCCGGTGTTTGCGCTTGGCTTCCGTGTGCTCCTGGTGAAGAGACTCGAGGTGTTCAGCGCCTTCCCGGATGCATCTCCTCCACTTTGAGCGATCTTGGGCCAGGGATTCCCAGGTGCTGGTGGGGATGTTGCACTTTTTCAAGGAGGCTTTGAGGATGCCCTTGAAGCATTTCCTCTGCCCACCTGGGGCTCGCTGGCCGTATCGGAGCTCTGAGTCAAGCGCTTGTTTTGGGAGTCTAGTATCAGGCATGCAGATGATGCGGCCCGTCCATTGGAGCTGATCTGAGTGAGATCGTTGATGTTGGTGCACCTATCCTGCCAATGGATTTCTTCAGTGCTTTGAGGTGCCGGGTGTACATAGTCCATGTTAACGTCTATATTAACGACTTGGAAGAAGGGACTGAGTATAATGTAGCCAAGTTTGCTGACGATACAAAGGTGGGAGGGAAAGCAATATGTGAGAAGGACACAAAAAATCTGCAAAAGGACATAGACAGGCTAAGTGAGTGGGCAAAAATTTGGCAGATGGAGTATAATGTTGGAAAATGTGAGGTCATGCACTTTGGAAGAAAAAGTTAAAGAGCAAGTTATTATTTAAATGGAGAATGATTGCAAAGTGCTGCAATACAGCGGGACCTGGGGGTACTTGTGCATGAAACACAAAAGGATAGTATGCAGGTACAGCAAGTGATCAGGAAGGCCAATGGAATCTTGGCCTTTGTTGCAAAGGGGATGGAGTATAAAAGCAGGGAAGTCTTGCTACAGCTATACAGGGTATTGGTGAGGCCACACCTGGAATATTGCGTGCAGTTTTGGTTTCCATATTTACGAAAGGATATACTTGCTTTGGAGGCAGTTCAGAGAAGGTTCACCAGGTTGATTCTGGAGATGAGGGGGTTGACTTATGAGGAAAGGTTGAGTAGATTGGGTCTCTACTCATTGGAATTCAGAAGAATGAGAAGTGATCTTATCGAAACGTATAAGATTATGAGGGGGTTTGACAAGGTGGATGCAGAGAAGATGTTTCCACTGATGGGGGAGACTAGAATTAGAGGGCATGATCTTAGAATAAGGTGCTGCCCATTTAAAACTGAGATGAGGAGAAATTTCTTCGCTCAGAGGGTTGTAAATCTGTGGAATTCGCTGCCTCAGAGAGCTGTGGAAGTTGAGACATTGAATAAATTTGACAGAAATAGACAGTTTCTTAAACGATAAGGGAATAAGGGGTTATGGGGAGCGGGCAGGGAAGTGGAGCTGAGTCCATGATCAGATCAGCTATGATCTTATTGAATGGTGGAGCAGGCTCGAGGGGTCGTATGGCCTACTCCTGTTCCTATTTCTTATGTTCTTATGTTCTTATGTCTCTGAAACATATAGGAGGGCGGGTATCACTACTGTGCTGTCGACCATGAGGTTGGTGCCGGGTTTGAGGTCCTGGCCTTCAAACATCCTCTTCCTCAGGCGACCGAAGACTGCACTGGCACACTGAAGGCGGTGTTGGACATCGTCATCGAAGTCCACCCTTGTTGACAGTAGGCTCCCGAGGTAAGGAAAATGGTCCAAGTTGACTAAGGCCTCGTCGTAGATGTTGATAATCGGAGAGCAGTGCTGTGTGGTGGGGCAGGTTGGTAGAGAACCTTTGTCTTACAGATGTTTGGTGTAAGCCTCATAATCTCGTAGGCTTTGGTGAAGGTGTTGACGATGGTTTGGAGTTCGACCTCCAAGAATAATATATTATGAGCAGCTTTCTTCACACATGGTATTGCTAGTGTCAGCTGTGGCTCAGTTGATAGTGCTCTTGCCTCAAAGTCAGAAAGTTGTGGGTTCAGACCACATTTCAGGGACAGAGTCATCAAAATCCACAGCGCAGCCTTGGACAACATGGACCATTTTCCACATCTCGGGAGCCAACTATCAGCAAGGGCAGACATCAACGACGAGGTTGAACACCACCTCCAGTGTGCCAGCGCAGTCTTTGGTCACCTGAGGAAGAGAGTGTTTGAAGACCGGGACCTCTAATCTGGCACCAAGCTTATGGTCTGCAGGGCAGTAGTGATACCTGCCCTCTTATATGGCTCAGAGATGTGGACATAGAAACATAGAAAATAGGTGCAGGAGTAGGCCATTTGGCCCTTCGAGTCTGCACCACCATTCAATATGATCATGGCTGATCATTCACCTCAGTACCCCTTTCCCGCTTTCTCGCCATACCCCTTGATTCCCTTAGCCAAAAGGACCATATCTAGCTCCCTCTTGAATATATCCAATGAACTGGCATCAACGACTCTCTGCGGCAGGGAATTCCACAGGTTAACAACTCTCTGAGTGAAGAAGTTTCTCCTCATTTCAGTCCTAAATGGCCTACCCCTTATCCTAAGACTGTGTCCCCTGGTTCTGAACTTCCCCAACATCGGGAACATTCTTCCTGCATCTAACCTGTCCCGTCCCGTCAGAATCTTATACGTTTCTATGAGATCCCCTCTCATCCTTCTAAACTACAGTGTATAAAGGCCAGTTGATCCAGTCTCTCCTCATATGTCAGTCCAGCCATCCCGGGAATCAGTCTGGTGAACCTTTGCTGCACTCTCTCAATAGCAAGAACGTCCTTCCTCAGATTAGGAGACCAAAACTGAACACAATATTCCAGGTGAGGCCTCACTAAGGCCCTGTACAATTGCAGTAAGACCTCCCTGCTCCTATACTCACAATCCCCGAGCTATGAAGGCCAACATGCCATTTGCCTTCTTCACCGCCTGCTTTGCCTGCATGCCAACTTTCAATGACTGATGAACCATGACACCCAGGTCTCGTTGCACCTCCTCTTTTCCTAATCTGCCACCATTCAGATAATATTCTGTCTTTGTGTTTTTGCCACCAAAATGGATGACCTCACATTTATCCACATTATACTGCATCTGCCAAGCATTTGTCCACTCACCTAACCTGTCCAAATCACTCTGCAGCCTCTTAGCATCCTCCTCACAGCTCACACCGCCACCCAGTTTAGTGTCATCTGCAAACTTCGAGATATTACACTCAATTCCTTCATCCAAATCATTGATGTATATTGTAAAGAGCTGGGGTCCCAGCACTGAACCCTGCGACACTCCACTAGTCACTGCCTCCCATTCCGAAAAGGACCCGTTTATCCCGACTCTCTGCTTCCTGTCTGCCAACCAATTCTCTATCCATGCCAGTACATTACCCCCAATACCATATGCTTTGATTTTGCACATCAATCTCTTACGTGGGACCTTGTCAAAGGCCTTTTGAAAATCCAAATACATCACATAGAGTAGACACCTCAAAGCACTGGAGAAGTACCATCAGCACTGCCTCCACAAGATCCTGCAAATTCACTGAGAGGATAGACGCACCAATGTCAGTGTTCTCGATCAGGTTAACATTCCCAACATCGATGCACTGACCACATTCGACCAGCTCCATTGGGCGGCCACATTGTCAGCATGCCCAACATGAGACTCCCAAAGCAAATGCTCTACTTGGAACTCCTACATGGCAAGCGAGCCCCAGGTGGGCAGAGGAAATGTTTCAAGGATACCCTCAAAGCCTCTTTGATAAAATGCAACATTCCCATCGACACCTGGGAATCCTGGCCCAAGACTGACCTAAGTAGAGGAAGAGCATCCGGGAGGGTGCTGAGCACCTCGAGTCTCGTTGCTGAGAGCATGCAGAAACAAAACGCAGCCAACGGAAGGAGCATGCGGCAAACCAGACTCCCCACCCACCCTTTCCTCCAACGACTATCTGTCCCACCTGCGACAGAGACTGTAATTTCCATATTGGACTGTACAGTCACCTAAGAACTCACTTTTATAGTGGAAGCAAGTTTTCCTCGATTTCGAGGGACTGCCTATGATGATGATGATGATGGGTGCACTCTCGCCTCAAAGTCAGAAGGTTGTGGATTCAGACTCCATTCCAGAGACTTGAGCCCAAAATCCAGACTGACACTCCAGTGTAGTACTGAGGGAAAGTTGTACTTTCAGAGGTGCCGTCTTTTGGATGAGACGTTAAATCGACAGGTGGACATAAAAGATTGCATGGCATGATTTCAAAGAAGAGAAGGGAAGTTATCCTCAGTGATCAACATTTGTCCCTGAACTAACATCACTAAAACAGATTATCTTGTCAGTATCACATTGATGTTTGTGGTAGTTTGATGTGTGCAAATCTCCATTCCCACATTACAACATTGACTACACTTCAAAGCGTACTTTTAATTGGCTGTAAAGCATGTTGAAACATCCAGATATCATGAAAGATGGTTTATCAGTGCAAGCTTCTCTTTTCTCTTTTTAGAGCAGTATTATTCATCACATGAGTTTTGCAAAATGTCTGCCATCAGGCTGCCTCTAAAGAACTTTTCCAAAGCAACCAATGTGACCACTCAATAAAATATACATACCATTGACATTTTCTTTGTTTAAAAAAAATGAAACTGCACAATGTATATAATTAATGTCAGAGGTGAATAAACACTTAAAAAAACACAAAGCCTCATTTTTGTTGAGACACATTGCACCATATGTTCTGTCCACTAGATTAAATGGACAGGGCATTAGGCAGACTTCTATCTGGCATGCGATCGTCCCCACTCGATTTTCCTTTTTGCAGCATGCCATCAAACCAATAAACTCAGAGACAGCAGGAAAATCCGTCCGGGGCCCGGAAATTGGACTGTACTGTGCCTGTTTTGCCGATAAACGCCTAAGGGTCCAACAGTGCAGGCAACATGCACATGCTCATTCCGAGCCAGAAGTACGCCAGCCGATCAAAAATGGTGTTAGGCCTATCACATATGCAAATTGAGGGCATAAGAACATAAGAATTTGGAGCATGATTAGGCTATATGGCCCTTCGAGCCTGCTCCGCCATTCAATAAGGTCATGGTTGATCTTCGACATCAACTCAACATTCAGGGGTATTTGACAATTTGGAAGGACAGACAGAAAGGAAAAGGAGGTGGGGTAGCTCTGTTGATAAAGGATGGAATAACTGCAATAGTGAGATACGATATTGGCTCAAATGATCAGGATGTTGAAACAGTTTGGATGGAGATAAGAAATAATGAGAAAAAGTCATTGGTGGGCGTAGACTATAGGTTCCCTAACAGTCGCAGTTCTGTTGGTCGGAGCATAAACCAAGAAATAGTGGGGGCTTGTAAAAAGGGAACAGCAATAATCCTGGGTGATTTTAACCTCCATATTGATTGGACAAATCAAATTGGTCAGGGTAGTCTTGAGGAAGAGTTCATGGCGTGCATAAGGGTTCCTTGAGCAGTATGTAATGGAATCAACCAGGAAGCAGGCTATCTTAGATCTGGTCCTGTGTAATGAGACAGGATTAATAAACAATCTCCCAGTAAAGGATCCCCTTGGAATGAGTGACTATAGCATGGTTAAATTTCAAATTCAGATGGAAGGCGAGAAAGTTGGATCTCAAACCAGCGTACTAAGCTTAAATAAAGGAGACTACAAAGGTATGAGGGCAGAGTTAGCTAAAGTTGACTGAGAAAATAGATTAAAGTATAGGACGGTTGATGAACAGTGGTGTACATTTAAGAAGATATTTCATAGCTCAAGAAAAATATATTCCAGTGAGGAGGAAAGGGTGTAAAAGAGAAGATAGCCATCCGTGGCTAACTAAAGAAATAAAGGACAGTATCCAATTAAAAACAAGGGCATACAAAGTGGCCAAAACTAGTGGGCGGACAGGAGATTGGGAAGCTTTTAAAAGCCAGCAAAGAATGACTAAAAAAATGATTCAGAAAGGGAAGATTGACTATGAAAGTAAACTAGCACAAGATATAAAAACAGATTGCAAGCGTTTCTACAAGTATTATAAAAAGGAAAAGGGTGGCTAAAGTAAATGTTGGTCCCTTGGAGGACGAGACCAGGGAATTAGTGATGGGCAACATGTAGATGGCAGAAACTCTGAACAAATATTTTGTATTCGTCTTTACGGTAGAGGACACTAAAAATATCCCAACAGTGGATGGTCAAGGGGCTATGGAGGGGAGGAACTTAACACAATCACAATCACTAAGGAGGTGGTACTCAGTAAGATAATGGGATTAAGGGATAAATCTCCTGAACCTGATGGCTTGCATCCTAGGGTCTTAAGAGAAGTAGCGGCAGGGATAGTGGATGCATTGGTTGTAATTTACCAAAATTCCATGGATTCTGGGGAGGTCCCAGCAGATTGGAAAACTGTAAATGTAACGCCCCTTTTTAAAAAAGGAGGCAGACAAAAAGCAGGAAACTATAGACCAGTTAGCCTAACATCTGTGGTTGGGAAAATATTAGAGTCCATTATTAAAGAAGCAGTGGCAGGACATTTGGAAAAGCATAATTCAGTCAGCATGGATTTATGAAGGGGGAAGTCATGTTTGACAAATTTGCTGGAATTCTTTGAGGATGTAACGAACAGGGTGGATAAAGGGGAACCAGTGGATGTGGTGTATTTGGACTTCCAGAAGGCATTTGACAAGGTGCCACATAAAAGGTTACTGCACAAGATAAAAGTTCATGGGATTGGGGGTAATATATCATGGATAGAGGATTGGCTAACTAACAGAAAACAGAGTGTCGGGATAAATGGTTCATTCTCGGGTTGGCAATCAGTAACTAGTGGGGTGTCACAGGGATCAGTGCTGGGACCCCAACTATTTACA
Organism: Pristiophorus japonicus; assembly: GCF_044704955.1. NCBI lineage: Eukaryota > Metazoa > Chordata > Chondrichthyes > Pristiophoridae > Pristiophorus > Pristiophorus japonicus. The sequence goes on from NC_091983.1 coordinate 157,186,059, forward strand.
ATCTATATGAATGATTTGGATGAAGGGACTGAGTGTAACGTAGCCAAGTTTGCTGACAATACAAAGATGGGAGGAAAAGCAATGTATGAGGAGGACACAAACAACTTCCAAAAGGACATAGACAGACTAGGTGAGTGAGCAAAAATTTGGCAGATGGAGTATAATGTTAGAAAGTGTGAGGTTATTCACTTTGGCAGAAAAAATCGAGGAGCAAGTTATTATTTAAATGGAGAAAAATTGCAAAGTGCTGCAGTACAGCAGGACCTGGGGTTCTTGGTGCATGAAACACAAAAGGTTAGTATGCAGGTACAGCAAGTGATCGCAAAGGCCAATGGAATCTTGGCCTTTATTGCAAAGGGGATGGAGTATAAGAACATAAGAACATAAGAAACAGGAGCAGGAAGTTCAGAGAAGGTTCACCAGGTTTATTCCAGAGGTGAGGGGGTTGACTTATGAGGAAAGATTGAGTAGGTTGGGCCTCTACTCATTGGAATTCAGAAGAATGAGAGGTGATCTTATCAAAACGTTTAAGATTATGAGGGGGCTTGACAAGGTAGATGCAGAGAGGATGTTTCCACTAATGGGGGAGACTAGAACTAGGGGGCATAATCTTAGAATAAGGGTCTGCCCATTTAAAACTAAGATGAGGAGGAATTTCTGTGGAATTCGCTGCTCAGAGAGCTGTGGAAGCTGGGACATTGAATAAATTTAAGACAGAGTTTCTTAACCGATAAGTGAATAAGGGGAACGGGCAGGGAATTGTCCTGAATCCATGATCGGATCAGCCATGATTGTATAAAATGGCGAAGCAGGTTCCAGGGGCCATATAGCCTACTCCTGCTCCTATTTCTTATGTTCTTATGTTCTACTTTCTCGCCTAATCCCCCATATCTCTTGATTACCCAAGAATTCAAAAATCTATCTATCTCAGCCTCAACAATTCAGCATCCACAGCCCTTTGGAGTAAAACATTTCAAAGTTTCACAACCCTCTGAGTGAAGAAATTCCTCATCATCTCACTCTTGATTGGATGAGGCCTTATCTTGACTCTCCAGCCAGGGAAAACAACCTCTAATCATCTATCCTGTTAATACCCCTCGGTATCATATGTTTAAATGAGATCACCTCTCATTATTCTAAACTCCAAAGAGTATAGGCCCAATCTATTCAATCATAGGATAACCCTCTCATCCCAGGTATCAATCCAGTGAACTTTTGTTGTGCCACCTCTAAGGCAAGTATGTCCTTCCTCACATAAGGGAATCAAAACTGTGCACAATACTCCAGGTGTTGTCAAACCAAAACCCGATACATTGTAGTAAGTCTTCCTTACTCTTGTACTCCAACCCCCTTGTAATACTAACACACATGACTCAACAAGACCATCAGCAGGCCGAGGCCATTGGTGGGAGCAGCATGCAGTGGCCCGACCTGGAAATCAGCGCGGTCCCGGCCTGCAAGACCATCAGCAGGCCGGGGCCATTGGAGGGAGCAACGTGCAGCGGATATCACTTCAGGGAGCAGCGTGTGCTGCTGCAGGAGGGCGATGGCCGCAAAGCCAGGTCGCTGATTGCAGTGCGGGCAGGCATAGCAGGTGGGGCGAAGGAGCGGCAAGAGTTTGTAGAGGGAAGTGAGCGGGGCCCAGGAGAGGCGTGAATCTGGGGCCCAGAAGAGGCGAGGGCCCAGGGGCAGCACGGGTCAGCCCACACTGCGATATATGTGCGCGCTAGATCTGTGCAGCAGAGCAGGTCCCCAGCCATCTTGGGTAATCCTTGCCACTGGACCAAGTCCTAGCTCTGTCAAGCCCATGTGGTGGCTAGTGTGCAATGACCACATGTTAAAAAATCCACGCACAGGCATCTTCCACCCTTCAAGAATAAGTTCGGGATCTGGAATATTAGGTCTTTTATTTTTTTGACATGGAAGCAAGTCATCCTCGCTTCGACGGACTGCCTATAATGATGATGAATAAAGACCAACATTCCATTTGCCTTCCTAGTTGCTTGCTGTACCTGAAAGCTAACTCTGTGTTTCCTGCACAAGGACACCTAAATCTCTCTGAACATCAACATTTAATAATTTCTCACCATTTAAAAAATATTCTGTTTTTCTATTCTTCCTACCAAAGTGAATAACCTCACAATTCCATCTGCCACCTTATTACCCACTCACTTAACCTGTCTATATCCCTTTGCAGGCTCTTTGTGTTCTCCTCACAGCTGGAGAGATACCACCAATGATGTCTCCGCAAGATCCTACAAATCCCCTGGGAGGACAGACGCACCAACATTAGCATCCTCGACCAGGCCAACATCTTCAGCATTGAAGCACTGACCACACTTGATCAGCTCCACTGGGCAGGCTACATACTTCACATGCCAGACACGAGACTCCCAAAGCAAGCGCTCTACTCAGTAACCAGTGGAGTGCCGCAGGGATCAGTGCTGGGACCCCAACTATTTACAATCTATATTAACGACTTGGAGGAAAGGACCGAGTGTAACGTAGCCAAGTTTGCCGATGTTACAAAGATGGGAGGAAAAGCAATGTGTGAGGAGGACACAAAAAATCTGCAAAAGGACATAGACAGGCTAAGTGAGTGGGCAATAATTTGACAGATGGAGTATAATGTTGGAAAGTGTGAGGTCATGCACTTTGGCAGAAAAAAATCAAAGAGCACGTTATTATTTAAATGGAGAAAGGTTGCTAAGTGCTGCAGTACAGCGGGACCTGGGGGTCCTGGGACGTGAAACACAAAAGGTTAGTATGCAGGTACAGCAAGTGATCAGGAAGGCAAATGGAACCTTGGCCTTTATTGCAAAGGGGATGGCGTATAAAAGCAGGGAACTCTTGCTACAATTGTCCAGGGTATTGGTGAGGCCACACCTGGAATACTGCATGCAGTTTTGGTTTCCATATTTACAAAAGGATATACTTGCTTTGGAGGCAGTTCAGAGAAGGTTCACAAGGTTGATTCCAGAGATGAGGAGGTTGACTTATGAGGAAAGGTTGAGTAGGTTGGGCCGTTACTCATTGTAAATCAGAAGAATAAGAGGTGATATTATCAAAATGTATAAGATTATGAGAGGGCTTGACAAGGTGGATTCAGAGAGGATGTTTCCACTGATAGGGGAGAATAGGACGAGAGGGCATGATTTAAAACTGAGATGAGGAGAAATTTCTTCTCTCAGAGGGTTATGGATCTGTGGATTTCGCTGCCTCAGAGAGCTGTGAAAGCTGGGACATTGAATAAATTTAAGACAGAAATAGACAGTTTCTTAAACGATAAGGGAATAAGGGGTTATGGAGAGCGAGCAGGGAAGTGGGCCTGAGTCAATGATCAGATCAGACATGATCGTATTAAATGGTGGAGCAGGCTCGAGGGGCCGTATAACCTACTCCTGCTCCTATTTCTTATGTTCTTATGTAACTCCTTCACGGCAAAGGAGTCAAAGGTGAGCAGCGGAAACATTACAAGGCCTCAAAGCCTCCCTGATAAAGTGCAACATCGCCACTGACACCTGGGAGACCCTGGCCTAAGTGGAGGAAGCACATCCGGGAGGGCGCTGAGCACTTCGACTCTCGTTGCCGAGAGCATGCAGAAATCAAGCACAGGCAGCAGAAAGAGCGTGCGGCAAACCACTCCCACCCACCCCTTCCCTCAACGACTATCTGCCCCACCTGTGACAGAGACTGTGGTTCTCGTATTGGATTGTACAGCCACCTAAGAACTCATGTTAAGAGTGGAAGCAAGTCTTCCTCGATTCAGAGGGACTGCCTATGAGGATGATGATGATGATGATGCCTCACCTAGCTCTGTATCATCAGCAAACTTGGCACATTGCATTTGGTCCCTTCATTTAGGTCATTAATATAGTTTATAAATAGCTAAGGCCAAAGCACTGATGCTTTGGACACCCTCTTAGTTATAATCTGCCAACGAGAAAATGACCCATTTAACCCTACTCTCTGTTTTCTGTCTGTTAACTAATCATCTATCCATGCTAATATATTACCCTGAGCCCCCTGAGCTCTTATCTTGCGTAGCAACATTTGAATGTGATGTGAAATCCAAATATACTACACTCACTGATTGCCCTTTATCTACCCTGCTTGTTACATCATCAAAAAACTCGAATAAATTTGTTAAACACGATTTCCCTTTCATAAAACCATGTTGACTGCCGAATCATATTATGATTTTCTAAGTACCTTGTTCCTTGATAATGGATTCCAGCATTTTCCCGATGACTGATGTCAGGCTAACTGGCCTGTATTTCCTCATTTTCTCTCTTCCTCCTTAATGTTTGTTTAGTAGTCAGTTTCTTCAGGCACTTAGCAGCCAAACCTATGCAGGGAGACAGAGGGAAATAAAATGGAGGTAGAAGCAAAAGATAGAAAGGAGAACAGTAAAAGTGGAGGGCAGAGAAACCCAAGGCAAAAAACAAAAAGGGCCACATTACAGCAAAATTCTAAAGGGGCAAAGTATGTTAAAAAGACAAGCCTGAAGGCTCTGTGCCTCAATGCGAGGAGTATTTGGAATAAGGTGAACGAATTAACTGTGCAGACAGCAGTTAACGGATATGATGTAATTGGCATCACGGTGACATGGCTCCAGGGTGACCAAGGTGGGGAACTCAACATCCAGGGGTATTCAACATTTAGGAAGGATAGGCAGAGAGGAAAAGGAGGCGTGGTGGCGTTGCTAGTTAAAGAGGAAATGAATGCAATAGTAAGGAGAGACATTAGCCTGGATGATGTGGAATCGGTATGGGTGGAGCTGCGGAATTCCAAAGGGCAGAAAACGCTATTGGGAGTTGTGCACAGACCACCAAACAGTAGTAGTGAGGTTGGGGACAGCATCAAACAAGAAATAAGGGATGTGTGCAATAAAGGTACAGCAATTATCATGGGCGACTTTAATCTACATATTGATTGGGCTAACCAAACTGTTAGCAATGCAGTGGAGGAGGATTTCCTGGAGTGTATTAGGGATGGTTTTCGAGACCAATATGTCGAGGAACCAACTAGAGAGCTGGTCATCCTAGACTGGGTGATGTGTAATGAGAAAGGACTAATTCGCAATCTTGTTGTGCGAAGCCCCTTGGGGAAGAGTGACCATAATATGGTAGAATTCTTTATTAAGATAGAGAGTGACACGGTTAATTCGGAAACTAGGGTCCTGAACTTAAGGAAAGGTAACTTCGATGGTATGAAGCGTGAATTGTCTAGAATAGACTGGCAAAGGATATTTAAAGGGTTGACGGTGGATAAGCAATGGCAAACATTTATAGACCACATGGATGAACTTCAGCAATTGTATATCCCTGTCTGAAGTAAAAATAAAACGGGGAAGGTGGCTGAACCATGGCTAACAAGGGAGATGAAGGATAGTGTTAAATCCAAGGAAGAGGCATATAACTTGGCTAGAAAAAGTAACACACCTGAGGACTGGGAGAAATTTAGAATTCAAGAGAGGAGGACTAAGGGTTTAATTAAGAGAGGATTAATAAATAGAGTACGAGAGGAAGTTTGCAAGGAACATAAAAACTGACTGCAAAAGTTTCTATAAATATGTGAAGAGAAAAAGATTAGTGAAGATAAACATAGGTCCCTTGCAGTCGGATTCAGGTGAATTTATAATGGGGAGCAAAGAAATGGCAGACCATTTGAACAAATACTTCGGTTCTGTCTTCACGAAGGAAGACAAATAACCTTCCGAATGTACTAGAGGACAGTGGGTCTAGTGAGAAGGAGGAACTGAAGGATATCGTTATTAGGCGGGAAATTGTGTTAGGGAAATTGATGGGATTGAAGACCGATAAATCCCCGGTGCCTGATAGTCTGCATCCCAGAGTACTTAAGGAAGTGGCCCTAGAAATAGTGGATGCATTGGTGATCACTTTTCAACAGTCTATCGATTCTGGATCAGTTCCCATGGACTGGAGGATAGCTAATGTAACACCACTTTTTAAAAAAGGAGGGAGAGAGAAAACGGGTAATTATAGACCGGTTGGCCTGACATCAGTAGTGGGGAAAATGTTGGAATCAATCATTAAGGATGAAATAGCAGTGCATTTGGAAAGGAGTGACAGGATCAGACCAAGTCAGCATGGATTTATGAAAGGGAAATCATGCTTGACGAATCTTCTGGAATTTTTTGAGGATGTAACTAGCAGAGTGGACAAGGGAGAACCAGTGGATGTGGTCAATTTTGACTTTCAAAAGGCTTTTGAAAAGGTCCCACACAAGAGATTGGTGTGCAAAATCAAAGCACATGGTATTGGGGGTAATGTACTGATGTGGATAGAGAACTGGTTGGCAGACAGGAAGCAGAGAGTTGGGATAAATGGTTCCTTTTCAGAATGGAGGGCAGTGAATAGTGGAGTGTCGCAGGGCTCAGTGCTGGGACCCTAGCTCTTTACAATATATATTAATGATTTGGATGATGGAATTGAGTGTAATCTCTCCAAGTTTGCAGATGACACTAAACTGGGTGGCGGTGTGAGCTGTGAGGAGGACGCTAAGAGGCTGCAGGGTGACTTGGACAGGTTAGGTGAGTGGGAAAATGCATGGCAGATGCAGTATAATGTGGATAAATATGAGTTTAGAATATTATCTGAATGGCGGCAGCTTAGGAAAAGGGGAGCTGCAACGAGACCTGGGTGTCATGGTTCATCAGTCATTGAAAGTTGGCATGCAGGTACAGCAGGCGGTGAAGAAGGCAAATGGTATGTTGACCTTCATAGCTAGGGGATTTGAGTATAGGAGCAGGGAGGTCTTACTGCAGTTGTACAGGGCCTTAGTGAGGCCTCACCTGGAATATTGTGTTCAGTTTTAGTCTCCTAATCTGAGGAAGGACATTCTTGCTACTGAGGGAGTGCAGAGAAGGTTCACCAGACTGATTCCAGAGATGGCTGGACTGTCATATGAGGAGAGACTGGATCAACTGGGCCTTTATTCACTGGAGTTTGGAAGGATGAGAGAGGATCTCATAGAAACGTATAAGATTCTGACGGGACTGGATAGGTTACATGCGGGAAGAATGTTCCCGATGTTGGGGAAGTCCAGAAGCAGAGGACATCGTCTTAGGATAAAGGGTAGGCCATTTAGGACTGAGATGAGGAGAAACTTCTTCACTCAGAGAGTTGTTAACCTGTGCAATTCCCTGCCGCAGAGAGTTGTTGATGCGAGTTCATTGGATATATTCAAGAGGGTGTTAGATATGGCCCTTACGGCTAAAGGGATCAAGGTGTATGGAGAGAAAGCAGGAAAGAGATACTGAGGGAATGATCAGCCATGATCTTATTGAATGGTGGTGCAGGCTCGAAGGGCCGAATGGCCTACTCCTGCACCTATTTTCTATGTTTCTATGTTTCTCTGTAAACCAGCGGTCCTCAAATGGACCACTACCGGCCAGCGCTCAATAGCTAAAGAGGCTAGTGGACCAATTTGCAGTGTCCCTGCCATCGGTCGCATTAGGGGTTTGCAAATGCGCTGCACCCGAATATGATTAGGCATTCAACATGATTTTATGAAAGGGAAATCGTCACACCCCAATTCAGACAAGATTCCATTTCTGGGCCAATATGTTCCATACAGGTACTGATTGCATCAGAAACTTTTAGCTCCGATATAAGCCAAGGAAGGTTCCCAGTAACAATCCAAGCATTCTCTATGTGAATACTTCTTATTTAAAGGAGTTGAAATCATGCTGTGTGATGTTGGTAATGAATGTGCTTAAATCAAATTTTCCTGTTTGATATTTAATGAAGGTTTTAACTAATTATAAATAAATGGGGAAATAGCTATGTTGAAGTATAATTAAAGGAATTTTGTACAACCGTCTTAACACATTGGTTACGAATATTGCACAGCATGACTTCAAGCCAAAATATGTTTAAAAGTCAATCTTAGAATGATTACTACTAATAAATACTCCTGAAAATATTTCTGACAATAAAATCTTACTTACTTATATATCTCATTAGAATCATAGAATCATAGAATCATACAGCACAGAAGGAGACCATGCAGCCCATTGTGCCTGTTCTGCCTCTGTAAAAGAGCTACCAATTAGTCCCACATTCATGCTCTTTCCCCTACTCTTCTAAAAATGCAAAACTGAATTAAATTGTCAATTATTTAATTTAATTAACTCTCTCTCGATACATAACATAAACAAACTGGTTCTTTTACCATGTAAGCAACAATGGAACAACATGAATAGTTTGTGTCATGTTTAACATTGAAACTGGCCCCTCTGATTCAGAGACCTGGAACGTGAATGCCCAGTGTTGGTGGAAAAAATAAGTTGGGTGATTTTATTTGTTGCTTGGTGTCCTTATATATAATTAGAGCTGTCTACCCTGGCTGAAAATATCTAGATCCACTAATGCAATTTCAAACACCAGCACTTAATATCCCTTTGGTGCTGTGAATTGTTGGTACAGAATCCTAACACTGTTCAACAACATTTGCATCAGTTTACCTCAGTGAAGAAACATGCAGACATCACATCCTCGAGTGCCAACAAATGGTACCTTTGTCAGATTTATTGAGCTGGTGCGAAGGAAAAGAAACGATCTTTCATAATGAATAAGTCAGCGCTACTCTGTTAATTGAACAATACATACTTTGTCATATTTATTGCCTGTGTGCAGGGATACTCCTTTAATACTCTGCGAGTCACTAGATCTGACAGTTGCCTGTGGCTTCAGACTGCTAGAATGTTGATCTCAAATTCTGCATTAGGATCCAAATTGTATTCATCTGCCAAAGGGGGTCTGTATGAGACTGAGATCAATATGAATGGTGCACCATTAGGTCATGTGATACTGGATGCTTCTATTATGTCAGTCATCACTGATGCCCCAACTTACCCGTGTTTTGTCTGTGACCTACATAAGCTATTTCTGGTTGCTTCACCTGCAGTAAACCACACTCAGTTGCACGCAATGGCATTCCTCCAAATCTAATAATTGGGATAACTGATTTTGGCAATTACAGGATTTCCTGATTAAATTCACTTTGAAATAATGAAAAGTTTTGCAGAATTAAAAGTGGATGTGGAAACAACGTTTTCTTTTATTATTTAATCTTAGTTCCCCCATGGCCGCTTCCAGTTGTACAGTAAACAGGCACTTTGCTTATGTGTAGACATGTGATCACCACGGTGAGGAGATTCCGGTGCCCAACAATAGTAGAAAAGTTTTCCATCTTTTTTCAATTAACAGTGAGCCACCCAACATGTTATCTTTCAAATGCTAACTGATCTGCTCTGTGTTTTCTGCTTTTATTTCACTTGTCTTAAGTTGGATAGAGCATGTGTCAGGTGCAATATTAAATTCCTTCTATTGCCATGATATTCTGCCTCACTTCAGCCTGAAAGAAACATACCCTATCACAACAGTGTGACATTTTCATTTCTCCTGCCTTCTCTCCTTGTAGCCATCTCGGAGTGAGATTGCTGACTAAGTGCCAATTAGTGTCAAATTTGAGAGAAGTTTTGTGTAGTAGACTTGTGTCCACTGGGAGCTGTATTAAAGCCACATGAATTCAGTTCACCGTGAATCATCGTCATCCTCCATATCTGAAAAAGATTGCAACCCAAATCCCACGGGGTAAGCCTCCACATTCTAACGCATTGTGCCACCTCGTCCTTCAAGGCAGCAGTTCTGTTAGGGCAGCTAAAATTAAGTCAGTCTCCCAATTGCCTAACTGGCGTTCCATTCTCCCACCTCAAGCCGCTCCCCCACACTACCTCCCCGCATCCACCCCCCCACCGCCATCACCCCCATCTTCCCCCCAGCCAGCCCAAATTGTAAGCAACAAAGCAACATCCCAAATAATGGAGAAAAAGTCACATACAATTATAAACGTGTAGCTACAGCCTAGCAGGCTAGAGGTGAGAGAAATCACTGCCATTTCAAACAGGGGGATAACGAGGCTTTCCACTGGACTCAGTTCATGTGGCTTTAAGCTAGTTTCCAGATTGGTTCAAAAGCTGCACAAATCCTACTTCACAAATCTGCTGGCCGCAGTCATGATGAGAGTTGATTGGACTAGGATTCAAGGAAAGCTGACATGCTACACTGTCCATTGTACCTCTCAGTAATCAACCACACAACAGCACCAATACTGTCAGCATCACAGCTGTATATCTTGCCTATAATTCAGAAGTGGTCAGCTAGAGATTTCCAAACTAGCAACATTAAATGCAGTAGTAACTTCCTCCTTGGTTCTATCCTGCTTCATCCTTATGTTCCTATTTTGATTCTGTGTTCACAAAACAATGGATTCTGTGACCCTCTACCATTTTTACAGTTAATCTGAGCCTGCAGATTCTGCACTTCATGAACTCTTAACAGTGATGGATGATCCTGCAACTTTGAGTCTTTGTCACTGTCCAGAGTATTAAGTTTCCATTTGTCTGAAAGCATTGGTAATACACCTGAAAGCCATTGTTATATATCTGACAAAATGCACTATGTGGCTGAAGGAAGATAAATGGAGGGATGTGTGAATGGAGCAAGAATGGGGAAGAGATAGATAGACTAGCACCATAAATTTATATAGGGGCTTTGTCCAATGTAATACTGAATCAGTTCCAGTCAGAATAAATCGAGTATTGATCAGTTACAATTTCAGTAGTAATTTACTTCATGTTTATTAAATGTGTGTTTTTTTTTAAAAGCTACTCTGTCCCGGGCAATCTTTGAAAAACGAAACGGACCCGAACTTGGTGAAAGCCAAGTTCTGCCCAAGTGCCGCCCAAAGGACCGCCTAGAGATCTGGTGGTACTTTGCCAGGGAGATTCTTTTAAAAGATATGCCAGTACCGCCCGGCGGCAAAATAACAACTTCCGCCGTGAATTTGAGCTACAGTGGGTGGGAGCTTTCAATCTCGGCAGCAAATGTGATCCTCGCCAAAGTGCCGCCAAGGATTGAGTATAGCCCAGGGGGGGGGGGAGCACATAAAAATAAACATTTTCACAAAAAATAACCCTCTGGAATACCTTCAGGGGATCCTATACACATAAGTCGCTGAAAAAAAGATAATTAAAAGAAGTTCACTAACCTTTTTTTGCAGGTCTTCTTACTTACCGTTGGGGTTAGACTTGCCTCCACACGGTGGTCCTTCCCCTTGTTGCCGCCAACTCCCGCCTGCATCAATATGGCAGCTCGGTGGGTGGGAGGTCACTTACGCGACTTGCGCGCCAGCGGCCGTCAGCGGGCAGTTCCCAGCGGTACTCCCCACCCGCCAGCAGAAGACCTAGAGGAAACTGTCACCGACGGGAGACCGCCTAAAAAACTCGGCGGCAGCTGGTGGCAAGGCCACTAAGTTTAGGCCTATAGTTTGCAACCAAAATAATTTGGATTACAATGTGCTTTGCTTTTGAAATCCTGTATTTGCTTCTCATTGGAATTAACAGGGACAATTGTTTACAGCTACAACACCAGTAAATCATGCTTATGTTAATCATAGTTGTACCAATCCTGCAATGATAGTTCTTCTGGGCCCAAGTTTCGGCCTCAGTTGCTCCTGATTTTTTGGAGCAACTGGTGTAGAACGGAGCATCTTAGAAATTCAAATTCTCGGCATTTAGTTTGCTCCAGTTCTAGTCAGTTAGAACAGTTTCACTTTGGAACAGAATTCTTTTTTCAAAAGGGGGCGTGTCCGGCCACTTATACCTGTTTTCAAAGTTTCGGCAGTGAAAATTTACTCCAAACTAACTTAGAATGGAGTAAGTGAAGATTTTTGTTCGCTCGAAAAAACCTTGTCTACACTTTAGAAAATCAGGCGTAGGTTACAAATCAGGCGTAGGGAATCAGGGGAGGGGGTTTAAAGGGAAGTTTACAAGCATTAAACACTTCAGTTTTACAAATAAAGAGCCATCATCAATAATAAATGATAAAAACATCAATAAATCAACCAATAAATCAATCAAAAAAATTAAGGATTTTTAAAAAAAATCAATAAATAAAACATTTTCTACTTACCGACTGCAGCACCGGGAGCCCTCCAACAGTGTGCTGGGATGCCCCCCAGTGTGTCTCTGTCAGTGTCTCTATCTCTCTGTCTGTCTGTCTGTCTGTGTCTCTCACTCTCTGCCTGTCAGTGTCTGTGTTTCTGACAGCAGGGGGAGGATGGGGAGGGGGAGGAGGAGTGGGGGAGAGGGGGTGTAGTGGGGGAGGGGGGTGACAAGGGAGGGAGGGGAGGGGGGTGAGAAGGGAGGGAGGGAGGGGGGGGTGAGAAAGGAGGGAGGGGAGGGGGGGAGGAGAGGTAGGAGGAGGGAGGGGAGGGGAGGGGGAGAGAAGGGAGGGAGGGAGGGGAGGGTGAAAGAGAAGGGAGGGGGGGAAGGGGGTAGAGAAGGGGCGAAGAGAGAGAGAGAGAGAGAAGGGGGAGAGAGAGAGAGAGAGAGAAAGAAAGGAGAGGGAGGCTGAACGGGCCGGGCCCGGCCGGGCCCAAGACTTCGAGCTTAGGCTTACCGGATTGACAGGTAGGTGGCGTCGGGTCCGGGGTCCAGGGGGGTCGGGAGTGCGGGGGGGGTCGGGAGCGCGGGGGGGTCGGGGTGGAGGGGAGGGGGGGAGGATATCGGTCGGGGGGGGGCGAGGTGATCGGTCGGGGGGGGGGGGGAGGAGATCGGTCGGGGGGGGGAGGAGATCGGTCGGGGGGGGAGGAGATCGGTCAGGGGGGGGAGATCGTTCGGGGGGGGAGGAGATCGGTTGGGGGGTGGGAGATCAGTCGGGGGGGGGAGGAGATCGGTCGGGGGGGCGAAGAGATCAGTCGGGGGTGGGGGGAGGAGATCGGTCGGGGGGGGAGGAGATCGGTCGGGGGGGGGGAGATCGGTCGGGGGGGGAGGATATCGGTCGGGGGGGAGAGATCGGTCGGGGGGGGGAGGAGATCGGTCGGTGGGGGGGGGAGGAGATCGGTTGGGAGCGGAGATCGGTCAGGGAGGCGGGGGGGAAGGTCGGGAGCGGGGGAAGCGGAGGTCAGGTCGGTGGGGGGGGGGAGGGCGGTCCGGTGGGGGGGGGTGAGGGGCGGGAGTCAAGTCGGGTCGGGTCCGGTGGAAGCAGGAGCTGGGCGTGGGAGGCAGCCTTATTCTCGCAGCCCCAGTGAGGCCATTCGGCCAGGGCTAGGGGCTGCGTGCTTCGGGCCCCTGCCACACAGTTTTGGGCGCCTGGAGCTACTACACATGCGCGCCCACTGTAGCGCGCACGTGCCGAGGTCCCGGCACTGTTTTCAGCGCAGGGACTAGCTCCGCCCCCTACAGCTTTTGCTGCGCCGCACCGATGGCCAGAGGACCTGCAGGGAGCCGGAGAATCTGGAAGTTTTTTTCGGCGCACTTTGTGGCACGAAAAACGGGCGTCCAGGTCGGGGCTGCGCCGTTCTAGGCACGGCCCGAAGCTTGGGCCCAGATTTCTCAGTCAAACACTGGCATCATATGTACACAAAAATATGACTGCAAAAGTATAAGCTATTCAAGATGGTTGTGACTGAATGTAGTTATGAGGTTTATAGATTAGTGGAGTGCAGCTGCAATTTGTGGCCTGGATTTTGCTGTTCTAATAATAATGAGGCTGTCAGCGCTCTCAGGGTAAAACTGATAGCTACTTCTGGCGTCCGCATATGCGCAGTTAGACGCGGAAATCCAGAAGTTGCTGTCAGGGATACCCCACTCCTCCACAGGCTGCACTGTTGCAGTTTTCACTGATGGAATCGGCACAGAGATCACTGTAATGGAGTGAACTTAAGGGGCTAGACTTTCCACTTCACATCGCCCATCTAAGGCCCATCTATCACCCAAAATGGACCTCTATCACCCATTTTGAGCAAAAAGTGGAAACTAGGCCCAAAACATCGCCGAAAAAATAGGCCCCCAAGTTTCCACTTTGATCGCCGAGATGATCGCCCAAATGGTCGGCCACACAAGGCCCATCCCAAGTTTCGGCACCTAGCATGCACTTCGCTGGGCCGATGCAAGGCCCAAAAGTGTGCTGAAAAATAGTTGCTTTTTTAGGGCCTAAGAGAAGGAAATGGGCACTACGGATACCATTTTTAACTTTGGAGGAAGGGTGGAGAATTAGTTGTGAGACATTTAGAGAGTAAAATTGAAGAAAATTGTACTCATAAATGTGGGACAGGGAATATAAATAGGTATTATCAACTTATTTATGCTAAATAGATCTCATATATTGGAATTAATTAGTAAATAGCTTTTACATAGTGAAGTTATTTAATGATATTGTTGGGGTCTATCAAACATACTGGTATACAGCTTGGAGAGTACAGAGAGGGCAGACTATAGTGATTAGAGAGTATAGAGTAGAGAAATTATTAAAATTAGTGAAAGTAATTATTGATAGTGATTATGGGGCCCATGCTTTCCCTGCCTTTAATTGCAACTGCTCACACACTGGTTACTGAAAGGATCAATCGAAGAGTGGCACAGTAATGCGTAGCCGGAGACGAAGACAGAGGAGGAGACAGTACAGCCAACGAAGGTACTGGGAAAAGCAATCCTACCTGAACTTGTCTGAAAATGCTTGTCTTAGGAGACTGCGATTCCGGAAGGAGGCCATCAATAAGATATGTCAACTCATTAAGGATGATCTGCAGCCTTCCAGCACCATCAGAACCACACTGTCTGTTGAGGTGAAGGTTACTGCTGCCCTAGCCTTTTACGCATCGGGATCTTTTCAGGCTTCAGCTGGCGACATCTGCCATATCTCTCAGCACGATACACACTGCTGCATTCGACAGGTGACTGAAGCCCTTTACGCTCGCAGGATGGACTTCATAAGCTTCAATGACCAGGGAGGCTCAGACCGAGAGGGCTTTGGGTTTCTCGAGAATAGCAGACTTCCCCAAGGTGCAGGGAGCAATAGACTGCACGCACATTGCCCTGAAAGCACCCTTAAAGAATGCGGAGGTATTTCATAACAGAAAGGGGTTCCATTCACGAAATGTGCAGCTTGTTGTCAACCACAATCAAACAATTCTGACAGTAAATGCTACATTTCCTGGCAGCATCCATGATGCGCACACCTTACGTGAAAGTGCTAACCCTGACTTGTTTGCCAATCAACCAGAAGGTCACGGTTGGATGCTGGCGGATAAAGGATATGGCCTTGCCAGTTGGCGCATGACCCCTCTGCGTAATCCTGTCACTGAAGCACAGAAACGGTATAATGAAAGTCACATAGCGACTCGCAACATCGTTGTAAAGACAATTGGAGTCCTAAAGCAGTGCTTCAGATGCCTGGATCATTCGGGAGGCAGCCTCCAGTACCACCCTGATCAGGTAGCAGAGTTTATTGTAGTGTGTTGCATGCTGCATAACCTAGCTATAAAGAGAGGACAAATAATGCCAGATCATGCTGCAGGTCCACCTCCAGAAGGAGATGAGACAGAAGAGGCAGCCGGCGAAGCTGAAGAGGAGGAACAGGCGGGAGAGGACGCGGGCGAAGACATAGGGGAGATTAATCAGCCTGCCGATCTAGCACCGGTACTTCCTCACCTTTCCCGAAGACCAGTAGCCAGTGGCAGTTACACGGCTGCTAAGCTTTTGTGTCAGCAGCTCATTAATGAACGCTTCGCATGAACTATTATTGTTGATATTCAAACGTTCAATTACAGTTACGGTTAATCAAAAGTTTCATTTCCGTGGGGAAACAGAATAAACAAACAAATATGCATGAAAAACCGTACGTTATAAAACTTATGTAACTAAGAGAGAAGATACAAAAGTTGTAAAATTTTTTTTTTTTTAATTAAGAAACTAAATTTTTTTTAAGAACCAATGAACAACACCCTCCCTCCAACCTCCCACCCCCCTTAATAAAGTGATAATAACAAGTGAACATTTTAGAAACAAGTGAACTATTGAGAAGCACTCCCCTCTCCCTACCTGCGGCCACGTTTCCCTCCAGATCCTGTCCCACCCTGTGTTCACACCCCACCCGCCCGTTTTGGTCTAAGCAGACCGACACCAAGACGTCGTGCAGAGTGGGACGGCAAGACTTCCTGCCGTGGTGGAGGTAACGGAGAGGAAGCAGAAGCCTCAGGCTCTACTTCTGAGTCAGGAGGAACTATGTCCTCCATACTCGCTTGTGTGCTTGCGGTCTCGCTGCGAGCGGACACAACACCTTGGGGTGCAGCGCCGTGTCCAGCCAGCAACGCGTGTCGTAGGGCATTTGATGCGGCTGTCTGCTCCCTGATCGCCTCCAACGTCTCCCAAGCAGTCTGTGACTGCTCAGAAGACGAGCTGGAGAAGCGAAAGCAGAACTCGCTCCAGGTTATGGAGAACTGGCTCCAATTGGCTGAGAAACCCGCGAACCCCTGGATAAGGTCGTGACCGATCGCGACCGTCTCCCTGCACAGGGATAGTAAGCTCTCCATCTGGTCCTCCGTGGCAGGCGAGTACATATCACACTGACCAGACCGCCATGGGGTCGGCGTCTGCAATGTCACGCACCTTGGCGTCACCACCTGCACACCGCTTGGTCCCGGTGCCTCATCTGTCTCAAAAGAGATGGCCGCAGGTTGTCCCCCCCCCACAAAAAAAATCTCTTGTTCTTCCTCCTCCTCCTCCTCCTGCCCACGCACAGCGGCAGCAGGAGTCTGCACTGGCTCCTCCTCTGGCTCTTCCTCCTGGGAGTTTCCTGATTGTTCAGTGGACGTGCCCATTGACTCCATCAATACTTGTTGACCTTTGAAAGACAAATGGAAGTTATAAACAACGTTTAACAATGCAAATCAATTCATCTCAATTAAGAACTCAAAACATTACCATTAGCCCATATGCATAAGCGCTCACCAGGCCTAACATGACCCCATTTGAAAATCAATAGTACATCTCAATAGTATAACTCAATTATATATCAAATTAAAGTATCATTGCATAGGATTACCTGCGTAACAAATATTTACTATTGATTCACACATTACACAATGCACAGTTCTCATTACTCATGTGACTCTAGGGTGGGTTCGGCCACACCACGGGTTGTGACCGAATGGCTTTCTGGCCCCACCAAGGCCACTGCAAGCTCCTCGTAGGCAGTGAGCGACTGCAGCATGGCACAGTCCCCGCCCGTCCTGCATTGCTCTCGCTGGCTGATGGATATCTTCTTCTGTAATAGATAAGGTAACCTTGCATGGCATAAGCAGATGGATTTGGCAATAAACATTTAGGACTGACAGATTTATAAGTTCAATTTCAAGTTTGCATTACATTGCATAGGAATAAGATATTTCATACTGTAACATTCAAATTTATGTTGCGGTGCATAAATGTAATCATAATTTGATCCTAATTTAGTTACTTAGTCATGCTTAAAGATTACGATATAACATTGCAGATTCCAATTAGATTTTCCATACAACAATAAATAATAAATATGGATGATTTCAAATTTAAATTTCAACTTATCTTGCAGCTGCCAGTAGACTGTTCCATCTTTTCCGGCACTGGTCCGGTGTCCGGGCTTCAATCTTTGCCCAGATCCTCCGATATGCACGGGGTGGAGGTTTCCCATGCCCACCCCATGTCAGATCCTCCCACCTCGCACTGACACTGTTCACTAGGGCCTTATTGGTCTCCTCGCTCAAGGGCTTGGCCTTTCGCTTTCCTGCAGCTCCCTCCATTCTTTAAATTTATCTGTTTTTAAGAGTTGCTCAAAATACTGCTTCCTTTCTCCTCTCTCTCTCTATCTCTCTCTCTCTCCCCCAGACCCACACAGAGCTTCTGAGCATGTGTGAAGACCCTTGACCTCTCAAAACGCAGGAAGGAGCATCAACCTGAAAAAAAAATCATCCTGCACATGCGCAGTAAAGCGTTGCTAGGGAAGCTTTTTTTTTCATTCACTTCTGTTTTCTTTGGGCGATCATGAGATTGTCGAGAAATCACATCGCCCATTTGACATCGTGGGGTAAGGCCAAGTGGAAAATCGCAAAAAGAAAAATGGGCTTTGAGCTGCCGATCAGCACGGGTGATACGTCTCGCATCGCTGGAACAAGTCCCATTTTTTTCGGCCTTAGCCACCAAGTGGAAAGTCTACCCCAGTGTACTTAGCACGATTCTCACACTAAAGACAAATGAAAAAGTTAGGGCTTGTACAATTAGGAGTAACTGAGTTTTTAATGGCGTAATAATTGAGAATTACTGCTGAACAACCTCTCTGACCCTGAAACATTAACTTTTGGAGTCTCAGTGCCTCAGAAGAAAATTAATGTTACAGATTTTTTTAAATTCAAATTAAAGTAATGTTTTTTTTTAATAGTTTTTATGTTTTTCTCTTTTATGTCTCTCCCTTAATCCTATCTGTATGTCCCAATCTTCATTTTGCTTCCTGTACAATGATTTCAATGTCATTTATATTTCCTGCTTTTTACTTCCTGCTTTGCAGTCTGTGGCCAGAATCTTCCCAGCCCTCTGAGTGCAGGTTTGGAGGCAGGCCCACTGTCAAAATGGCTTTGATTGACAGTAGATCAGGATCCCGCTCTGAACCCGCCTCTGTGTGAGTTTCTCAACTGTCAGGTCAGCGTTCGGATTGCTGACCCATAATTAGCATCATTAAAAAGTATTTAAATGCTATTTAAGAGGATTAAAAGCAGGCATTTACAATTTTGCCAATCTTTTGATGGCTTTACCCTCCCTCAGGTTTCATGCCAGGTATGTGGAGTCGGGTTCTCCATGACTCCATTACTTTCAATCAGTGACAGCTGTAAAAGTGGTATAAATGGTACCATTTCACAGCTGTTCATTTCTCAATGTCAGAAGCTGCAGACTTCAGTATTAGAAAGAGAACTATGAGCCTCATACAGGTTGGAGTTGTTTGTAGAGAACTCTGTTCACTGTAAGCTTGTAACAAACTTTCTGACCAGTGCCAGATTGGTTCTACCAACAAGACAAACCAGCAGTAAGAGCAACGTTAACAGGAATGCCAACCTTCCCCTGAGCCATCTCATGCTGCACAGCGTGGAAGGCATCATCGCAGGGATGAGCTGCGCCGGAGGCATTACCCCAGCACAGGTTCTATAGGCTGAGGATGAGCTACCTGAAAATGACAGAGCAGCAATGCTGAAGGAGACTCAGGCTATCGCGCCAGGTAGTCACCGACCTTTTCGCTTAGCTGGAGCAAGACCTGCATCCCAGAGGAAGGGGTGGGCACCCATTGCCAGTGGCAGTCAAAATCACTCTTGCCCTCAACTCGTATCAGGCTCCTTCCAGGCATCTGCCCCAAACATTAGCGGCATTTCCCAGTCTGCCGCTCATAGATGCAATGCACAGGTTACCTATGCCCTGTTTCACAAGTCGGGCAACTGTATAAAGTTTACCACAGATCAAGCCAGTGTGACTAAGAGGACGGCTTTGATGCTCTGGCTGACTTCCTACAAGTGCCGGTAGTGATTGACTGCACACATGTGGCCATCAGGGCACCTCATCACAATCCATGAGCTTTTGTGAACCGCAAGGGTTTCCACTCGCTAAAAGTTCAGCTGGTGTGCAACCACCATAAAATCATTATGCATGTGTGTGCCAAGTTCCCTGGCAGCCACCATGATTCATATATCCTGCATCACTCCACCGTCCCTCAGCTGTTCAAAGCGTCAACCAGTCTTTCAGGCTGGCTGCTTGGGGACAAGCGCTATCCCCTCGAGACATGGCTGATGACACCCTTGAGGAGGTCAGCGAACGAGGCTGCAGGAACGTGTAATCAGAGCCTCATCAGCACCAGAACTATCATCGTGCAAACTGTAGGGTTGTTTAAAATGCAGTTCAGGTGTCTGGACAAATCTGGAGGGGCCCTTCAGTATGCATTAGCAAGGATCTCTAGAATAGTCGTGGTCTGTTGCATCCTTATCTGAAAGCTGCGAGGATTAGCGCTTGATGAGAACGTTGGCACAGAGCCTCATTGGAGGAGAAGGAGGAGCACCACCATGAAGTTGGGAGCGATGATGATGAACAACTGGAGGAGCCAGCGCCTCCTAGAAGACCAGTACCTGACCACATTTCTGCCCGTGACGCCAGGTATGCCCTCATACCAGGTTCAACTAGCTTTGGGAAGGTCAAACATTTGGCTGTGACAGGCATTGGCATGGCTCCACAGCAACATCATAAACCAAAGAAACACTGAATCCCTTGTTTGCATCCCTACTAGCATTGCTAAATGTCAAATCAGTCTTAACTGACCACATATCACCTCCATTCCATCAAACACATTTGTCTGCTACTGCTAAGTGTGGTAACTAAATGATTTAATAACACTGGTGCATAAAGTGCAAACATCATAGTGCTAATGAGAAAAACACCCAACTGAATACTCTTGTGACTACTTGTGTGGGATCTTTCTTTTCCAGGTGTGTCTACATGGTGCAACCCCTGTGGCTTCAGCAGAGGTAGAGGCAGCCTCCTCACCTTCCTGCTGCACCTGGTTAGACGCCTTTGGCGGTCATCCTCTGGGTTTTGCAGCTTGAGAGGACCCTGCCAAAGTCTGCTCCTCCTGTGACTGTGCAGGGGCAGACTCGGCCATCACTGTCCAGGGAGGGATCTGGGGCTCTGACCGAGGGGTTGGCAAGGGGGCGCTTGGAGAGGAGCTCCCACTTCCATATGCCCTCCCACCATCATCCCTCTCATAGGCCACCCGCACTTTCCTGTCAGCAAGGAGCTGGCGAGCACTGCAGTGGGGCCATGAGGGGCCCACGTCTATACTGACATCCCTCCTAGAAAGTACGTCAATGAGCCTCTGGTTTCTCTCCTCCATAGAAGATGTCTATCTCTCCTCCTTAGAAGCCCACCTATTCAGAAGTGAAACCATGTTGTCATTATACTGGCGAAGTGATTCCTCCATGCAGCTGGCCATTCTATCCACGGAGGATGCTATATTTGCCATTCAGTGCGCCATGGTGGTGCTCCTCCATTCTCTTCACACTCGTAGTCACCGCGGTTGCAAAACCAGCCAGAGTCTCCTACACTTGTTCCTGCAGCTCCAGGATGGCTCTTTTCCTGGATGGCCCCCGAGGCTCAGTGTCTGCATGCAGCCGAGCAGAGCTAGGAGACTCCTGCACCCTCTGACAAGGAGTTTCCACTACTGTCACTATCTCCACCATTGGTTGTGATCTGTGAGACACAAGCTGACAACACTACTCTATATCGCGACGGACCCAATGAGGTGTGCATATCTGCGCTGGCTGGGTTGCGGTCTGAGGTGACGCTGCACCCTCAGAGGCAGAAGGCTCCTCTGAGGAGACTTCTTGCTATTCCTCCTGGTCAGATGGACCTGTGGGAGAGTAAAGACATGAGTTAAATAAATGAGATGTCAAGTGCAGGCACATACCATTATACACATAATGACCATTCATTTCTCTGTTCTCATCACACCCCATGTGAATGAATGATGAAAGACATGGAACTGCATGAATAATAATTTTGTCACCAGCTTCTTTTATTGAGCCCCTCTCTCCATTCCCCATTGTCAGAACCTCCACCACTCCAGCTATGTCCATTGCTGAATCCTCCGCATTGGTCAGATGAAACATGGATTGAGGGCCTCCTCCCATTCTTTCCCTCTCCCTCTGATTGTGCACAATCTTTTCCTGCAAGACAGGAAAGAAGAGAAGGTTGTATGAGCATCATTTATGGAATGGGATACAGCTTTATCAGGAGACTTTGACAGAGTGGCTTGGTGGTACCAAGTTGCCTCCTTTTGTCCTGTTACTTGCATTATGATGAGGCTGAGTATGAGGGATGGAAAATAAGATGGGGACCTGATAATGTCAATAGAGAGGAAGGGATGGATTAAGGGCCAAGGGATCATGGGAAATGTTGTGCTGGAGTATGGTTAGCAATGCACAGTGGTGGGGATTTGATGACAGGCACAGCAGCATCAAGGTAAGTGTCACTTTATACTCACT
Organism: Pristiophorus japonicus; assembly: GCF_044704955.1. NCBI lineage: Eukaryota > Metazoa > Chordata > Chondrichthyes > Pristiophoridae > Pristiophorus > Pristiophorus japonicus. The sequence goes on from NC_091983.1 coordinate 157,207,980, forward strand.
TTTCCAGATCTCAGAAGATCATTGAACCTTTTGCAGCATTGTATCCAGGTGCGAGGCACTACTGATGTAGTTAATATCTCCTGGGCTACCTATAGCCATGCTGCCTTTATCTGTTGAGGCGGCCTTTTCCTGCCATCCACAGGGAACAAAAGCTCCCTACATCCTCTCACTCCCTTCACAAGATGATGGAGGCAGTTATCGCTGAAGCGTGGAGCTGATTTTTGTCTTGCTGCTGATATAGCTCACACCTGCACTAACTCACAGCAGACTAACCAGTGGGAAACGAATTGTCAGCAAATGGGGCCATGGCCCCTTAAAATAAACTGGCAAGAATCGCATCATCCGGTGATGCCAGCAGTCCCGCTCCTAATAATTGGAGCGGGAAATGCACAGGGGGTGGGCCTAGCAAGGACCTTAATGGTAAAATCTCCTTTTTGGCCGGGATCACCGCAGGAGCAGTGTCACCACCCGCCACCTGCCACCAAAACCTCCCACCTTCAACCCGCCAAGGTAGGAGAAATCATGGCCTGTGTGTCTCAATGAGGATTCTTCAATCTGATTGGTTGAAGAGCCTCCCTGCAGCTCCACAGATTCCCTGTAGGGAGTGCTGCACTGGATCATTCACCCAATGACAGGAAATCTCTGCTGACTTCGCTGACAAGCCCACAAAAGTTCTCTGGGCAACTGTATGTGAGGTGGATGGCAAAAGCCATTTCTTTGCTGCTCACAGCAAAATCCAAGACATGTGTCATAGATCTGTGGCAATATATCGATTTTTCCAATTAAATATTTTTGACAGGAGCTAATCTTTACTCCCATAGATCCCTTGTTAAAAGTAAAATACACACAATACTTTACGGCCCTAGTAGGAGTTATACTTATCTGCCTTTCTAAAAGATAAGTGATTAGTAATATTGCCTCTGAGCAGAGCACAATATATTTTAGATCCCTCCATAACTTTGACTTTTAGTGGGCTTGTGATTGTAACAACAACAAGAACAGCAATTTGTATTTATATAGTAAAACATTGCAAGGCGCTTCACAGGAGCATTATCAAACAAAATTTGACAGTGAGCCACATAAGGAGATATTAGAAGAGGTGGCCAAACGCTTGATTGAACAACTATGTTTTAAGGAGCATCTTAAAAGGTGGAAAGAGAGGTAGAGAGGCAGAGAGGCTTATGGAGGGAATTCCAGAGTTTAGGGCATGGACAGTTGAAGGCTCGGTCACTGATGATGGAGCGATTAAAATTGGGGATCGAAAAAGGCCAGAATTGGAGGAGCATAGCGATCTCAGGGGGGTTGTGGGGCTGGAGGAAATTACAGAGATAGGGAGGGATTTGAAAACAAGGATGAGAATTTAAAAATAGATATGGGAGCCAATATAGATCAGCGAGCGCAGGTGTGATGGGTGAATAGGAGTTGGTGCAAGTTAGGTACAAGCAGGAGAGTTTTGGATGAGGTCAGGTTTATAGAGGATGTAAGGTGGGAGGATTGCCAGGAGAGCATTGGAATAGTCAAGTCTAGAGGTAACAAAGGCTGGGACGGAGACAGACAATGTTACCAAGGTAACAAGGTAACATATCATGGAGAGAATATGAGGTGGAAATCTCAGCTCAGGGTCAAATAGGTTGTCAAATTTGTGAACGGTCTGTTTCAGCCTTGGACATTGACCAGGGAGAGGGATGGAGTTGGTGGATGGGAACAGAGTTTGTGGTGGGAACCAAAGACAGTGGCTAAACACATAAAGTAAATAGTAGAAGTGTCCACAAATCTTTTTAAATATGGTAAACTTCATAAGATAAAACCAGGACAGAGTAGCCTTTTAAAAAAAAATCTATGCTGGATAATAATATTAGTTGGTGCATAGTTTTCTAGCAATGAGTTATGCGGCTGGATTTTAGGTTTTTCTGTTTTCGGGATGAAAATGGAGGCGGGGCGGGAAAGTTACCGGGATAGTTTGCGCTTTAGTATGGAACGTTCGGCATCTGGGTCCTGCGTCAGGGTGCGAGGCTTTGTACACCTTTCGTGGCGCAAGGATAAGAAACTCGCGAACTAAAGTGCCAAGCCGTGTGTGCTCCGAGAGAGGCCCTGGGGGAGGGGGGAAACCTTAAAATAAACCCACAAAAATATTCCTAAAACTTTTCCCATGCCACCATAACACAAATCGCTAAAGAAATTAAAAGAACAAACACTCGCACTTAGCTTTGGAGTCCTTTACCTTCCTCTGCACCACCAGCTATGCTGGACCACCGTGATTTCCCAGGTGGTCATTGCGGGCCACTTCCGGGCAGATGGATCGGGTAAAAGTCAAAACTACTGCCAATGTCACAACTACTGGGGCGAAACCCGGAGCGCAAAGTTCCGGAAAATCCAGTCCAAAGAGTTTTCTCTTTCACCTTGCAGAGATGACATCACATACTGCGAATATTATTGTACTCACAACCTGCACATTGAAACTACAAAAACTTACCTACATTGGAATCAACTTTCCCCCTCAGGCATCATCAGCACACTCTGTACGAGCTGCCACCGCTGCACTCGTCTCCACAGTCAGCTCGCCCAAGTGATGACTTCAATGTCGAGCTGCCTGCCTCGCCAGCAGTGGGGGTAAGGCTGATCGAGACTCCCGTGGTGTCTTGGGTCACTCCTGCTCCTCTGACTCAAAAGGAACGTTTTTTTTTAATAAAAAATCCTCACAACCTATCTTTGGTTGGCGGCCACTGGGGCCGCTGAAGATTGCTGAGCATGGAAGGCCCTGACTATGCAGAGACAAATTTTTTTAAAGGGCCCCTCATTTAAATATACCCTATATCGGGCATATAGCATACCAATTTAGCAGTGGACGGCCTGCACCCAACCTGCACAGGCATTGGTTCCACTGCTAAATCCAGGCAGAGGGTCAAAACCAGCCTTTGGCCCCTTGAATATGCAAATGAGGGGCTTAATGTCTGTAAACGGCCCCTTTTGCCACGTGAAGACACATTTTTAAAAGGGGCCGTCTACAGGCGTTAGGTCCCTCATTTATATAATCAAGGGGTCTAATGTCGGTTTTGCGCAAGTGCCCAGGTTTAGCAGTGGGACCAATGCCTGTGCAGGTTGGGTGCAGGCCATCTCACTGCTAAATTGGCATGCTTTATGCCCGTTCTAGGTGGCTGCATATAGTGACACCACTGATCCTGGCCAGAATGGAGATGATTGGTAATAGTGTGAGAGAGAAAGTGTGTGAGAGAGGGGGAGAGATCATACTGGTGTAAGTGAAAGTGATTGATTTAAGCACAAGTTCTGTTTGTTTTAGTTGGTAGTAACTCTTTCAAAATAAACTCTGTGAATGGACTTTTTTTTGCTTTGATGTGTGCTGAGTAAATAAACTGTGTTTGCTGAACAATACACTATTTAGCTGTAAGTCCTGCCGGCTGTAAGTCCAGTCTTGCCCCACCTCCAACTCATTGGCTGGCACTTTGCATGTCTTGGGCCTGAAAAATGGCTGCAATGCATGCCAATTTCTACCCCAATAAATGATATTCTTTATTTCACTGTAGGATAGTTAATCATTTAACAGATTGGTGAGAAAGAGAATACCACTAAACAATGTTAGTGAAGTTAAACACAACAATTACAAGTAAAAGCACAAAGAGCTCACACCAAGCAAAACATTCACTTTTATATTATTTCCTCATTTAAATTGCTCAGTATATAATGCTTACTTTCTATCTCTCTCTCCTCTCACTGCCTCTGTTCAAGCACAAAAACAGCATTCTCCAAATCTGACTTGTCCGTATCATTCTTTATTGATCTTATTCTTGTATCTTTGAAAAACAGACATTTGTAACAAAAAGGAAAGGAATTAAATGAACCATTTAATTAGTATTAGAACCAACAATAATTAATGCCTTTTCCTATTCCACTCCAAGCTGTGCTCTAAAATCTATTAAGGTTTTAGCTTTTTTTTGTCTGAAAAGTCCTTAAATTAAAGGCTTTAAGGAGATCAAAATCTTTCACCAGCCGCACAAACAGCCCCAGGTAACAGAGTGCTATGCTCCTGTGAGGGTTATCAAACCAAGGCCGGGCCTTTCAGGCAAAGTAAAACCTTCCACTGGGAAGCATCTTCAAGTAGCTTGCTCCACGAGTCTCCTGGATTATCTCCACAATACCAATCCCTATCATCTGGCTTTAAACTTCAACCCCTGTGGCAAATCACATACAAAATTCTTTTATTTCATATTCTTTAGCTTGGCCTCATTCTTGCCCGTTCCCAGCAGCCTTCAACGTGGCCTGCATCCCACCGCATAGCACCAGGCTGGATTAATGCTGCAAGCCAATAGCTGGGGGTCAGGATTAGGAATCAGGCCTGGTCTTACTGCCCATAATTAAGGTTTTTTTTTAAAAAAAGAAACCCCTGAAAAATTCATTAAAAAAAGAATGTCTTTAACATCAGACACTGCCTTGGGTGATGGAAGCAGAAAAGATAAAAAAGAAAAGAGACTGAATTGTGGTTGCCAAAATCCCCAGGAGATCAGGCTTTGAGTAATATTTTTAAACTAATTAAAACTAGACATACTTTATTCATGTACTGAACACAAACATACACATAACATGGGGAGAGCCGAACACAAATTTCTACATCAAATAGACAAGAAAGATTGTTCAAAATGTGTGTGTTTGTAGAATTGCCAAATAAAAAAAACTGTTGCACCCTCACATTCTTACTGCATTGCCTTAAACCTTACTGCGAGCTGTGATTTCATTCTTTCCTCACTTTCACCCCACTTGACATATTGGTTGTAGCATTTGCTGTATTAACTGTGTAGATTTCCTAAATGTGCAGCACAGTAAGGTTTAGAAATGTTCTAAGCCCAAGTGAGTTAATGTTGCTGGTTCACACTGAGCCCAATTTTAAAAAGAAACTGATAGAAACCCTAAACAAACATTTGGAGATTCATTTGTCTCTTTCAAATGTCATCACTTTGCTTTTGATTCTGTTTTCTAACAAACTAGAAATGGTAGATTATTAAAAATAGCCCCACTTTATAGTATTTAAAGTCACTTCCATGAGAAGAAATTCTGAAAATATGAAGAAAATACCTGAAAAAACACAGGTCATATTCAAACCATCTGCTAATCTTTAAAGGGCTTGTCGGGTAAGAGACTTCTCTCTAGGAGCGAATAGGGATTACATAGCAGTCTCTAATTGAGGGGTTCAGAAACACCTTATAGGGCATAAGAATGAAGTCTCAGCAGATTATACCTTACTGCAAGCCAAAGACTAGGGGTTGAAATTACTCTTTGCCAACAGCGTAAAATGGGTGATGGTAACATGGAAGCCTGTTTTATAACCCTTCCGATTTCCGAAAATGGGCTTCCGATTCATCTGTCAACCTTCTCAACTCCAGTGAAAAAGCTTTGGGGGTGAAACTGACCCACGCCCCGGTTGGGGGCGGTTATCTTCCAGAGCCGGGACTTTTATCACCCGCAGAATTAGGCCTTACGTCCCTCAATGGGAGCGGAGCATTGTCTTCAGCACCCCATATCCTTTGAGGGGCTCTCCCGGGGTAGAAGCATGGTGCTGAGTCCAGTGCTACGCTCCATTAAAGGGGAAGGCTGCTGCACACTCTGCATGGCCCTTTGGTGGCAGCCACTGGGTCACCAGGGACGCGTGAGACCAGGCCGGCGTCCTGGCACCTAAAACTGAGTGCCGGACTGCACGATGGCCGCCCAGTCCACAATACAGCCGCCATGGTCGGGCCGACCCAAGAGTAGGCCGACCAACAAAGATGGCGGCCTGGGGTGCTGCAGGCCTCCCCTTTAAATAGTGCCCTGGGAGCGGGTGTCTGCCAGCTTTGTGACCCCAGGGGGTGAGGAGTCACCGCGCACGACGATGACATCATCGGCAGTTGTGCACCGGCTCGGGACGCTAAACGCGTGAGACAGCGCTGCCGGGACAGCGCCTCCCAAACCTGCGGGGCAATTTCCCGGGAGGTGGTAATATCCCCCTCCTCCGGGCGAAAATGACATTACACCATGTTAGCGCCCCCCCGGAGGCGCTATCAGGCTATAAAAAGGAGCAATTTTCCCCCAAAAATATTTTCAACTCTCTCTTCATAACTGTAACCCACATCCTTGAGAATATCCTAGTATCTATCCTGCACTTTTTCCATAATAATATACTAATATAATATTCTAAAACTAATTAAAACTAGACTTTTGCATTCTTTCTATGATGGAGTGTACAAAACTTCACACTGTATTCTAACTGCGACCTAACTAGTACAAGTAAGGTCTAGTACAAGTTCAGCATTACCTCTTTGTTTTTGTATCCTCATCTCTAAACACATAACTAAAAATTCTATTCAACTTTTTTATGGCCTTGACTATGTGTGCAGTCTCATTCAATGATTTGTGTAACTGCGCATCAAGGCTCCTCAACTTCATTTAAAATCTTATCACTTCAAATGTTTTTCCTTCCCCTATTCTTACTTCCTAATGTATTGGCTTACACGCTGAGCTGGCCAATAGGTCAGGCCTGGGTAGGGGAGACAATCACAGGAGTATCGTCAAGAAGGTCGGCAGTAGGCCAGAATCGGTTTTATGGGTCTAGGAGGAACATTCTCCTTGTTGATGTTAGTGGGCAGATCTGTCCAGAGAGGACAGTATGCATCTAATCCTGACTGCTGCATCTACGTCTGGATCTACCCAATGTTGTTGAGTGAATATTAACATTTCCTGGAGGCACAGTGGGGTTACAGGGAGGGGAAGAAAAGAGATTTGATTCTTTCTTAGCCTATGTCTGCTTACCCCTGCATGTAAGCAAATACATTAGGAAGTAAGAATAGGGGAAGGAAAAACATTTGAAGTGATAAGATTTTAAATGAAGTTGAAGAGCCTTGATGCGCAGTTACACAAATCATTGAATGAGACTGCACACATAGTCAAGGCCATAATGGGGGTGGGGAGATGTATCTTTCTATATGTATTCATAATGACTGTAATTCAGGTCCACAATGGCAAACTATTCCCCTGAGAGTTATACAATCCCTAAAGCCAAAGGGGCAGTAACCCAGGTAACCCAAAGTTAGGGTCAATATTTATTTTATTATTGCATTTGGTTGTTAATTAAAAACAAATTGTAAATGCTTTAACTCATTTTAGTGAGTGCTTGAGCTGAATCCAGTACATGCTTTGGGATGTCAGTTTGTAATAGTCCATCTGTTCTATTGCCTGCTGACATCAATTAGAAGACAATAGCAAAAACGCATATGACAGTTTTTCAAGCAATCATATTAACAATGTATGCAATTGATGTAAGTAGCAGCCATCAACTGTATTTAAATAGACCTGAAACATAAAAAATGTATAGAACCAATTTATATGCCAGCACACTTATAATGATATACATATATATATATATACATATTGAAAACTGAAAGTCCCATTCTTTTTTAAAGTTTTTCCTCTTTTTCCACCACTGGCTTTTTCTGGAGTATAGTTTCACCAATTCTATCTGGTACCCCGTCTCAATGTTGATTCTGCATTTGTGAGCCTTGACAGAGCATTTATCAGTCGGGAATGATGTGGTGAGTGGTATTCCACAAAGAGATGTGGTGGAACCACTCTTATTTACAATACACTTAAGTGACTGGGCCTAGGGATTAAGGGGTCAATATCAAATTTTACTGACGACCCCAAATTGGTTAGTATGGCAAATCATAACAAGGGCTATGGAAATCTGCAAGAGAGAATACTTAGGCTAGCGGAATGGGCAGACAGGTGGCAGATGAAGTCCAATATAAAAAATGTGAAGCAATTGATTTCCCAACCTCCCGGAACCATTGAGTTACAGCACTGCAGACCCGGCCTGAAAATGCCTTGAGCTTCACACTGGCAGTGGAGCAAGCCACTGGGCACTACTTGAAAATCACTCCCTTACATAAGAACATAAGAATTAGGAGGAGGAGTAGCCTGCTCTGCCATTCAATAAGATCATGGTTGATCTTCGACCTCAACCTATATAAGTACAGAGATTGTGCAAAGGTTTTACAATGCACTGGTAAGACCATATTTGCAATGAAATATTTAGTCCTGCTAATCAGACTACAGAAGGTCAGATATATATCAGTAACGTTGCAAAGTGAAGAAATGAAAGTTATCCCAATTGTAAAGGGGGATGAGTAACAAATAAAAATTACAGAAGCTCAAGGACCACAATAAAGTTACGGAGGATCTCATTGAGATAAAGAAAATATTAAAAAATTTAGATAAAGTATAGAGTAAATCCAGTGTATTATTCAAAGTTATTCAAGGCCTAAAATTTAAATTTATGAAAAGTTAATTTTGAATAGATAATAAGAAAAATGTATTTACTTACATATTTAGAATAAACTGTCAGGTAAATTAAGACAAAATAAAGACACTTTGAAACATAGAAACATAGAAATTTACAGCGCAGAAGATGGCCATTTTGGCCCATTGTGTCCACTCCGGATGACAAAGAGCCACACGGCCCTCAGTCAGCAGCCCTGAAGGTTACATATAAACCTATGAACAATGAACAATGGCGGAAAGGCAAAGAGCATCCGGCCCAACCAGTCCGCCTCACACAACTGTGACACTCCTTATACTGAAACATTCTACACTACACTCCAACCGGAGCCATGTGATCTCCTGGGAAAGGCAAAAACTAGATAGGGGCATTCAAAATGCCGCTGGGCTAAGCTGCAAGAGTGAGGGTATAAAACAGACGAGTTTTGATGGTCTGACTGATCTTTTCTGGTGCTCAACCATATGAACCATTAACAGTAATTGTTAATACTTTAATTTTCTTTTTGCTGAGGGTAAGACTTGCGCCCTTTTTAAAGGTATTTTATTTTCTAATGCTTCTTGCTCTTTCCCACATGTACCATCTGCAGCAAACAGGGTAGGCAAATATCCTGTTTGAGCTGTCCTCCCACCTAGTAGGAAAGTGTGGAGCCTCTATTCAGTGCCTCCCCAAGCTAATAACTCAGTGCATGGGGGTTCTGTGGACATAAACTCACATCTCGGGACTTTGTGCTCAAATTGTTTCCAAAGAACAATTTGATTTATCTCTGTTTCAGATTAATCATGCCTGAAAATCGGAGGTTCCAAGCTGAGATCCTTATAACACATATGTGCTCTGCAACAGAAACCAAGGAAAACCTACATAGATAAAAATTGGCAAAATGTCAAACTGAAATTTAAAAAATCAAGTTCAAATTTGTGAGACATCTCCATGTGGGAACTGGCAGCAGAGAAGCAGAGCTATAATGATAGCATGCACTGGGACATGAAATTGATAAAATTATGAAAATCTGGCAATCTTGAAGTTATATTCTTCCATTAAGTCTGGGGAAGAGGGGGCATTATTATCTGAGCTATGTGCTCCCCCAGATGCTCAGCCCTTGCCATGATCCTGCAGAGAAGGTTATTTATCCTCAAAATTGGATTCATGTACCTTGACACCGCAAACCCATGTGTCATCATCAGCATGCAAATGAAATCCATGCATCCTGATTATTCCCAGGATGGGAATTATAGTTAGCATTTGCTGCTTGTACCCTGAAGGAAGTTGAGAGGATTAAAAGGAGAAAAAAAACCTTTAAGTCAGGTTCACATTCTGCATAACCTGGCGTTTTTCTTAAAGTCAAAATTACCAGTGCTGCTGAGAAGTGGAAGCAGTGCCATTTAATAAAGTCGTTTTATTTATATTTTATTTTTTTCCGTTTTTCCCAGTGAAACCCCTCACCTCCATTCGATTCCATTCAGCTGAGGAGAGGGGGCAGTTCAGATGATGCCATTTCACAGCTACTATTTGATTAGCAGACAGAAGAAGGACTAGTATCTTGCAAAATGTGCCAACTTGGAGTCAAACCAAGAGAAAAGATTGATCCTATTGTTTGTCATTATGAAAATTAAGAAATCTGAGAATGTGGAATAAACAAAAAATACTTTTTAGAATCATAGAAAGAAAGAAAAGACTTGCATTTATATAGCGCCTTTCATGACCACCGAATTGTCTCAAAGCACTTTATAGCCAATGAAGTACTTTTTGAAGTGTAGTCACTGTTGTAATGTGGGAAATACGGCAGCAAATTTGCATACAGCAAGCTCCCACTAACAGCAATGTGATAATGACCAGATAATCTGTTTTTGTTATGTTGTTGAGGGATATATATTGGCCAGGACATTGTGGATAACTCCCCTGCTCTTCTTTGAAATAGTGCCATGGGATCTTTTGCGTCCACCTGAGAGAGCAGACAGGGCCTCGGTTTAACGTCTCATTGGAAAGTCAGCACCTCCGACAGTGCAGCACTCCCTCAGCTCTGCATAGAATCGTACAGCACAAAAGGAGGCCATTTTGGACCATTTGTAAGAGCAATTGAATTAGCCCATTTGCCTGTTCTTTCCCCATAGCCCTGCAAATGTTGCTTCTTTAAATATATATCCAATTCCCTTTTGGAAGTTACTATTAAATCTGCTTTCAGGCAATGCATTCCCAATCATAACAACTCTCTGCATAAAAAAAACCTCCTCATCTTCCTCTTTGCAAGGTTATCCATTGCCAAGTTTCCTAAAGTTGGTGTCCCTGCCAGTGTAAACATTTATGGGTTCCCGATGTGGTTATATTTTTCTTTTAATTACCCACCATGTGCTGTTCTTCGATGATAGAAAAATATAGAAAATAGGTGCAGGAGTAGGCCATTCATGATATTAGGGCTTCTTTTAATCTATCATTGAATGGCAACGGAACAGCAAATAGATTTATTATTGAAAAAACTAGACATTCAGCAGTTTAGCCTGTGCTTACAAACTCCATTTTGCAGACCAGTTCCAAGCATTTGTCTTACTTAGGACATGGAAACTTAGGATGTAAGGCAATTCCCATAAATCCTCATACTTAAACTAATATATGAATGCGCGGAAGATGCAACACCTGCCCTTTCACCTCCGACCTTCCCATTATTAATATAATATACTGTATTTGCTGCTCACAATGAGGTCTCCTCTACATTGGGGAGACCAAATGCAGATTGGGTGATCGGTTTGCCGAACACCTCCATTCAGTCCGCAAGCATGACCCCGAGCTTACCATTTTAATTTTCCATCCCACACTCACTCTGACCTCTCTGTCCAGCCTCCTACACTGTTCCAATAAAGCTCAATGTAAGTTCGAGGAACAGCACCTCGTCTTTTGATTAGGCACTTGACCACTATTTTAGTAGAGACATAAATCAAATGCCCCCTTTTGGCAAGGGCACTAAAACCCACAAATTAACAATTTAAACTTTCACGAAACTTAAATCAAATAAAACTTTGGTTGCTGGGGGTGATGATGCACTCCAGTCCCTCTGGCGCCCACCTCTAGTGGAAGGCCGTGAGCATACCGGTGGACACCGTGTGCTCCATCTCCAGGGACACCCTGGCTTGAACATAACCGTGGAAGAGAGGCAGGCAGTCGGGCTGAACGACCCCCTCGACCGCCCGCTGCCTGGACCACTTAATGGCCACTTTGGCCAGGCCCAGAAGCAGTCCTATGAGGAGGCCCTCCGACCTGCCCGCTCCCCTCCACACAGGATGCCCAAAGATCAGGAGCGTGGGACTGAAGTCCAACCTGAAATTGAGGAGCAGCCCCTTCAAATATTGGAAGAGGCTGCAACCCGACACATAAACATAGAGCGCGGATTCTTCCAGACCGCAGAAATTACAGGCGGCCTGGGAGTCCGTGAACCAACTTAAAAACCTATTGCATGGTTAGGCACTTTACAACCTTCATCGAATTCAACAATTTCAGATCATAACCACTGCTCCCATTTTTTTTGCACAGCAGATGCTGGTAATGATTCTACTGTTCATTTAATCACTTCTGCCATCCACCCTATTACAGAGCTTCACTTTTGTTCTTTCTCCCCTCCCCGCCTTTCCCTGCGGTTTTGTACTTGCTTCCAACCTGTTACATCTGTAACATTTTCCAGTTCTGACGAAAGGTCACTAGCCTGAAATGTTAACTCTGTTTTTCTCTCCACAGTTGCTGCCTGACTTGCTGAGTATTCCCAGCATTTTCTGTTTATATTTTATGATTACACCTTCTTCCTTCAAAATAAATATTTGCACTTCTTGGGCCCAAATTTGCCCAGTAGTTGCTCCGTTTTTTTTGGAGCAACTTGATTTTTCTGGAGTATCTTAAAAATCCCCATTCTGCACATTTAATTTGCGCCAGTGTAAGCGAGTTAGTTAGGATTTTTTTTTTGTTTAGTTTTTTTTTTCAAAAGTGGGTGCTACCAGCCACCTATGCCTGTTTTGGCCATTTAAGCCAGTTTGGACAGCCAGTAGTTGCTCCAAACTAATTTAGGCCAGCGTATGTGGCCACTTGGCCACACTGTAAAACCCTTGCGGAGAGTTAAGAAATCAGCGCAGGTAGCCAGAGATGGCGGGGGCGGGAAGGAAGCACAGAGAACCTGGACAAGCACTAAACACCTTCACAACAACATTCATGAAGCATAAAAAACATCAATAATAAATAAATAAATAATAAAACGTAAGTCCTACCTTCATATCAAAACTCTCCTCCCACCACCCCCCCCACCCCCGACCCACCCCACCTCTCCCCTCATCAAAACAAAGCACAGCCGTCAATAAATAAAAAATAAAACTCACCTCCTACCTGGCCAGGGAAGTCAGCGGGCTGGGCCGGCCGGTGCGGGAGCCCACTCGGCCGGGGATTGGGGCGGGAGAACGCACCGACTGGAGAACGCACCGGCAAGCCCTTCGGCCAGGGCTAGGGGCGGGAGAACGCACCGGCTCTCTCTCCGAGGGACTTCTCCGAGGACTGGACTTCTCCAAGGGACTTCTCTGAGGACTGGACTGGACTTCCCAAGGGACTTCTCCGAGGGACTTCTCCGAGGGACTTCTCCAAGGACTTCTCCGAGGGACTTCTCCAAGGGACTTCTCCGAGGGACTTCTCCGAGGGACTTCTCCAAGGACTTCTCTGAGGGACTTCTCCAAGGAACTTCTCCAGAGGCTTTTCTAAGGACTTCTCCGAGGGACTTCTCCGAGGGACTTCTCCAAGGAACTTCTCCGAGGGACTTCCCCAAGGGACTTCTCCAGGGGCTTCTCTGAGGACTTCTCCGAGGGACTTCCCTGAGGGACTTCTCCAGGGACTTGTCCGAGGCACTTCTCCAGGGACTTCTCCAGGGACTTGTCCGAGGGACTTCTCCGAGGACTTCTCCGAGGGACTTCTCCAGGGACTTCTCCAAGGGACTTCTCTGAGGGACTTCTCCGAGGACTTCTCCGAGGAACTTCTCCAGGGACTTGTCCAAGGCAGTTCTCTGAAGGACTTCTCCGAGGGATTTCCACAAGGGACTTCTCCAGGGTCTTCTCTGAGTTCTCCGAGGAACTTCTCCGAGGGACTTCTCCGAGGACTTCTCCAAGGGACTTCTCCAGGGTCTTCTCCGAGGGACTTCTCCAAGGGACTTCTCTGAGGACTTCTCCGAGGGACCTCTGGCTAGGGGCAGGAGCTACTGTGCATGCGCGAAACCTCCAGTGCGCATGCGTTGAGCTGCCAGCAGTGTTTTTCGCGCAGGGTCCTAGCTCCGCCCCCTAATGGACAGACCACGCTGCGCCAAGCCACAGAGCGGGGAGAATACGGAGCTACATTTTCGGCGTTGTTTTGGGAGCAGGAAGTTGGCGCACCTCAAGTAAGTGCGCCGAAAAACCGGAGGGCTAAATTTGGGCCCCTTCTAAGGTCATCACGGTTTCTCACTGACATATCAATCTTGTAATACATCTATTTTGTAATACAGAATCTGTGCACTTCTTAAAACAAAAAATTACCTACACATAAGTAAATTTAGAAACTTCAGCTTTTTAATGTGCCTCTATCAGTCTTTCTGGACACTTAAAGATCAATTTGATGATACTGTTCTTCCAGTGGGGAAGCCGCACTTGAAGAGAATGTGGTTCAGAGATAAGCCATAACATTGCAGTCTTTATTTCCCAATCGGAACTCCTTGAAAGCATGGCTCCCCATTGAGAGCATAGGATTGCGGAATTAGACCTTTCATCTCAGCCTTAGATGTTTTTACTCCAGTAATTGTACTTGGGGATGGACATGGTCTTGCAATCCCATCTCTATTGTTCTCTGACCCGTTTGTTACGTGAAGAGGATACAGTTGGATCAGACTCTGGTTGCTTCATCAGGAGTTCATTACTAATTTGCTTCTCTGATGTCTTGACAACTATGTCTAAATGATACACCTTGCTGCTGGATGTTACCTTGTCTCTGCACTTCTGATGACATTTCTAAGTCGCACTTTTTCATAAAATTTCAAATAATATTATGCCTTCTGCTCTTTTTGGTGCCTTACATTATGACAGTGACTACACTTTAAAATTACTTCATTGGCTGTGAAGTGCTTTGGGACGTTCGGTGGTCGTGAAAGGCGCTATATAAATATAAGTCTTTCTTTCCTTACCATCTCTAAATTACCATAAATGTCCAGAAATTCATTCTTAACAGGTAGAATTGCTGCTGTTGTCCCTTCCATGAGTAGTAACAATCTGATACCAAGGTCCCTAACGGAGCACTACATGAACTAGGGGGCTCTTACTCCCACTACTCCCATGACTTCCATGTCAGATGTTTGGATGGGTAGCATTTCAGTTTTCAGATTTGATTGTTTCTTAATCCCATTCCTAATAAGCACCAGAGGAATTCCATTTTCTTCACTGCACAACTCTTTGGCCTGCTCTGTATTACTTCTTGTGCCCCATTCATCTCTATTGTTTTTGCGTAAATCAGCTCCTGCTCCCTCAGCAGCCTTTTGGCCATTATCTGATATTCCACTAATGATTCTGTCCTTATTAGTGATTCTGATCAATGATTTCTCCCGTTTTGTGCACTTGCAAAAACTCCTGTTGTTTAGGATTGTATAATCTCACAAATCTATTCATTACAGACTGTGATTCTTCACTTTATTTCCCTTTAGTCATTCAGCGTTTCTGACATGATCGGAACATTTTCTGAAATGCCGCGCCTAACCTCAGAAAATGTATCCTATGCTTTCAGAAATCTGTTGTTCTTAATTTATGTTGTTGTTTACATTCTTAATAATCTAGAACTGAATAATAAAGTAAAAACAACTAGATTTAGGATAGTTGAAACAAATTGTCTTTTCTTACAACCTTTATCTTACAGAATGACCGGAGTAGAAATTGGTTCTAACTGTACCTGTTTCCAAGCAGAAACTGGGGGGCAAAAAGTACCAATTTCACAGGGCTTTAGTTTTACCACAAAGATGCCTGAAATACGTCCTTAGCCAATCTGGTCTCCGATGATTTTCCGGCATCTGGGCAGCTGCCTTAAACAAGTGTTAAGCCCTTTGCATATGTTAACGAGGGGCCTAACCCCTGATTACAGACCCCTCAACAAAAGTCAGCAACGCTGACTGGAGCTTTGCACAAGGTGGGTAAAAATTCGTTATGGTCCATTTACGGGCATATAACTGATGGCACACTTCCAAAATTGGGCCTCGGGCCTCATTATAATAATTGGGAGAGCTGCCGATGCTTATCATGCTTCCAGAGGTAGCTCACCTCTGCGGCCCGATCCACCTTGGGCTGTTTACCTTGCCAGCAGCTGCCCTAAGGCAAGTCCTAGAAGGTTGCGGGGGGGTGGGGGGGGAGACGAACAGGATGGAGGCGATTGTGAGTCAACAGCAGCCCTCAGGGTACTGTGGAGCCGGAAGTAGCTCTCCTGCTTCTCCCATATCCACAGGAAGGTCAATAAAAAGAGAAAAGTTTGTACTTTTTGGTGGCAAATGCTTGTTATACCACAGCAATCCCAGCCAAACCTTTTATTTCCATCTCCGTTCCAGGAGTCCATTTTGTGCCCGAAAATTGACCATAATGAAATTTACCCCACTGCCTCCAGTCTGGATTAAATTGATTGCTTAATTACAGCATTTATACATCACTTTCTTTGTATTAAAGGAAATCTCATACTTAAACTGATGAATCATTACAGGAACTGTACTAACAATCTGTTTTGTTTACTGCACTAAAATACAGGTAATATATCGAAAATAAAAAATTATAAAAATATATTTATAATATAGGCACACGAGTGAAGAGTGACAGGAATATTAATAAATAGATAAAAATGGATTTATGATGGTAAACATGTTGAGAGGAATATGCCAGTATTCATGAAAGTAAAACCATACATACTTTTTATTGCTGTAAAGGGACAATGTTTAGCCCTGCTTTAAGAATTAGGGCCCTCACGTCTTGAGATACAGGCAGTCACAAGATTCTCTGTGGTTCCTGACACTGGAACACAGGATTAGCTTCTCCCATGTGAAATCTAATCCGTTTGATACTTGGGGAGCGATAGTGTTTTGAAGTGTTTCACAGGATTATGGACTGACCCACGGCCAACACTGCCACTCTCTGCACATGCACTGCAATAACTACATTACAGCAATTAAGCTCATCTTTTCTTATTAAATTAGAGAACTAGGCAAACCTGCATGTCTGGACATTTATCTTAAGCAACTCGCCTTACTCAAGTCCCACGTGACCAGTGAAAAATAAAAAGGAATAAGTAACAATATATGTTGATGTGCACAAATAGTTGGGAAATAAGAGAGTGGGGTGGGTGTAGATTTTCCCAGCAGGCGGGATCTGTGCAGGAGGGGAGTCTGGGATGGGTGGCGGACCCGAACATGTCATCAGTGTGAGGCCCAGCCAATTTCAGGTGCTGGGCCTCATTATCATATGGTTGGCGGGCTGGCGGGCTGATTATGTCGGCAGCAGATTGCCCACCCACCTGCCTTACATAATTCCCAGCGGATGTCCTGGACCTCTCCTCCCTGGGCTTCGGCTTCAGCCACGCCCTCAGTCAGCTGTTCCCCGTCAGGTGAGGATTTGTCCTCTTCATCTGTCTTCTCCAGTTGCTCTCCTCTCCAGACAGCTATACCATAGAAGACCCAGCAGGCTACAATCATACGGGAGACTCGCTCCGGTGCATATTGCAGAGAGCCCCCAGATCTATTAAGGCACCTGAACCTTTACTTCATAGCTCTGGTTAAGTCTCATCTGCTCAGGCATCATGGAGTTTTGCTGGGGTGTCATGAGCCAAGTCACTAGAGAATATCTTTTGTCACCAAGCTGCCATCCTCTGACAGTCTTGTAATGATTAAAAAGTAGGGGCAAGAGGGATGTTGAACTGCCACAGGATGAATGAATCATGGTCGCTGCTTGGGGATGTTGTGTATCTGTAAAGCATGCACTCCCATGTTCCA
Organism: Pristiophorus japonicus; assembly: GCF_044704955.1. Taxonomy (NCBI): domain Eukaryota; kingdom Metazoa; phylum Chordata; class Chondrichthyes; family Pristiophoridae; genus Pristiophorus; species Pristiophorus japonicus. Next base: position 157,225,295 of record NC_091983.1, read on the forward strand.
CCACCAGGGAGCACATCCCCTGAAGTACCAAGGGATCCCAGCATCCCTTGGGACCACTGTATATAAGGCCTGTTCCTCACTCTGGAGTGTCTTAATAAAGACTGAGGTCACTGTTACTTTAACCTCCCTGGGTGCAGTCTCAACTGTGTTAGGAACACAATAACTGGCGACGAGGATACGAATCCAATGCAAAGATGCAGCAAACTGTGGGCATCCTGGAGAAGTTCTCGGAGGGTGAGGACTGGGAACCCTAAGTCGAATGGCTAGACCAGTACTTTGTAGCCAACGAGCTGGACGGAGAAGGAAGTGCTGCAAAAAAGAGAGCGGTCCTCCTCACAGTCTGCGGGGCACCGACCTACAGCCTCATGAAGAATCTTCTGGCTCCAGTGAAACACACAGATAAGTCATATGAGGAGCTGTGTACACTGGTTTGGGAGCATCTTTACCCAAGGGAGAGCGTGCTGATGGCGAGGTATCGGTTCTACACGTGCCAGCGATCTGAAGGTCAGGAAGTGGCGAGCAACGTCGCCGAGCTAAGGCGACTTGCAGGACAATGTGAGTTTTACGGCTACCTGGAGCAAATGCTCAGAGACTTTTTTGTACTGGGCATTGTCCACGAGACCATCCTACAAAAACTTTTGTTTGTAGAGACACCGACCCTCAGTAAGGCCATTGCGATAACACAGGCGTTTATGTCTACCAGTGATAACACCAAACAAATCTCTCAGCACACAAATGCTAGCAATGTTCATAAATTAACCGGAACTGTGTTTGCAAGCAGAAATGTACAGGGCAGAAACCACGAGTCTGCAACTGCCAGCAGGCCTCAGGTAACCCAGATGACTCAGAGTCCACAACAAAGGATGAATGTAAGGCAATTCACATCTTGTTGACGTTGTGGAGGCTTCCATTCAGCCTATTCATGCGGCTTCAAAGAGTATGTTTGCAAGAGCTGTGGAACAATGGGGCACCTGCAACGAGCTTGCAGACAAACTGCAAGCTCTGCAAAACCTGCTAACCACCACGTGGCAGAGGAAGATTGATCCAAAGCAATTTCGAGCCTTAGAGAGAGGAGGCAGATGCTGAAGTACACTGGGTGCACATATTTTCGACGAAATGTCCACCTACAATGCTAAATGTAAAATTGAATGGCTTACCCATAGCCATGGAACTGGACACTGACGCTAGCCAATCCATCATGAGTAAAAAGATGTTTGAGAGACTGTGGTGCAACAAGGCACTCAGACCAGACCTGAGCCCCATCCACATGAAACTGAGAACGTACACAAAAGAGCTTATCACTGGCCAGTGCAGTACCATGGTCAAGGTCACCTACGAGAGCACGGTGCATGAACTGGCACTCTGGATTGTCCCAGGTGATGGCCCCACACTGCTTGGAAGGAGCTGGCTGGGCAAAATCCGCTGGATCTGGGATGACATCCGAGCGCTATCACATGTCGATGAGGCCTCATGTACCCAGGTTCTGAACAAATTTCCTTCCCTTTTTGAGCCAGGTATTAGAAACTTTTCCGGGGCGAAGGTGCGGATCCACTTGGTCCCAGAGGCACGACCCATTCACCACAAGGCACGAGCGGTACCTCACATGATGAGGGAGAGAGTGGAAATCGAGCTGGACAGGCTGCAACGCGAGGGCATCATCTCCCCAGTGCAATTCAGCGAGTGGGCCAGCCCGATTGTTCCAGTACTCAAAAGTGATGGCACGGTCAGAATTTGTGGCGATTATAAAGTAACTATTAATCGTTTCTCGCTACAGGACCAATACCCGTTACCTAAGGCAGATGACCTATTTGCGACGCTGGTCGGAGGCAAGACATTCACCAAGCTCGACCTGACTTCAGCCTACATGACGCAGGAGCTGGAGGAGTTTTCGAAGGGCCTCACCTGCATCAACACGCACAAAGGACTGTTCATCTACAACAGATGCCCGTTTGGAATTCGGTCGGCTTCAGCGATCTTCCAGAAAAACATGGAGCGCCTACTCAAGTCGATACCACGCTCGGTGGTTTTTCAGGACGACATATTGGTCATGAGTTGGGACACCGTCGAGCACCTACAAAACCTGGAGGAGGTCCTCCAGTGACAGGATCGCGTAGGGCTGCGGCTGAAGAGGTTGAAATGCGTCTTCATGGCAACAGAAGTGGAGTTTTTGGGGAGAAAGATCGCGGCGGACGGCATTCGTCCCACAGACACCAAGACAGAGGCTATTAGGAACGCGCCCAGGCCACAGAATGTCACGGACTGCGGTCATTCCTGGGAATCCTCAACTATTTTGGTAACTTCCTACCGGGGTTAAGCACCCTCTTAGAGCCCCTACATGTGTTATTGCGTAAAGGTGAGAACTGGGTATGGGGGGAAAAAACCAAGTAATTGCTTTTGAGAAAGCCAGAAACATTTTGTGCTCCAACAAGCTGCTTGTATTGTATAACCTGTGTAAAAGACTCGTGCTAGCAAGTGATGCGTCGTCGTACGGAGTCGGGTGTGTATTACAACAAGCTAACATTGCGGGGAAGTTGCAACCTGTCGCCTATGCTTCTAGGAGCTTGTCTAAGGCCGAGAGGGCCTACAGCATGAAAGAGAAAGAGGCATTAGCGTGTGTGTTCGGGGTAAAGAAAATGCATCAGTACCTGTTTGGCTTCAAATTTGAGCTGGAAACCGATCACAAGTCCCTCATATCCCTGTTCGCTGAAAACAAGGGGATAAATACTAATGTCTCAGCCCGCATACAAAGGTGGGCACTCGGGCTATCAGCGTATAACTATACCATCCGCCACAGGCCAGGAACCGAGAACTGTGTTGATACTCTCAGTTGGCTACCATTGCCCACCACGGAGGTGGAAATGGCACAGCCTGCAAACTTGTTGATGGTGGGGCAGCCCGCAGACTTGTTGATGGTCATGGAAGCATTTAAAAATGACAAATCACCTGTCACAGCCCGCCGGATTAGGACTTGGACCAGCCAAGATCCTCTGCTGTACTGCATGGGAGCTGGGCCAGCATCCCTGTTGAAATGCAAGAGCTAATCAAGCCATTCCAGTGGCGAAAGGACGAGCTGTCCATTCAGGCAGACTGTCTGTTGTGGGGTAACCGCATAGTGCTACCCAAAAAGGGCAATGCGACGTTCATCTCAGATCTCCACAGCACACACCCGGGTATAGTAATGATGAAAGCGATAGCCAGATCCCATGTGTGGTGGCCCAGTATCGACTGTGACTTAGAATCCTGTGTACGGCAATGCCGCATATGTGCTCAGTTGAGCAACGCGCCCAGAGAGGCACCACTAAGTTTATGGTCCTGGCCCTCCAGACCATGGTCAAGTATCCATGTCGACTATGCGGGCCCGTTTCTCGGTAAAATGTTCCTGGTGGTGGTGGATGCTTTTTCAAAATGGATTGAACGTGAAATAATGCCGGAAAGCACCGCCACCATTGAAAGCCTGAGAGCCATGTTTGCCACCCACGGCCTGCCTGACAAACTGTTCAGTGACAACGGGCCATGTTTCACCAGTGCCGAATTTAAAGAATTCATGACCCGCAATGGGATCAAACATGTCACCTTGGCCCCGTTTAAACCAGCCTCCAATGGGCAGGCAGAGCGGGCAGTACAAACAATCAAACAGAGCCTTAAACGAGTCACAGAAGGCTCATTCCAAACCCGCCTGTCCCGAGTACTGCTCAGCTACCGCACGAGACCCCACTTGCTCACAGGGGTGCCCCCGGCTGAGCTACTCATGAAAAGGACACTTAAAACCAGACTCTCGCTGATTCATCCCAACCTGCATGATCAGGTAGAGAGCAGGTGGCAGCAACAAAATGTAAACGATGGTAACGCCACTGTGTCATGGGAAATTGATCTGAATGACCCTGTGTATGTGCTAAACTATGGATATCGTTCCAAGTGGATCGCGGGCACAGTGATAGCTAAAGAAGGGAATAGGGTGTTTGTCGTCGAACTAGACAAAGGGCAAATTTTCAGAAAGCACCTGGACCAAACGAGGCTGCAGTTCACAGACTGCCCTGAACAACCCACAGCAGACACCACCTTTTTCGAGCCCACAACACACACCCAAAAGATCAACGACACCACCCTGGACCAGGAAATCAAACCCTTCACGCCCAACAGCCCAGCAAGGCCAGGCTCACCCAGCAGCCGTGCAGGGCCAACAACACGCCAGCCCAGCAAGGGCACAGCCAACACACCAGAACAGACATTTGTACCGAGGCGGTCCACCAGGGAAAGAAAAGCTCTCGACCACCTCACTTTGTAAATAGTTTTCACTTTGATTTGGGGGGGAGTGATGTTGTGTATCTGTAAAGCATGCTCTCCCATGTTCCGCCAATAGCGAGTGCATCCCCTGAAGTACCAAGGGATCCCAGCACCCCTTGGGAGCACTGTATATAAGCCGGCCCCAAGGCCTGTTCCTCACTCTGGAGTGTCTTATTAAAGACTGAGGTCACTGTTACTTTAAGCTCCCTGTGTGCAGTTTCATCTGTGTTATGAATACAATAGGGGACCTGGCACAGACCTGCATGATTTTCTTGGTGTGATCACATACGAGCAGGACATTGATAGAGTGGAACCCCTTGCTGTTATCAAAAGTTCCCTGCTGGTCTTGCAGTGCCCTGATGACAACATGAGTGCAGTCACTTGTGCCCTGCACTCTACGGAAGCCAGTCATTGCTGCCATCCCAGGGATCATGTCAGCCATGGCTCAGTTGGTAGCAGGATGTGGGTTCATCCCACTCCAGAGACTTGAGCACAAATATCTAGGCTGATAATCCAGTGCAGTGCTGAGGGAGCGCTGTACTGTCAGAGATGCCAGAGATGGACATAAAACATCCCATGGCACTATTTTGAAGAAGAGCAGGGGAGTTATCCCCAGTGTCCTGGCCAATATTTATCTCTCAATCAACATCAGAAAAACAGATGTTTTTGTCATTATCACATTGCTATTTGTAACAGCTTATATTGCACAAAGTGGCTGCCGCTTTTCCTTCATTACAACAGTGACTATACTTCATTGACTGTAAAGCATTTTGGGATGTACTGAGATCATGAAAGGCGCTATTTAAATGCAAGTCTTTGTTTCTTTTATCAGTTGTTTAAGCTGTTTTCATCAATTGGGAATGAGATGTAGTGGTTCACTCTGTTTGATGCAGCACTGAATGACTGACTGTCAGATTGTGATTTCCTTACCACTTAAAAATGGTTTGGTTGTGGGCCAGAAATGGAGTGACAGATCCGCCTGCCTAGTTTGTGATTGATTTTCTGGGGGAAAGGAATAATTCCTGGCAGCCAGATTGAACAAAGGGCTGCATGTCATTAGTGCAACACAGGCCTGAAGTCCTGACCTTACCGCTTGACGAATGCCACTTCCTACTCCTGCCCACACACCTTGGATGATGAAGCAGGCATTTAAAACAAGATTTAAGGGGATGCTCAGTTGCTGTGAGGTAAAGCTGTGAAGAGCTTTTGGAAACTTCTTTTTTGCTGTAGCTTGTGGCTTTCAAGTTATTAAAGTTCTTCTGATCGCTATTGTAGGCTCTGGACTGTAAAGGGGCTTTCAGCATTGCATTTGCTTCTTCACTGTGTACTTCAATGAATCCCACTCTGGGAGTAAAAAAATGAAGGAGTATACGGAGGGAGGGCAAATAGAAGGATGCCTGGTCAAAGATATCCTTACCCTCCCTACAGTGTTTGCAGGTACAGAACAACATGCCTGCAATTTGCTGAGGCACATTGGCTAAGGAAGCTATGTTACTCGAGGGAGGCCATGACAGTGTTGCGTCACATTCTGCAAGAAGACCTGCAGGCAGGTGCCACAACTAGCACAGCACTGATGCTGCCAACAAGGTCATTGCATGTTTGACTCTGGTTCCTTTCACGTTGCCACAGGACATACCAGCAACACCAGTTAAGCTGCAGTTCACATTTATGCCTCGTTTATGCCAAATCCATAATGTTTCCCATGGAAATCTGGAAGCAGGATAGAGTTCTCGGTTCACACAAAGTACAGGATTCCCCCAAATCTAAGGCATCATTGAATACAAGCCCTGTGCCCTTTAAGCTCCTTACTACAATGCAACTGCCTTCATGAGTCATGAGACGATGTGGCCCGCCCACCGGAGCTGGTCGAGTGTGGTCAATGCCTCGATGGGGATGTTGGCCTGAGATAGAACGCTGACTTTGGTCCACCTATCCTGCCAATGAATTTGCGGGATTTTGCAGAGGCCGCATTGGTGGTACATCTCCAGCTGCCTAGAAGTGCCTACTGTACATAGTCCATGTCTCTGAAGCATATAGGAGGGCGGATATCATTACTGCTCTTTAGACCATGAGCTTGCTGCCGGGTTTGAGATCCTGGTCTTCGAACACTCTTTTCCTCAGGGGACTGAAGGCTGCACTGGCACACTGAAGGTGGTATTGGACATTGTCATTGATGTCTGACCTTGCTCATAGTAGGTTCCCAAGGTATGGGAAGTGGTCCACTTTGTCCAAGCTCTCATCATGGACCTTGATAACCGGGGAGCAGTACTGTGTGGCGGGGGAAGGATGTAGAGGACTTTTGTCTTACTGATGTTTAATGTGAGGCCCAGACTCTCGTACACTTCAGTGAAGGTGTCAACGATGGTTTGGAGTTCGGACTCCGAGTGTGCACAAACACAAGTGTCGTCTGCATATTGTAATTCAATGACAGAGGTTGGAGCAACCTTGGATCTGGACTGGAGGCATTGGAGGTTGAACAATTACCTGCTTGTCCTGTAGATTAACTCCACACCCAAGCCCTATGCCCTTTGAGTTCCTTACTACAGTGCAAGTGCCTTCATGAGTCGTAAAGGGCACCTATCTATTAAAACTCATTTGTATAACCACAGACATTGGGTTCGAAATTCATCTGATTTGCGTATCCTGCTAGCGCTCCCAGAGGTGCTAACGGGGCACAAATGAGTTATTGATCGGGCACGGCGCTGTTAACGACACCCGCCATATTAGGCGGGACTTTAGTGGCTGCGCTATGCCTTTGCACCCCAATCTCCTGCGCCCGGAGATCGTGACATCATCGCCGCACATGTCGCCTCATTAGCGCCAGTGCCCCAAATTTCACTTTCCTCCCTGCAGCAGCGGCAGGCGAAAAAACCAGCAGCTGTAGGAGGCGCGGCACGGGTGGCTGGCAGCTACCTGGATAAAAATTAAAGGCAAGGTGGCAGAGTGAAAAAAATCTTAGGGGGCGAAATTGCCCTGTGCCCCGTTTTGGGGTGGTAACCTGCTGTGGCCAGGAGTTCCTGCGCCTGTCCCGGCCGATGAATTGGGCTCACCGCCCCTCAAAGGAAGTGGAGCGCAATCTCTTCCTCTTCCTTTCGGGGCGGCTCCTGGGACGCTACTGGGACGCTCCAGTTAAAGGGGAGGGCCGCTGCACACTCTACAAGGCCTCTGATGGCCTCCACCAGGCCAGCAGGGCAGCGTGGGACTGGGCCTGCAGCCCGGCACCCAAAACAGAGTGCCAGACTGCACAATGGCTGCCTGGACAACGCTATGGATCATATACTGGAGCCGACTGGAACGTCGGCAAATCAGTTAAGATGACGTGACCAAGCTCTCCTGTCATGACTTAACCTTAGATTAACTTAAATTGGCAACAACAATGATAAAGTTTACTCACTGTTATAGAAGAGAAAAAAGAAAAACTACTCGCCAATCACTTACCCCCTTGGCTGTGACGTCACCTTTCTGTTTCTTTCTACTTCTGTTTTGCCTTCTCCCTGTAGCTGCACAAGTTGGGCCTTTATAGGCCTCTATCCGACCCCGGACTCACGTCTCAGTGACGCACCTCCCGACTGCTGATCTCGCGGCCTTTATAGGCCTCTCGCCGACCCCGGACTCATGCCTCAGGTCCTCCTGTACCATGTGGGAACTCAGGGACGTTCCAGTGTCCCTGACGACTATGTGTGCGGGAAGTGTATCCACCTCCAGCTCCTGACGGACCGCATTGCGGAATTGGAGCTGAGGGTGGATTTACTCTGGAGCATCCACAATGCTGAGAATGACGTGAGTAGCATGTGTAGCGAGTTGGTCTTACCGCAGGTGAAGGGTCCACAGCCAGCTAGGGAATGGAAGACCAGCAGGAAGAGCAGTGCAAGGAAGGTAGTGCAGGGTCCCCTGCGGTCATCCCCCTGTAAAACATATACACCGCTTTGGGTACTATTGAGAAGGATGACTCATCAGGGGAGGGCAGCAGCAGCCAAGTTCATGGCACCATAGCTGGCTCTGCTGCACAGAAGGGTGGGAAAAAGAGTGGGAGAGCTATAGTGATAGGGGACTCTATTGTAAGGGGAATAGATAGGAGTTTCTGTGGCCGCAACCGAGATTCCAGGATGGTATGTTGCCTCCCTGGTGCAAGGGTTAAGGATGTCTCGGAGCGGCTGCAGAGCATTCTGGAGAGGGAGGGTGAACAGCCAGTTGTCGTGGTACATGTAGGTACCAACGACATAGGTAAGAAGCGGGAAGAGGTCCTACAAGCTGAATTTAGGGAGCTAGGAGTTAAATTAAAAAGTAGGACCACAAAGGTAGTAATCTCTGGATTGCTACCAGTGCCACATGCTAATCAGAGTAGAGGGAGCAGGATAGTTTGAATAAATACATGGCTTAAGCAGTGGTGCAAGAGGGAGGGATTCAAATTCCTGGAACATTGGAACCAGTTCTGGGGGAAGTGGGACCCGTACAAAAGGGACGGTCTGCACTTGGGCAGGACTGGAACTGATGTCCTAGGGGTAACATTTGCTAATGCAGTTCTGGAGTGTTTAAACTAATATGGCAGGGGGATGGGAACCTATGCAGCGAGATAGGGTGAAGTAATATGGAGTCAGAAACAGATGGTAGAAAGGTAAAAAGCAATAGTGGAAGGCCGAGTAAACAAAGGCAAGAAACCAAAAGGCCACACTACATCATAATTCTAAAAGGACAAAGGGTGATAAAAAAACAAGCCTGAAGGCTTTGTGTCTTAATGCAAGGAGTATCCGTAATAAAGTGGATGAATTAACAGTGCAAATAGATGTTAACGGATATGATGTGATTGGGATTACAGAGACGTGGCGCCAGGATGATCAGGGCTGGGAACTCAACATCCATTGGTATTCAACATTCAGGAAGGATAGAATAAAAGGAAAAGGAGGTGGGGTAGCATTGCTGGTTAAAGAGCAGATTAATGCAATAGTTAGGAAGGACATTAGCTTGGATGATGTGGAATCTATATGGGTAGAGCTGCAGAACACCAAAGGGCAAAAAACGTTAGTGGGAGTTGTGTACAGATCTCCAAACAGTAGTAGTGATGTTGGGGAGGGCATCAAACAGGAAATTAGGGATGCATGCAGTAAAGGTGCAGCAGTTATCATGGGTGACTTTAATATGCATATAGATTGGGCTAACCAAACTGGAAGCAATACGGTGGAGGAGGATTTCCTGGAGTGCATAAGGGGTGGTTTTCTAGACCAATCTGTCGAGGAACCAACTAGGGGGGAGGCCATCTTAGACTGGATGTTGTGTAATGAGAGAGGATTAATTAGCAATCTCATTGTGCAAGGCCCCTTGGGGAAGAGTGACCATAATATGGTGGAATTCTGCATTAGGATGGAGAATGAAACAGTTAATTCAGAGACCATGGTCCAGAACTTAAAGAAGGTTAACTTTGAAGGTATGAGGCATGAATTGGCTAGGATAGATTAACAAATGATACTTAAGGGGTTGACTGTGGATGGACAATGGCAGACATTTAGCATGGATGAACTACAACAATTGTACATCCCTGTCTGGCGTAAAAATAAAAAAGGGAAGGTAGCTCAACCGTGGCTATCAAGGGAAATCAGGGATTGTATTACAGCCAAGGAAGTGGCATACAAATTGGCCAGAAATAGCAGTGAACCTGGGGACTGGGAGAAATTTAGAACTCAGCAGAGGAGGACACAGGGTTTGATTAGGATAGGGAAAATAGAGTACGAGAGGAAGCTTGCAGGGAACATTAAGACGGACTGCAAAAGCCTCAATAGATATGTAAAGAGAAAAAGGTTAGCAAAGACAAACGTAGGTCCCCTGCAGTCAGAATCAGGGGAAGTCATAACGGGGAACAAAGAAATGGCAGACCAATTGAACAAGTACTTTGGTTCGGTATTCACTAAGGAGGACACAAACAACCTTCTGGATATAAAAGAGGTCAGAGCGTCTAGTAAGAAGGAGGAACTGAGGGAAATCCTTATTAGTCGAGAATTTGTGTTGGGGAAATTGATGGGATTGAAGGCCGCTAAATCTCCAGGGCCTGATGGACTGCATCTCAGAGTACTTAAGTAGGTGGCCTTAGAAATAGCGGATGCATTGACAGTCATTTTCCAACATTCCATAGACTCTGGATCAGTTCCTATCGAGTGGAAGGTAGCCAATGTAACCCCACTTTTTAAAAAAGGAGGGAGAGAGAAAACAGGGAATTATAGACCGGTCAGCCTGACATCAGTAGTGGGTAAAATGATGGAATCAATTATTAGGGATGTCATAGCAGCGCATTTGGAAAGAGGTGACATGATAGGTCCAAGTCAGCATGGATTTGTGAAAGGGAAATCATGCTTGACAAATCTTCTGGAATTTTTTGAGGATGTTTCCAGTAGAGTGGACAAGGAAGAATCAGTTGATGTGGTATATTTGGACTTTCAAAAGGCTTTCGACAAGGTCCCACACAAGAGATTAATGTGCAAAGTTAAAGCACATAGGATTGGGGGTAGTGTGCTGACATGGATTGAGAACTGGTTGTCAGACAGGAAGCAAAGAGTAGGAGTAAATGGGTACTTTTCAGAATGGCAGGCAGTGACTAGTGGGGTACCGCAAGGTTCTGTGCTGGGGCCCCAGCTGTTTACATTGTACATTAATGATTTAGACGAGGGGATTAAATTTAATATCTCCAAATTTGCAGATGACACTAAGTTGGGTGGCAGTGTGAGCTGCGAGGAGGATGCTATGAGGTTGCAGAGTGACTTGGATAGGATAGATGAATGGGCAAATGCATGGCAGATGAAGTATAATGTGGATAAATGTGAGGTTATCCACTTTGGTGGTAAAAACAGAGAGACAGACTATTATCTGAATGGTGACAGATTCGGAAAAGGGGAGGTGCAACGAGACCTGGGTGTCATGGTACATCAGTCATTGAAGGTTGGCATGCAGGTACAGCAGGCGGTTAAGAAAGCAAATGGCATGTTGGCCTTCATAGCGAGGGGATTTGAGTACAGGGGCAGGGAGGTGTTGCTACAGTTGTACAGGGCCTTGGTGAGGCCACACCTGGAGTATTGTGTACAGTTTTGGTCTCCTAACTTGAGGAAGGACATTCTTGCTATTGAGGGAGTGCAGCGAAGGTTCACCAGACTGATTCCCGGGATGGCGGGACTGACATATCAAGAAAGACTGGATCAACTGGGCTTGTATTCATTGGAGTTCAGAAGAATGAGAGGGGATCTCATAGAAACATTTAAAATTCTGACGGGTTTAGACAGGTTAGATGCAGGAAGAATGTTCCCAATGTTGGGGAAGTCCAGAATCACGGGTCACAGTCTAAGGATAAGGGGTAAGCCATTTAGGACCGAGATGAGGAGAAACTTCTTCACCCAGAGAGTGGTGAACCTGTGGAATTCTCTACCCCAGAAAGTTGTTGAGGCCAATTCACTAACTATATTCAAAAAGGAGTTAGATGTAGTCCTTACTACTAGGGGGATCAAGGGGTATGGCGAGAAAGCAGGAATGGGGTACTGAAGTTGCATGTTCAGCCATGAACTCATTGAATGGCGGTGCAGGCTCGAAGGGCTGAATGGCCTACTCCTGGCACCTATTTTCTTTGTCTATGTCTATGTGTCTTGGGGCATTGGCGACTTCCCCGTTAAGTTCCGCCCTGCGAGCAGCTATCAGCCAGCTTTGACATCCGCTCGCGCCAGCCTTGTGGGCCGCAGGGCAATTTTTCCCCCTTACTCTTGTTGGCGCTGCTGATCCAGTTTCTTCACAGGGTCCTGGACGCAATCGCTCAGCCCGCACTCTGCTTGAGTGTCAGGCTGATTACATGGCACCCCCGCTCCATGGTGGTCCAGGTAGGTCTCACTTTACTTTGCAGAATCGGCAGTGTGGGGTCTTCCCTTTCTCTAAAAGAAGAGCCCGTTGGAAGTGGCAGCATTTGACGGCCCAGTGCACAGCGCTGCTGAGGTGTCCGCCCCCCCTTTAACGCACCAGGAAGGAAGTAGAGCATTTCATCCACTTCTTTCCGGGGGGTGGTAACCCGAATTGTTGGCGAGGGGTGAGACTTTAATGCCTAGCTCTAAGCCTCACGCCTCCCAACTGTTAGCGCCCCCACCCCCCCACCCCACAAATAGGTGATACTGAATTTCTGTCCGAAAATCTTCCAAAAACCAGCGTAATCGGGCAACATTCTGTTTTTCTGTTTTTTCTGTAATTCTGTTTTTGCTTGCGTTAAAAAATATTCCTTGATATATTTAAGAGGAGTAACCAGGTGCTGTTTTATTGATACAGCTGAAAATGGGATGGTCTGGTCCACCACTTGTGAGTAACCTGATTTTAAATGACTGAAAGTGATTTAAAAAAACTTCACAGAACCATTTATTCATTTTATTGGTGTACTATAGTCAGTTTCTTAATAAATTAAATATTTTAAAATATTTAACAGCTTTTAAAAGGTGCTTATTGGTGCCCCTGTGCTGAAATGAACCAGTTCAATTCCAAGCCTCCCCGAAGGCCCAAAAATAGGCTCAATTAACAGAAACTCACCATGTTGATTCATTCAATCTGGGGGTGTGTCCAGTGTTGTGGGTGGGACCGATTTCCAGCGCAATGGTTTGTAAACCAACAAAAATGATCGCGGAACCTCGAGTTTGCGCTGGTTTCGCTGATTTCAGATGCATATCCAGCGCAACCTAGTCGGTTGGTTTTTGAATTGGTTTTAAACCTGCTGGCAAAATTATTGTATTATCACTGATAGTAAAGGTTTAAAGCTGAATCAGGCTAAATAGAATCAAAAGGGGCAAAATTTAGTTACGTCCCATCTGCTGGTGGTAACCGAGGGGAGGCGGGACTTTCTGCATCCGCCTCAGCCGTGAAATTGCGATTACCGTCCCTCACAGGAAGTGGAGTACAATGTCGCACGCTCTACTTCCCTTTAGGGTGGGGTCAGAGGCGCTACTCGGGCGGGTTCAGCAGCACTCCGCACCCTCTGCATGCAGTACTGACGTATTTCAATGCCCCTCCGCTTCCGTTAAAGGGGAGGAATGCTGCGAACTTTGCAGGGCATTTCAAGGACTCCAATGGGCCACCAGGGCCAAGGGGTGGCATGGCCACAGCCCGGCACCGAGACGGAGTGCCGGACTGCATGATGGCGGCCCGGACCCTGAGAAAGGAGCGGCGAATGGCCCGGCTTGTGAGTCGGGAACAAACAAAGATGCCGGTGCGTGGCACAGCGCACCTCCCCTTTAAGGTTCACCCCGCGATGGATGTCCGGCCTGGTTCGCGACCTGCGAAGCTGGCGTGGCATTGCCCGCGGCGGCTTCACGGGGCACTGGCCAATTTCCACCGTGGGGTGGAAAGGGGCCACTGCAGGGAGAAAAAGAGTTGCCGTGCACGCTGACGATGCCATCACCAGAGTTGCAATGGCCCAGGGTGTGGCGCTACCATGTTCATGCCTCTGCTAACTCCGGCACAATTTTGCAGCAGCCAGGTGAAAAGAGTGATGCGTCCCGTTAGCGTCCCGTTAGCATCAACAGAAGGAGCAGAACAGGGGAATTTCAGCCCCAAAGAATCATACAATCATAGAAATTTACAGCACAGAGGAGGCCATTCAGCCCATCGTGTCTGTGCCGGCCGAAAAATAACTATCCAGCCTAGTCCCACTTTCCAGCTCTTAGTGCGTAGCCCTGTCGATTATGGTACTTCAAGTGCCTATCCAAGTACTTTTTAAATGCAATGAGTATTTCTGCCTCTACCACCCTTTCAGGCAGTGAGTTCCAGGACTTACCACCCTCTGAGTGAAAACATTTCTCCTTAACTCCCCTCCAATCCTTCTACCAATTACTTTAAATCTATGCCCCCTGGTTATTGATCTCTCTGCTAAGGGAAATAGGTCCTTTGTATCCATTGTGTCCTAGGTCATTCATAATTTTATACACCTCAATTAAGTCTTCCCTCAGCCTCCTCTGTTCCAAGGCAAACAACCCCAGCCTATCCAACCTTTTCTCATAGCTAGAATTCTCCAGTCCAGGCAACATCATTGTAAATCTCCTCTGTACCCTCTCTTGTCATTCGCATTTTTCCTGTGGTGACCAAAATTATACACAGTCTTTTTGCTTCCTCCTCTTCTGCTTCCTTCTCTTCTGTGCCCTTCTCTTCCTTTTGCTTCTTCTTCTTCTGTGCCCTCCTCTTCCCTCTGCAAGCGGAGGCTGTAAATCTGAAAGAAGAACATAAAATGCTGGAAATACTCAGCGGGTCAGGTAGCATCTCTCTCCATGGGTGCTGCCTGACCTGCTGAGTATTTGAAGCATTTATCGTCTTCTCAGAGGCTTCCTTTATCATCTGAGGACTTGCAAGTGTCCAGCAGCACTCCCTGCACACTTAAAAAATCTTTTAACATGCATTGCACCAAGCCAATAGTTCAATAACATTTTAAAAATCTAGTCCCAAAGTTTAAATCCTAACTGACCCTTTAAAAACACTGAGCATCTGTGTCTGTCTGTTGAATGCTCACTTTTCAGAATAAACTTAGGGCCCAGCTAACTCGGCGCTAAGGTCAAAGTTGGCAGAATGTCACTCTCTGCCTATTTGCATCTCCAGGGCCAGCACTGCTATCAGCAGTGCTAAGGCACTCAGCAAAATGGCGGCCGTTGAGTCCCGCGCCATAGAAGGGTGCTAGAGTCGCGACCTCCATTTTTCGCCAGGATAGCAGCGCAAACCGGTGGCACTGAGGTAGGGAATTTCTATGCCAATTTGCACATTTAAAAAACAGTTCCCAAGGAAATAAGTTTCCCTTGTTGAAACAGAGCATCCACTAAGCCCCTTGATGGATATCTACTCATTGCCAATATCATTAGTCACTCTATTTTGGACTATTTGAATCTTCTGGTTCCTACTGTAGTAGAAGATAGGCTGAACAGTAGGTGAGCAGATTTGCCACCAATCTGTTAGGGTTCTTCAAAAGAAATTCTGTGTAATAAGGCTCCTGAAACATTAAATACGCTTCCTGTTATTTCATGGACAGAATTTATTCTACCTAAGATAACATAACAATTACAACTAATTCTAGATCTACATTCAATAAGACAAATTCACACGGCTGTTTCTCATGTCATCCTGAAAATATTTTGGGGATTTGAAAATCTCATGGAAGCCTGGAGCAGCTTTTCATTACCAGAATTAGAGACCAAAAAAGCAAAAGTCAAAAAATGACTCATTGTATGGAACTGTACTATTAATGGAAAGTATCCAGATCAAACTACATTTTATATATACCAGCAGGGTTCCTCCAGCATTGTTCACAATACCGCAGGTGATACACTGTTTTATGACATCTGGAGTGTTATCATCATAGGCAGTCCCTCGGAATCGAGGAAGACTTGCTTCCACTTCTGAAGTGAGTTCTTTGGTGGCTGAACAGTCCAATACGAGAGCCACAGACTCTGTCACAGGTGGGATAGATAGTCAGTTGAGGGAAGGGGTGGATGGGACTGGTTTGTCGCACGCTCTTTCCGCTGTCTGCACTTGATTTCTGCATGCTCTCAGCATTGAGACTCGAGGTGCTCAGCGCCCTCTCGGATGCACTTCCTCCATTTAGGGCGGTCTTGGGCCAGGGACTCCCAGGTGTCAGTGGGGATGTTGCCCTTTATCAGGGAGGCTTTGAGAGTGTCCTTGTAGCGTTTCCGCTGCCCACCTTTGGCTCGTTTGCCATGAAGGAGCTCCGAGTAGAGTGTTATACCATGTAATTGGTAACATATTATTCAGTGGCGATGAGCAGCTCTATTTAAAGAGGCGAGTCCCTTAAAGGCCACAACGTTTAATTGCTGTGAGTTGGAGATCCTGAGATCAATTGGAGGTTAACTTTTGTTCATGAGAGAAGTTTGCAGATTAGTAACTGCTCATAAATTCCCAGACCAGAAGAAGCCGCATGAAATACATGTTTATCATTTTCTTTTAGTCTATTGACACCTTGAAGTGTGGCAGGCAGAAAAACTCTTCTATGTATACAGAATTGAGCCAGGAGTTCAAATTTCATCCAATTTCTTTTAAACAGTTCTGAAGTCTGGTGGAAGCTGGACTGACGTAGACACATAAATTTCATTTTTTATGCACAACCATGAAAGGGGCTTCCAAGTTAATTGTGGAGAGAAGAAAGAGGAAGTTCATATGATTTATTGAGAAGTACTAAAACATCCTCCAAGCTTGTAATTGTCCTAATTATAGTTAGATTGCTAAAAGAAAATAACAATGTTTTTACAAACCTAATTAAAAACATATTATCTGAATAGTGGGTAACTTTGATTAATTAATTTATCCCATTTATGAGGGTAGCCTTAATCTACTTGTGACTTCATCATTTGTGAGTTAGTGGCTCTTCCTTTAGAGAGGAATACATTCTGCAGTTCACAACTCCCTACTGATTGTTCCCTCTCGCTCTCTCTGTCTATAACTATAGCTTCTGTTCATCCTAAGTTTACTTGGCAACAACGCTCACACTTTGATTAAATGCCATGGCCCGTGGCACTTAATCAGCACAAAAGCCATTTATTGTCTTGTACACTTGGGACTGACAGACATTATCGCTTAGATATATTAAATATAAAATGCAGTATGTAGTGGAGGATGTGCTGATTGAAGTACATGTTATAAATATAGATCGTGCAATTATTTATTTACTTTCAGGGAAAAGGCTCCAGAATAGAGATGAGCAAAAAAAAAGTTCAGATTGTCAAACCCCATTAAAGGACGCAAGGGGGAATATAACTGCTTTAATTTTTTTTCTTAGATTTGTTTTCCAAAGCAGAAATAGTAGTCATTATACTAAAGCAAACTTATTGTGAAACATATTCTTTAAATGAGTTATTTATTTGAATGAGAGCCACAGTGATATCTATTTGTGAAGGTACTATTTAGGTAATCATTATTATTCTATATGTCCATCTGGTTCTCACTTTAATTACACTGGAATGTAAACTGTAAAAGTATCTGTTTAGTCCAGTGGCCTCTAAGCTAGAAGGTTGTGAGTTCTAAGCCCCAATATAGATTTAAGTACAAGATTCAGGCTGACACCTCCATGTAGCATGATAGTAGTGCATTGTGGATGTGCTATCTTTCAAATAAGATGTTAAATGCAGGTACTATCAGCCTGTTTAAATATATCTAAAGCATCCCATGGCACTATTTCTCACTTACTCTAAACAGGTTATCTGGTCATTTCACCTTTTGCTGCTTGTGGGATCCTGCTACATTTACCTTCATAACAACAGTGCTTGGAGCTCCAGAGTAACCCATTGGTCATGAAAGCCTTTGGGACATCCGGAGGCTCCATAAGGTGTTTGTCATGTTTAGGTTTCATTAGTTATTTGATCTAGGGGGTTTTACTGTTTTGTCAATGTCCCTGATAACGAACTCAGACTTTAAAGGCTAATGAGCAAAAAGTCTCTTCCTGATTGTCTAGTGGCTCATACATTAAAATCAAAGAGGGGCTTGGTGTAATTTAGATAAAAATATGCTCCTACACTAAAGTTTTCTGTCAAGGAGTTCGGTTCTCAAGGCAGCCATATGCTGGGGTTGTGGAATTGAAGTCAGATGGTAACAGCTGTCCAGGTGGCTTCAGACAATGGATGCTTATTTTTAAAAAAAGCCCCAGCAAACAGTCACATCTTCAGATTGGAATGTCACAACTTTTGAGCTTTGCAGAAGCTAATGGGGGGCCCACACACAGTAATAGCACTGGCTGGTTTAACACACAGTTCTATAGATCAATCCCTAGTCAGGGGAGGGGTCAAAGATTAAGTTCCCAACTTCCTGCGGAGATAAGGAGTAAGAGGGTGAGCGCATGTACAAGGTCCATTCTAACAAAGGCTGCTAACTAAGGCAGAGAGGAGGGAAATCTTTTTAAAGAAGAAAGCCAGCATAGGCTTAAGTCGTTGGTCTGGTTTCCGAAACAAAAGATGGGTGATTTTCAAATAGCGCCCAAATCTTGTACCTGAAAATTGCACTTGCTGTAGGATTCCCACTTTGTGTAATTAAAAGCCTCCTGCTTATTTCAAGTGAGCATCAGGAGGGCATTGGGTATCAATGGGGTGGCTGAGGTCCCCACCCCCACTCCTTGATTTCCAATTGCTGACCACTCATTTTTTAAGTAAGAAACCAACAGCTGGCAATTAAAAATTGTCCCTAGTGTGTCAACAGCTATTTGTGGTGAAGCATTGCATGGTCTAATAGAAAAATAGGTGCAGGAGCAGGCCATTCGGCACTTCAAATGGCCTCTATCTCAAAAAAAATCTTTTAACTTTCCCCTTCATTGTTCCTGTGACAATCCTGAGTCTATGCTCCCTTCTTATTAATCACGGATGGCAGTGGAAAGGTAAAGTTGGATATTGTCACTGTCTGTAGAAGCTACAAGGGTCAAATAGATTCATAATCGGTAGCCTAAGTAACATTTTCTCTTAAGAAATCAAGAAAGTATAGAACAAGAAAAGGTTATTTGGCCCAACAAACCCACTTTCTCAGTCTGCATGCAGTTTGCCTTCTCATGGACTTAAACCCATTCATTTATAGCAAGGGCTTTTATAAGCACATAAAAAGTAAAAGACATGTCCAAAGAAAGGGTTTTATCTTGTACTTAAGAGTCAGGGAAACACAGAGATGTTTAATAAGTGTTTTGCTTCAGTCAGAGGTAGCGTAGGATGGTGTAACCCATGTAATTACATGGGGCCCCGAGCTAGTCAGGGGGCGTGAGCACATCCAAAAATAACTTGCATTTATATAGTGCCTTTCCCACAGTCTGCACATCCCAAAGCACTTTTAACAGCCAATGAAATACTTTGAAATGCATTCACTGTTGTTTTGTAGACAAACTTGGCAATTAGTTTGCACAGAGCAAGATGCCACTTACTGCAATGAGATAATGACCAGTTCATCTGTTTTTGATGGTTTTGCTTGAGGGATAAATGCCAAAATAAATACTGGGAGGACTCCTGTGATCTTCTTCCAATAGTGTCATGTGATCTTTTATGTCCATCTAAGAGGACATCTAGTCAGGGCCTCAGTTTAACATCTCATCCAAAAAAGGGCACCTCCAACAGCTCAGTACTGCACTGAAGTGGGGCTTGAACTAACAACCTTCTGACTCAGAAGTAAGAATGCTATCATTGAGCCAAGGCAGACTCCCTGATATAATTTATTACAAATATAAGTTAGGACAAGAGATATGCAACATGTTATTTCTGTTCCAGCCACATGGATGGAATTGTATTTTATAGGGGGTAGGAGCACCTAAATCTACTCCATAAATTTTTGCTTCTGTATATTATTTCATTTGAAATTATATCTGTACCAATAGTTTAGCCTTTAGACATTAATCTACTAATGTATTAGTTTCAATGGTGCACATCCCATATATACCTGAACTTCAGCATTGAATTTGTTAGCAATTTGGCTGAGAGCAAACAGTACATCATCCCTCAGCTCCTTATTGAAAGCAGCAAATTCTCTCCAATTTCTACAAGCTCAACCTTCAGATCTACTTTGAAAGTTGGCATGTTAGACACAGCCACCATCAAAGCATTCTCTGCATCCATAAATCACTGAGAATTGCAATGTAGTCAATAAGTTGAATGAGATTCCCTACATGTGAACATTAAATTAGCCAATTAATTGATCAGTCTGTATCTCAGTGGTTGAGCATTCACAGATGTACAGTTCTTCGAACCCTGCAATGGCTTTTCAACGCCCCTTCCTGCACTCAAAGTGCTACATCCTCTGTGTTATATAATGCTAATGTGTACAAGTAGAGCTGCCACCTCTGTACTGGAACCAGCTGTGGTAGAATAGTTGCTTGGTGCAGTGAACTGTTCTGATTACCCACTCCAACTTAATCTTTAGCAAGATGAAGGGAGCAGTTGGAATATCCAATACAGCTTTTATTTCCAGTTCAACATTGATCCTTAATATCTATGGCCAGAAGATTATTTTTAATCGTTTAATAGAGAACATCTGATTATTACAGTGTAATGCTTTTGGTCTCCTTACCTAAGAAAGGATATACTTGCCATAGAGGGAGTGCAACAAAGATTCACTGGACTGATTCCTGGTATATGGGGGGATTGTCCTATGAGGAGAGATTGAGTAGAGTAGGCCTATATTCTCTAGAATTTAGAAGAATGAGAAATGATCTCATTGAAACCTACAAAATTCTTGCAGGGCTTGACAGAGTAGATGCAGGGAGGATGCTTCCCCTGGCTGGGGAGTCCAGAACCAGGGGTCATAGTCTCAGAATAAGGGGTTGGCCATTTAGGACTGAGATGAGGAGAATTCACTCAGAGGGTGGTGAATGTTTGAAATTCTCTACCCCAAAGGGCTGTGGGTGCTCAGTCATTGTGTATATTCAAGATAGAGATCGATAGATTTTTTGATATTAAGGGATTCAAGGGTATATGGAGATCGGGCGGGAAAGTGGAGTTGAGGTAGAAGATCAGCAATGATCTTATTGAATGACAATGCAGGCTCAATGGGCAAAATGGTCTACTCCTGCTCCTATTTTGTATGTGCTTATTGAATTGGTTCTGCTAGCATTTAATAGCTGGAGACAAAAACACTTTGCCAGAGTTCATGAGAAACTATCCAAAATCAACTACACTCTCTAGCATTTTCAATGTTGTTTCAAAGGATGTTAATGAAGTCCCTCAGCTGCTAGGGTTCTAACTATTGTTTTGGCTTAGGTATTGAATGCAGTTTTCTTCATGGCTGACGACTGCAAGTCATTTTGAAGACTTCCTGCCAGATATGCTTGTACTTGCAATTTCATTCACTTACTATCCAGATTTTCCTTCTAATCCTGCTATTGGAAACATGGAGCCCTGTGCCAAAGATGTGTTTTCTCTTGCACATGATCCCATCAGGGATGCCAAACAATGACAAGTGTGGCTTCCACATACTTTTACCTGAAATGAATATTTTACCATCAACTATCCTGCAGGCATTATCACTAGGTTACTACTGGATTAAATGTTTTATTTTAAGTTTTGACTTGTTAGGTAGTCTCAGATGGCCATAAAAGATCCCATGGCACTATTTCTAAGAAGAGCAAGGCAGTTATCTTCGGTGTCCTGACCAACATTTATCCCTCAACAAACACCACCAAAAAATATTATCTGGTTATTATAACATTGCTGTGCGCAAATTGGTTGCCACATTTCCTACATTACAACAGTGACTACACTTCAAAAGTGAAGATTAATTGGCTGTAAATCACTTTGGAATGTCATGAGGTTCTGAAAGGTACTATATAAATGCAAGTCTTTCTTTCTTGACTGATTATATTTCATTCCTTATGATTACCTTCACCATAAGGACTGCAGGGGTTCAAGAAGATGGCTCACCACCACCATCTCAAGTGCATGGGATGGGCAATAAATATTGGCCTTACCAGCAACGCCCACATCCCAGGATGAATAAAACAAAAAGTTAGGTTACTTTTTGATTGCATCACAACAAGATTCAGGGAAGGTTAAAATGGGACGTGATCAACTTGGCAAAAAATAAACAAGTACTTGCAAAAGCCCCTTAAGGTCTCTTTAATTCTGACAATCCAAAATGTCCCTGAAAAATCCTGTATTTATGTCTCAGAAGAGGATATTGGCTAACCAACAAAAATCCATTTTCATACCAATCATCATTATGGCCTCATGGATAATCTTGTCTTCTGCCTTGGATTTAAGCCCAGATTCTGAAGGAAAACCAAATTGCTTCAGCTCACTGTACAAACCAACCCTTGTCATGTAGGTATGAAGATGACTGATCAAAAGTTATTAATATTTTATGGACTTGTTCATGGCTGTGTACTCCAATCCTTTAATCACACAGAATTTGTATATGAATGCAATGGCGTAAGTACGGCATAATATCAATTATTGGTGTAAAAGTTTGAGGGAAATCAAGCATAAGTGACTTACACCCTCTGATTAATGTAGCTCCATCCGCATTCAAAATTGCAGCTCGCACAAATTTCCTGAATTTATGCCGATCCTGAATTAATTCTAAAATTCTAGGCACCACAAGCCCCAAAGTCATATTTAGGGTGATTTTTTTCAGCAATTTTTAAAAATTTCCCCTTGCTGAGACCCAAAATGTATTTTTTGTATATTTACATATATCTTATGGCATCAGAATGATGGGCATTAAAATTGAAAAACTTCTATGATTGCATTTTCTTAAACAAGCTGTGCTTAATGTGCATAAATAATGGTTTGATAGCTTCAAACTTTAATGTTCATGAATTAAGAGGGACTTAAAGAGGAATATGGCATAAGTTCAGCACTCTCTTCTGGCCCCAATTATTTACGCTGATATCTACTTGTTTTATGCCAGGTTTTATGTTCTGGTGTATGTTATTTAGATTCTCATGAAATTTAGGCATATCCTGCTGCCAGCAAGTTTGGAGTAAATTTTGTCATAACTTACTGGTTACACCGTTTGAGGAAATTCTAGGTTGATATTGTTTCCACAGCAACCATGTTTCTGTGATGCAGTTTCAAACTTGAGCTGTAGTTGAACAGTATTCTGATCAATCTGTTACAAACATCTTCCAGTTGTTTCTGTCAATGTCACAAAGTTTCAGGTTGTGCTTCAACAAAATGCCTTATCTATCCATGTCATGAAAACCTGTCATGTTATAGGTCAACCAGCCTGGTAGTCACAGATCACAGATTTAAGATAATTTTGCAATCACATACCTTGCTGATCCAGACTCACTCTGGCAGTCTGGAAAATTGGCCTATCTGGTGTAAGATCAAAGAAAGGAATATTTGGCACTCTGTTTCACAGATGTATGAAGTCCATTGCAGCATTCAATCTAATGTCATTGCTGGTGATGCATGATGTGTTATACATATTAATGGATATAGGTTGGTACATTACCTCTATTTTCTTTCGGCTGATAGTAATGGCATAATTCTTGACTACTGTTGCAGATCTGCCCACCATCAGTTGTAGATGTTTCTGACCTACAGTGGCTCCCAGTTAAGCAATGCTTCAATTTAAAAATTCTCATCCTTGTTTTAAATCCCTCCCTATCTATGTTATCTCTTCCAGCCTTACAACCCTCCAAGATATCTGCACTCCTCTAATTCTGGCCTCTTGAGCATCTCTGATTTTAATCACTCCACCATTGGCACTGATACTTTCAGCTGCCAAGACCCTAAGCTCTGGAATTTCCTCCCTAAACCTTGCCACCTCTCTACCTCTCTCTCTTCCTTTACAATGCCCTTTAAAACCTACTTCTACCCTAAAACCTTCTCATGTGGCTCAAAGTCAAATGTTGTTTGATAACGTGCCTTGGGACATTTTGCTACGTTAAAGGTACTATATAAATACAAGTTGTTGTTGTTGTTGTTCAGTGTGCTTCAAATGCACAGTCATCCGCAAGCAGAAACTCGTGAATTAGCTTCTCACTGACCTTGGAGGAACTGTGCAGTCTGCTCAAAGTTGAAGAGTTTGCCACAGGTATGAGTTCTTAATACACAAACTTTCATTTAGCCCTGTCGTGACATTACAATCACTGCTGCAAGAAGAAATCAAAGAGGATCAGTCCAAGAACACAACACTGATTGATACCATTACAGATACTAAATTGATCAGAAGAGGCACCCTCGATATACACTCTATCAATCATACAATCAAAATGTACTTGGAGAAATACCTGATAATACTTTTCAAACATCTAAACTTGGTCAGCATTTTTCATAATCCAGGTCTGCTGGGCTATGCTAAATGCTTTTGTCTAACCAGTAAAGAAGTAGAGGTCCATATTCTGTTCTCAATAGTTTTCTTGCATTTTCTGTTTGATAAAGAAAATTGTCAATTGTACTTCTCTTTCCTCCAAACCTCCTCCACGTTCCCTAGCTACACAGTCTGCAATTTTGGTGATGTGGCAATTGAGGAGCATTTTCATCTCCCAATCTGAGGAAGGACATTCTTGCTATTGAGGGAGTGCAGCAAAGGTTCACCAGACTGATTCCCGGGATGGTAGGACTGACATATGAAGAAAGACTGGATCGACTAGGCTTATATTCACTGGAATTTAGAAGAATGAGAGGGGATCTCATAGAAACATATAAAATTCTGACGGGATTGGACAGGTTAGATGCAAGAAGAATGTTCCCGATGTTGGGGAAGTCCAGAACCAGAGGTCACAGTATAAGGATAAGGGATAAGCTATCTAGGACCAAGATGAGGAGAAACTTTTTCACCCAGAGAATTGTGAACCTGTGGAATTCTCTACCACAGAAAGTTGTTGAGTCCAGTTTGTTGGATATATTCAAAAGAGAGTTATATGTGGCCCTTACGGCTAAAGGGATCAGGGGGTATGGAGAGAAGGCAGGAATGGGGTACTGAAGTTGCATGATCAGCCATGATCATATTGAATGGTGGTGCAGGCTCGAAGGGCCGAATGGCCTGCTCCTGCACCTATTTTCTATGTTTCTATGTTTCCATGGCCAGAATCTTCCCAGCAGTGGAGATGAGGAGATGCCCTAATTGTTAACACACTGGGGTATTTCTGACTTAGGGCGATAGTGTAAAACTGGTGATATGGAATCAGCCAACCGTTATACATTGCTCCCGATTTTAATTTCCATTGAAGTCAATTTACATTTTACACAAGTGCCTAAAGTCAAAATTACCCCCATTGATACTTGGTACAATGATAGAGAATCGTGTACTTAATGTAGTTTGAAATTAATGAAGAATAATTTGTGATCACCTAAGGAGATACAAAAATATTCATCACTAAGATTATGTAGCTTAGGTCATAGATAGAATATTTATCAAACAAGCTTGCATGTGTTATTTAAGCTGTTTTTTTTGCATGGGTACTTGGGCTGGAAAATTCCACTTTCCAATTTTCACAAACTGAAAAACCAAGTAACTGACCAGCATGCCAATCATAGAATTGTGGCCAAAATTCCAGGAGCTCTGTTCTTATGCTAGAAATACAATGGAACAGGGCATCGAGCTAGCACTGAGCACTTGTGCGGGTACTGTATCAAATCTTGCGATGGGGTCATCATCATAGTTAGGGTGGGTGGCTTGCACCTGTAGAGATATAACAGAGAGGTCTGCCACAATAAGCTGGTGGTAGCCAGAGTAGCATCCTGCCACTCCAACAAGGGGACTCTCAAGATCAAATAAATTTGGCCACATCATTTTTTTGAATGCTCCTGACAGAGCAAAGGGGCAACATTTTCTTTCGCGTAATGATGGTCCAGTACACGACCTGTACTTTCTCTCAGCGTGCATCGATCCTGTTGGGTCTATCAGGTGAACTATTGGGTGGAATTCCTGGGGTAGGTCGAATACCGCCATGAATATCTCCATGTTCCCAAAGCTGGCTGACTCTGCCATCAGAGTTTGCTATGTACCATAAATGGGGTGGAAACCTGGAAAATCTGGATTTTGCCCCAAATTCTTGATGCTCCCTGGATGTACTGCCCAGGTTGTGCCTCCTCACACCAGGAGTTTTGGCCCCTTTGTACTTACCCCTCTATCTACATCTGCCTTCTTTATCCACTTTCTTGGTGTGTCTCAGCCTTTGTGAGCTGTTTCAGCTATTCCTATCTAATTGATTCATAAATCATCTGTAACAAAGGTTTATGTTTTCTTTTCCTTTTAGGACTTATGTCCTCGGGGTTAAGAAAATATCAACATAAGAATTAGGAGCAGAAGTAGACCATATGGCCCTTTGTACCTGCTCCACCATTCAATAAGATCTTCAACCTCAACTCTGCTTTCCTGCTCTATCCCCATATCCCTTAATTTCTTTAGAATAAAAAAATCTACTTATCTTAGCCTTGATTATACTCAATGATTCAGCATCCACAGCCGCTTGGGGTAGAGAATCCAAAGATTCACAACCCTTTAAATGAAGAAATTTCTCCTTATCTCATTCTTAAATGGCCCACCCTTTATCCTGAGACTATGCCCCCTAGTTCTAGATACTCCAGCCACAGGAAACAACCTCTCAGCATCTACCCTGTCAATCCTCCTCAGAATCTCATTATCATAGGCAGTCCCTCGGAATCGAGGAAGATTTGCTTCCACTCTTAGAATGAGTCCTTAGGTGGCTGAACAGTCCAATACAGGAGCCACAGTCCCTGCCACAGGTGGGACAGACAGTCATTGAGGGTAAGGGAGGGTGGAACAGGTTTGCCGTACATTCTTTCCACTGCCTGTGCTTGATTTATGCATGCTCTCAGCGATGAGACTCGAGGCGCTCAGTGCCCTCCCGGATGCACTTCCTTCACTTAGGGCGATCTTTGGACAGGAACTCCCAGATGTCGGTGAGGATGTTGCACTTTATCAGGGAGACTTTGAGGGTGCCTTGTAACGTTTCCTTAGTCCACCTTTGGCTCATTTGCCATGAAGGAGTTCCGAGTAGAGTGCTTGCTTTGGGACTCTCGTGTCTGCATGTGGACAATGTGGCCTGCCCAGCGGAGCTGATCAAGTGTGGTCAATGCTTCAATGCTGGGGATGTTGGCGTGGACAAGGACACTGATGTTGGTGCATCTGTCCTCCTAGGGAATTTGTAGGACCTTGCGGAGGCATTGTTGGTGGTATTTCTCCAGCGACTTGAGGTGTCTACTGTACATGGTCCATGTCTCTGAGCCATACAGGAGGGCGGTTATTACTACAGCTCTGTAGACCATGAGCTTGGTGGTAAATTTGAAGGCCTGGTCTTCGAACATTCTTTTCCTCAGGCGGCCGACGGCTGCACTGGAGACGGTGTTGAATTTCCTCATCAATGTCTGCTTTTGTTGATAAAAGGCACCCGCGGTATGGGAAATGGTCCACGTTGTTCAGGGCCGCGCCGTGGATCTTGATGACTGGGGCGCAGTGCTGTGCGCCGAGG
The DNA here is from genome assembly GCF_044704955.1 of Pristiophorus japonicus. NCBI lineage: Eukaryota > Metazoa > Chordata > Chondrichthyes > Pristiophoridae > Pristiophorus > Pristiophorus japonicus. Next base: position 157,252,479 of record NC_091983.1, read on the forward strand.
GCAGGCTGGTTGAGGACCTTTGTCTTACGGATGTTTAGCATAAGGCCCATGCTTTCGTACGCCTCAGTAAATATGTCGACTATGTCCTGGAGTTCAGCCTCTGTATGTGCGTAGACGCAGGCGTCGTCCGTGTACTGTAGCTCGTCGACAGAGGTTGGGGTGGTCTTGACCTGGCCTGGAGACAGCGAAGGTTGAACAGGTTCCCACTGGTTCTGTAGTTTAGTTCCACTCCAGTGGGGAGCTTGTTGACTGTGAGGTGGAGCATGGCAACGAGGAAGATTGAGAAGAGGGTTGGGGCGATGACGCAGCCCTGTTTGACCCTGGTCCAGACATGGATTGGGTCTCTAATGGATCCATTGGTAAGGATCACGGCCTGCATGTCATCGTGGAGCAGGCAGAGGATGGTGACAAACTTTTGGGGACATCCGAAACGGCAGAAGAAACTCCATAGACCCTCGTGGTTGACAGTGTCAAAGGCCTTTGTAAGGTCGAAGAAGGCCATGTATAAGGGCTGGTGCTGTTCCCTGCTTTTTTCCTGCAGCTGTCGTGCTGCAAAGATCATGTCCATTGTTCCCCGTAGGGAACGAAATCCACACTGTGACTCCGGGTGGAGCTCCTCGGCCACAGGGAGAGGAAGTTGAAGAGGACTCTAGCGATAACTTTCCCAGTGGCTGATAGCAGGGAGATTCCTCTATTGTTGCCGCAGTCGGACTTGTCCCCTTTTTTAAAGATGGTCACGATGACTGCATCTCTGAGATCTCCCGGCATGCTCTCCTCACTCCAGATGAATGAGATGAGGTCATCTATCCGTGTCAACAGTACCTCTCCGCCATACTTTAGTGCCTCAGCAGAGATTCCATCTGCTCCCGTAGCCTTGTTGTTCTTGAGCTGTCTTATGGCTTTTCCTACCTCTTTGGGGTTTCACTGAGGTGGTGGCGGGTCACATGCTATGGGATGGAGTCGAGAACACTCGAGTCAAAGGCAGAGTCTCAATTGAGAAGAATCTCATATGTTTCAATGAGATCACATCTCATTCTTCTAAACTCCTGAGAGTATAGACCCAATCTACTCATTTTTTTGATGAGTGAAAAGTTAATTTTCACATAAAAGTTCTGCTGATCAAGTGAAATTAGAGTACTTGTTTTAACCCTTTACCAGTAGTGGCTAATGAAATCAATCATGTTAACTAATAGTGGAACATTACTAGGTAGCCAGTAACCTCAGATGTCAATATATTTAATGCATTTTCTTCAGTGGTTAGAGGAAAGGCATATTCGCAGCATAAAATATATTAGGCTAGATTTATCTCTTTTGGAAAGATCACAACCAGAATGGCTACTGGTAGGCGCTATGTTTTTTTTCTAACCTTCTTATCCTCGAACATTTTTGCTCTCGTTTCAAACATTATTCTCGTGGGTCAGCCCCAACTCAGCTAAACTGTTGATGGTGCACCCAGGAACCAAACAGCAAACTCTGGTTTCTTTATCCTACTGAACTTCTATAATGCCTACCTAAAGATCACACTCTGGTCTTGAAATGTAATAGAGCATCATCTCTCATTATTTTCTGTTGCAATTGCAATGTTTTGAGAATGCATCCAACATTAGTTATGTATTCACATATCTTGCTGATGCTTTTGCTGATCGGGTTTTGAGAAGGCGAGTCTCCATCAGCACTACATCTACCAAAGGAAGGTTTCAGGTACTGGTGTGTCAGAATAGGGTATCTCACGTGCAACCTGACCTGCCTGGCATCCTTGTTCAGTTTTCTAGTTCTCCCAGAAATGCGAGATAGGAGGATTTCCATTGGTACACCCAATACTGATGCTTACGGTGCCAGTGGTCCCAGTAGTGGTGCTTACGGCCAAAAATTATACTTTACATTGATTAACAAAAACACTGGAGAATCTAAATGCCAAGAGGAGAAAAGGCAGAAAAATCTTAAGAAACATTGTTAAGGAATGTCAGAAGTATACTTAACTTGATATTTCTGTGTCCTATCCAATGATCTCCTAATTGTTTACTGCTGCTGGTAACTCCTGCGCCTGTTTAAAATTGACATTCTTAACATCATAAAGGGATCAAGGGGTATGGAGAAAAAGCAGGAATGGGATACTGAGGTGAATGATCAGCCATGATCATATTGAATGGCGGTGCAGGCTTGAAGGGCCGAATGGCCTACTCCTGCACCTATTTTCTATGTTTCTATGTTTCTATCAGCCATCCTTTACAACAGGACTGGGAAAACTGACATGCCATCCAATTAGTACTAAAATGTAGCACCTGCCCAGGAGATGGACCCTTCGAACACTACTTGTCCCACACACCGAACAATGCAATGCAACACAACTTTGGCACATTTCTGGCAGGGCAGGACTTTGACTGCTTTCTTATACCCAGTTAACTCGGAAATTGGCCATAATGGGAGGAAACTCCTGCCTATAAAACTTAGTTCTCCTACTTAGTAGGGGTGAATCTGTGATCTCCTAATGCGTAGTGATGCTCACAGAAATAGCACCTCAGGAAAGCGTGAGCACAATGGATGGAAAAATCACTGGCTGCGCACCTTTGATTTCCTGGGTTGCACTCCTACTGGGGGTGCCAGATTGCATAATCATCCCTCATATGATAGGAAATATCCTCAAATGCCAGAGATAAACTTCCCAGTGTTAAATTATCTCTAACATATTAACGGGTCAAAATTGGCCCTTTTTGCGACACCCGTTAGCACCTCCGAAACACTTTTTGCTGGGGTGGGGGTGAGTGGTGGTGGTAGAGGGGGGGGATACCAGCTCCCGCAAAATTGCGCAGGAGTTCATAGAATCATAGAAATGTATAGTACAGCAGGAGGCCATTTCAGCCCATCGTGTCCGTGCTGGCGAACAAGGAGCTATACAGCCTAATCCCACATTCCAACCCTTCGTCCGTAGCCCTGTAGGTTACAGCACTTCAAGTGCACATCCAAGTACTTTTTAAATATGGTGAGGGTTTCTGCCATTATCATGCTTTCAGACAGTGAGTTCCAGACCTCCATGAAGAAATTTCCCCTCAAATCCCTCTAAACCTTCTACAAATTACTTTAAATCTATGCCCCCTGGTTGTTGACCCCTCTGCTAAGGGAAACAGATCTGCCCTATCCAATCTATCTAGGCCCCTCATAATTTTATGCACCTCAATAAGGTCTCCCCTCAGCCTCCTCTGTTCCAAAGAAAATAACCCCAGCCTATCCAACCTTTCCTCATAGCTAAAATTTTCCAGTCCAGGCAACATCGTCGTAAATCTCCTCTGTACCATCTCCAATACAATTCACATCTTTCCTGTAATATGGTGACCAGAACTGCATGCAGTACTCTAGCTGTGACTTAACTAATGTTTTACAGAGTTCAAGCATAATCTCCCTGCTCTTGTATTCTATGCCTCGGCTAATAAAGGCAAGTATTCCGTGTGCCTCCTTAACTTCCATATCTACCTGGCCTGCTACCTTCAGGGATCTGTGGACGTCCAAGGTCCCTTTGTTCCTCTACACTCCTCAGTGTTTTACCATTTAATGTGTATTCCCTTGCCTTGTTAGTCCTCCCCAAATGCATTACCTCACACTTCTTCAGATTGAATTCTATTTGCCAGTGTTCTGCCCACTTGACTAGTTAATTGATATCTTCCTGCAGTCTACAGCTTTCTTCTTCATTATCGACTACACAGCCGAATTTAGTATCATCTGCAAACTTCTTAATCATACCCCCTACATTCAAGTCTAACTCATTGATATATACCATAAAAAGCAAGTGACCTAGTACTGAGCCCTGCGGAAACCCACTGGAAATAGCCTCCCAGTCACAAAAACACCCATCAACCAGTACCCTTTGCTTCCTGCCTCTGAGCCAATTGTCACTTTGCCCTGGATCCCCTGGGCTTTTACTTTCATGGCCAGTCTGCCATGTGGGACTTGCTAAGATCCATATACACTACATCAAATGCACTGCCCTCATCGACCCTCCTTGTTACCTCCTCAAAAAATTCCAATCAAGTTAATCACACACAACCTTCCCTTAACAAATCCATACTGACTGTCCTTCATTAATCTATACCTTTTGAAATGAAGATTTATTCTGTCCTTCAGGGTTTTTTCCAATAATATTCCCACCACCTAGATTACGCTGACTGACCTGTAATTACTCGGTCTATCCATTTCTCCCTTTTAAAACAATTATACCACATTAGCAGTCCTCCAGTCTTCTGGCACCACACCTGTAGCCGGAGAGGATTGTGAAATGATGTCAGAGCCTCTGCTATTTCCTCTTTCGCTTCTTTTAACAGAGTTAGTGGAGGCGCTTCCACGGTTGCGCCACGCCCTGCTAGTAACATCCCGGGCCACTGCGCAACCGGCAATGATGTCATCACTGTGCCCGGTGTCAGTTTTCTGCCCTATGGCGGATATTGCGAGCGGTATCAGCGCTAATCTCGTGGGTCGCGAATCGGGCCAACATCCGCTCGCGGGTCGACAGTTAAAGGGGAGGTTGGGGGCACCCTGCACTGCCATCTTACATTTTTGGCCGACTCACCGGTCAGCCCGACGACTTCCTTTGTTGCGTGGTCCAGGACGACTGTTTTGGGTGCCGGGTTGCGGCCTTGGCACCACACTGTCCTGGTGGCCGATTGGAGGCCATCAGAGGCCCGGCAGAGCGCGCAGCGGCCCTCCCCTTTAAGCGAAGGGGAGGGGTGTTGAACCGCATCAGCGCTACGTGGAACTATGCCCCAGAATCGCCCCGGAATTCACCCCATCAGGAAATGTGTGCTCCAGTTCCTGTGAGGGGTGGTAACTGCAATTTCGCAGCTGGGGTTTCCACGCCGGGCACAAGAAGTCCCACCGCGAGCTGGTTACCGCCCCCAATCGGGGAGCTGGGGAACTTCCCCCTCTAAAAGGCTTGCATATAGCAGGCATTTCCCATAAATGGAACTGATAGTTTCTGTCACACTTTACTGGCACACCTTCACTCACCTTCTGTCATTTGCAGTCAAATTCATGTAATTAGCACAAAAGAAATTCTGCAAAGGAAATTTATTCTATCATTCCTGATTGAGTCATTCTTTTCACATGATTGATTCCCAGCCCTGATTTCCATTTCCTCAAGAAATACAGCATACCATTTGTACTGCAAAAATGGCCACCATGCTCCACACATGGTCCCCTTGGAGGATAAGCCACACGCTGAAGTTTCACAGGAATGTATAACTGGAACCACCCATCCCAAGGTCTCACTGAGTTTGCAAATTGTAACTCGATTCAGTTTGACTTCCTGAAGCGACAGAGGACAGAGCTCCCCAGAAGGCAGCAAAGGTCAGCCAAAGTGCCTTACCCCAGTCCAAGTACATCCCTTCCCCCAGCCGAAGTCCCGTAAACAAGTGCATCCTTCCGTGACCCCCCCACCACCCACCCCATCCCACTATAGATGGGCATTGTGTATGGATTGTTAACAGGTTTATTGGGTACGAAGTGAATAGTGACAGTATTGTGACATACTGGAGATAATCCACTCCAACGATGTTCCTTGTACGGGGTTGGAAGAATGTGATCCATCTTCCCTGAGTTCCCTCTCGCCCCTCCAATTCCTCCCACCGCCCCTCCCGTGTCTCTCCCCCCCACCCCCAGTCTCTCTCTCTCTGCCCCAGCCTCTCTCTCTCCCAGTCTCTCTCTCAGCCCCAGTCTCTCTCTCCCCCCAGCCTCTCTCTCTCCCAGTCTCTCTCTCTCTCCCCAGTCTCTCTCACTCTCCCCCCAGCCTCTATCGCTCTCTTCCCCAGCCTCTCTCTCTCCTTTTCTCCCTCTCTCCCAGTCTCTCCCTCTCCCCCAGTCTCACTCTCTTCCCCCCAGTCTCTCTCTCCCTCTCTCTCCCCAGCCTCTCTCTCTCCCTCTCCCTCCCCAGCCTCTCTCTTTCCCTCTCCCTCCCCAGCCTCTCTCCTCCCCAGTCTCTCTCTCTCTCCCCAGTCTCTCTCACTCTCCCTCCAGCCTCTATCGCTCTCTTCCCCAGCCTCTCTCTTTCCCTTTCTCCCTCTCTCCCAGTCTCTCCCTCTCCCCCAGTCTCTCTCTCTTACCCCCAGTCTCTCTCTCCCTCTCCCTCCACAGCCTCTCTCTCTCCCTTTCCCTCACCAGCCTCTCTCTCTCATAGTCTCGTTCTCTCCCCCAGTCTCTCCCTCTCCCTCCCCAACCTCTCTCTCTCCCTCCCCAGCCTCTCTCCTTCCCAGTCACTCTCTCTCCCCCTAGTCTTTCTCTCTCCCCTGAGCCTCTCTCTCCCTCTCCCTCCCCCAGTCTCTCGCTCTCTCTCTTCCATCCCTCTCTTGGCCCATAGCCACCGCTCTCGGCCCCCGAGAGGGGTCGGGACCATAGCGGGAGAGAGTCGGGTCCGGGGCCTGAGTGGGGGAAGAGAGTCAGGACCTCAGTGAGTCTTGGGCCTCAGATGCTGCTTCTCGGCACCATGTGGAGGGAATGATTCGGGGCCGGGATGGGGGGTGAGGAGGCGCGCGGAGCTTGATAGACATATGTCTGTCAAAAAAAGTTTAGTACAAATAGTTACACTTTAAGTTAAAACACACTGAAAACAATTGAATAGCTTCAGGTTGGGTGGAAGTGTTGGAACATTTAAAGGTTTTAAACAATTAAGCTTACAATGAGAATAATTAACAACCCCTGCATTCATCTCTCTTTCTTACAGATGTATAGTTATCTTTAAATGTGTTTAACTGCCTTTGTTCAACTTGTTAATTGACCTGCCAGTCAAACAAGTCCAGGGTTTTAGTCTGCAACCTGACCTGTACACGATCCCACCATTCATTTTAAGAATACAGAGTAATTGCATCTTCTAGTTTTAAAGGGACAGAGATGTACAATCTATTTTCCTCACTCAGCCTCTGCACTAACCACCTCTCATGCTTGATGATTTCAATTTCCATCTCAGCTCATCTTGTCCTCTCTGAATTCACTGCCCTTCTGTCTTCAAAACACCCTACTCGCACCATATAAACTCTCCTACCTGTAGTCACTGGCACCTCCTCAAACATGCCATCTCCTGTGGCCTCTCTACTCCCCTAGTCTTGATCATTTGCAAGGCCACCTCTGACCACTTCCTTATATCCCTCACCAGCTACATCCCCCTATCCCTTCCAACCCGTTTGTTCCTGTGTCGACCCCTGGAAATATCTCTCCTCCAAGTCACTTACAACGGCACTTTCAAACTCCCAATTTCCCAGCCTTTGGCCCTCCATTTGCCATGATACTTCTGGAGCAGTTGATTTCCTCCACATTTGATGCCATTGTATTCAGCAAAATCTTTACTCCCTCCCATATCCGGCACGGACTCTATCTTCATTCCTTCAAGTCCAAGAGGTATCGATTTGAATGTATCTGGCACACAACTGATTTAGCAATCCATCAACAGCTCTGGCTTGGCCATATGAAGTGCCAGCAGGCCTTAACTTACTGCCAAAACCACTAAATATTCCAGGATCATGATGGAGAGCAAAGATAACATAATCCCTCTCCTTTTCCCCCTCCACCCTCACCTCCAAAATGTGCAAGGAGCTCATGGATTTCTTTGTCACTAAGATTCTGACCATCCATTCAGCTGCCTCTGCTACTCACTCTCATTCCCCTTGTCCACCAAGTCAAACCTTCCTTCACCTTTGGGCCTAGCCACTGTAATGTCCTTACACACTACTATAAATTCACACGAGGCACATTCTGCAGACAAGGTCACTCTGTGACCCGAACCTTTATTCCAGGACCAAGAAGTGATGACCCTGCGTGGGACCTCCCTTTATATACCTGGATGACCAGATGAGGAGTGTCTCCCACAAGTTCACCCCCTGTGGTCAAGGTGTGCATTTCTGAGGTGTATACAGTATGCAGTGTTGTTACATGAAGGTTACAGTTACATGAAGGTTACATACATGACAGCCACAAACCTGCATCTTTCTTTATTTTCTCTCCCATCTCCCCTCATGCTCTCTCTGCGCTCACCATCTCCTGCTTACTTGACCGCATTCCCAGTAAACTGCTGATCACCCAATTTCTCTTCTAGGTCCGCATGCTAGCTGGCATTGTAGATGGTTCCATCTTTTCATTTACTGTAGCCCTCCCTTTCAGAATTGATGTCATTACAACCCTCCAAAAACCACACTCTCAATTCTCCCTGTCTTTGTGAACTACCACCCCCATCGCCATTGCCCGTTTCCTATCGAGAGTCCTGGAACATGTTGTTGCCTCCCAAATCCATGCCCATCTGACCCACAGTCCCTGTTTGAATCTCTCCAATCAGGTTTCTGCACCTTTCACAACACTGAAACTATCAAATTCACATATAATATCTTCTGTAAATGTGACCATGATGCATTATTCTCCTCATCCCCCTGCTCTGCTTGATAGAGTGGTGGGAGCAGATTCAACAATAACTTTCAAAAGAAAATTGGATAAATAATTGAAAGGAATAATTTGCTGGGCTATGGGGCAAGAGCAGGGGATTGGGACTGATTGGATAGCTCTTTCAAAGAGCTGGCACAGGCATGGTGGGCCAAATGGTGTCTTTCTTAGAACCTAGGAACAGGAATAGGCAATTTAGCCCCTTGAGCCTGTTCCACCATTCAATTAGATCATGGCTGATCTGTGACCGAACTCCATGGGCTAGATTTTCCACTTTTGTGCTTATTGCCCAAAAATGGGCATTATTTCCGGCGTGGGGGGGAAAAAAGGTTTTCAGATCGTCGGCTTCTCGCCCATTCTCAAAGCACCTAGTCTCCATTACCGCGAGCGATATGAAATAGGCAGTAGCATTAAATCTCGCTGACCTTCTGCCGTAAAGTTTGGCCGTCCTTAGCAATGGCATGGAAATGCTCGATTCCCGCGATTCAGGAGGTCAGGGGCCTTCATGACATGAGCAGAAGAGGAGACAGAGAGAGAGGGAGCTCAGAGGGACTGAAGGCGTGTGTGGGTGTGGTGTGTGCTTGTTTGGCTGTTGTGGGAGGCACGAGGGAGATTCACCAACAGCAAAAATCCTACTAAGCACCAAGAACATAGTTAGCACCGAGTTTTTGTCTAACAAATAGGATATAACATGGAAGGGATGGAGGGGCCCTGGAGCTGGTAGCCAGGAACACAGGAGGCAGAGGGCTCCCAGTGGTTCCGGAACGCGGCACTGCACCCCAAGGTGCCGCACCCCCATTGCCAACCACACGAGAACCAGCAGCAACATCTTGCTTCTGGCTCGAAGCATGTTCCCATCTCAGGACCGTCCTCTCCCGTATCCATCCAAGCAGCGCTTCGGCCGTCAGCAGCCCCCCCCCCTCCCCCACCACCCCCCTGCAAATGAAGCATCACCTGAGGAGCTTCTTGGCCAGATAACTTGGAGGTCAGGAGGGTAAGGGGAAGGGGTAGAGGTGGGGAGGAGAAGCGGGGTTGGAGTGGGGGGAGGGGAGAAGGGTTGGTTTTTACAGAAATAGTGATGAATTCCGACAAATGTTCAGTTTAAATGTTCTTTATTTAACAAAACCTTGTTGCGCATTGACTCAGATAGCTGCACCGTTACACACTGGTGATTCCTTAACATTAAAGGGTATAATGACACTTAACTTCAATTAACTTAAGCTTGAACTGTCACCATTTAAGTATCACCTGCACCCAGCAGAGTGTCAGCCTTGTAAATAACACAACGTTCTTTCAGGCAAAGCGACCATTGATGAGCCCCTGACGTAAGGCTCTTACAGCTATCATGCCATCACAGGCCCTTTCATGTGGTCTACAGGGAGGCGGGGGCATGGCTTCAGTTTCAGCCAGATTGTCTGGGCCGATGTCAGCGTCCGCCTCCTCGTCTTCCTCTTCCTCTCTCTGGTGAGGTGGACTGTCAGACACTCCAGGCAATTCTTGTCCCCTCCTGTTACCCAAGTTGTGCAGCATGGAGCACACTACCATGAATTGAGCTACCTGCTCAGGATGGTATTGGAGGTCGCCTCCTGAGAAACATGCAAACAAAGAAACATAGAAAATAGGTGCAGGAGTAGGCCATTCGGCCCTTCGAGCCTGCGCCACCATTCAATAAGATCATGGCTGATCATTCACCTCAGTATCCCTTTCCTGCTTTCTCTCCATACCCCTTGATCCCTTTAGCCGCAAATGCCATATTTAACACCCTCTTGACAATATCCAATGAACTGGCATCAACAACTCTCTGCGGTAGAGAATTCCACAGGTTAACAACTCTGAGTGAAGAAGTTTCTCCTCATCTCAGTCCTAAATTGCTTCCCCCTTATTCCTAGACTGTTCCCCCGGTTCTGGACTTCCCCAACATCGGGAACATTCTTCCTGCATCTAACCTGTCCCGTCCCGTCAGAATTTTATATGTTTCTATGAGATCCCCTCTCATCCTTCTAAACTCCAGTGAATATAGCCCAGTCAATCCAATCTCTTCTAATATGTCAGTCCTGCCATCCCCCGCGGGAATCAGTCTGGTGAACCTTCGCTGCACTCCCTCAATAGCAAGAATGTCCTTCCTCAGATTAGGAGACTAAAACTGAACACAATATTCCAGGTGAGGCCTCGCCAAGGCCCTGTGCACTGCAGTAAGACCTTCCTGTTCCTATACTCAAAACTCCTAGCTATGAAGGACAACATACCATTTGACTTCTTCACCGCCTTCTGTATCTGCATGCCAACTTTCAATGACTGATGTATCATGACACCCAGGTCTTGTTGCACCTCCCCTTTTCCTAATCTGCCGCCATTCAGATAATATTCTGCCTTAGTGTTTTTGCCACCAACGTGGATAACCTCACATTTATCCACATTTTAATGCATCTGCCATGTATTTGCCCACTCACCTAACCTGTCCAACTCATCTTGCAGCTTCTTAGCGTCCTCCTCACAGCTCACAATGCCACCCAGCTTAGTGTCATCTGCAAACTTGGAGATATTACACTCAATTCCTTCATCTAAATCATTAATCCATATTGTAAATAGGTGGCGTCCCAACACTGAGCCCTGTGGCACCCCACTAGTCACCGCCTGCCATTCTGAAAAGGACCCGTTTATCCCGATTCTCTGCTTCCTATCTGCCAACCAGGTCTCTATCCACGTCAGTACATTACTCCCAATACCATGTGCTTTAATTTTGCACATCAATCTCTTGTGTGGGACCTTGTCAAAAGCCTTTTGAAAGTCCAAATGCACCATATCCACTGGTTCTCCCTTGTCCACTCCACTAGTTACATCCTCAACAAATTCTAGAAGATTTGTCAAGCATGATTTCCCTTTCATAAATCCATGCTGATTTGGACCGATCCAGTCACTGCTTTCCAAATGCTCTGCTATTTTATCTTTAATAATTGATTCCAACATTTTCCCCATTACTGATGTCAGGTTAACCGGTCTATAATTATTCATTTTCTCTCTCCCTCATTTTTTAAAAAGTGGCTTTACATTAGCTATCCTCCAGTCCATAGGAACTGATCCAGAATCGATAGAATGTTGGGAAATGATCACCAATGCATCCACTATTTCGAGGGCCACTTCCTTAAGTACTCTGGGATGCAGACTATCAGGCCCTGGGATTTATCGGCCTTCAATCCCATCAATTTCCCTAACACAATTTCCTGACTAACTAGGATTTCCTTCAGTTCCTCCTTCTCAATAGACCCTCGGTTCCCTAGTATTTCCAGAAGGTTATTTGTGTCTTCCTTCGTGAAGACAGGACCAAAGTATTTGTTCAACTGGTCTGTCATTTCTTTGTTCCCCATTATAAATTCACCTGAATCTGACTGCAAGGAACCTATGTTTGTCTTCACTAATCGTTTTCTCTTCACATATCTATAGAAGCTTTTGCAATCAGTTTTTATGTTCACAGCAAGCTTCCTCTCATACTCTATTTCCCCCTTCTAATTCAACCTTTTGTCCTCCTCTGCTGAACTCTAAATTTCTCCATGTCCTCAGGTTTGCTGCTTTTTCTGGCCAATTTATATGCCTCTTTCTTGTATTTAACACTATCCTTAATTTCCCTTGTTAGCCACGGTTGAGCCACCTTCCCCGTTTTATTTTTACTCCAGACAGGGATGTACAATTGTTGAAATTCATCCATGTGATCTTTAAATGTTTGCCATTGCCTATCCACCGTCAAGTCTTTAAGTATCATTCACCAGTCTATTCTAGCCAATTCACGTCTCATACAATCGAAGTTACTTTTCCTTAAGTTCAGGATCCTAGTCTCTGAATTAAATGTATCACTCTCCATCTTAATAAAGAATTCTACAATATTATGGTCACTCTTCCCCAAGGGGCCTCGCACAACAAGATTGCTAATTAGTCCTTTCTCATTACACAGCACCCTGTCTAGGATGGCCAGCCCTCTAGTTGGTTCCTCGACATATTGGTCCAGAAAACCATCCCTAATACACTCTAGAAAATTCTCCTCCACTATATTGCTACCAGTGGGGTTAGCCCAATCAATACATAGATTAAAGTCGCCCATGATAACTGCTGTACCTTTATTGCATGCATCCCTCATTTGTTGTTTGATGCTGTCCCCAACCTTGCTACTACTATTTGGTGGTCTGTACACAACTCCCACTAGCATTTTCTGCCCTTTGGTATTCCTCAGCTCCACCCATACAGATTCCACATCATCCAAGCTAATGGCCTTCCTTACTATTGCGTTAATTTCCTCTTTAATCAGCAATGCTACCCCACCTCCTTTTCCTTTCTGTCTATCCTTCCTGAATGTTGAATACTCCTGGATATTGAGTTCCCACCTTGGTCACCCTGGAGCCATGTCTCTGTGATGCCAATTATATCATATTCGTTAATTGCTGCCTGTGCAGTTAATTTGTCCACCTTATTACAAATACTCCTCACATTGAGGCACAAAGCCTTGAGGCTTGTCTTGTTTACACACTTTTCCCCATTAGAATTTTGCTGTAATGTGGCCCTTTTTTACTTTTGCCTTGGGTTTCTCTCCTACTCACCAATCACCAGTCAATCACTTACCTCCTTGGCTGTGGCGTCACCCTTCAATTTCTTTCATACTACCTTTTTGCCTTCTCACCCTGCTGCAGCTGCACCAGCTGGTCTCCTTGACGAACTCCCGCCGCTCCGACTGATGGGCCTTTTATAGGCCTCCCTCCGACCTCCCGTGACTCCTCAACGAACTGAGTGGTCCATGCATTTAAAGCGCTGCTTCAGCACTCAAATGGTTTTCTCCACGATATTGCGAGTAGCTCTGTGGCTCTCTTTGTATCACCTCTTGGCTTCGGTGTATCACCTCTTGGCTTCGGTGTGGGTATCATGCAGGGGCCATATCCTTTGTCACCAAGCATCCAACATTGACTTGTGGCTCATTGTTAAACAAGTCAGATACAGTACTCTCACGCATGATGTGAGCATCATGGATGCTGCCCGGAAATTGAGCATTCACTGCCAATATAATTTGCTGGTGGTCGACAACCAGTTGGACATTCAAGGAGATGAATCCTTTGCAGTTCCTGGAAACCTCTGCATCCTGAAAAGGTGCCCGCATCACGATGTGCGTACAGTCTATTGCTCCCTGCACCTTGGGAAGTTTGCAATTCTGGAGAATCCAAGAGCCCTCTCACTCTGTGCCTCCCTGGTCATAGGGAAGCTGATCAATTCCCTCCTGCGTGCATACAGGGCTTCAGTGATCTGTCTAATGCAGCGATGTGTGGCATGCTGAGAAAGTCTACAAATGTCGCCAGCTGTGGCCTGAAAAGAATTTGAGGTGTACAACGACAGTGTCACGGTGACTTTGACCTCAACAGACAGTGCAGTACTGATGGTGCTGGCAGGCTACAGATCTTCCCTTATCAGCTGGCATATTTCAGTGATAGTCTCTTTGTGGAAGCGCAGTCTCTGAAGGCAGGTGGTGTCGGGCAAGTCAAGGTAAGAATGCTTCTCCCTGTACTTGCGTGGTTGTAATATCTGGTTCTCCTCATCAGTCTGGCACGTCTTACATTGGGCACATAATGCTGTGGAGCATAGTTTCGGCGATCTCGAGTCTGCTGCATGTAATTGGTCATCAAGAGAGGGTGAGAAAGGACAGGCCCCATTGCAATAGCTTTCTGTTTTCCACTGATTGGTCACTAACAATGAATGTGCCGACGAAGACCCTTATTAAATTCCAATCGGTCACAGTATGGTGAAGGTGTTTGTACAGATGTTCACAACAACTCCAACGACCTCCAGAGTACATCCGAATTCCTCCGAGGTTGAAGCACAGCAGCCTTTTAAAGAATGCGACATGTGATGTAGAACATGGCGTCCATAATGCTGTGATTAGTTCCGGTTAGTTCCACATTTTCTGGGCGAGCGATATTGTGGGCGATATGTGTGCAAGGTGGTGAAAGGGACGCTGGGCAATCTCATGGTCGCTAGTTTCGGTAAATATGCTCTTTACAACAAAAAAAGTGGTCAGGCGATATTATTGAATCTCAGTGTTAAATCAGTGCGGAAATTAACGCTGGGCAATATTATGACCATTGATTTCGCCCATTCTGCAGAGTGGAAGATCTATATTGGCCTGCTTCTGAAGTCCCCACCATCACAGAAGCAAGGCTTCAGCCATTTCGATTCACACCATGTGATATCAAGAAAATGCTGAGCGCACTGCATATAGCAAATGGTCCCGACAACATCCCAGCTGTCTCGCTAAAGACTTGTGCTCCAGAACTAGCCGTGCCTCTAGCCAAGCTGTTACAGTACATCTATAACACTGGCATCTATCCGACAATGTGGAAAACTGCCCAGGTATGTCCTGTCCACAAAAAGCGGACAAATCCAATCCAGCCAATTACCGCCCCATCAGTCTACTCTCAATCATTAGCAAACTACTGGAAGGTGTCGGTGACAGTGCTATCAAGCGGCACTTACTCACCAATAACCTGCTCACCGATGTCCCAGTTTGGGTTCCACTAGGACCACTAGGCTCCAGATCTCATTACAGCCTTAGTCCAAACATGGACAATAGAGCTGAATTCCAGAGCTGAATGAGAGTGACTTCCCTTGACATCAAGGCAGCATTTGACCGAGCGTGGCATCAAGGAGCCCTAATAAAAGTCAATGGGAATCAGGGAAAACTCTCCACTGGCTCGAACCATAACTAGCACACAGGAAGATAGTTGTGGTTGTTGGAGGTCGATTATCACAGCCCCAGGACATCACTGCAAGAGTTTGTCAGGGGAGTGTCCTAGGCCCAACCATATTCAGCTTCTTCATCAATGACCTTCCCTCTCTCTTAAGGTCAGAAGTGGTGATGTTCTCTGATGACTGCAGCATTCAGTTCCATTCATAACTCCTCAGATAATGAAGCAGTCCATGCCTGCATGCAGCAAAACATGGATGACATTCAGGCTTGGGCTGATAAGTGGCAAGTAACATTTGCGTCATAAAAGTGCCAGGCAATGACTATCTCCAACAAGCCCATCACCAAATCCCCCACCATCAACCTCCTTCGGGTCACCATTGTCTAGAAACTTACATGGACTAGCCACATAAATACTGGGGTAACAAGAGCAAGTCAGAGGCTGGGTATTCTGTGGCGACTATCTTCCCTCCTGACTCCCCAAAGCCTTTCCACCATCTACAAGGCATAAGTCAGAAGTGTGATGGAATATTCTCCTGCATGAGTGCAGCTCCAACAACACTCAAGAAGCTCGACACCATCCAGGACAAAGCAGCCCATTTGATTGGCACTCCATCCACCACCTTAAACATTCACTCCTTCCACCACTGGCGCCCCGTGGCTGCAGTGTGTACCATCTACAAGATGCACTGCAGCAACTCGCCAAGGCTTCTCCAGCAGCACCTCCCAAACCTACGACTTCTACCACCTAAAAGGACAAGGGCAGCAGGCAAATGGGAACAGCATCATCTGCAAGTTCCCCTCCATGTTATACGCCATTCTGACTTGGAAGTATATCGCCGTTCCGACATCGTCACTAGGTCAAAATCCTGCAACTCCCTCCCTAACAGCACTGTGGGAGTACCTTCACCACAAGGACTGCAGCTCAACACCACTTTCTCAAGGGCAATTAGAGATGGGCAATAAATATTGGCCTTGCCAGAAATTCTCACGTTCCATAAACAAATTTTTTAAAATGCAGGTCTTTCTTGACATTCTTCTTTTAAGGCAGTCCCCCGGAGTCGAAGATGACTTGTTCCCATACTAAGATGAGTTCTAAGGTGATTGATGAGACCAATGCGAGATCTGCAGTCTCTGACACAGGTGGATGGGGCCAACGGCGGCTGGAGGGACGGGTGAATGGGGTGCTTGATTTGTCGTACTCTCCTTCCGCTTTTTGTACTTGGCTTCTGTGTGCTCCCGGTGAAGAGATGCAAAGTGTTCGGTGCCTTCTCGGATGCACCTCCTCCACTTTGAACGGTATTGGGCCAGGGATTCCCAAGAGTCAGTGGGGATTTTGCATTGTTTCAAGACGGCTTTGAGGGTGTCCTTGAAACATTTTCTCTGCTCTCCTGGGGCTCGCCTGCCATGATGTAGCTCAGAGTAGGGTGCTTGTTTTGGGAGTCTAGCATTGGGCATGCAGACAATGTGGCTTACCCACCGGAACTGGTCGAGCGTAATCAATGCCTCGTTGCTAGGGATGTTGGCCTGAGAGAGAACACTGATGTTGGTCCGCCTATCCTGCCAATGAATTTGCATGATTTTGCAGAGGCAGCGTTGGTGGCATTTCTCCAGTGCTTTGAGGTGCCTACCGTACATGGTCCATGTCTCTGAAGCAAATAGGGGGGCGGGTATCACTACTGCTCTGTAGACCATGAGCTTGGTGCTGGGTTTGAGATCCTGGTCTTTGAACACTCTTTTCCTCAGGGGTCCGAAGGCTGCAATGGCACATTGAAGGTGGTGTTGGATTTCGTCATCGATGTCTGTCCTTGCTGATAGTAGGCTCCCAAGATATGGGAAATGGTCCACATTCACCAAGGTCTCATCGTGGACCTGGATAACCGGGGAGCAGTACTGTGTGGTGGGGGCAGGTTGGAAGAGGACCTTTGTCTTACTGATGTTTAATGTGAGGCCCAGATTCTCGTACACTTCAGTGAAGATGTCAACAATGGTTTGGAGTTTGGCCTCTGAGTGTGCACAAAAGCAAGCGTCATCTGCATACTGTAATTCAATAACAGAGGTTGGAACAACCTTGGATCTGGACTGGAGGCGTCGGAGATTGAACAATTTCACTCTTGTCCTGTAGATTAACTCCACTCCAGAGGGGAGCTTGTTAAGGGTGAGATGAAGCATTGCAGTGAGAAAGATTGAGAAAAGCGTTGGTGCGATGACACAGCCTTACTTGACCCCGGTTTGCACTTGTATTGGGTCCATAATCCTTCATGGTTGACAGAGTCGAAGGCCTTTATGAGGTCAAAGAAAGCCACGTACAGGGGTTGATGCTGCTCCCTATATTTTTCTTGGATTTGTCGCACGGTGTAGATCTTGTCCATTGTGCCCCTTCGTGGGTGGAATCCGCATTGCGACTCTGGGATGAGCTCTTCAGCCACTGAGAGGAGATGGTTGAGGAGGATTCTTGTGATGATTTTCCCTGCGGCAGACAGCAGGGCAACTCCTCTGTAACTACCGAAGTCAGACTTGTCCCCTTTCTTGAAGATGGTCACGATTACTGCAGCTCTGAGATCCCCTGGCATGCTCTCCTCCTTCCAGATCAGAGAGATCAGGTCATGGATTTGCGCCAAGAGTACTTCTCTGTCATGCTTTAGTATTTTGGTGTGGATTCCATTGGCTCATGCCGGGCTGGGATTGTGCTGAGGTGGTGACGGGTAGCGTGCTGTGAGATGGAGTCAAGGACACTCACGTCAAAGAAGGTGTCTTGGTTGAGAAGCTCCTCGAAGTGCTCCTTCCAGCGGACACTGACTGCCTCTCTGTCCTTGATGAGCACCTCACCATTCTTGGCTCTCAGTGGACTAGAACCTTGAGTGGTTGGGCCGTAGGTGGACTTGACTGCGCTAAAAAATCCACGCATGTCATGATTGTCGGCTAGATGCTGGATCTCCTGCACTTTTTCGACTCACTATTTGTTCTTTAGGTCACAAGGTTTTCGTTGGCCTTCGGCCTTCAGTTGTCTGTAGGTCTGCTTTCTTTCACTTGAGTTGTGGAGTTGTTTCCAACTCAGAAATGCCTTTTGTTTGTGGTTTGTTAGCTCCTGGATTTCCTGGTCATTCAGTCTTGATGTTTTCTGGTGGAGTAACCAAGAGTCTCTTCGCAGGTGCTAATTGTGGTGGACTTGAGGGCAGACCAGGCACTATGGACACTCTGGGACTCGGATTCTTTGGAGATCGTCAGGTTGGCCATGAGGTGTTGGGTGAATAGGGCTTTCTTTGCAGGATCTTTAAATGCTTCAGCATTGATCTTTTTGTGGCAGCATTTCTGTTGCCCCTGCCTTTTTAGAAGGTGGTCAGTCCAGCAGTCGTCAGCTTTTGTCATGGCGCGAGTGATGCGGACGTCCTTGCGGTCCCTTGCTCGGACGATGACGTAGTTGAGCAGATGCCACTGCTTGGAGTGAGGATTTTGCCACTCTTTCTGATGAACCAAGGTGTTGTTTATGACAAGACCATGTCCTGAGCATTTTCTCAGGAGGAGAAGGCCATTGGAGTTGGTTTTCCTTCCCTGCCAATCACCCAACTCCATAGGTCTGTGTCCTTTCCAACTCTGGCATTAAAGTTGTTATGTATGTAAATCTGTAAATACTATGTCTAACCACCAGAGGGCTTATCTCCTGGAGTCCCAAGCGATCCCACAATTCCTTGGGAGCACCTGTATATAAGGAGGCCTCACAAGCTGGAGAGGCACTCTGAGATCTGTAATAAAGGACTGCGGTCACACTTTACTTTGAGCTTGCAGTATCTCGTCTGACTCTTTATTCAAAACATAACAGCTGGTGATGAGATACAAATGACGAACCCCACCGCAACAGTGCAGAGAACCGTGGGCATCCTGGAGAAATTTTCGGAGGGAGATGATTGGGAAACCTTTGTGGAGTGACTCGACCAATACTTCATGGCCAATGAGCTGGAAGGAGAAGCGAACGCTGCCTCA
This sequence comes from Pristiophorus japonicus, assembly GCF_044704955.1. Taxonomy (NCBI): domain Eukaryota; kingdom Metazoa; phylum Chordata; class Chondrichthyes; family Pristiophoridae; genus Pristiophorus; species Pristiophorus japonicus. Next base: position 157,271,581 of record NC_091983.1, read on the forward strand.
CTGTTTGTGGGGCACCAACGTATGGCCTCATGAAAAATCTGCTAGTTCCAGCGAAACCCACAGACAAGTCATACGATGAGTTGTGCACACTGGTCCGGGAGTATCTAAACCCGAAGGAAAGCGTTCTGATGGCGAGGTATCGGTTCTACACATACAAGAGGTCTGAAGGCCAGGAAGTGGCGAGCTACGCCGCCGAGCTAAGGCACCTTGCAGGACATTGTGAATTTGAAGGACGTTTGGAGCACATGCTCAGCGACTTCTTTGTACTTGGCATTGGCCATGAAGTAATACTACGCAAACTTTTGACTGTAGGGACCCCAACCTTGATTAAAGCCATAGCGATAGCCCAGGCGTTTATCGCCACCAGTGACCATATCAAACAAATTTCTCAGCACACAAGTTCTGCTGCAAGTACTGTGAACAAAGTAACATTGTTTCCAAATCAAAATGTACAGGGCAGAACTTACATGCCTGCAGCTGCACATCCACAGATGGCTCAGAATCCACCATCAAGGGTGGTAAATACAAGGCCATTAACACCTTGTTGGTGCTGCGGGGGTGATCATCGTTTCCATTCACGCTGCTTCAAAGGATATGTTTGCAAGGGCTGTGGAACAATGGGACACCTCCAACATATGTGCAGGCGAGCTGCAAACCCTGCTAATCCTGCAAACCACCATGTTGCAGAGGAGGACAGATCCACGATGGATCACGATGAACCAGAGCCTCAGACCGAGGAGGCAGAGGTATATGGGGTGCACACATTTACCACAAAGTGTCCCCCGATAATGCTGAAGGTTGAATTAAATAAACTCCCGGTGGCATTGGAGCTGGACACAGGCGCAAGCCAGTCCATAATGAGCAAAAAGACTTTTGATAAATTGTGGTGCAGCAAGACCTCAAGGCCAGTCCTGATTCCCATTCATACTCAACTGAGAACGTACACAAAGGAACTGATTCCCGTAATCGGCAGTGCTACCGTAAATGTCTCCTACAATGAGCGGTGCACGAGTTACCACTCTGGGTGGTACCGGGTGATGGCCCCACGCTGTTCGGCAGCAGATACACTGGAACTGGGATGATGTCTGAGCGCTTTCATCCGTCAACGACACCTCATGTGCCCAGATCTTAAATAAGTTCCCCTCGCTGTTCGAATCAGGCATCGGAAAGTTCCAAGGAGCAAAAGTGCAGATCCATTTGATTCCGGGGGCACGATCCATCCATCACAAGGCGAGAGCAGTACCTTACATGATGAGAGAGAGGGTGGAGATCGAGTTGGACAGGCTGCAACGAGAGGGCATCATTTCGCCAATTGAATTCAATGAATGGGCCAGTCCGATTGTTCCAGTCCTCAAGGGAGATGGCACCGTCAGAATCTGTGGTGATTACAAAGTAACTGTCAATCGTTTCTTACTGCAGGATCAATACCCGCTACCGAAGACAGATGACCTATTTTCGATGCTGGTGGGAGGGAAAACGTTCACGAAGCTGGACTTGACCTCGGCCTACATGATGAAGGAGCTGGAGGAATCATCGAAAGGCCTCACCTGCATCAACACGCACAAAGGTCTCTTCATTTACAACAGATGCCCATTTGGGATTCAATCAGCTGCAGCGATATTCCAGAGGAACATAGAAAGCTTACTGAAGTCGGACCGGCGCATCATGGTCTTCCAGGACGACATCTTGATTACAGGTCAGGATACCGTCAAGCACCTGCAGAACCTAGAGGAGGTTCTTAGTCGGCTTAATCGTGTGGGGCTCAGGTTAAAATGCTCGAAGTGCATTTTCCTGGCACCAGAAGTGGAATTCCTGGGGAGTAGAATCATGGCAGACGGCATCAGGCCACCGATTCGAAGACGGAGGCAATCAAGAACGCACTGAGACCACAGAATGTGACGGAGCTGCGGTCATTTCTAGGATTCCTGAACTATTTTGGTAACTTCTTACCAGGTCTTAGCACATTGTTAGAACCCCTGCACTCTTTACTGCATAAAGGAGATGAATGGGTATGGGGTAAAAGCCAAGAAAATGCCTTTGAGAAAGGTGGAAGCTGTTATGTTCAAACAAATTGCTTGTGTTGTATGATCATGTAAACGCTTGGTACTAGCATGTGATACGTCGTCGTACGGGGTCGGGTTTGTATTGCTACAAACTAATGAATTTGGGAAATTGCAACTGGTTGCTTATGCATCCAGATGTCTGTCTAAGACCAAGAGGGCCTACTGTATGATCGAAAAAGAAGCGTTAACGTGTGCTTACGGGATAAAGAAAATGCATCAATATCTGTTCAGGCTCAAATTTGAATTAGAAACCGACCATAAGCCGCTTATATCCATCTTTTCTGAAAGCAAGGGGATAAATACGAATGCATCGGCCCGCATCCAGAGATGGGTGTTCACGTTGCCCGCATACAACCAAGCCATCCGCCACAGGTCAGGCACAGGAAACTGTGCCGATGCTCTCAGTAGGCTACCATTGCCCACCACAGGGATGGAGATGGCACAGCCCGCAGATTTAGTCATGGTAATAGAAGCATTCGAGAGTGAGCAATCACCTGTTACCGCCTGACAGATTAGAACCTGGACGAGCCAGGACCCCTTACTGTCTTTAGTAAAAAACTGTGTGCTCCACAGGATTTGGTCTAGTGTCCCGTTCGAGGTACAGGAAGAAATAAAGCCGTACCAGCGGCGCAAAAGTGAAATGTCTATACAGGCAGACTGCCTCCTCTGGGGTAATCGGGTAATAGTGCCAAAATAGGCAGGGACACTTTCATTCATGATCTCCACAGCACCCACCCAGGCATCGTAATGATGAAAGCGATAGCCAGATGCCACGTGTGGTGGCCTGGTATCGATGCAGATTTAGAGTCCTGTGTGCACAAATGTAATACATGTTCCCAGTTAAGCAATGCACCCAGGGAGGCACCACTAAGTTTATGGTCCTGGCCCTCCAAACTGTGGTCCAAGGTCCATGTTGATTATGCAAGCCCATTCTTGGGAAAAATGTTCTTAGTGGTTGCAGATGCATACTCCAAATGGATTGAATGTGTGACAGTGTCGGCAAGTACATCCGCTGCCACCATTGAAAGCCTACGGGCCATATTTGCCATGCATGGCCTGTCTGATGTCCATGTAAGTGACAATGGGCCGTGCTTTACTAGTGCCGAGTTCAAGCAGTTCATGACCCGCAATGGGATCAAACATGTCACATCTGCCCCATTTAAACCAGTGTCCAACAGCAGAACGAGCTGTTCAAACAATAAAGCAGAGCTTGAAAAGGGAAATTGAAGGTGTTGTGTATGGAGAAAGAGTCAGACTGAACACTGTGAGCTCAAAGTAGAGTGTGACCTTAGTCTTTTATTCCAGGTCTCCAGAGTGCCTCTCCAACCTGTGAAGCCTTCTTAAATACCCGTGCTCCCAAGGGATTATGGGATCCCTTGGGACTCCGGGGAATGAGCCCTCTGGTGGCTGTACAGAGTAAATACAAGTCCACATATATAACAACAGGCTCATTGCAGACTCGCTTATCCCGAGTCCTGCTTAGTTACTGCACAAGACCCCATTCGCTCACTGGGGTCCCTCCCGCAGCTTTGGCGGAGGCCTATAAAAGGCCCACACTTGGAGTCCGGGGAATCGAAGAGGCGGGAGTCCAGGGAGCAGCATCGGCGGAGGCCTATAAAAGGCCCACAATTGAGGAGTCCGGGGAGTCGGAGAGGCGTGCTTGTGCAGCTGCAGCAGGGAGGCGAAAAAGAGGTAGAAAGAAATCAAAAGGTGGCATCATAGCCAAGGGGATAAGTGATTGGCTGGTGATTGGTAGGTAGTTTTTCTTTTTCTTTTCTATATCAGTCAGTAAACTTTTAGCCTTGTTGTTGCAAAATTAAGATTATCTAGGGGGTAAGTCATGACAGGAGAGCTCGGACACGCTTCCGGTGTTCCTGACGACTACGTGTGCGGGAAGTGTATCCAGCTGCAGTTCCTGACGGACCAATTGCGGCACTGGAGCTGCGGATGGATTCACTCTGGAGCGTGCACGATGCTGAGAATGAGGTGACTAGCACATTTAGTGAGTTGGTCTTACCACAGGTAAAGGGTACACAGCCAGATAGGGAATGGATGACCAACAGGAAGAGCAGTGCAAGGAAGGTAGTGCAGGAGTCCCCTGGGTCATCCCCCTGCAAAACAGATACACCGCTTTGGGTACTGTTGAGGGGGATGGCTCATCAGGGGAGGGCAGCAGCAGCCAAGTTCATGGCATCGTGGGTGGCTCTGCTGCACAGGAGGGCAGGAAAAAGAGTGGGAGAGCTATAGTGATAGGGAATTAAATTGTAAGGGGAATAGATAGACGTTTCTGCGGCCGCAACCGAGACTCCAGGATGATATGTTGCCTCCCTGGTGCAAGGGTCAAGGGCGCAAGGCATTCTGAAAAGGGAGAGTGAACAGCCAGTTGTCGGGGTGCATATAGGTACCAACGATATCGGTAAAAATATGGGATGAGGTCCTACAAGATGAATTAAGGGAGCTAGGAGCTAAATTAAAAAGTAGGACCTCAAAAGTAGTAATCTCAGGATTGCTACCAGTGCCACGTGCTAGTCAGAGTAGGAATCGCAGGATAGCTCAGATGAATATGTGGCTTGAGGAGTGGTGTAGCAGGGAGGGATTCAAATTCCTGGGACATTGGAACAGGTTCTGGGGGATATGGGACCAGTACAAACTGGATGGACTGCATCTGGCAGGACCAGAACCAATGTCCTACGGGAAGTGTTTGCTAGTGCTCTTAGGGAGGAGTTAAACTAATATGGCAGGGGGATGGGAACCTTTGCACGGAGGCAGAGGGAAGTAGAATGGGGGCAGAAGTAAAAGATAGAATAGAAAAAAGAAAAGTAAAAGTGGAGGACAGAGAAACCTAAGGCAAAAAACAAAAAGGGCCACATTGCAGCAAAATTCTAAAGGGGCAAAGTGTGTTAAAAAGACAAGCCTGAAGGTTCTGTGCCTCAATGCGAGGAGTATTCGGAATAACGTGGAAGAATTAACTGCGCAGATAGCAGTTAATGGGTATGATGTAATTGGCATCACGGAGACATGGCTCCAGGGTGAACAAGGCTGGGAACTCATCATCCAAGGGTATTCAACATTTAAGAAGGATAGGAGGCGGGGTGGCATTTCTGGTTAAAGAGAAAATTAATGCAATAGTAAGAAAGGACATTAACTTGAATGATGTGGAGTCAGTATGGGTGGAGCTACGGAATACCAAGGGGCAGAAAATGCTAGTGGGAGTTGTGTACAGACCAGCAAACAGTAATAGTAAGGTTGGAGACAGCATCAAACAAGAAATAAGGGATGCATGCAATAAAGGTACAGCAGTTATCATGGGTGACTTTAATCTACATATTGATTGGGCTAACCAAATTGGTAGCAATGCGGTGGAGGAGGATTTCCTGGAGTGTATTAGGGATGGTTTTCTAAACCAATATATTGAGGAACCAACCAGGGAGCTGGCCATCCTAGACTGGGTGATGTGTAATGAGAAAGGACTAATTAGCGTGACCCCTTGGGGAAGAGTGACCATAACATGGTAGAATTCTTTATTAGCATATAGAGTGACACAGTTAATTCAGAAACTAGGGTCCTGAACTTAAGGAAAGATAACTTCGATGGTTTGAAAAGTGAATTGGCTAGAATAGACTGGCATATGATAATTAATGGGTTGACGGTGGATAGACAATGGCAAATATTTAAAGATTTCATGGGTGAACTTCAGCAATTGTTCATCCCTGTCTGGAGTAAAAATAAAACGGGGAAGGTGGCTCAACCGTGGCTAACAAGGGAAATTAAGGATAGTGTTAAATCCAAGGAAGAGGCATATAAATTGGCCAGAAAAAGCAGCAAACCTGAGGACTGGGAGAAATTTAGAATTCAGCAGAGGAGGACAAAGGGTTTAATTAAGAGGGGGAGAAGAAGTTTACAGGGAACATAAAAACTGACTGCAAAAGCTTCTATAGATATGTGAAGAGAAAAAGATTATCGAAGACAAATATAGGTCCCTTGCATTTGGATTCAGGTGAATTTATAATGGGGAACGAAGAAATGGCAGACCAATTGAACAAATACTTTGCTTCTGTCTTCACGAAGGAAGACACAAATAACCTTCCGAAAGTATTGGGGACAGATGGTCTAGTGAGAAGGAGGAACTGAAGGATGTGTTAGGGAAATTGATGGGATTGAGGGCCGATAAATCCCTGGGGCCTGATAGTCTGCATCCCAGAGTACTTAAGGAAGTATCCCTAGAAATAGTGGATGCATTGATGATCATTTTCCAACAGTCTATTGACTTGGGATCAATTGGATCATTTTCCAACAGTCTATTGACTTGGGATCAGTTCCTATGGACTGGAGGGTAGCTAATGTAACACCAGTTTTTAAAAAGGGAGGGCGAGAGAAAGCGGGTAATTATAGATCAGTTAGCCTGACATCAGTGGTGGGGAAAATGTTGGAATCAATTATTAAGGATCAAATAGCAGCGCATTTGGAAAGCAGTGACAGGATCAGTCCAAGTCAGCATGGATTTATGAAAGGGAAATCATGCTTGACAAATCTTCTGGAATTTTTTGAGGATGTAACTAGTAAAGTGGACAAGGGAGAATCAGTGGATGTGGTGTATTTGGACTTTCAAAAGGCTTTTGACAAGGTCCCACACAAGAGATTGGTGTGCAAAATCAAAGCACATGGTATTGGGGGTATTATACTGATGTGGATAGAGAACTGGTTGGCAGACAGAAAGCAGAGTCGGGATAAACGGGTCCTTTTCAGAATGGTAGGTAGTGACTAGTGGAGTGCTGCAGGGCTCAGTGCTGGGACCCCAGCTATTTACAATATACATGAATGATTTGGATGAGGAAATTGAGTGTAATATCTCCAAGTTTGCAGATGACACTAAGCTGGGTGGCGGTGTGAGCTGTGACGGGGACGCTAAGAGGCTGCAGGGTGACTTAGACATGTTAGGTGAGTGGGCTAATACACGGAAGATGCAGTATAATGTGGATAAATGTGAGGTCATCCACTTTGGGGGCAAAAACACGAAGACACAATATTATCTGAATGGTGGCAGATTAGGAAAAGGGGAGGTGCAACGAGACCTGGGTGTCATGGTTCATCAGTCATTGAAAGTTGGCATACAGGTTCAGCAGGCGGTAAAGAAGGCAAATGGTATGTTGGCCTTCATAGCTAGGGGATTTGAGGATAGGAGCAGGGAGGTCTTACTGCAGTTGTACAGGGCCTTGGTGACGCCTCACCTGGAATATTGTGTTCAATTTTGGTCTCCTAATCTGAGGAAGGACGTTCTTGCTATTGAGGGAGTGCAGCGAAAGTTAACCAGACTGATTCCCGGGATGGCCGGATTGAAATATGAGGAGAGATTGGATCAACTGGGCCTTTATACTTTGGAGTTTAGAAGGATGAGAGGGGCTCTCATAGAAACATGCAAGATTCTGACAGGACGGGACAGGTTAGACGCGGGTAGATTGTTCCCGATGTTGGGGAATCCAGAACCAGTGGACACAGTCTTAGGATAAGGGGTAGACCATTTAGGACTGAGATGAGGAGAAACTTCTTCACTCAGAGAGTTGTTAACTTGTGGAATTCCCTGCTGCAGAGAGCAGTTGATGCCAGTTCATTGGATATATTCAAGAGGGAGTTAGGTATGACCCTTAAGGCTAAGGGCATCAAGTGGTATGGAGAGAAAGCAGGAAAAGGGTACTGAGGGTATGATCAGCCATGATCTTATCAAATGGTGGTACAGGCTCGAATGGCCGAATGGCCTACTCCTGCACCTATTTTCTATGTTCCCATGTTTCTATATCATCGTGCAAATGTGTCATACGAAATTGAGATAAATGATCCTGTATTTGTGTTGAACTATGGACAAGGTCCCAAGTGGCTTCCTGGCACTGTTTTGGCCACAGAGGGGAGTAGGGTGTTTGTGGTCAAACTCTCAAATGGACTCACCTGCAGGAAACACTTGGACCAAACCAAACTCAGATTCACGGACTATCCAGAACAATCCACAATAGACTCCACCTTTTTCGACCCTCCAATCCCTTGGGAGCACCTGTATATAAGGAGGCCTCATTGGCTGGAGAGACAGTCTGAGATCTGTCATAAAGGACTACGGTTGACCATGAAGCAGAACCCATCACCCGCAGCAGCCGAGCAGGACTCACCACCCCCAGCAGCCCATCAAGGCCAGCTGCGCAGCAGCCCAGCGAGGGCCCAACAAACGACTCAACAAAACCAGCATTTGCACCGAGACGATCAACCAGGGAAAGGAAGGGCCCCAGATCGAATCACATTGTAAATAGTTACACTATTGACTTTGGGGGGGAGTGTTGTTATGGAGTCCTATTGGATCGCACAATCCCTTGGGAGCACCTGTATATAAGGAGGCCTCATTGGCTGGAGAGACAGTCTGAGATCTGTCATAAAGGACTACGGTCACATCTTACTTTGAGCATGCAGTATCTAGTCTGACTCTTTATTTAAGACATAACAAAAGTCCTGAAGGAGAATCAGCTTGTTGCCCGTTGGGATTTGGGACAGGGATTGTTCAAGGCTGGAGTAGAATTTGTCTTTGACCTCGTCCATAGCTTCCAGGGATGGGGTGTACACACTGATGGCCGTTGCATACTAGTTCCATGTTCGGGTGAGCCGAAGGGACATGAGGCGTTCGTTTATCTCATAAGGGGGATCTCTAAGGCGCCAAACTAGCTCATTTTTGATGGTGAAGCCAACCCCATGGAGACGTCGTTCTTCTTCTGTTTTGCCGTTCCAGAAGAAGGTGTATCCACCACCTTGTTCCTTGAGCTGACCTTCTCTGAACAAATATTTTGTATCAATCTTTACGGTAGAGGACACTAACAATATTCCAACAGGCACTATAGCGGGGGAGTGGGGGGGGAGGGAACTTAACACAATCACAATCACTAAGGAGGTGGTAATCAGTAAAATAATGGGACTAAAGGCAGATAAATCCCCTGGGCCTGATGGCTTGCATCCTAGGGTCTTAAGAGAAGTAGAGGCAGAGATTGTGGATGCATTGGTTATAATATACCAAAATTCCCTGAATTCTGGGGTGGTCCCAGCAGATTGGAAAACTGCAAATGTGACGCCCCTATTTAAAAAAGGAGGCAGACAAAAAGCAGGAAACTATAGACCAGTTAGCCTAACATCTGTGGTTGGGAAAATGTTGAAGTCCATTATTAAAGAAGAGTAGCAGGACATTTGGAAAAGCAAAATTCAGTCAGGCAGAGTCAGCCTGGATTTATGAGGAGGAAGTCATGTTTGACAAATTTGCTGGAATTCTTTGAGGATGTAACGAACAGGGTGGATAAAGAGGAACCAGTGGATGTGGTGTATTTGGACTTCCAGAAGGCATTTGACAAGGTGCCACATAAAAGGTTACTGCACAAGATAAAAGTTCACAGGATTGGGGGTAATATATTAGCACGGAAAGAGGATTGGCTAACTGACAGAAAACAGAGAGTCAGGATAGATGGTTCATTCTCGGGTTGGCAATCAGTAACTAGTGGGGGGCCGCAGAGATCAGTGCTGGGACCCCAACTATTTGCAATCTATAAACGACTTGGAGGAAGGGACTGAGTGTAACGTAGCCAAGTTTGCTGATGATACAAAGATGGGAGGAAAAGCAATGTGTGAGGAGGACACACAAAAAATCTGCAAAAGAACATAGACAGGCTAAGTGAGTGGGCAAAACTTTGGCAGATGGAGTATAATGTTGGAAAATGTGAGGTCATGCACTTTGGAAAAAAAACAAAGAGCACTTTATTATTTAAATGGAGAAAGATTGCTAAGTGCTGCAGTACAGTGGAACCTCGGGGTGTTTGTGCATGAAACACAAAAGGATAGTATTCAGGTACAGCAAGTGGTCAGGAAGGTTAATGGAATCTTGTCCTTTATCACAAAGGGGATGGAGTATAAAAGCAGGCAAGTCTTGCTACAGTTATACAGGGTATTGGTGAGGCCACACCTGGAATACTGCGTGCAGATTTGGTTTCCATATTTACAAAAGGATATACTTGCTTTGGAGGCAGTTCAGAGAAGGCTCACTAGGTTGATTCCGAAGATGAGGGGGTTGACTTATGAGGATAGCTTGAGTAGGTTGGGCCTCTACTCATTGGAATTCAGAAGAATGAGAGGTGATCTTAAACATATAAGATTACGAGGGGGCTTGACCAGATGGATGCAAAGAGGAGGTTTCCACTGATAGGGGAGACTAGAATTAGAGGGCATAATCTTAGAATAAGGGGCCACCCATTTAAAACTGAGATGAGGAGAAATTTCTTCTCTCAGAGGGTTGTAAATCTGTGGAATTCGTTGCCTCAGAGAGCTGTAGAAGCTGGAGCATTGAATAAATGTAAAACAGAAATAGACAGTTTCTTAAATGATAAGAGATTAAGGGGTTAAGCGGAGTGGGCAGGGAAGTGGAGCTGAGTCCATGATCGGATTAGCCATGATCATATTAAATGGCGGAGCAGGCTCGAGGGGCCGTATTGCCTATTCCTGTTCATATTTCTTATGTTCTCACGTTTTCCTGACTGCTGTGTCTCACTCAGGGCAGCGATGTCGATGTCGTAGCGCCTACGTTCCCGGGCATTGATAGCCATACGACATTCTGGTCTGTTACTGTTGGGATTGTCCATGAGGGTGCTGATGTTCCAGGTCCCGAACTTCATTTTAAAATGTGGATGATGCCTGTGCGTGAATTTTTTTACTGTCGGATGGCCGTTGCACATGTGCTACCACACGAACTTGACAGAGCAAAGTCTTGGTCCAAGGGGATCCAAGATGATTGGAGACCAAGCTCTGCTGCATGGATCTAGTACACATAAATATTCCTACTGACCCCTCGCTGCTGGCCTCGACCTCCCAACCTCGCTGTTGACCTTGGCCTCCCGACCTTGCTGCTGGTCCGTGCTGACCCTTCCCTTGGTCCTGACCTCGCTAATGGCCTATGCTGCACCTTCCCTAGGTCCTGGCCTCACTGATGGTGTTCCTCGTCACCTGTCAATCCTCTGCTCCTCGCGGCCCGCCGATTCCCGACGATCCTCCGCTCTTTGCCGCCTGCCAATTCTCCAATTCCCGCTGCCTGCCAATTCTCCGATGCCCACCGATCCTCGCTACACGTGGCCTCCTGGCCCCCAGTGCCACATTTATTACCGGTTTTTACTGGTTTCCTCGTCCCTCGCCGCACGACATCGTCGGATTTGGGATGCCCGGTCGTTGGGCAGCCGCCATTTGGTTGCTGCTGGCTTGACATTACTCATGATGAGTTGGCGTATGATCTAAGGGGAAGGTAGTGCTGGGTATGGAAATGAGGGGGCGAGGCGGAAAGTGGTGTACAGCTTAAGTGAAAGAATTTGAAAAGATATTTGTAAGAGTTCCACCCAAAGACAGTTCCATGAAAATAATTAAGGTTTCCTTTACCTGCTGTCATTAATTAATTAAATGTATAGGCTTACACCCTCTTTCATTTGCACTTCCTGTGAAGAAATTTTTTGCATCTATTCCATGCCTCACCCAACAATGTTGTTGAGTTGCCTCCCTTTCCAAGAAATCAGAGGTATAAATTTATGACCAGGCAATTCATGACAAGGTGCATTGGTAACATCGTACCAAGCAGTAGCTGTCATTTTCATTGTTTCTTGTAATACTGGTGGATTTCCTGTGCTCTTGTTCATGTTTATACTTTTGGTCATCTGCCCTAATTTCTCTTTACGTGGCTCGGTGTCAAATATTGTTTGATAACACTCCTATGAAGCATCTTGGGATGTGTTATTACATTGAAGGCACTTTACAAATACAAATTGTTGTTGTTGTTATTGTTGTTGATTTAACTCCTTTTCCTACATAGATGGCACGCAACACTCTGTGGTGCATAGAGTTTGAGTGAAGACAACAGCAGATGAAAAAAAGTGAAAAGGAGGCACTATGGAGAATGAAAATTAAATTTGAAATGGAATAAGGAATCATATACCGTTTTCCTGTGTGAGATACAGTTCACCCAGTATTGTACGGTGATAAGGAGCATTAAAGTGAACTAGTTGAGGATTCCTGTTTAGTAGCCTGGAGTCAGAATGGAGAGCTGCAAAGCTAGACCACCATCCTTTCATTGTTCTTTGGTGAATGACCCTTCTCCTCGGCTCTGCTTCAGAATGTGTGTAATGAGAATGTCAGGCTTTTCTGAATCTTACAGATATTTGACTTTATAAAGGCCCTACCATTCCATACCTTCAGCCTTAATGACTCAAAAATCTACATTAAGTTCAACACTTCTAATTGCAAGAGGTGTGGCTGGAGAGATAGGTCGGCCCGAGAGCCCGGAGCCCAGAGGGAGCGCGAATGTCAGGAAGCAAGGAAAAGACAACTAAAGTGATGTCAGCACAAGGGAAGGAGCTAATTGGTGAGTAGCTGGTGATTGCTTTTTTAAGTCTTGAGTTTATTTCTGTTAAGTTAGTTAATAGTCTATGAAATAGAGGCATGGCAGGCACCTCAGTCCCATGGATTGCACATCTTGTGCCATCTGGGAACTCCAGGACACTTCCTCTGTCCTGGACAACCACATGTGCAGGAAGTGTTGTCAGCTGGAGGAGCTCGAGCTCAAGCTCCAGGCTTCGAAGCATGAGCTGCAGCTGGTGTCACTACAGGCATCCGTGAGGCTGAGAGCCTTGTGGATAGCACGTTTTACAGGGTGGTAACCCCGCAGCTTAAGAATGTGCAGGCAGAGAGGGAATGGGTGACTGCCAGACACACAAGGAGGACCAGGCAGGTAGGGCAGGAGTTCCCTGAGTGCATCTCACAATGTAACTGGTATTCAGGTCTAAATACCGGTGAGGGCGATGGTTCCTCTGAGGAGCACAGCCAGAGCCAAGTCCATGGCACCATGGATGGCTCAGCTGGTTGGGGGAAGGGGAGGAGTGGGGGGGTGGAAGGGAGATCGGGAAAGCAATAATGATAGGGGATTCAGTAGTTAGGGGAACAGATACAGGTTACTGTGGCCGCAGAAATGATTCCAGGATGGCATGTTACCTCGCTGGTGCCAGCATCAAGGATGTCACTGAGCAGCTGCAGAACATTCTGAGGGTGGAGGGTGAACAGCCAAAGGTCGTGGTCCATAGCGCTATCAACGATATAGGTAGAAAGAGGCCTGAGGTCCTGCAGGCAGATTTTAGGGAGCGAGGGAAGAAATTAATAATCTGACCTCAAAGGTAGTAATCTCCGACTGCTCCCGGTGCTGGGAGCAAGTGAGTATAGAAATAGGAGGATAGAGCAATTCAATGTGTGGCTGGAGAGATGGTGTAGGTGGGTGGGCTTTAGATTCCTGGGACATTGGGACCGGTTCTGGGGGAGGTAGGACCTATGCATGCGGAAGCGTTGCACCTCAACAGAGCCGGGACCAATATATTCACGGGGTTGAGGTTTGTTAGTGTTGTTGGGGAGATTAAACTAATTTGGCAGGGGGATTGGCATCAGGATGTAGCATTAGAAAGGAGAAACAAGGTGCACAAAGGATTGGGAGAGACAGGTAGCACTAGAGTAAGATATAGTACGGTATTAGGTGGGATCAGACTAAAAGAGAATACAAGAAGGTCTCAGATCGGTTTACAGTGCATGTGTGTAAATGCACAAAGCATGGTAAATAAAGTTAGTGAGCTGCAGGTGCAAATAGCCACATGGGAATATGATGTCAAGGCAACAAAAAAGGGCAGGATTGGTGGTGTGTATGCAATAACTGTTAGACTGAGTACTGTTTAACTCCAAGAGGTATGACCTTGGCTCTGCTTTATTAAGGCCCAAAGTGCATATATACAAAATGGCTGGCCTTTTATACTTGGACTGGACACATGTGCGTGCAGCCCAATGGCCTCCAACAGTGACGCCATCTAGTAGCTAGTGATCCCAAAAGTACATACATGACAATACCCCCCCCCTCTGAGATATTAACACAGTCTTTTACAAATTGAGACGCTCCGGTGTTTTACGCTCCCGGGTTGACTGTCTCAGTTCAACTCCAGCCTTGGGTGAGTGTTCAGAGTCTGTTGTGACTGGTGGCTGGGTGGCTGACCTGGTGGGAGTGGAAATGGCCATGTCAGGGATTGAAAGTCCATTTTCATTGAACATGTCAGTGATTGAAAGTCCCGATTCACTGATGACCACTGCGTCCTCTGATAACTGGGGGTAAGTTGGTTGGTCGTCGATTGTCTCTTGCTCCGACTGTTCCGGTTCGTCTGTGTGCGGCAGCTTTGTCTGATCCATATGTTTCCTGTTTCTTTGCCCTCCTTGGTCATGATAGTACCAGCGATCCACTTGGAACACTGACCAGAATTGAGATCATATACAGGATCATTTACAAAAATATCGCATGACACAGCTTGTGATACCCTTGCTGACTTTATCTTCTATATTCAACATGATTATTCAAGTCAGGGTGTACAAGAGATAGCTTGGTCTTAAGAGCTCTCTTCATCATTAGTTCAGCAGGTGAGACCCCGTTAAGCGTGTGTGGTCTTGTCCTGTAACTCAGCAGTATGCATGACAGATGGGTCTGCAGTGACCCTTGGGCTACTCACTTCATACTCTGCTTTATGATTTGGACAGCACGCTCTGCTTCCCCATTGGATGCAGATTTGAATAGTGCTGACCTTACATGTTTGATACCATTGAGTTTCATGAACTCTTGAAACTCCTGACTGGTGAAGCACGATCCGTTGTCGCTAACAACGATGTCAGGCAGACCATGTGTCGCGAACATGATACTGAGATTCCCAATGGTAGCTGTGGATGTACTGGATGACATGATTATACACTCTATCCACTTGGAATATGCATCCACCACAACTAAAAACATCTTCCCCAGAAAGGGACCTGCAAAGTCTAAGTGGATCCTGGACCATGGTTTGGAAGGCCATGACCACAGACTCAGCGGCGATTCCGCTGGTGCTTTGCTGAGCTGCATGCAAGTGTTGCACTGATGCACACATGATTCCAGCTCAGAGTCAATTCCTGGTCACCATACATGAGACCTGGCAATGGCTTTCATCATTACATTACCGGGATGTGTGCTATGTAGCTCACATACAAATTTTGCTCTCCCTTTCTTGGGCTTAACAACACGATTGCCCCACTGTATACAATCCGACTGAATAGATAGTTTGTCTTTACGATGAATGTAAGATTTGGTCTCTTCACACATTTGCTTGGGTATGGCAGACCAATCACCTTTGAGGATGCAATTCTTCACCACCGATAATTGGGTCCTGGCTGGTCCAGGTCTTAACTTGTTGAGCTGTGATAGGGGTTCCTTCACGCTCAAAAGCTTCTATAACTAACAATAGGTCCGCCAGTTGTGGCATTTCCAACTCTGGTGTGGGCAATGGCAGACGGCTCAAAAGCATCCATAACTAACAATAAGTCCGCCGGTTGTGGCGTCACAGACCAATACTAAACATTTACATGGGTCATAAAGTACCAGCAGCTTGTTAGAGCAAAGCATATTAGTGGCTTTCTCAAAAGCTCTGTCTTGAGACACACCCCACACCCAGTTGTCACCTTTTCTTAGCAGCATGTGCAGTGGTTCTAATAAGGTGCTCAATTTAGGTAGGAAGTTACCGAAGTAGTTGAGTAGACCCAGGAACGAGCGCAGCTCCGTCACATTCTGCGGGTTGGGTGCATTCTTGATGGCCTTGGTTTTCGCTTCCGTAGGCCTGATGCCGTCAGCAGCAATTTTCCTCCCCAGGAATTTGACCTCTGGTGCCATGAAGCCGCACTTCGAGCGTTTCAGTCTGAGTCTCACTTTGTCCAGACAATGTAGAACCTCTTCCAGGTTGTTCAGATGTTCCTCGGAGTCACGCCTTGTGATCAGGATGTCATCTTGGAACAGACGGTTCTGGGAATGGACTTCAGTAGACTCTCCATGTTCCTCTGAAATATTGCTGCAGCCGAGCGAATTCCAAAAGGGCACCTATGATAAATAAACAGTCCTTTATGCGTGTTAATGCACGTAAGTCTCTGCGACATCTCGACCAACTCCTGTGTCATGTAGGCTGACGTCAAGTCCTGTTTGGTGAATGACTTCCCCCCCTGGCTAACGTTGCAAACAAGTCATTAGCCTTTGGTAATGGGTACTGATCCTGTTTCAAAACTCTGTTGATTGTAGCCTTGAGATTCTGACTGTGCCATCACTTTTCAGCACAGGAATAATGGGGCTGGCCCATTCATTAAATTAACCGGTGATATGATCCCTTCATGCTGGAGTATGTCCAGTTCGATTTCGACCTTCTCCCTCATCATATACGGAACTGCCCGAGCTTTATGATGGACGGGTCTTGCATCTGAGTCCACGTGGATCTGCACCTTGGCTCCTGTGAAGTTGCCGATGCCTGGTTCGAACAGCGAGGGGAACTTGCTCAATACTTGGGCATATTATCTTTCTCCGATAACAACGCCTTGATGTCGTTCCAATCGCATCTGACTTTTTCAAACCAGTTCCTGCCGAACAGAGTTGGGCCATTGCCTGGGACAATCTATAGCGGTAACTTGTGAACCGTACCTTCATACTACACTTTAATTGTGGCATTGCTAATCACCATTATGAGTTCTTTGGTGTACGTGCACAACTTGGCTTTGACTGGACTCAGCCTGGGCCTCACAGCCTTAGTATCCCACAGCTTGTCGAATACCTTCTGGCTCATTATCGATTGATTCGCTCCCGTGTCCAGTTCCATTGATACCGGCACCCCATTAAATTTCACATTATCGGTTTGCTCTTTGTTAGGAACGAGTACAGTCCATACACTTCCTCCTCTGGTATCTCGGATTGCATATCCAGATCCGCGCTAGTCTGAACATCCTCCACATGGTGTGTCGCGGCACGCTTGCTCATCTGCGGACACTTGCGCTGGAGATGCCCCACTCTCAGACAGCCTTTGCAACTATATTGCTTAAATCGGCACTGCTGGTGCCGGTGATTTCCCTCATAATGCCAACACGGGGAAATCGGATGCATTCCCCTTGACGGACTTTGGGCAGCCACAGGTTTCGCATACGCAGTCGGGTAGGCCCCGCCATGTGCCGCTCTGCTGAACCAATCATATTTACAGTACTTGCCAAGTATCGATTTTTCACTGATATCTGCTTTAGACTCCTATCCATCGTCATGTATGACTGAGCGATCGTGATGGCCCTGTTCAAGTCCAACGTCTCCACCGCCAGTAGTTTACGCAGGATCACCTCGTGATTGATGCTGATTACAAAGAAGTCCCGCAGCATGTCCGCCAACAGAGCCCCGAACTTACACGGTCCCGCTAGATGTCTCAGGTCGGCAACGAATTCCGCTGCATTCTGTCCCTCTGAGCGAACGTGCGTATAAAATCTGTATCTCGAGATGATGATGACTTTGTCTGGCTTAAGGTGGTCCTGTACCAGTGTACACAATTCTTCGTACGTCTTCTCTGTTGGACGCACAGGCAGGAGTAGATTCTTTATCAGACCATAAATGTTTGGACCACAAACCGTGAGGAACACCGCCCGGTGCCGATCTGCGTCGCCGACCTCCTCCATTTTGTTGGCCACGAAGAACTGGCTCAAACGGCTCACAAAGTCTGCCCAATCTTCTCCTTCCATGAATCACTCCAACAATCCAATTGTGCTCATTTTTGCATGCAAAGGTTCTTGTTGCCTTGTCGCCAAATGTTGTGTATGCAATAGCTGTTAGACTGAGTACTGTTTAACTCCAAGAGGTATGATCATGGCTCTGCTTTATTAAGGTCCAAAGTGCATATATACAAAATGGCTGGCCTTTTATACTTGGGTTGCACACATGTGCGTGCAGCCCAATGGCCTCCAAAAGTGACACCATCTAGTGGCTAGTGATCCCAAAAGTACATACATGACAATTGGGCACTAAATATTCCTAGATATAAGATGTTCAGGAAAGATAGGGAAGGAAAGAAAGGAGGTGGGGTGGTAGTATAGATTAAGGAGAATATTACACTGTTGGAGAGAGAGGATGTCCTGTCGGGGTCAAGGTTAGAAATCTATTTGGTTAGAGTTAAGAAACAATAGAAGTGCCATTAAACTACTAGGTATATTCTGTCCACCAACTAGTGCGAAGAATATAGAGGAGCAAATCTGAGGAGAAATTACAGAGAGGTGCAGGAACTATAAAGTAGTGATAATGGGGGACTTCAATTATCCTAATATAGACTGGGATAGTATGGGGCTGAAATTGGGCTCCTGTGCACCTGCCGCTAGCTGGGAGGCGCTAATGGGGCACAACTGTTTTTTTGCCCTGGTGCAGCGAGAACAGTTCCCCCCGCGAAATTAGGTGGGTGTTTTGTGGAGGTAGTGCTTCACTCCTGTCAATAGCGCCCCACTCGGCTGCGCCCAGCGATGAAGAGAAATTCAGCTGCGCCCCCTCACTTACCACCCGGCGCTGACAACAACAACTTCAGCTGTGCGTTGCAGTCAGGAATCGGCTGGAGGAACACTATCTTTACTAACAATTTTTGGTAGCCATTACTATGTGCAGCTTGCGAACACATAAGCAGAGTTGCTGGTGGACAGATTGCAATGATTTTCAATTCATGGATTGTTCAGCCTCCTAACTATTCCTTTGTTTCATTGAGATTTGAAACAACAACATTTATATCATTTCATGGGGGCTGTGTTGGCACTCAACCTCCTGCTTCAATGTCACCGTCGGAGACTTCTTAGTTGGAGACAAAGGCAGAGACAAATGGAGTGAGAAGGGCAGAGAGAAAAACAGGGAGCGGAACAGGGAGCGAGACATGGAGCGGGATGGGGAGCGGGACATGGAGCGGGACAGGGAGCGGGACAGGGAGCGGGACAGGGAAAAGCACAGAACATAAGAACATAAGAAAGAGGAACAGGATTAGGCCATTTGGCCCCTCGAGCCTGCTCTGCCAGTCATTAAATCATGGCTGATCTGATCTTGGCTTGAACTCCACTTACCTGTCCAGTCCCCATAACCCTTGACTCCCTTATCATACAAACATCTGTCTAGCTCCACATTAAATATGACCCGACCTCCACAGCTCTCTGGGGTAGAGAATTCCAAACATTCATATCCGTCTGAGAGAAAAAATTCTTCCTCTTTTCTGATTTAAATGACCGACCCCATACTGTGAAACTATGCCCCCCTAGTTCTAGATTCCGCCACGAGGGGAAACATCCTCTCTGCATCTACCTTGTCGAGCCCCCTCATTATCTTATATGTTTCAATAAGATCACCTCTCATTCTTCTAAACTCCAATGAGTATAGGCCCAATCTGCTCAACCTTTCTTCATAAAACGACCTCTTCATCTCAGGAATCAACCTCATGAACCTTCTCTAAACTGCCTCCAATGCAAGTATATCCTTCCTTAAATAAGGAGACCAAAACTGTATGCAGTACTCCAGGTGTGGTCTTACCAACGTCCTGTACAGTTGTAGCAGGACTTTGCTACTTTTATACTCTATCCTCCTTGCAATAAAGGCCAACATTCCATTTGTCTTCCTAATTACTTGCTGTACCTGCATACTAACCTTTTGTGTTTCATGTACAACTACCCCCAGATCTTTCTGTACCACAGCATTTTGTAATCTCTCCTTATTTAAATAATAATTTGCTTTTTTTTCCTACCAAAGTGGATAACTTCACATTTTCCCACATCATACGCCAGCTGCCAAATTTTTTGCCCACTCACTTAGCCTATCTATATCCCTTTGCAGATTATTTGTGTCCTCCTCACAACTTGCTTTTCCACCCATCTTTGTATCATCAGCAAATTTGGCTACATTACACTCAGCCCCTTCATCCAAGACATTAATATAGATTGTAAATAGTTGAGGCCCCAGCATTAATCCCTGTGGCACCCCACTAGTTACAGTTTGCCAACCTGAAAATGACCCATTTATCCCGACTCTCTGATTTCTGTTAGTTAGCCAATCCTCTATCCATGCTAATATATTACCCCCAACCCCGTGAGCTCTTATCTTGTGCAGTAACCTTTTATGTGGCACCTTATCGAATGCCTTCTGGAAATCGAAATACACGATATCCACTGGTTCCCCCTTATCCACCCTGCACATTACATCCTCAAAGAACTCCGGCAAATTTGTCAAACATGGTTTCATAAAACTATGCTGACTCTGCTTGACTGTATTATGATTTTCTAAATGTCCTGCTATGACTTCATTAATAATGCACTCCAGCATTTTCCCAATGACAGATGTTAGGTGAGCTGATCTATAGTTTCCTGCTTTCTGTCTCCCTCCTTTTTTAAATAAGAGCGCTACATTTGCGGTTTTCCAATCCGTTGGGACCTCTCCAGAGTCCAGGGAATTTTGGTAATTACAATCAATGCATCCATTATCTCTGCAGCCACTTCTTTTAAGACGCTAGGATGCAGACCATCAGTTCCAGGGGACTTGTCCACCTTTAGTCCCATTAGTTTGCCTAGTTCTTTTTCTCTAGTGATAGTGATTGTTTTAAGTTCCCTCCTCCCAATAGCCCCTTGATTATCAACATCGACCATCAGCAGGCCGAGGCCATTAGACGGAGCAGCTTGCGCCACTGCAGGGAGCAGCACGTGCTGCTGCAGGAGGGCAACGGCTAATTGCAGTGCGGGCAGGTACAGCAGGAGCGGCGAGGTCAGGACGAAGTAGCGGCAAGAGTTCGAAGAGGTATGTGATCAGGGCCCAGGAGAGTTGAAAGTTCGGGGCCCAGGAGAGGCGAGGGCCCAGGGGCAGCATGGGCAAGCCCACACTGCAATCGTGTGCGCACTAGGTCTGTGCAGCAGAGCTTGTCTCCAGTCGTCTTGGTTAACCCTTGCCACTGGACTAAGACCTAGCTCTGTCAAGCCTGTGTGGTGGCTGGGGTGCAACGGCCACCACACGTTAAAAAAAGTCACGCACAGGCATCCCCCACCCTTCAGGATGTAGTTTGGGATCCGGAATATCATTGAAACACCTGTGAACTCATCCATTTTTCAGCGTGGAAGCAGGTCATCCTTGTTTCAAGGGACTGCCTATGATGATGATGATGATCAACTATTGGGATGCTTTTAGAGTCTTCTACCATGAAGACCGATACAAAATATTTGTTCAAAGTCTCTGCCATTTTCCTGCTTCCTATTATTGATTCCACAGTCACAGCCTCTATGGGACCAACATTTAATTTAGCTTCCTTTTTATATACCTGTAGAAGCTCTTACTGTCTGTTTTTATATTTCTTACATGTTTAGTATCATAAGCTGTCTTCTTTCTCTTTATTATTTTTTTAGTTGTACTTTTGCTGGTGTCTACAAATTTCCCAATCCTCTGACTTTCCACTAATCTTCACAATATTGTATGCCTTTGTTTTCAATTTGATACCATCCGTTACTGCCCTAGTTAGCCACGGATGGTTCATCCTTCTCTTAGGGGGAGACTATCACCTTCATTTTCTGCGGTTTTCTCAGTGGTATAGCTGTTTTTGGGAGAGAAACCACCCGGCGAAAGTTTCCCCTCACTTTTTGAACGGTACCGCCCACATCTCGAAACGCCCGCCAGGAGCAAACCACCGACGTGCACCAGGGAGAAAATCGCCAGGGCGTATGTTTGGCCTCAACGGAAGCCTGTCCAGATCGCCAAGGGAACGGTCTTGCAAAAGCAGCTGAAACAGGGTGGTAGGTGAGTACTCTGCAAAGAAAGATAAGTTAAAGGTTCTTTTTTTTTTAAAGTCGATTAACTGTAAAACTATCTTGGGAAACTTTTTAAACTTTTAATTTTTTTTTTAACCGCTGAGAAAACGCCGAGAATACTGGTGCAAGATCCATTTTCTCGCCGGGAGATTAATTTTGCCGTAAATATGGAAATTCTCATCAGCGTTAGTTGCAAAACATTAGCGGTTTTTCTGGGTGGCAATCGGGCATTGAGGGGCTATCAGGAAAGTCTAGCCCTTAGAGTCTTTCCTTTTCACTGGAATGTACCTTTGCTGAGAGTTATGAAATATCTCCTTAAATGTTTGCCACTGCTTGTCTACTGTCTTAACTTTTAATCTATTTTCCCAGTCCACTCTAGCCAACTCTGCCTTCATACCTTTGTAATTGCCTTTATTTAAGTTCAGGATGCTAGTTTGAGACCTAACTGAATTTGAAATTCTACTATGGTGTGATCACTCTTCCCAAGAGGATCCTTTACGATGAGATCATTAATTAATCCAGTCTCATTACCAGATCTAAAATAGTCTGTTCCCTGGATGGTTCCACAATGTATTGTTCTACGAAACCATCCTTATACACTCTATGAACTCTTCCTGAAGGCAACCTTTGCCAATTTGATTTGTCCAATCAATATGATGATTATTGCTGTACCTTTCTTACAAGCCTCCATTATTTCTTGATTTATACTCAGTCCTACAGTGTAGCGACTGTTTGGAGGCCTCTCGAGTACTCCCAACAGTGAATTCTTTCCATTATTATTTCTTATCTCCACCCAAACTGATTCTACATCTTGATCTTCTGAGCCAACATCATTTCTCACTACTGAAGTGATCTCATCCTTTATTAACAGAGCTACCTCACCTCCTTTTCCTTTCTGCCTATTCTTCTGAGCCTTGGTCACTTTGCAACCACATCTCTGTAATGACCATCAGATCATACCCATTTACTTCTATTTGTGCTGTCAGCTCATCTATCTTGCTTTGAATGCTGCATGCATTCAGATAAAGATCTTTTAATTTTGTCTTTTTACCATTTTTCCCTACTCTGACTCTACTTTCTGATGCACTCTTATGCTTAATCGCTCTGTCCCTTCCTGTCACACTCTGGTTATCATTACCCCAATCGCTACCTGTTATATATGTAGACTTGTATTTACTCTGTACAGCCATCAGAGGCTCATTCCCTGGAGTCCCAAGAGATCCCATAATCCTTTGGGAGCACAGGTATTTAAGGAGGCTTCACAGGTTGGAGAGGCACTCTGGAGATCTGCAATAAAAGACTGTCACGCTTTACTTTGAGCTCACAGTGTTCAGTCTGACTCTTTCTCCATACACTACAACTGTCGACGAGACACAGATAGCGAACCCAAAGATGCAGAGAACAGTGGGCATGCTGGAGAAATTTTTGGAGGAAGATGATTGGGAAACTTTTGTGGAGCGACTCGACCAATACATCGTGGCCAAAGAGCTAGATAGGGAAGAGAGCACTGCCAAATGAAGGGCAATCCTCCTCACCGTCTGTGGGGCATCAACATATGAAGAATCTGCTCACTCCAGCGAAACCCACGGAGAAATCGTACGATGATTTGTGTACACTGGTCCGAGAGCATTTGAACCCAAAGGAAAGCGTTCTGATGACAAGATACCGGTTCTACACCTACAAAAGATCTGAAGGCCAGGAAGTGGCGAGTTATGTCGCCGAGCTAAGACGCCTTGCAGGACATTGCGAATTTAAAGGACATTTGGAGCACATGATCAGAGACTTTTTCTTACTTGGCATTGGCCACAAAACCATACTTCGCAAACTTTTGACTGTAAAGACTCCAATCTTGAGTAAGGCCATAGCGATAGCCCAGACGTTCATTGCCACCAGTGACAATACTAAGCAACTCTCTCAGCACACAAGTGCTGCTACAATTACTGTGAACAAATTGATGTTGTTTTCGAATCGTAATGTACAGGGCAGGTCACACATACCTGCAGCTATATGTCCGCAGTTGTCTCAGAGTACACCATCAAGGGTGATGAATGCAAGGCCATTAATATCTTGTTGGCGCTGCGGGGGTGATCATCGTTTCCATTCATGCTGATTCAAAGGATATGTTTGTAAGGGCTGTGGAACAATGGGACACCTCCAACGAGTGTGCAAGCAGGCTGCTAAGCCTGTTAAACCTGCAAACCACCAGTTGCAGAGGAGGATCACGACGAAACAGAGCCTCAGATAGAGAAGGCAGAGGTACATGGCGTACACACATTCACCACGAATTGTCCCCCGATAATGCTGAATGTTGAACTAAATGGACACCCGGTGTCAATGGAGCTCGACACGAGCGCAAGCCTATCCATCATGGGCAAAAAGACTTTTGAAAGGTTGTGGAGTAACAACGCCTGAAGGCCAGTCTTAACTCCAATTTGCACGAAACTAAGAACTTACACAAAAGAACTGATTCCTGTAATCGGCAGTGCTACCATAAAGGTCTCCTACGATGGAGCGGTGCACAAGCTACCACTCTGGTTGATACCGGGCGATGGTCCCACGCTGCTAGGCAGGAGCTGGCTGGGAAAGATATGCTGGAACTGGAACGACATCCGAGCGCTATCGCCTGCTGACAACACTTCGTGTGCCCAGGTCTTAAACAAATTTCCTTCGCTGTTCGAACCAGGCAACGGGAAATTCCAAGGAGAGTGCAGATCCGCCTAATTCCGGGGGCGCGACCCATCCATCACAAGGGCGAGAGCAGTAGCGTACATGATGAGAGAAAGAGTAGAGAGCTACAAAGAGAGGGCATCATCTCACCGATTGAGTTCAGCGAGTGGGCCAATCCTATTGTCCCAGTCCTCAAGGGAGACGGCACCATCAGAATCTGTGGCGATTAAAAAGTAACTATCAATTGTTTCTCCCTGCAGGACCAATACCCACTACCAAAAGCCGACGACCTCTTTGCAACACTGGCGGGAGGAAAGACATTCACAAAGCTGGATCTGACTTCAGCCTACATGACGCAGGGACTGGAGGAATCATCGAAGGCCCTCACCTGCATCAACACGCACAAAGGTCTTTTTGTTTATAACAGATGTCCATTTGGAATCCGATCAGTGGCAGCAATATTCCAGAGAAACATGGAAAGTTTACAGAAGTTGGTCCCTCACAGCGTGGACTTCCAGAACGACATCTTGGTCACAGGTTGGAACACAGTCGAGCACCTGCAGAACCTGGAGGAGGTTCTTAGTCGACTCAACCACGTGGGGCTCAGGTTAAAATGCTCTAAGTGTGTTTTCCTGGCGCCTGAAGTGGAGTTCTTGGGAAGGAGGATTGCGGCGGACGGTATCGGGCCCACCAACGCGAAGACGGAGGCAATCGAGAACGCACTGAGGCCACAGAAAATGACGGAGCTGCGGTCGTTTCTGGGACTCTTAAACTACTTTGGTAACTTCTTACCGGGTCTCAGCACACTGCTAGAACCACTACATGTCTTACTATGAAAAGGGGGCGAATGGATTTGGGGCAAAAGCCAATAAAATGCCTTTGTAAAAGCGAGAAAATTGTTATGCTCAA
This sequence comes from Pristiophorus japonicus, assembly GCF_044704955.1. Lineage (NCBI taxonomy): Eukaryota > Metazoa > Chordata > Chondrichthyes > Pristiophoridae > Pristiophorus > Pristiophorus japonicus. The sequence continues at coordinate 157,296,912 of NC_091983.1, forward strand.
ACAAATTGCTTGTGTTGTGTGATCCATGTAAGTGTTTGTTACTAGCATGTGATGCTTCGTCATATGACGACGCGTGTGTATTGCAACAAGCTAATGATTTCGGGAAACTGCAACCGGTTGCTTATGCATCCACGAATCTGTCTAAGACCGAGAGAGCCTACAGCATGATTGAAGAAGTGTTAGCGTGTGTCTATGGGCTAAAGAAAATGCATCAATACCTGTTTGGGCTAAAATTCGAATTGGAAACTGACCATAAGCCACTTATATCCCTGTTTTCCGAGAGTAAAGGGATAAATACCAACACATCGGCCCGCATCCAGAGATGGGCTCTCACGTTGTCCGCATAAAACTACGCCATCCGCCACAGGCCAGGCACAGAAAACTGCGCCGATGTTCTCTGTAGGCTGCCATTGCCCACCATGGAATTGGAAATGGCGCAGCCCGCAGATCTAGCTATGGTTATGGAAGCATTTGAGAGTGAGCAATCACCCGTCACTGCCCAGCAGATCAAAACCTGGATGAGCCAGGACCCCTTATTGGGGCCAAGTTTCGGCCTGAGTTGCTCCTGTTTTTTTGGAGCAACTGGTTTAGAATGGAGTATCTTAGAAATTTGAATTCTCGGCATTTAGTTTGCTCCAGTTCTAGTCAGTTAGAACAGTTTCACTTTAGAACAGAATTTTTTTTTCAAAAGGGGGCGTGTCCGGCCACTTACGCCTGTTTTCAAAGTTTAGGCAGTGAAAACTTACTCCAAACTAACAGAATGGAGTAAGTGAAGATTTTTGTACGTTCGAAAAAACCTTGTCTACACTTTAGAAAATCAGGCGTAGGTTACAAATTAGGCGTAGGAAATGGGGGGGGGGGGGGGGGGGGCGGGCGTTTAAAGAGAAGTTTACAAACATTAAACACTTAAGTTTTACAAATAAAGAGCCATCATCAATGATAAATGATAAATACATCAATAAATCAACCAATAAATCAATCCAAAAAAATTAATAAGAAATTTAAAAAATTTAAAAAATCATTAAATAAAACATTTTCTACTTACCGACTGCAGCACCAGGAGTCCTCCAACAGCGTGCTGGGACGGACCTCCCAGTGTGTCTCTGTCAGTGTCTCTATCTCTCTGTCTGTCTGTGTGTATGTCTCTCACTCTCTGTCTGTCAGTGTCTGTGTTTCTGACAGCGAGGGGAGGGGAAGAAGGGAGGTGGGGGAGAGGGGGAGGTGGGGGAGGGAGTGGGATGTGGGGGGGGAGGGGGAGAAGAGGGTTGGGGAGGGGGAGAAAGGGGGTGGGGGGAGGGGGAGAAGGCTGGGAGAAAGGGGGGGAGAAAAGGGGGAAGGAGGGGAGAAGGGAGAGAGGATGTAGGGAGGGAAGGAGAGAGGATGTAGGGATGGAAGGAGAGAGGAGGGAGCGAGGGAGGGAGGGAAGAAGGAGAGAGGAGGGAGGGAAGGAGAGTGGAGGGAGGGAAGGAGAGAGGAGGGAGGGAGGGAAGGAGAGAGGAGGGAGGGAGGGAGGAAGGAGAGAGGAGGGAGGGAAGGAGAGAGGAGGGAGGGAGGGAGGAAGGAGAGAGGAGGGAGGGAGGGAAGGAGCGAGGAGGGAGAGAGGACAAGGGAAGGAGAGCGGAGGGAAGGAGGGAGAAAAGGAGGCTGAAAGGCCGAGCCCAAGACCTCGGGCTGGATTTACAGGTAGGTGGCGTCGGGTCTCGGGGGGGGTCGCGGAGGTCCGAGGGGGGGGTGGGGGGGAAAGAGCCGCGGAGGTACGGGGGGGGGGGGGGGGAGAGTCGCAGAGATCGGAGGGGGGGGAGAGAGAGTCGCGGAGGTCCGGGGGGTGGGGAGGGAGCGGGGGTCGGGTCGGGTGGGAGGAGCCTTATTTACATAAGAACATAAGAACATAAGAATTAGGAACAGGAGTAGGCCATCTAGCCTCTTGAGCCTGCTCCGCCATTCAACAAGATCATGGCTGATCTGGCAGTAGACTCAGCTCCACTTACCCGCCCGCTCCCCGTAATCCTTAATTCCCTCATTGGTTAAAAATCTATCTATCTGTGACTTGAATACATTCAATGAGCTAGCCTCAACTGCTTCCTTGGGCAGAGAATTCCACAGATTCACAACCCTCTGGGAGAAGAAATTCCTTCTCAACTCGGTTTTAAGTTGGCTCCCCCGTATTTTGAGGCTGTCCCCCCTAGTTCTAGTCTCCCCGACCAGTGGAAACAACCTCTCTGCCTCTATCTTGTCTATCCCTTTCATTATTTTAAATGTTTCTATAAGATCACCCCTCATCCTTCTGAACTCCAACGAGTAAAGACCCAGTCTACTCAATCTATCATCATAAGGTAACCCCCTCATCTCTGGAATCAGCCTAGTGAATTGTCTCTGTACCCCCTCCAAAGCCAATATATCCTTCCTTAAGTAAGGCGACCAAAACTGCACGCAGTACTCCAGGTGCGGCCTCACCAATACCCTATACAATTGCAGAAGGACCTCCCTGCTTTTGTACTCCATCCCTCTCGCAATGAAGGCCAACATTCCATTCGCCTTCCTGATTACCTGCTGCACCTGCAAACTAACTTTTTGGGATTCATGCACAAGGACCCCCAGGTCCCTCTGCACCGCAGCATGTTGTAATTTCTCTCCATTCAAGTAGTATTCCCTTTTTTTGTTTTTTTTCCCAAGGTGGATGACCTCACATTTTCCGACATTGTATTCCATCTGCCAAACCTTAGCCCATTCGCTTAACCTATCTAAATCTCTTTGCAGCCTTTCTGTGTCCTCTACACAACCCGCTTTCCCACTAATCTTTGTGTCATCTGCAAATTTTGTTACACTACACTCTGTCCCCTCTTCCAGATCATTTATGTATATTGTAAACAGATGTGGTCCCAGCACCGATCCCTGTGGCACACCACTAACCACTGATTTCCAACCCGAAAAGGACCCATTTATCCAGACTCTCTGCTTTCTGTTCGCCAGCCAATTCTCTATCCATGCTAATACATTTCCTCTGACCCCGCGTACCTTTATCTTCTGCAGGAACCTTTTGTGTGGCACCTTATCGATTGCCTTTTGAAAATCTAAATACACCACATCCATCGGTACACCTCTATCCACCATGCTCGTTATATCCTCAAAGAATTCCAGTAAATTAGTTAAACATGATTTCCCCTTCATGAATCCATGCTGCGTCTGCTTGATTGCACTATTTCTATCTAGATGTCCCGCTATTTCTTCCTTAATGATAGTTTCAAGCATTTTCCCCACTACAGATGTTAAACTAACCGGCCTATAGTTACCTGCCTTTTGTCTGCCCCCTTTTTTAAACAGAGGCGTTACATTAGCTGCTTTCCAATCCGCTGGTACCTCCCCAGAGTCCAGAAAATTTTGGTAGATTATAACGAATGCATCTGCTATAACTTCCGCCATCTCTTTTAATACCCTGGGATGCATTTCATCAGGACCAGGGGTCTTGTCTACCATGAGTCCTATTAGCCTGTCCAGCATTATCCCCCTAGTGATAGTGATTGTCTCCAGGTCCTCCCTTCCCACATTCCTGTGACCAGCAATTTCTGGCATGGTTTCCGTGTCTTCCACTGTGAAGACCGAAGCAAAATAATTGTTTAAGGTCTCAGCCATTTCCACATTTCCCATTATTAAATCCCTCTTCTCATCTTCTAAGGGACCAACATTTACTTTAGTCAATCTTTTCCATTTTATATATCTGTAAAAGCTTTTACTATCCGTTTTTATGTTTTGCACAAATTTACCTTCGTAATCTATCTTTCCTTTCTTTATTGCTTTCTTCGTCATTCTTTGCTGTCGTTTAAAATTTTCCCAATCTTCTATTTTCCCACTAACCTTGGCCACCTCTCAGGTGAGGCCATTCGGCCAGGGCTAGGGGCTGCGTGCTTCGGACCCCTCCCACAGTTTTGGGCGCCTGGGGCTACTGCACATGCGCGCCCACTGTAGCGCGCATGTGCAGAGGTCCCGGCACTGTTTTCAGCGCAGGGACCTGGCTCCGCCCCCCACAGCTCGTGCTGCGCCACGCCCGGCACCAGAGGGCCTGCAGAGAGATGGAGAATCTGTAAGATTTTTTTAGGCGCACTTTCTGGCAGGAAAAATGGGCGTCCAGGTCCGGGCGGCGCCGTTTTAGGCGCGTTCCGAAACTTGGGCCCATTATCTCAAGTCAAAAGCTGTGTGCTTCATGGGAGCTGGTCCAGTGTCCCAATGAAAATGCAGGAAGAGATAAAGCCGTTCCAGCGGCGCAAAGATGAAATGTCTATACAGGCAGACTGCCTTCTGTGCGGCAATCGAGTAGTGGTCCCCAAGAACGGCAGAGATACCTTCATCAATGACCTCCAGAGTACTCACCCAGGCATCGTAATGATGAAAGTGATAGCCAGATCCCACGTGTGGTGGCCCGGTATCGATGCGGACTTTCACAGATGTAATACATGCTCGCAGTTAGACAATGTACCCAGGGAGGCGCCGCTAAGTTTATGGTCTTGACCCTCCAAACCATCGTTTAGGGTACATGTCAACTATGCAGGCCCATTCTTGGGTAAAATGTTCCTTGTTGTAGACGCGTACTTCAAGTGGATTGAATGTGAGATAATGTCGGTTAGCACGTCCGCTGCCACTACTGAAAGTCTGCGGGCCATGTTTGCCACTCACGGCTTACCCGATGTCCTGGTGAGCGACAAAGGGCCATGTTTTACCAGTGCTGAGTTCAAAGAATTCATGACCCGTAACGGGATCAAACAGCGTCCAATGGTCAGGCAGAGAGAGCAGTGCAAACCATCAAGCAAGGCTTGAAGAGGGTAATGGAAGGCTCACTGCAGACTCACCTATCCCGAGTCCTGCTTAGCTACTGCACTTTACCCCACTCATTCACTGGGATCCCACCTGCTGAACTGCTCATGAAAAGAGCACCTATTTCAAGGCTCTCTTTAACTCACCCTGATCTACATGAACAGGTAGCGAGCAGGTGGCTTTAACAAAGTGCATACCATGATAGCGCAAATGTGTCACGCGAGATTGAAATCAATGATCCTGTATTTGTATTAAATTATGGACAAGGTCCCAAGTGGCTTCCCGGCACTGCCGTGGCCAAAGAGGGGAGCAGGGTGTTTCGGGTCCAACTTTCAAATGGACTCATCTACAGGAAACACTTGGACCAAATCAAACTCAGATTCACGGATTACCCTGAGCAACCCACCTTAGACCCTACCTTTTTTGATCCCCCAACATACACACCAGTGGCAACCGACACCACTGTTGACCACGAAGCAGAACCCATCATCCACAGCAGCCCAGCAGGACCCAACACACCAGGAGGCCCAGCAAGGCCAGCTGCACAGCAGCCCAGCAAGGGCCCAACAAATGATTCAACAACACCAGCTTTCACACCGAGACGATCAACCAGGGCAAGAAGGGCCCCAGATCGACTCACATTGTAAATAGTTATCCTATTGACTTTGGGGAAAATGTTGTTATATATGTAGACTTGTATTTACTCTGTGCAGTCACATGAAGGCTCATTCCCCGGAGTCCCAAGGGATCCCATAATCCCTTGGGAGCACAGGTATTTAAGAAGGCTTCACATGTTGGAGAGGCACTCTGGAGACCTGCAATAAAAGACTAAGGTCACACTTTACTTTGAGCTCACAGTGTTCAGTCTGACTCTTTCTCCATACACTACACTACCCTTCTCCTTAACTTTTAAACATTTTCACTCACCTGATCCCTCCTCCACACTATTTAGTTTAAAGCCCTATCTACAGCCCTAGTTATTCGATTTGCCAGGACAATGGTCCCAGCCTGGTTGAAGTGAAGCCTGTCCCAACAGATCAGCTCCCTCTTGTCCCAGTACTGGTGCCAGTGCTCCTGAATCGAAACCCATTTCTCCCGCACCAATCGCTGAGCCACGCGTTCATCTCTCTGATGTTAGTTACCCTATGCAAATTTGCTGGTGGCTCAGGTTGTAATCCGGAGATTATTACCTTTGTGGTTCTGCTTTTTCATTTAGCCCATAGCTGCTTATACTCCCTCAGCAGAACCTTTTCCTTTTCCTACCTATGTCATTGGTACCTACGTGGACCACAACAACTGGATCTTTCCCCTCTTTTATGGATTTATGAAGGGGAAATCATGCTTGACAAATCTTCTGGAATTGTTTGAGGACGTAACTAGTAGAGTGGACAAGGGAGAACCACTGGATGTGGTGTCTTTGGACTTGCAAAAGGCCTTTGACAAGGTCCCCCACAAGAGATTGGTGTGCAAAATCAAAGCGCATGGTATTGGGGGTAATATACTGACTTGGATAGAGAACTGGTTGGCAGACAGGAAGCAGAGAGCCGGGATAAACAGGTCCTTTTCAGAATGGCAGGCAGTGGCTAGTAGAGTGCCGCAGGGCTCAGTGCTGGGATGCCAGCTCTTTACAATATACATCAACAATTTAGATGAAGGAATTGAGTGTAATATATCCAAGTTTGCGGATGACACTAAACTGGGTGGCGGTGTGAGCTGTGAGGGGGATGCTAAGAGGCTGCAGGGTGACTTGGACAGATTAGGTGAGTGGGCTAATGCATGGCAGATGCAATATAATGTGGATAAATGTGAAGTTATCCACTTTGGGGGCAAAAACGCGAAGACAGATTATTACCTGAGTGGCGGCAGATTAGGAAAAGGGGAGGTGCAATGAGACCTGGGTGTCAGGGTTCATCAGTCATTGAAAGTTAGCATACAGGTTCAGCAGGAGGTGAAGAAGGCAAATGGTATGTTAGCCTTCATAGCTAGGGGATTTGAGTATAGGAGCAGGGAGGTCTTACTGCAGTTGTACAGGGCCTTGGTGAGGCCTCACCTGGAATATTGTGTTCAGTTTTGGTCTCCTAATCTGAGGAAGGACATTCTTGCTATTGAGGGAGTGCAGCGAAGGTTTACCAGACTGATTCCCCGGATGGCTGGACTGACATATGAGGAGAGACTGGATCAACTAGGCCTTTATACATTGGAGTTTAGAGGGATGAGAGGGGATCTCATAGAAACATACAGAATTCTGATGAGACGGGACAGGTTAGATGCGGGTAGAATGTTCCCGATGTTGGGGAAGTCCTGAACCAGGGGACACAGTCTTAGGATAAGGGGCAGACCATTTAGGACTGAGATAAGGAGAAACTTCTTCACTCAGAGTTGTTAACCTGTGGAATTCCCTGCCACAGAGAGTTGTTGATGCCAGTTCATTGGATATATTCAAGAGGGAGTTAGATATGGCCCTTACGGCTAAGGGGATCAAGGTGTATGGAGAGAAAGCAGGAAAGGGGTACTGAGGGAATGATCAGCCATGATCTTATTGAATGGTGGTGCAGGCTCGAAGGGCCAAATGGCCTACTCTGCATCTATTTTCTATATTTTTATGTTTCTCCCGCTCCAAGTTCCTCTCCAGCTCAGAGATGTCCTTAACCCTGGCACCGGGCAGACAATATCATCATCGTACGCAGTACCTTAGAGTCGAGGATGACTTGCTTCCACATTAAAAATGTGTTCTCAGAAGACTGATAAATCCGATGCAGGATCTACAGTCCCTGTCACAGGTTGGACAGACCGTGGTTGAAGTGCCGGTTTGTTGAAGTGCTTGGGTTGTTATGCGGTCCTTCCGCCATTTCGCTTGGTCTCAGATTATTCTCTTCCACTTTGAATGATCTTGCGCCAGGGATTCCCAGGAGTCGGTGGGGATGTTGAACTTCCTCTGCCCACCTGAGGCTTGTTTACCGTGTAGGAGCTCAGAGCAGAGCGCTTGCTTTGGGAGTCTCGTGTTAGGCATATGGATGATGTGGTCCGTCATCAGAGCTGATTTAATGTAGTCAATGCTTCGATGCTGGGGATGTTGGCCTGAGCACGAACACTGATATTGGTGCGCCTATCCTGCCAATGGATTTGCAAGATCTTCCGGAGGCAACGTTCGTGTTACTTCTCCAGTGCTTTGATGTGCCTGCTGTACATAGTCCATGTCTCAGAAGCTATTTGAGTGCAGATATCACAACTACTCTATCATTATAGACAGTCCCTTGAAATTGACGAAGACTTGCTTCCACTCTAAAAGTGAGTTCTAAGGTGACTGTACAGTCCAATACAGGAATTACATGCCTGTCACAGGTGGGTCAGACAGTCGTTAAAGGAAAGGGTGGATGGGGAGTGTGGTTTGCCGCACGTTTCTTCCGCCCCAGCGCTTGTTTTCTGCATGCTGTCAGTGACGAGACTTGAGGTGCTCGGCGCCCTCCTGGATGCTCTTCTTCCACTTAGGGTGCTCTTTGGCCAGGGACTCCCAGGTGTCGGTGGGGATGTTGCATTTTATCAAGGAGGCTTTGAGGGTGTCCTTGAAACTTTTCCTCTGCCCAACTGGGGCTCGCTTGCCGTGTAGGAGTTCCGAGTAGAGCGCTTGCTTTGGGAGTTTTGTGTCAGGCATGCGAACAATGTGGCCCGTCCAATAGAGCTGATCAAGAGTGGTCAGTGCTTCGATGCTGGGGATGTTGGCCTGATCGAGGACACTAATATTAGTGCGTCTGTCCTCCAAGGGAATTTGCAGGATCTTGTATTTCTCCAACGATTTGAGTTATCTACTGTATATGGTCCACGTCTCTGAGCCATTCAGGAAGACGGGTATCACTACAGTCCTGTAGACCATAAGCTGGGTGCCAGATTTGAGGGTCTGATCTTCAAACACTCTCTTCCTCAGGCGGTCGAAGGCTGTGCTGGTGTATTGGAGGCGGTATTGAACCTCGTTGGCGATGTCTGCCCTTGCTGATAATAGGCTCCCGAGGTATGGAAAGTGGTCCACGTTGTCCAGGGCCGCGCCGTGGATCTTGATGACTGGGGGGCAGTGCTGTGTGGTGGGATCTGGTTGGTAAAGGACCTTTGTCTTTCGGATGTTTAGTGTAAGGTCCATGCTCTCATACGCTACGGTGAACGTGTTGTTGATGGTTTGGAGTTTGTCCTCCGAGTGAGCGCAGACGCAAGCATCATCTGCATATTGTAACTCAATGAAAGAGAACGGCACAACCTTGGATCTGGTCTGAAGATGACGGAGGTTAAACAGTTTCCCATTTGTTCTATAGATTATCTCTACTCCAGCAGGAAGCTTACTGACAGTGAGATGTAGCATTGCAGCAAGGAATTTCGAGAAGAGCATTGGTGCGATGATACAGCCTTGTTTCACCCCGGTTTGTACATGAATTGGGTCTGTGGTGGATCCGTTGGTCAGGATCACGGCTTGCATGTCATCATGAAGCAAGCGGAGGATGGTGACAAATTTTTGAGGACAGCGAATTTTAAGAGTATGCTCCATAATCCCTCATGGTTGACAGTCAAAGGCCTTTGTCAGGTCAAAGGCGGCCATGTGCAGAGGTTGGTGTTGTTCCCTGCATTGCTCTTGAATTTGTCACGCAGTGAAGATCATGTCCATTGTGCCCCTTAGTGGGCAGAATCCGCATTGCAACTCTGGAAGGAGCTCTGCTGCCACAAGGAGATGATGATTGAGGAGGATTCTTGCGATATCTTTCCCTGTGGTAGACAGCAGGGAAATTCCTCTGTAATTCCCACCATCGGAGTTATTCTCTTTCTTGAAGATGGTCACGATTACGGCATCTCTGAGATCACCTGGCATGATCTCTTCCTTCCAAATAAGAGAAAAGAGGTCATGTATTCATGCCATTCCTGCTTCTCCACCATGTTTTAGTGCTTCATCAGGTTTTCCATCTGATCCTGAGGCCTTGTTGTTCTTCAATTGTCGAATGGCCTTTTCATTCTCATGCAGGGTTGGGGTTGTACTGAGATGGTGGCAGGTAGTATGCTGCGGGATGGAGTCGAGGACACTCACGTCGAACACAGAGTCTCGGTTAAGGAGATCTTCGAAGTGCTCATTCCAGCGGGCACTGACTGCCTCTTGATGAGTACTGCTCTGTTCTTGGTCCCCATTGGGGTAGGACCTTGGGTGCTTGGGCGGTAGGTGGTCTTTTACTGCACTGAAGAATCCATGCACGTCGTGGTTGTCGGCTAGTTGCTGGATCTCCTGCGCTTTCTCCACCCACCATCTGTTCTTTAGGTCGTGAGTTTTTTGTTGGACCTCGGCCATCAGACGTCTGTAGATCTGCTTTCTTGCACTTGAGTTGTGTTGCTGTTTCCAATTCAAGAATGCCGTGCGCTTGCAGCTTATTAACTCCTGGATCTCCTGGTCGTTCTCGTTGAATCAGCCTTAGTGTTTCCTGGTTGAGTGACCAAGCGTCTCCTCACAGGTTTTAATTATGGAGGCCTTGAGGGCAGTCCAGGCGCCGTGAGCACACTGCATCTCTGGATCACTTTGACTCACCAGGCTGGTAGTGAGGCGCTGGCTGAACAGCAATTTCTTAGCATGGCCTCCGAGTGCTCCAGCATTGATTTTCCTGCGGCATTGTTTCTGTTGCCATCGCTGTTTTTGGGCAACATTGACGAACATCACCGAGCGGATTAGGTGGTGCTCCGTCCAGCAGTTATTGGCTCCTGTCATGGCACGGGTGATGCGCACGTCCTTGCGATCCTTCGCTCGGACAATGACATAGTCTAGCAGATGGGCAGGCAACACAACCTTTGGGACTCACGCTCTCGGCTGCAGAGAACAGTATCTATCCTCCTAACTATATTGTCGCCTACCACTACTACATTTCTTTTTACTGCCCCAACTTGAATGGTCCCCTGTACCATGGTGCTGTAGTCAGTTTGCTCATTCTCCCTGCAGTTCCTGCTCTAGTCCACACAGGGAGTACGAACCTCATACCTGTTGAACGGGGAGAAAGACAGGGAGAAAGACAGGGAGTAGGACAGGGAGTAGGACAGGGAGAAAGGCTGCAAAATGCGGCCAAAGGAGGAAGGCCCATCAGGGGTGGGAGCAGGAGGCCTTACCTGTCATGTGTGTATGTTAATGTATGTACTGTAACACTAGACCACTGAATGTACCTTCACTCTGTATACACCATACCTGTACCACCAGAGGGTGCTACTGCTGGAGACCTAAGGGTCACCTGTGCACTGCAAGTAACCAAGTAAAAAAGGGAGCTCACCTCTTGATGTCCTCACTCTAGGAGCTGCAATAAAGGACTAAGGTCACTACAGTTCAAGTACTATACCCTTACCTCGTGGAGTCGTTATTAGAGTGCTTGCATATACTACTTTAACCTCCCAGGGTATTCCGGCAGCAGTTCTCCTACATCAATTTCACTGAGGAACAATGTGTTCGAAGGCTGCGCTTCAGCAAGGAGGTGGTCACAGAGCTCCGCCATCTGCTGCAACCAGACCTCAAGCCTCAGACCAGGGTGAGGACGACTCTCTCAGTGGCAGTCAACGTTACCATCACGCTCAGTTTCTACGCCAATGGATCCTTCCAGGGTGTGACAGGAGACATCTCCAACATCTCCCAGTTTGCAGTCCATCGCTCCACGTGACCGATGCTCAGTACGGAAAACAATACATTTCTTTCCCCATGACCTGTGAGAAACAGCACAAGTGTGCATGACGCTTCATCAGTATAGTGGACTTCCCCATGGTGCAGGGCGCCATTGACTGCACCCACGTCGCTTTGCGGGCATTGCCTCACAATCCTGAGGTATTCCGTAATCGTGAAGACTACCACTAAATGAATGTGTAGCTGATGTGCGACCACACATGCAGAATCCTCACCGTCAATGCGTGCTATCCTGGGAGCAGCCATGATAACTTCATCCTACCCGTTCTCTTCCACATGAAGGCTGCTGGCAGACAACGGCTATCCGCTCTCCAGCTGGCTCATGACTCCTCTCCGCAACCCCACCACTTATGCCCAGTTTTCATACAATGAGTGCCATGCCGCTACCAGGAACATCATTGAACAGACCATCAGGGTGCTCAAGCAATGGTTCCGCTGCCTTGACCACTCGGGTGGAGTCCTCCAGTACTCGCCTGAGCGGGTGTCCCTATTCGTCGTTGTCTGCTGCATGCTGCTCAACTTGGCCATCATGAGGGCACAGCCATTGCCACCAGGCATAGACACATCACCTGAGGAGAAGGAGAAGGAGCAGCAGCAGCAACAACAGCAAAGAAGGAGGCAGCCAGTCAATTGCCATTCTGCTAGGGTGGTCCACAACCGTCTCATCGGATTTCAGTTCCAGTGAATTCCATCCCACTTCCTAGTTCCTCTGGACGCCCACATCACCACATCAATTTGCCCTTCCATAACAAAGCTCCAAAATTGAAATGAGAGACAACAGCAAAGTTGAAACATTCCAATCAAAATATATGTAACAGAAACTGGTATCATAATGTATTTAATAATCACCCTTGTGCATTTCCTTATATCCCATGTTTTGCTTTAACTATTTTAATGCTCCTCTGCAATGTGTCCCCTGTGGCTGCAGCACAGCTGGTGGAAGGCTGCTTTGTATCAGGGCCAGAGACTGCAGATCACCTTACAGGATGCCCTTGACCAGCTTTGGGCCTGGAAGGCCTGGCTGTAGACCGCACCACCTCAAGCTGGGCAAAGGCAGTCTGGGCTGGCTGGGTGACAAGCATCGACAAATATAATGGCGGAATGGCAGCAGTGGGCTCAAGAATGCTGTCATCGTGATAGAGGACAGCAGGTTCCTGCTCCACTGACCCAGTGCCACTCCCACAGCGCTCACCACGTGCGAGCCAATGAGCCGCAGCACTCGCTCCTCAAGGTCGCTTAGCTCACGCAGTTCAGTTCCCCTCCTCCAGTCTGCTGCTGCTCCTTCCTGTTATGTGCCATCTTGGTCTGAAAAAGAAAGTATCTTGTGTGAGTAAAGTTCCAGCTATGTATGTGAAAGATATGCTTGCCGTGTAGGCAAGGTTTGAGATGAAGATGTGAGTGTGAGTAGCTGTAGATGCTTAGTGTTTGAGTGGTGGGGAAGTGTTGCTTTGTACAGTGTGTATAGATAGAGGTTCAGAGGTTGGTATGTAAAGGGGTGTAGAAGCATACACTCACTTTCACCACCTGACTGAGGTTGTTGAATTTCTTACTACACTGTGTGAGGGTTTTGTCTACCACTGTGCTGGCCGACACCCCCTTGGCCACTTCTCCCCACATGGCCCTGTAAACCTGTGGTGATGGCCTCCTTCCAGATGCAAGGAACAGTGACTCCCTCCTTCTCTCCACTGCCCCCACCAATGTCTCCAGCGCCACATCATTAAATCACGTGGCCCTCTCCCTTGAAGCAGGACTCGCAGCAGCTATTTCATTAAAGGTCTCTTGGTTGCTGAGATGCTGAGATGACTGACGCAAGTGCAGCAGTACTGAAAATGAGCAGCAGCAGATTGAAATGACCTCCCCTTTAAGAGCTAGATCGAGCTGGAGTCAAGGATTGAAGGCTGATTGCTGAAAGTAAGTTAGCTGAAATTGGGTAATCTCTGAGAATAGCGGCCCTGCAATGCCCAGCTGACGCAATTAGTGCCTCATTTACCTCTCCTCTTCACTCCGCGAAAATGCCCAATTTCCCACAATTTTTCAAAGCATTTCGCCGGGTACTAAATTCTCAAAAAGTTAAAAGTTACCGCCCCAAACGAGGCGCTATCGAATTTCACCCCCTAATAGTGCAAAGGGCAGACAGGTGGAAGAATTTCTGAAGTGTGTTCAGGAGAGCTTTCTTGATCAGTACGTTTCCAGCCCAACAAGGAAGGAGGTAATATATAAAAAGCCCAACAAGGGAGGATTCGCTATTGGATCTAGTAATGGGGAATGAACCGGAGCAGATAAAAGAAATAAAAGTAGGGAAACATCTAGGCAATAGTGACCATAATATAATACGCTTTAAGATGATAATTGACAAGGTCATAAGCATGACGAAGACCAGGGCAATAGATTGGAGAAAAGCTGATTTTGAGGGGCTGAGAATAGAGCATGGGAAAATAAAATGGGCAACAATACTGGCAAAAAAAAACAATGTAGAATAGCAATGGGAAACATTTAAAATTTGTGTTCAACAAAGTGCAGGAAAAATATATTCCGCTAAGAGTCCAGCTGGGGTAGAGGAACAAAGGGATCTCAGAGTACAAATACACAAATCACTAAAAGTTGCAACACAGATTAGCAAGGCCATAAGAAAAGCAAACAAAACACAAGGGGACTGAAATGTCCTCGTGTTGCCACCCTGTCGGGCACACGCTGACTCCCCACTGACCAGCGGTGACCCCTTTCCGTCCCACGCGGGAAATTGCCCCATGGGAGTGGATCGGCCGCTGCTCGGAAATGCAAGGGTATACATATCAGGAAAGGATGATAAGGCTGGGTCTCTTTTCTCTTGACTTAATAGAGGTCTTTAAAATTGTAAAGTTATAAAAGTCTGAAAGGTTTTGACAGAGTGGATACCGAGACAATGGGGCCGAAATTGCCCCTCTCCTTAATGCCTGTTACCACCGCAAGTCGATGGCCATGCTGCGGAGTGGGGTGGCCGCTGACTTATCGTGGAATGGGTGCTGCTAGCCCAATTGCCCTGCCAAGCTTCCCTGGCAGCACCGTAATTCACCCCCTATCGCTCCGCTACCGCCGATCTGTGGTAAGCATGTCATCACCGTGCGCACCACCGATCTACACCCCCCACCCCGACGGCAACATTCCCCTCCGAAAGTCTTTGGCCCGCCCGGCAATGCCAAAACACATTTTTCCCGATGGTCCATTGAGGCTGTGGCCTTCTGCAATGGCAGTGCAGCTTCCCTTAAAGGGCAGGATGCACTGCCGCTGCCACCATGTGTTTTTTGTCGGCCGACTATCATGTCGGCCCGTCAATTATGCCCCCGGGTATGGCCGGGCCGTCAACAGGCAGCCTAGCACCCCCTCTTGGATGCAAGGCCGCTGGCCTGGCCGAAACCCATCCTGGTGGCCCAGTGGGCCAAAGTTTTTAAATTGCGTTATCTCTGTACCGCCTCGAACTTCCGCCCCTGAGGTGCTGCCACCGCCCGTCTCTGCCTCTCGAGTGTTATCACCGCCCCCATTAACAGCGACTTCTGGAGCCAAGGAAAAAAAACAACACAAAGCCAAATGTCACTCAAGAGGTGACCTGAACCGCAGCTGTGGTAAAAAAATCGAAACGGACTGTGGGACAATTTTTACCCCAATGTCTCTACCTATGGGAAGAGCATGGGGGGAAAATTGCAGTCGGAGGCTTCCTTCGGGCGAATGCTTCCAACCAGAATTTTTTAACGTAAATTCCTGGTGATCCCGGAGGAATATGGGATTGCAGTCGGAGGCCTAGTTTCGCAGTCCAGTGCACGGGAACATATCATCCAGGTTCGTATTCGTATCCTGATATCACGTTGGCCTGGACCACCGATGAACATCTAGGGGCCAAAATTGAGCCCTGCCCCAAACGGGGCGCACCTACTGTTTTGGAAAGTTTTGAACTGGTAAAAGAAGGCTATACGTATAAAAATTTGAAGGACATTCACTGGGTAAGAGTTGGGAAAATAGAGCCCAATCACGCTCCGCGGATGTCTTTCTCCCATGGATTCGTGCGATCTGTCAAACTTTGAAAGATCGCAAAAGCCGGTTCTCAGTGCATGTGCATCACGCGCCAAGAACCGACATTTGCGAGGCCTCTTCAGGTGCATGCGCACATCGTACGCACCTGGCGAGCAGCAATTTTCAGTGCTATAGCTCGAGGCCATCAATATAAGATAGTCACCAAGAAATTCAACAGGGAATTCAGAAGAAACTTCTTTACCCAAAGAGTGGTGAGAATGTTGAACTTGCTACCACAGGGAGTGGTTGAAGCAAATAGTATAGATACATTTAAGGGGAGACTAGACACGCATATGAAGGAGAAGGGAATAGAGATTTATGCTGATAGATTGAGATGAGGAAAGGCGGGAGAAGGCTCAAGTGGACTGGTTGAGCCGAATGGCATGTTTCTGGGTCATATATCCTATATCTATGTAATCCTATGTTGGATCTGGTTCGGGGAATGAGGTGGGTCAAGTGGAACAAGTGTCAGTAGGGGAACATTTAGGGAACAGTGATCATAGTATCATAAAGTTTAGATTAGCAATGGAAAAGCACAGGAAGAAATCTAGGGGCCTAAATTTCCCCTCCTCCTTAGAGGCGTAATGGAGAAGATAGGCCTCACCGACAGGGGGCAGACGGAAGAGATGACCCATCCTAAATTGCCCCGCGGGAGTGGAGCGGCCATTGGTTGGTGCCATTGACAGCTTTCCCCTGCGGGAAGCTGCGTGTGCCTGGTTGGCAAATCCACCCTTAAAGGAGAGGACGCCATTTTATTTTATCTGTCAGCCGACTCCGAAGTCGGCCCAACAATGGTGGCCACGTGTTCGGCCGGGCCACCAACAGGCAGGGCCGGGCCACCAACAGCCACCAACCCCTCTCTTGGCTGCCAGGCTGCTGGTCTGGCCGAAACCCTCCCTGGTGCCCCAGTGGGCCTAACAACCCCATGCAGAGCTCACAGCGGTCCTCCCCTTGAACTGAAGTGGAGGGACTTTGTAAAGCGTCAGCGTGACCCGGAAAATCCACATCGCATTGACGTCATCAGCAATGTGCTGATGATTTGGAGTGGCAGTCAACCCGACCCAATGGCACTTCTGCCCCGCAGCCAACCCGACATCCACCCTGGCCAAAAAAAAAGATCTGAATATCGCTTTAATCTCCGCCCCAATTTTGGCCCCCTGGAAGAGGGTCAATTTCAGTGGGCTGAGAACAGATCTGGAATCAAAGATGGGCAAGCAAAACTGTAATCGAACAATGGGCTGCCTTTAAAGAGGGGTTGGTTCAGGTACAGTTGAGATACATTCCTATGATGGGGAAAGGTAAGGCAACCAAAGCCAGAAATTCTTGGATGACAAAAGTGATAGAGTGAGATGAAGCAGAAATAGGGGGTATATGAAGATGGCAGGTTGAGAATACAAGTGAGTTTGCTTACGTTTCTCTATATGGTCTCCTGTCAGTCACCTCTTTCCTCACACTGAGTAATCTAAGAATCAATCTCATTGCCCTTCCCCACTTCGGTTCCAGGGTTGAATATTGTCAACTGTACTGTGTTTTCCTCCAGCTGTGGGGGTGGAGGGGTGGGTGAGCGGGGGCAGGGGGGCGGGGGCGGGACAAAAATATTAATTCACCAAACACTAGAAAGTGTGCAAGAAGCTGTTGATAGGGTAAGAAGAAAACAGCACTGTTCTAGAAAGGGATGGGCTGGTAGTGGAAGCAAATAGCATCTGTAATTTACCCCATTGCAGTGTCCAAACCACTCAGTGGAAATAAGCAAGTGTTCATAGAATCATAGAATGGATACAGCATAGAAGGAAGCCATTCAGCTCATCGAGCCCATGTCAGCTCTCCGCAAGAGCAACTGCTCGTGACAACCTCGCAAATTATAATCGAATGGGAATTTCTATAAAGTGGAAAGCAACAAAAGTCAAGGCTGATCTGCTGCAAAACAACCATTATTTGCATATATTTCTTACAACATCTTAAAACGGTAAACACAGTATACGCTTCTGTATGACTGGCTTTTGAATCTTCAGCTGCTTCACACTGTTCAAAACATCCACTAGCAACAAGTCATATCCCCTTTTTGTTGATCCATCTTGAAAAGCACTATGGGCTCGATTTTCCATTTTTTTTGCATGCATAACGCCCACTTAATGCCCATTTTACTGCTGAAATGACGTATGACGCCCAGATTTCGCCTATTTAGTCACAAAATAGAAAGTGAGGCCCATTTTTCAGCCCACTTATCGCCGAGCGTTACTTTCCCCATGTGCGTAACACCGGGAGAAAATAATATCGCCCGCCCACTTTTTTGGGGCGGAATCATCAGAATGGGCGAAATCAACGCCCATGATAACGCCCAGCATTAGTTTCCACATGCAATTAACGCCAAGATTCAATAATACCGACTGCCCACTTTATTTTGTCGTAAAGATCACATTTACCAAAACAAACGCCCAGTATATCGCCCAGCGTCACTTTCACCACCTCACACACATATCGGCCACAATATCGCTCGCTCAAAAAACCGCCCAGAAAAAGTGGAACTAATCGGAACTACTCACAGTATTATGGACGCCATGTTCTAAATCACATGTCACATCGTTTAAAAGGCTGCTCTACTTCTACCTCAGAGGAGTTCGGATGCACTCTGGAGGTCTTTGGAGGTGATGTGAACATCTGAACAAGCATCTTTATCATACTGTGAATGATTGGAATTTAATAGCTCTCTTCGTTGGGACATTCATTCTTTGTGACCAATCGGTGGAAAACAGAGAGCTATTGCAATGGGGCCTGTCCTTTCTCAACCTGTCTTGATGACCAATTACATGCTGCAGACTGGAGATGGCAGAAAGTGCCCAATGTAAGATGTGCCAGACTGATGAGGAGGACCAGACATTATACCTGCTGCAAGTACAGGGAGAAGCATTCTTACCTCAACTTGCCCAACACCACCTGCCTTCGGAGACTGCGCTTCCACAAAGAGGTTATCACTGAGGTATGCCAGTTCATAAGAGGAGATCTGCGGCCTGCCGGCACCATCAGTACTGCACTGTCCGTCGACGTCAAAGTCACCGCGGCACTGTCGTTCTATGCCTCGTGTTCATTTCAGGCCTCAGCTGGCGACAGTTGCGGTCTGTCTCAGCATGTCACACATTGCTGCATTAGACAGGTCACTGAAGCCCTGTACGCACACAGGAGGGACTTGATCAGCTTTCCCATGACCAGGGAGGCTCAGACTGAGAGGGCTTTAGGATTCTACCGAATTGCAAACTTCCCCAAGGTGCAGGGAGCAATAGACTGTATGCACATCGCGATGCGGGCACCTTTTCAGGATGCTGAGGTTTTCAGAAACCGCAAGGGATTCCACTCCCTGAATGTGCAACTCGTTGTCGACCAACCGCACATTATTATGGCAGTGAATGTTAAATTTCCGGGCAGCATCCATGATTTCCATATCCTGCGTGAGAACACTGTATCTGACTTGTTTAACAATGAGCCACAAGGTCAATGCTGGATGCTTGGTGACAAAGGATATGGCCTCGCCATCTGGCTGATGACCCCCCGCGTGGCACCCACACGGAAGCCGAGAGGCAATACAACGAGAGCCACAGAGCCACTCGCAATATCGTGGAGAAAACCATTGGAATTTAAGCAGCGCTTTAGATGCCTGGACCACTCAGGAGGCAAGCTCCAATACCATCCTGAGCAGGTAGCTCAATTCGTCGTGGTGTATTCCATGCTGCACAACTTGGCTATCAGGAGGGGACAAGAATTGCCTGAAAAGTCTGACAGTCCACCTCACCAGATAGAGGAAGAGGAGGATGAGGAGGTGGATGCTGACATTGGCCCAGACAATCAGGCTGAAGCTGAAGCCATGTCCCCGCCCCTCTGTGGACCGCATGAAACAGCCCGTGGTGGCATGATAGCTGCAAGACTCTTTCGTCAGGAGCTCATCAGTGAGCGCTTTGCCTGAAAGAACATTGGTGGTATTTACAAGGCTGACAGACTGCTGGGTGTGCAAGTCATACATCAATGGTGGGCATCACCTTGGTGACAGTTGAAGTTTAAGTTGATTGAAGTTAAGTGTAATTATACCCTTTGATGTTAAGGAATTACCCGCGTGTAATGGTGCAACTATCTGAGCCAATGTGCCACATGGTTTTGTTAAATAAAAAGCATTTAAACTGAACATTTGTCTGAAATCACGAGTATTTCTGTAAAAACCAACCCTTCACACCGCCCCTCCGCTTCTCCTCCCCACCTCTATCCCTTCCCCTTCCCCTCCTGACTCCAAGCCGCCTGGCCAAGGAGCTTCTCAGGCAATGCTTCATTGGGGGGGTGCGGAGAGGTGATGGCCAAAATGCTGCTTGGACGGATACAGGAGAGGACGGTCCTGAGGTGGGAACGTGCTCCGTGCCAGAAGCAAGGTGTTGCTGCTGGCTCTCAAGTGTGGTTGGCAATGGAGGTGCGGCACCTTGGGGTGCAATGCTGCGCTCTGGGACTACTGGGAGCCCTCTGCCACCAGTGTTCCTGGTTATCAGCTCCAGGGCCTTCACCATCCCTTCCATGTTATATCTTATTTATTGGACAAAAACTCGGTGCCAACAATGTTCTTGGTGCGTAGTGCGGCTGGTTAATCTCCCTCATGCCTCCCACAACAGCCAAACAAGCACACACCATAGCCACACACACTTTCAGTCTCTCTGAGCTCCCGCTCTCTCTCTGTCGCCTCTTCTGCACATGTCATGATGACCCTTAACTCCTGAATCGCGGGAATCGAGCGTTGCCATGCCATTGCTAAGGATGGCGACACTTTACGGCAGAAAGTCAGCGAGATTTAACGCTGTCGACCATTTCATATCGTTCGCGGTAATGCCCAATTTGAAAAATGGAGACTCGGTGCTTTGAGAATGGGCGAGAAGCCGGTGATCTGAAAACCCTCTTTTACCATCCACAGCGGAAGTAACGCCCATTTTTGGACGATAAGCACAAAAGTGGAAAATCTAGCCCACGGAGTTAGGTCACAGATCAGCCATGATCTAATTGAATGGCAGAACAGGCTCAAGGGGCTAAATTGCCTATTCCTGTTCCGATATTCTTAGAAAGACACCATTTGGCCCACCATGCCTATGCTAGCTCTTTGAAAGAGCTATCCAATTAGTCCCAATCCCCTGCTCTTGCCCCATAGCCCAGCAAATTATTCCTTTCAAGTATTTATCCAATTTCCTTTTGAAAGTTATTATTAAATCTGCTTCCACCACCCTATCAAGCAGAGCAGGGAGATGAGGAGAATAATGCATCATGGTCACATTTACAGAGGATATCATATGTGAATTTGATAGTTTCAGTGTTGTTAAAGGTGCTGAAATCTGATTAGAGAGATTCAAACAGTGACTGTAGGGATGTAGCTGGTGAGGAATATAAGGAAGTGGTCAGAGGTGGCCTTGCAAATGATCAAGACCAGGGGAGTAGAGAGGCCACAGGAGATGGCATGTTTGAGGAGGTGCCAGTGACTACAGATAGGAGAGTTTATATAGTGCAAGTAGGATGTATTGAGGACAGAAGGGCAGTGAATTCAGAGAGGACAAGATGAGCTGAGATGGAAATTGAAATCATCAAGTATGAGAGGTGGTTAGTGCAGAGGCTGAGTGAGGAAAATAGATTGTACATCTCTGTCCCTTTAAAACTAGAAGATGCAATTACTCTACATTCTTAAAATGAATGGTGGGTTCGTGTACAGGTCAGGTTGCAGACTAAAACTCTGGACTTGTTTGACTGGCAGGTCAATTAACAAAATGAACAAAGGCAGTTAAACACATTTAAAGATTACTTTACATCTGTAAATAAAGGGAGATGAATGCAGGGGTTGTTAATTATTCTCATTGTAAGCTTAATTGTTTAAAACATTTAAATGTTCCTACACTTGCACCCAACCTGAAGCTATTCAATTGTTTTCAGTGTGTTTTAACTTAAAGTGTAACTATTTGTACTACACTTTTTTTGGCAGACATATGTCTATCAAGCTCCGCGCGCCTCCTCACCCCCCATCCCGGCCCCGAATCACTCCCTCCACGTGGTACCGAGAAGCAGCATCTGAGGCCCGAGATTCCGCTGAGGTCCCGACTCTCTTCCTCCGCTCAGGCCCCGGACCCGCCTCTCTCTCCCGCTTCAGCCCCGACCCCTCTCGGGGGCCAAGAGAGGGGTGGAAGAGAGAGAGCGAGAGACTGGGGGAGGGAGAGGGAGAGGGAGACTCAGGGGAGAGAGAAAGACTAGGGGGAGAGAGAGAGACTGGGAAGGAGAGAGACTGGGGAGGGAGAGGGAGAGAGAGAGGCTGGGAGGGAAAAGAGAGAGACTGGGGGAGAGGGAGAGACTGGGAGAGAGGGAGAAAGGGAGGGAGAGAGAGAGACTGCGGAAAAGAGCGACAGAAGCTGGGGGGGAAGAGTGAGAGAGACTAGGAGAGAGAGAGAGAGACTAGGACAGAGAGAGAGGGAGAGAGAGAGAGAGAGAGAGAAAGACTGGGGGTGGGGGGGAAGAGACACGGGTGGGGGGGGAATCATAGGGGAGAGAGGGAATTCAGGGAAAATGGATCGCGTTCTTCCAACCCCCTTCAAGGGACATCATTGGAGTGGTGCAGCTATCTGAGCCAATGTGCAACAAGATTTTGTTAAATAAAATACATTTACACCAAACATTTGTCTGAAATCATAAGTATTTCTGTAAAAATCAACCCTTCCACCACCCGCCACCCGCCTGCCCCCGACCCGCTTCTCCTCCCCAAGTCTACCCTTTCCCTTCACCTCCTGACTCCAAGCCACCTGACTGAGGAGCTCCTCAGGCGATGCTTCATTGGGGGAGTGGGGGGATGACGGCTGAACCGCTGCTTGAATGGATACAGGAGAGGACGGTCCCGAGGTGGGAACATCCTCCAAGATGTTGCTCCTGGCTCTCATGTGTGGTTGACAATGGGGGTGCAGCACCTTGGGCTGCAGTGCCGCGCTCCGGGACCACTGGGAGCCCTCTGCCACCAGTGTTCCTGACTACCACCTCCTAGGCCTCCTCCATCCCTTCCATGTTATATATTATTGGATGCTAAGAGGATGCTAAGAGGCTGCAGGGTGACTTGGACAGGTTAGGTAAGTGGGCAAATGAATGGCAGATGCAGTATAATATGGATAAATGTGAGGTTATCCACTTTGGTAGCAAAAACAGGAAGACAGAATATTATCTGAATGGTGACAGATTAGGAAAGTGGGAGGTGCAACGAGAGCTGTGTGTCATGGTACATCAGTCATTGAAGTATGGCATGCAGGTACAGCAGGCGGTGAAGAAGGAAAATGGTATATTGACCTTCATAGCTAGAGGATTTGAGTATAGGAGAAGTGAGGTCTTACTGCAGTTGTACAGAGCCTTGGTAAGGCCACACCTGGAATATTGTGTTCAGTTTTGGTCTCCTAATCTGCGGAAGGACGTTCTTGCTATTGAGGGAGTATAGCAAAGGTTCACCAGATTAATTCTCGGATGGCAGGGATGACATATGAGGATAGACTGGATCAACTGGGCCTGTATCCACTCGAGTTTAGACGAATGAGAGGGGATCTCATAGAAACATATAAAATTCTGACGGGATTGGACAGGTTAGAGGCAGGAAGAATGTTCCCGTTGATGGGGAGTTCCAGAACCAGGGTTCACAATCTAAGAATAAGGGGTAAGCCATTTAGGACCGAGATGAGGATAAACTTCTTCACTCAGAGAATGGTTAACCTGTGGAATTATCTATCGCAGCAAGTTGTTGAGGTCAGTTCGTTCGATATATTCAAAAGAGAGTTAGATATGGCCCTTACGGCCAAAGGGATCAAAGGGTATGGAGAGAAAGCAGGAAAGGGATACTGATGTTGAATGATCAGCCATGATCTTATTGAATGGCGGTGCAGGCTCGAAGGGCCGAATGGCTTGCTCCTGCAGCTAATTTCTATGTTTCTATGTTTATTTGTTGGACAAAAACTCGGTGCCAACTATGCTCTTGGTGCTTAGTAGGCCTTTTGCCACAGATGAATCTCCCTCCTGCCTCCCACAACAGCCAAACAAGCACACACCACAGCCGCACACGCTTTCAGTCCCTCTCATCTCCCTCTCTCTCTATCTCTTCTTCTGCGGATGTCATGATGACCCTTGACCTCCTGAATCGCGGGAATCGAGCATTGCCATGCCGTTGCTAAGGACAGCGACACTTTAAGACAGAAGTTCAGAGTGATTTAACACTACCGCCCATTTCATATTGCTGACGGTAATGCCCAATTTCAAAAATGGAGACTAGCGGCTTTGAGAATGGGCGACAAGCTGGCGATCTGAAAACCCATTTTTACTGTCCACGCTGGAAATAACGCCCATTTTCGGGCGATCTGCACAAAAGTGTAAAATCTAGCCCATTGACTCACCCATCACTAACACACATGAAAGATGACTGGAAACCAGGTCAAACCAGTTTTGAAGCATATTGACCAACAAACCCAATCAGAAAGGTGAAAGTCTCAGATTCCAAGGTGAAAAGTCTCATTAGAGCAGTATTTCTGTGCACCACACTTGTATATAAAGCGAGAATTGTAATAAATCTAGTTTCAATAAAATGAACTACACCATAGGAAATGTGGAGGAAAATAAGATTATTATAGAAATGGTTGTGTTTCCACAGGAATTGCAATTACGCAATTTGCAAATAAATGGGTACAACTGTATAGTGATTATGTTACTGGACTAACAACCCAGAGGTCAGGAGCTCACAAGCCACAAAGGCAAATTGTGAAAACTTATTCACTCAATGTGGAAATGTGTGGCTAGTACGAGAAGAAATGATGCTGCATGCAGCAGGAATGATATAAAATCCAAACTGGTTCACTAATGTCCAAGAAGGAAGGGAAATTGCCACCCCTACCCAGTTTGATCTCCATGTAACTCTAGTCCACTCTTGTTTACTCAATGCCATTTGAAGGATCCTAGTTAGCCATTAAGTTGTATACAAAGCAACTAGGAATAGGCAATAAATTCCACTTTACCAATGTTGCCCCCACATCCTGTGAACATATCAAAAAAAGTACCAAACATGGAATTATGCTCTGATTTAAGGCTGGTAATTAGCTTACAGTACTTCTTCATGCCTTCAGAATGACTCAGAGTATTGGCATGAAGTTTTACACCACTGGCAAATGAACATGCAGTCTGAGAAACCAAATCTGAGAAATAAAAACCCTAAAATGTAATTGTAAGTAGTATTTTAAGTTTTGGGCAAGTACAGAGACTACAGGAGCACTGGATTTGTCGAAGGAGGAACAGCAAGAGCAGGAAAGTGATACCCATGATATGGGTGGTACATGTGCTCAAACTGCCTCATGCTGCCACAATGCTAAATAGTGGATCATCTGTAGCAGACAGACACCTAATAATGGCAGTAGAGATGTACCTATAGAGATTGAGGTTGGCAGGGAAGCCATGACAGATCTGCGTTTTCATAAAGATCTCCACACAACTATCAAAGCCATCACTGTACCCATGCTGACATTCAGGTCCCCATGCATATAAATCCAAAGACAATTTACAATCTCAACATGAATATAACATGTGGCACCAGCACAGAAACATGAAGGACAATGCTGTTTCTCAGAGCTTACACAACGATTTAAGGCAATCATCTGTGCTGCCCTTATTTGATGGGGAATGAATAGAGGAAGGATAGCACTAGGGAAAACAAGGCTACCATATGCAGCCATGGTTCTTGACATCCATATACAGAGAAGTAAAGCACAGGTACAATGAAGCTCATGGTATAATTAGACTGTCAAACATACAATTGACATCTTCAACCAGCACTTGCTTTGTCCAGATCAGCCAAGGGCAACTTTACAATCCCTCTCCCTTTGGTCTCCAGAATAACAGCCATCTGCTGCGTGCTCCATAACACCACCTGAAGAGGTCTTAGCATGCAGCTCAATAACCAGAATGATAAGCCATGACAGACTAAGAGGTTGAAAATACCAATGTAAAATTAGGAGTTATACGAGCAATCCAGTAAGAAATGCTGGTGTGCCAGATATTAATTCCAGGCGCCTTTCATGGAATGCCACAGCTATGCTATTTCTCATGTGGCAACTACTTTGGCCAACTAACTTAGTTCCATATTTTCAGACTAGATTCTTCCAATGCTAGTTATTGCTATGTTATGCTGGGTCCTGCTACATTGCAACCAACACCAAATAAATACTCAGCACAGTGTTCAAGTCGTGCGGAGCATTTAACTCCCTTCTTGTGCAGTGTATGAATGTTGGCAGCTTATGTTGGCACGATACTGCCCCTTGATGCTTGAGATTTGTTTCATATGTGTGACAGGAAATATACCACTCCTAAGTGTTTCCCTTGTGTTGTCTGGCTGCAGGGTATCACTGTCAGCCTGCGAGGATTTTGTTGGCTGCAGACCACCCTGAGCTGAGCATTGCAAAATCCCTGTGTGTGAGTCAACTACATTTGGAACTGTGGTCGCTGATCGATGTTGTGATATCTTCTGTATGCCCTCACAAACACACAGGCTTTAAGACTTCTCCCTCCTTAATGAAGAAGTAATTATAACAACAATCATTATACATAACTTGCATGGTTATACATAACAAAGTATATGGATTCATTTTGCTATATTTACAAATCAAGCTTAATCACTTGTTTTCTGTTTTGAAAAGGATACCTTCGCTCTCGAACAGAAACTTCCAAAGATGGTGTCAATCTTAGACTCATTCTAGGCTGATACTGAGGAATGTTTTACTCCAAGGGGTGCCCTTGATTTACATTTGAACTCTCTACAACTTCAGACTGTTTGTCTGCCTGACTCGGACTCAGACTTAAATTCTGACTTTCTCTTGGACTTGTTTCCAGTACGTTTGATGTAAGCTAGGCTACTTGTACTCTACTTGTATCAAAACTGTCTGATGAGTCAGAAATAATCAAATCATTCCAACCTTTAACTCCTTCCACATCTGTAGGCAAAATAGGATCAATGTGAACAAACCTGTCCATGATCAAGCATCTTGACCAAATATATGTGAGGACCACATATTTTCACCACTCTTCCTGGTAATGACTTTTGCAACCAGCATTCTACTGCCACCAGATGGCATATCTGTTGGAGTCCCAAGGGACCCCAGCATCCCTTGGGAGCACTGTATATATAAGCAGGCCTCCCATGCTGTACTAACACTCTGGAGTTAGAATAAAGAGATTAAGGTCACACTTACTCACATCAACAGTACACAGTTACATTGCTTTATTCGAGACATAATAACTGGCGACGAGTTAACGAACTATCACGCGAAAATGCAGAGAACTATTGGCATCCTGGAGAAATTCTCAGAGGGAGATGATTGGGAGGCCTTCGTGGAGTGACTTGACCAATACTTCGTGGCCAACAAGCTGGAAGGGAGTGAGAATGCTGCCAAATGAAGGGCGGTCCTCCTCACCATCTGCGGGGCAACAACTTATGGCCTCACAAAGAATCTTCTTGCTCCGGTGAAACCAACAACAAAATCATATGAACAACTGTGTATGCTGGTTCAGAAGCACCTAAATCCGAAGGAGAGCATTCTGATGACAAGGTATTGATTTTACATATGTCAACGGTCTGAAGGCCAGGAAGTGGCGAGCTACATCGCCGAACAAAGGCGCCTTGCAGGACATTGTGAATTCGATGGATTCCTGGAGCAAATGCTGAGAGACTTTTTTGTGCTTGGCATTGGCCATGAGATTAGCCTCAAAAACTATTGACTGTTGAAACACCGAACCTGAGCAAAGCCATAACGATAGCCCAGGCATTATGGCCATCAGCAATAACACCAAACAAATTTCTCAGCATAAAGATGTTTCGGCAAGTACTGTACACAAAGTAATGTCGTTTTCAGGCAGGAATGCATATGGCAGAACGTACACGCCTGCAGCTGCACGACCTCAGATGACTCAGAGTCCGCCATCAAATGTTAATGCGAGGCAATTGGCACCTTGTTGGCGCTACGGAGGTGATCATCGAGCCCATCAATGCCGCTTCAAACACTATGCGTGCAAAGGCTGTGGAACAATGGGACACCTCCAGCGAATGTGCAGACAAGCTGCAAACCACCACGTAGCAGAGGAAGACCGATCCATGGTGGATCAAACTGAACTAGAGACTCAAACCGAGGAGGCAGAAGTGTACGGGGTACACACTTTCACCACGAAATGTCCACCGATCATGTTAAAAGTTGAACTGAACGAATTCCAGTATCCATGGAATTGGACACGGGTGCGAGTCAGTGCATCATGAGCAAAAGCCCTGCGACAGGCTGTGGTGCAACAAGACACACAGGCCCAAGCTGAGCACTATTCATACCAAGCTGAGAACTTACACGAAAGAGCTGATCTCTGTAATTGGCAGTGCAACAATAAAAGTCTCCTATGATGGAGCAGTGCACGAACTATCACTATGGAGTGTACCAGGAGATGGCTCCACACAGTTCGGCAGAAGCTGGCTGGGAAATATCCGATGGAACTGGGACGACAACGGAGCGCTTTTGTCCATCGACGATGCCTCATGTGCCCAGGTTCTGAGCAAGTTTCTGTCGTTGTTTGAGCCAGGCATCGGAAGTTTCTCAGGGGCGAAGGTGCAGATCCACTTGACTCCCGGTACACGACCCATCCACCACAAAGCAAGGGCGGTGCCATACATGATGTGAGATCAAGTGGAGATAGAGCTAGACAGGATACAATGAGAGGGCATCATCGTGCCGGTGGGGTTCAACGAGTGGGCCAGTCCAATTGTTCCAGTTCTCAAGGGTGATGGTAAGATCAGAATTTGTGGGGACTATAAAGTAAGGATTAACCATTTTTTGCAGGACCAGTACCCGCTACCCAAGGCAGACGACCTATTTGCAATGCTGGCAGGAGGAAAGACGTTCACCAAGTTGGACCTGACCTCGGCCTACATGAAGCAGGAGCTAGCAGAATCTTCGAAATGCCTCACCTGCATCAACATGCACAAAGGTCTGTTCATCTACAATAGATGCCCGTTTGGGATTCGATTAGCCGCAGCTATTTTTCAAAGGAACATGGAGTGTCCGCTAAAGCCGGTTCCGCGCACCGTGGTTTTCCAGGACGACATATTGATCACAGGTTCGGACACAATCGAACACTTGCAGAACCTGGAAGAGGTTCTAAGTTGGCTAGATCGTGTGGGACTCAGGTTGAAATGCTCGAAGTGTGTTTTCCTGGCATCAGAGGTTGAGTTCTTAGGGAGAAGAATTGCAGCAGACGACATCAGACCCACCGACGCCAAAACGGAGGCCATCAAGAACGCGCCGAGACCACAGAACGTGATGGAGCTGCGGTCGTTCCTGGGACTCCTCAATTATTTTGGTAATTTCCTACCCGCACCTTGCTCGAACATCTACACATGTTGCTACACAAGGGAGATGACTGGGTATGGGGGAAATCACAAGAGACAGCTTTTGAGAAAGCCCGAAATCTGTTATGTTCCAACAAACTGCTTGTTCTGTATGACCCATGTAAACGTTTAATGCTAGCTTGCGATGCGTCTTCGTAGGGGGTCGGGTGTGTGTTACAACAAGCTAGTGAATCTGGAGCATTACAATCGGTCGCTTATGCATCCAGGAGCTTGTCCAAGGCCGAAAGGGCCTACAGCATGATTGAAAAAGAAGCTCTGGCATGCGTATACGGGGTAAAATTTTTTTTTATCATTATCTGTTTGGGCTTAAGTTTGAGTTAGAAACTGACCATAAGCCGCTCATATCGCTATTCTCAGAGAGCAAAGGTATCAATGCCAATGCCTCTGCTCACATCCAAAAGGGTGGCTCACGCTGTCTGCATATAACTATGTAATTCGCCACAGGCCAGGCACAGAGAACTGCGCTGACACCCTCAGTTGGCTATAATTGCCCACTACCAGGTTCGAAATGGCACAGCCTACAGACTTGCTCTTGGTGATAAATAGAAACATAGCTAAACTTTCCATTAGGTGGCAAAGGCCCAAAATAATGGGCCATGTTCCAGCGATGTGGGATGTCTCGGCCTTGCTGATCGCTGGCACAAGGCCCATTTTTTTTTTGCAATTTTCCACTCAGCCTTACCCCGGCGATGTCAAATGGGCGATCTGATTTTTCGGCGATCTCACAATCACCCAAAGAAAACAGAAATCAAAGAAGAGAAAAAAGCTTCCCTAGCAACGCTATTCTGCGCAGGTGCAGCATTTTTTTTTTAGGTTGATTTTCTTTGCCACATTTTGAGGGGTCAGAGAGAGAGAGAGAGAGAGAGAGAGGAGAGAGGATTTTCAGTTGGGTGGTTGTATTGTTGGAAGTTAAACTAATATCTGCAAAAATTAGATATCATACGATTTTTTTTTGGAAGTTTAAAAACTTTTAAATACTGATAAGTCCAGTTAAAATTTTCTCAGCAGTATTTAATTGTATAAATAATGGAGGGATCAAGTGATAGGCGAAGGGCCAAGCCCTTCAGCGCGGAGGTCAATGAGGCCCTCGTTAATATAGTGATCAGGAGGTGGGAGGATTTGACACGGGGTGGGCATGGGAAACCTCCATCCCGTGCATATAGGAGGATATGGGCAGAGATTACCGACGTCATCACGTTGCCATCGAATGAAGCGCGCACATCGGTCGAGTGCCGCAGCAGTTGGAATAAGTTGAAATTTATATTTAAAATCTTCCATATATATTATTTAATGATGTATGGAAATTTTAATTAGAATCTGCAATGTCATTTCATTACATTATAACATAATTAAATTATGAATACACTTATGCATCCCAGCATTTTGAATCTTATAGTATGAAATATTATTCATATGCAATGTAATGCAAATTTTTAATTGAACATTTAAATCTATCAATCTTAAATGTTTATTGCCAAATCCATTAGCTTATGCCGTGCAATGTTATCTTATCATTTACAGAAGAAGGTATCTATCAACCAGAGAGAGCAACGTAGGATGGGCGGCGGCTCTGCTATGCTCCATGCATTAAGCGGATACGAGGAGCTGACGGTGGCATTGGTGGGGCCTGAAAGCCACTCGGTCACAACCCGTGGTGTGGCCGAACTCACCCTTGAGTCACCTGAGTAATGAGAACTGTGCAATGTGCAACGAGTGAAACATTAGTAAATACTAAAAATATCGTAGTTACGCATGTAATGTTATGCAATTATAATGCAATTTGATATATTATTGCGTTGTACTCTTGATCTACGAATGAGTTCATGTTAGGCCTGGTGAACCATTGTGCATATGGTGTAATGGAAAGCATTGGTAATGTTTTGAGTTAATGAAAAATGTCATTTGTCTTTCTAAGGTCAAGTGACTGTGGAGTCAGTGGACACCTCCACTACTCCCGAGCCATCACAAACTTCACAGGAGGAAGAGGCAGAAGAGGAGGCACTGTAGACTCCTGCTGTGCAGGAATAAGAGGAAGAGAAGAACATAAGAACATAAAAACATAAGAATTAGGAACAGGAGTAGGCCATCTAGCCCCTCGAGCCTGCTCCGCCATTCAACAAGATCATGGCTGATCTGGCCGTGGACTCAGCTCCACTTACCCGCCCACTCCCCGTAACCCTTAATTCCCCTATTGGTTAAAAATCTATCTATCTGTGATTTGAATACATTCAATGAGCTAGCCTCAACTGCTTCCTTAGGCAGAGAATTCCACAGATTCGCAACCCTCTGGGGGAAGAAATTCCTTCTCAACTCGGTTTTAAATTGGCTCCCCCGTATTTTGAGGCTGTGCCCCTCAGTTCTAGTCTCCCCGACCAGTGGAAACAACCTCTCTGCCTCTATCTTGTCTATCCCTTTCATTATTTTAAATGTTTCTATAAT